>NC_086218.1:3225725-3870870 GCF_035770615.1 Melospiza melodia melodia | reverse complement strand
TTTCTGCTGACAAGTCTTATGGCTGCTGCTTAGCTCTAATTGCAGTTCTGCTGTCTCTGAGGCCTGCCTTTTGCAGCTTTCCCAAAACCGTCTGATTTGAAGGATTCCCACAATTCCCTCTCTCGGTACAACTAAAAAGAAACCTTTGTAACCATGTTGTTTGTTAACTACCTTGCATTTCATACTTTTACTATAGCATACCTGCTTATTACTTGCTTAAACCATCCTTTTTGCTAGCATTAAGCCTTGCTATATTCCAAGACAGCAATTTTAATGCTGTGAAAGTCCAGTCAGTTCAAAGGGCATAAGTCATGTCTGACAGCAATTACAAGTCATTGTCCAAAAAAGTTTAGCCTGTTCCAAGGTAATAATTCAAAACCTTCCTCCATGTCTATACCTTCACCCACCATCTCTGTGAGATTTCAAGAATTCTCTGCGAGTTCTTGAATCCATTTCCTCCCTCTCTCTCTTGTATGATAAAAAATTTTTGATAGTTTTGTCCATCATTTATTACACACACCAAAGTATGCAAGGTATTACTACTACTATCACTACCAAAGCCCCCAATATATATAGAGACCTATTCTACAAAGTTGGCCAAGGTGCAAAGCTCCATCCTTGGAACAAATCATCTAACCATGACCCACCATCTTCTTTAACTGGAGCTGTCAAATCTTTCAGCTTTTGTATGCTTTTGTGGATGGATTCAGTGAGTGATCAGACAGGTTCATGCAACACAATCCTTCAAATTCCTCACAGCGATGCCCATGTGCCTGTAAAAGAAAATCAATTGCTGCTCTGTTCTGTAAGGTTGCATGTCTGACAGAACTAAGATCAGTCGTCATGTCACTAATTGCAATGGAAGTAGCACTGTCTTCTTTCTTCAGCCAACACCCCAATCGGTGTAATGGTTTCAATGCCTCCTCCGAGGCAAGTTGATGGAGAAATAAATTCGATGTACCTCATTTTGCAGGGCCCTAGGGTCTGAAATTGCTATTACAGTTTTCTTTATAATGGGCATATCTTTTTTCTCTGTTTTCTCTTGATGACTTATTTAATGCTAGGTGCTATCACAGTGAGTTGTCTGATGCTACATGGGCCACCTTTAATTTTTGAGGGAATGTCCTGCCAGGCTCTATCTCCACAAATGAGCCAATATTCTGTTGCTAATTGGCTTGAGGACTCATCTAGGTCATCTAATCGTCAGCAGTTTTACCCTTAGGGGGCACTGGGGTAGTACAATTGCACCACAAACTGGAGTATCTGTCCTCAGGATGATGGGGAGTAATATTTAACTGTTGATCTCCCTGGTGCTGAAACTCAGCACAAAATTCCATCACCAATGAACCAAGAATTCCAATTCTTGAGGTTCAGAAGGTGCTTTAAGATGATCAGGGGCCCAGTGATGCCAGCTGTTATGGGATTGGTCTCGTTGGCAGCCTCACACCAATATTTGTCACTATTGGGTATTGGCCACTCCTTGGCTGGCACAGGCACACCGACCAAATGGGTTGCAAAGGATTTGTCTGGGCTCAAATTGGTCAAACGCATGGTGACTGAGCCTGCTGACTTGGCTAAAGCAAGGCAAACATTCATTTTTGGTTGATCCACAGGCACGTATGCATGCAAAAGCAAGCAAGCAAAACCAACAAGTGCCAGTATATCATTTGATCAAGCTCCATGTTCCTGTTCAGCTGTTTTTTGGCAAAAGTTTCCTCATCTATTTCAGTTTTCAAGCAAATCTTTTAGCATTTGTTCAGGGACTGGCCAACTATAGGGCACTAAACTGTCCCTCTAACCTTCATTTTTTACAAATCTGGATATCTTAGAATTCTTTTGAACACAATGGGCACCATGCTTTTGCTGAAAGAGCTCTATGATACAAACCATGTTCACAGTCCAAAAATCAACAATCAATCTCAAGATTTGTAGCTTTCACAGGTTGAAGAGGGAACGTCTGGCATGCACCGTAGCTTCTCCGTGCAGCTCACGTCTGCGTGCTCATTTCCCTGCTGGTGGAATTGTCAGTGTGCTCTTGTGTATGAGACAGTTTCACATCCTTCGCAAGGACCCACTTAGGTCCGACACCTGTGCAAATGCAAGCATACCCTTTGCCCCAAGTGATTAGTGGAAATGGTCCTTCAATTTGTCCTAACTCAAGGTTTCTGATCAAAACTGCAGGATTTTCTTTCAATTTTTCCTGTGTGCTGTTTGAAAAGTGGCTAAAAATTGGAGGATTAATTCCTGCAAATGAGCTATTCAAAACATAAAGACATCTAAATCTTTGCTCAACCTTATCAGAGGTGTTGCTTGGGCCATTTCCCCTTTTGTTGACCTAGAATGGCTTTTAGAGTGTGGTGCATCCTTTCAACAATTGCCTGACCTTTGTGGGAATAGGGAATTTCAAAAGTGTGGCGAACATCCCAGTCCATCAAAAATGTGGCCAATTTTTGAGCTGTGTATATGGGACCATTTGTCAGTTTTCATCTTGTGGGGGATCAGTTTGGCGAGCTCAGGACCCAGTGACACTGACAAGGACAAAAGCAAAAGTGCACTTTCAGAGGCGCTCTCTCTTCCCGGGACCAAAGTCCCACAGCTTTAATGGAGAACAGCTCCAAGAGAGAAAGGGAGTGTCCAGGAGAGGAAAAAGGATGTCCAGGGAAAGAAAGAGAGCATACACCTTGTGACAGGATATTTTAAACCCTCGGGGATGGGGGCGGTAGAAAGGAACTACCATAGTTCAACATAAGAAATCACCACACTGTAGTTTTCTGCATAAATTGCTGCACTTGTTGCAAACAAAATCCAAAAACCTCCCCAAACACAACCGTGCAGTCCCAAATGACCACAGTGTGAGAGAAAAACCACTCAACCCCCCTGTATGCCCAAGCACCAGGTGTCACAGGGAGTACCAATCCCTGCAACTGGAAAGTCCACACACACAGGCTCACCGGGAAGGGAATATCTCTTTATGAGGGGACAGAGAGCTCACTTTTCTCAAGACAACACACACCATCCACCACATCAGCATCCACCCACATCATCTTCCTCAAACATTCACACACTGAAAACACAACCACAATTACAACACACAGGAAAAACAGCAGCAATAAAACAGGATTTGCTCAATTCACCCCCAGAATTCCTAGCAGGTCCTTATTGACACAGCAAATCCTTTCTGCCAGCAGCCAGACCCACACCCAAACTGTACAGGCGTACGTTGTGCACAGGACATCTCTGTGTGTCTTGTGAACAGCCCTTTCTCTGTGTATGCCTTACAGGTTACTTCATACAGAGTTAAACGTTCCTTTCTCCACAGTCCCAGCAGTCTTGTCTGTCCCCCCTGAGGACCAGCCCAGAGCGGAAGTGCCTCCAGGAAAGGAATGTCCTGGCAGCGCTCAGAGACGTCCAGAGCCCGGATGTTCTTGCTGGAGCAGGGAAGCATTCCTGCCGCAGTCACCAAATAAGGTGTGGAATAGAACTCCCCACAGTTAAAGGTAGGAGGTGGTGTGTTTATTACAGCGCCAGGCACATGAGGAGTTGTCTCCTAAAGACATGTGTGAAGAATCACTGGCTCTCTCTCTCATCTCTACTCATCTAAAATATCTTACACATTCATATAATTTCCAAAAAACCTAACACATATTCATTAGATAACACTGCCTACCCTCCTTTGAATTAAAATGTATTATAATTGAGTCCAAAGTTCCTGCACATTTTTGCAGTCTTTCGCTTCAAATGGGTTGGTGGGTTTTCAAGTGGGGAATGGTCTCCTTCTGATGAAGGCCAAGACGTCTTCCTCAATTTGACCTCTTTCCCTATGACCTGTTGGCAGGCTTTCGCACTCCTTGGCAATAGCTGAAGTTTCAGGGCCTGGGTGCAGGCTATGGTCCTCTTCTTTGTCACAAAGAAATCTGCATACCATCCTGCTTCTTTAAACATAGTAAATACAGGCAAGTGATATATTACCCTAGCCTTAACTACCTTATCTGCTAAAAATTAACTATCCTCTATTATTTCTACTCTTCTTGCTATACTCTTTCCCCCTAACTAAATCTTGCTAAAATTTTAACTCTTCCAGTTCTTTTAAATCCTGGACTCATTGGCCTCATCTCACACACCAGCCATGTGTGAGCCGATGCTGTAACTGGGAAATTCCACTCCTGAGCAGGAGATCCCAGGCCTGGTTCTGAGCTGGAAGGGTGAGAAGGATGAGATGGACAGTGTTTTGATCCAGGGGATGTCCTGAAAGTGCACTGCCTACCTGCTCTGCTGCTGAGCACCATGCTCCACCTCCTTCCCCTGCTCAGCAGATTTTTGGGAATCCAGGGCTTGGTATGTATTATTTGCTACTGCAACAAATAGAATGAATTTGCTTTGCAATCCCAGTTTTGTCCTGGGTTATTTTGTGCATGGGTCTCCTCCTGAACCTGTGACAAAGGCCAGCAGGAACCTAGAGGACACTCCTATTCTCATGTCAGTAAATTCAGAGAAGAGATTTAAGTATCAATAAGTCAATAAGTATCAATCAGTAAATCAAATAATTTGGGGGAATATTTAGCCTGTGAGTTCCAGCAAAGTATTGAATATGTCTTAGATCCATGGATACAAACTAGTAAGTGAGATTGCTGGGTGTGCACGTGTTAGGGAAGTGATTCCCCACACACCCAGTGCTGAAATCAAGGATTGCCTCTCTTCTAACCCTGAGCTGGCAGCAGGGATCAGGCCCTGCTTGGTAACGTTCATTTTGAAGACTTCTGTTGAGCAGGTAAGAATGGCCAAAATGAAATCTTTTCCAGCTGTTTCCCTTTGGTTTACCTGTTTGAGGGTTAAAATTCTGTGCTGCAGGTGTCCTGGATGTGTGCAGAGCAGTGCAGCCCCAGAAACCCCTTGGCTTGCCCACAGGTTGTCATGCCTTGTTGCCAGGTGTGCCCAGCTGTGGCAGGAGAAGGAGCCCGCAGCGCAGTGGGCACCGTGCCCTGCCCAGCTGGGGCTCTCTGGCACAGAGCAGCAGCAGCGCCAGCACCGTTCAGCCCGCTCCTGCCTTGGCTTCCCCTGGCACACAGAAGCCTCTGGAAATCAGCACCACCAGTGGCGTTCCCAGCTGGGAGCAGCTGCTGCTGGCGGGCAGATGCTGCCAGTTCGACTGCTTCCAAAGGGGAAGAGAGGCAGAGATGTACCCGCACCAGAGCCCTGGACATGTCCAATAAAGGTGCAAATATGTGGAGAGATTTGTTAGGAAGCATTTCAGCTGTGATGCCAACAGTGGCTTCTCTCCTGGCTCTGTGTGTTCTGGACCAGTAATGCAATGGTTGGGTCTGACAATTGAGAAGCAGATGTTATGTGGATGTTCAAATGTGCAGTGATGGTATTATAATATATCCTCCCATAGTCCACTTTCCCGTCCCCCTTGTAACAGCCTGGGTAGTCAGGGCATTTGGGGAGGGCTGGCTTGTGACCAGCAGGCAGGGTGTAACAACACCTGACCTCCAGTCAGGATGCAAGAAAGTAATCTCCACCAATGGACAGCAGAGAAAGAGTTGACTGACAAAACTTTTGCAGGGGCTAAGGGTATAAAAGGCAGAGCATCGTTTTTGTAGATGAGCACATGGCTGCTAATCACAGAGACTCCCAATGCTGCAATTTTTCCTTAGACAGTCCTTTGTTAAGGTTTACTAAACCTTTAAAATTTTAAAAGTGAGAGTAATTTCTCACATGTGCAATCCTGTGGGGCATTGTCTTGGTCTGGTTTCCTTTGCTTGTGTCCCATCTGAGTGCTCAGCGGGGGTACAGGCTGTAGGTGCTTGGGGTTCTCTTGGAGTTCTTCTTGGATCCCCTGAACAACAGGGTTTGGCCCATGAGGGGAATTTGTGCTGCTTTGTGACAGAGAAGAACTTCCCAGGCTCTTTTGTGTTTGCTGTAGGGAAGGTTGGTTATTGCTTTGCATAAACTCACAGACCAACACGGAGCTGTCCCTTTGTGATGTCAGGGCATGGTTGCCACATCGTCATAGTGGCATCAGAAGGTTGCCTTGGTGCATGGAAGGCCTGAGTGTCAGAGCAGCCCTAGGCCTTGCTCAGATCAGGAGAACCCTCCTGGTCAAAGCATCTGTCAGTAGGCAGTTGCCCACTTACAAGAGGCTTGTTTTTTTAGCTTTTAGAAAAATTGCAGAAATGACAATAATTAACCATCTGGCCACTGCAGCTTTTGCTACATATGGCATTACTTATTCCATTTATTGTTGTACGAATTTCGCACGTAAGTAGAGGCTTCCCTTCTGCTTAGGTTAGGGTGTATCCTAACTTGGCTTTTGTATGTCTTCCTGCTCTTTCTTGGTGGCTGAGTTTCTGATTTTGAATGAGAAAGAGCTTAGGATGCCACTGGTTTGGTAAAGCTCCTGTCATGACGTTCAGCTAAAAAGGGGGTGTCTGTAGCCTCAGGGGCAGCATTTGCAGGGGAACCTGCAGGGCTTCCGTTCCCTGCACGGGAGAGTCTGTGGCAGCAGAGTCTGTCATTTCCTCAGGTTGCTGGGACAAGCAGGAAAGCTTTGATAATATAGACTGGCAGACTTTCTTGGAAGGCCTTCCAAAAACTCTGCAGTTGTTCCCAGAATTCAGAGAAAGCTTATTTCTTTTTAAATTTTGTCATGAAATGATTTGACTAACTTGACCTTTTACTGAGTGCTAAAATAGTTGTTCCCTTTGAAAGGAAGTGCTGCTGTGCTTTTCCACAATAGAACTGCACCACCTCTGGGGGATTTTGGGGAAGCTTTTCTGGGCAACTGCTGCAATTTAATCAGAATTAGTGCATGACATTGACTGAAAAAAAAAAGAGTACTTGAAGGAGAGGATTTCAGAAGCTGTCTTATATGTTTGGTAGAAAAGGAGCATTGAGTGTTAAAGAACAACACTTTGCATTTGCTCAATCATATTTCTATCCATTTACTGGCTAAACTGGCTGCAGTGTAGGCACAACCAAGAATATTGTCCTGATCTCTTGCTGGCTGTGTGAATGAGATGTGTCTCCTGGAGGGATGTTGTGAAATGGGAAATCATCTCTGTTTGGGTTGACTTGTTCTGTGGGATTCAGCAGCCCAGGCAGTTTTCTGACAGCATCTGGTTCATTTTCCCTTCCCACTACAGGACACCTGAAACGTGTATTCATCAGCGCTGAAGATCCTGAGGTGAGTGAGAAAGGAACATTTCATGTTCCTGGTGTTTAAGACTTGTAGAGCAAGCTGAGAGCTTGGCCAGTAGCAGTAGACTGTAGAGGGCCAGCTAGGAAGGCCGAAAGAAAAACCATATTCATGCCTGTAACAAAAATAACAAAGGCAGAGATAGATATTTTTAAATTTCCTTCTCAGAGTTTGAAGAACTAAAAACCTAGTTTTGAAAAGAGAACGATGCTTGCAGACAGCAGATAGGGAAAATTTAATTAAGAGCAATTTCCTGTACAGTTGAATTGCATCATTTTAATTTAAACAGAGGGACTTAGAATCCTATTCCTATCAAAATTGATGATATCTACTTGGAACATGAGGTGGTAGAACAGGAAGGCCATCTTGCAATGGTGCCTGCAGTATCTGAAGCACAATGGGCACCTTTGTGGCTGGGGAGCTGCGTGGGCCAAAAGGACGCAGGGCTGGCAGCCGTGAGCAGCTGAAGATGAGGCAGCGTGGGCCCAGGGGGCCATGAAGGCCAAGGGCACGGTGGCTGTGCCAGCAGCAGTGGGGCAGCAGGAGCAGGGCAGGGAGCGTGGCCTGTGCTGGGCAGCGCTGCGGCCACAGCTGGAGTGCTGCGTGCAGCTGTGGGCCCTGGGAAGCAGAAAGTCATGGAGGGGCTGCAGCGTGGGCACAGAGGGACAGGAGAGCTTGGCAAGGGGTGCAGCACAAGGCCAGGGAGGAGGTGCTGAGGGAGCTTTAGCCTGGACAATGGGGGCTCTTGAGGGACCTTCAGGCAGACTTCCATGGATCCCTGCCTTGGATCCATAGAGCCAATGCTCAGCACAAGGGCTGTTTCCCTGCCAAACATCCCTTCACTGCATCCAAGTGCTTTAGACACTGGAGTAGGTAACACTTTCATATTTTGTTTATTTGTTTGTTTGATAGAAGGAGAAGCCTTGTGCAATTTCTCCTTCTCCAGGGAGCAAGGGAGCTTTTTCTCAATCTTTCCTACCCTTTTACAGCACTGGGAGAAATTCTGCTAGAATTTCAGTTTTCAATGAGGCAGTTCTGGATAATGCAGTGTTTTTGCACAAGAACACATAGTTTGGGGCAGGGATGTTGGTGCAGAACAAGCTGTTCTGGTGCCAGACCAGCCAGTAGGGCTTGCCCATCCTTTTCAAGTTAACGGCTCCTGTGTCTTTTGGCAGCCCAGGGAATCAGTGTGTGTTGTGTTTGGGAACTGAGTAGGAAATCAATGCCCTTGCATTCCAGCTGGTGCTCAGAGATTAGAGGAGCTGGGAGGAGCTGGGCTGCATTTCTGATTCCAGCCACTTCAGCACCATCAGTGTGGTCGAGTCCAAGCGAAGAACTTGCCCGAGCACAGATGCACAAAGAGAGCTGTTCCCAGTGCAATGCTCTGGGTCTGATTGCAATCCATAAGGACCTACATGCTCCAGATTCCCCAAGAGTGTGGGTTACTGAAGCAACAGGAGAGCAAGTTCAGGATTGTAGCTGAGTGGGGCACTGCTACCAAATTTTGATATCTATAGCAACAGAGAGGACAGTAAAGGGAGATTTCAGTAATAGGATCTGCCTAGCTATCTATCTATCTGTCTGTCTGTCTATCTATCTATCTATCTATCTATCTATCTATCTATCTATCTATCTATCTATCTATCTATCTATCTATCTATCTCTATATGTAACATTTACATAATTGAATCTTCCTGCCTCTGGTCCAAGGCAGTTGGAGGCGCAAAGGTCACGTAAAGCATACCTTTCTGGAGAGGAATGGAGACATGTTCCCTTGACCGATTCTGAGCAGGCAGAGTTGTTTCCCCCTCCAGAGATGGTTGTTTTTTCCCCTCAGTGCTGTTTTCCTCCTCCAGCCTCTTGTGCCCTGAAGTCTCCAGTTAATTCTTTAAACTTCTGCCTCTCCTAGAGAGGTGGAACAATTCCCTGTTTAGGTGGTGTTTGGTGACTCTTGTCATACGTGCCACGCATTACATGACACATGGTTTCCTTCACTGGCATCCCCAGGGCTGTGTAAGTGCATTCGTTAATGGGGCCTTAGGAGAAACTCTGTTAGTGCTGGTCAGAATTCTCAGTTGACAAAAGAGGGAGAAGAAACACCTTGGTCCTCCTCCATATATTGATGTGGCCACAAAGGTTCTCTGACTTCCATCAGAGATCTTTGCATGCATCCTCATCTCCTGAACGACCCGGATTTCCAACAAGATTGTGGATGTCAGGAAGGAGGAATGTTGGTGCAGGCCTGAAGAGAAGGTGAACTCCAGAAGTGTCTCTCACAAGGGTTGAGCTCACCCAGGAAGCCCCTGCAGAGCCAGGATGGAGCTGTGGGAAAGGGCGGGGAGTCAGTCACTACTGAAACACAAACAGGACATGGCAGAAGCAAAGGGAGACCCTCACCAGACCCTTGAGAAATGCCACCCCTTCCCTTTCAGCTGCTTGACAGGCTGCTGGAGCTTCAGTCCCAGATGGCCCCTGATTGTAGGGCCAGGGTCACTTTGGAATCACTGCCTCCCCTCGGGCAAAGAACGACCCAGGAGAGCAGCAGCACAGTGCTTTGGGAACGTGTGAGCCCAGCAGCCTTTGAGTCTTGGCTTGCTGGTGCTTCTAGAGAAAGAGCAGGAGCACACTGCCTCATCTGAGCTGCCATGCCAGACTCAGGGAGAGCTGTTCCCTGCCCGAGAGCAGGAAGAGCAGCTCAGGCAGCAGGTGGAAGAGCCACAGGAGAATGGCCAGGTGAGCCTGACTGGCCAGGTAACAGAGGGAAGGGCAGGAAGAGGGGCATAAACCAGAGCTCCTGGGACTGAGGAGGCCAGGAGTCCCACAGGCACTGAAAGGACAGAGCCTTGGAATCTGCAGAGGTCAGCCCTTGGACAGGAGGTTTGCAATGGAGGCAGATGTGGGGAGGGAAGCAGAAAGAAATGGCTGAATAAATGTGATTTTTGAGGCTGCAAGAGGAAAAAAGCTGAGCCTGATGGCAGCTCTCAGTCCCTTGCTCTGCTTTTGTGTGTACAGAACATCAAGGCAGAGCCACAAGCAGAGCTGCCCGAAGCTCAGAGTGACATCATGGCAGTGAAGAGAAAGAACAAGGAAGACATGGGAAGAATTCAAGAGGAGAATCTCCATCAGCAGAGGGGCGATCATCAAAACCAGGTGAATGAAAGAGTGGCAGCCACTCCACTCATGAAATGCTCTCTCCTTTGTTTTTTAAAGACCATGAAGGAACAGCTGGATGCAGAGCTTCAGATAGCTCACAGTATGATCAAGGCAAGGCATAAGCGGCTGGAGGAAGAAATGAAAATCATCAGAGAGAAACTTAATTGCTTCCGTCAGTCTCTGCAAAACCAAGTGAGTGAAAGAGGGATGCAGCCACTGCAGTCACCAATCTGGTGGTTTCTGCCCTTCTTGCCTTTCCAGTGCAGAGCAGCAGGGAGTGGGGTGATGCCTCGGAGTGCCATGCTGCTGTAGTGTGTGTATCACAGTCACTCTGAAGGACATTTCCTGGTGTGCTGAATCTCAACATGTGCCCTGGACAGTGAAACTTGTCCTTTGGCCTTTTGGTCAGCAGTCATCCAAATTGATTCCTGCTGGCCTGTTCCTGCTCTCCTTTTTTCTTGAGGTGTTTTTACAGTAGAACTTGGTGACCCAGATGGAGGATTGAAACAAGCTGTTGTATCCCCTGTCAATCTGTTCTTTGCTTTTCCTCACAGTTGATGAGTCCTGGCTGAAAGGGACAAGCTGTAGAGTCTGACTGCTTTGTTCTGTTTGACTTGAGGTGCAAGTGTTGATGTCTCACCGGGCAGCCTGCGAAGACTTCCAGCCAATGTCTGGCAATGAAGGACCCCAAGTTAGAAGTGAGGCACAGGAGCAGTGCCCACCAGAAATGCTCCAGGTCCAGCACATCATGGGCTCTGAACCTGCTGCCGCAGCAGCATCACCTCGAGGAAGCCCTTATGTTAAACCTGGGAACTCAAGCTCGGGCAGTTCCTGGGAAAAGGAGATTGAGGAGGAGTACCTCGAGCTGCTGGGTACGTCTGGGGTGTTTCTTATCTGAGAGACAGTGTGTTGTGGGCAGGTGTCAGCAGAGCTGTACCAAATGCTCCTCCTGAGCTTGGTGTCACAGGGCCATTTAGGACTCCCCAGAGGCAGTGCTGTGCTCCGAGGCAGGGAGAGAGCTCTGGGTGTTCCTGCTGCCTCTGAGGGCACCTGGGACTGGCTTGGGTTTGCCTGAGCTTCCCTCTCTGCTAAAGGCTGAAGTAGGGATTTGTCGTGGGGTGACAGCCTTTATCCCAATATCATGTGTTGTGTCTGGCAGCTGAGCCTTTTCTCTCTTCCCCCCCCCAGCCGTCTTGCTGCGGCGGGGCGGGGAAGAGAGGAGGGAGTGTGACCGGGCACTTTGGCTTTTGGCTTTGGGCTGCTTGGCTTGGCTAGCCGCTTGCTTGCTTGCTTTCTGCTTTCTGCGCTCTTTTTTTCTTTTCTTTCGTTCCCTCTATTCTTACCCTCCCCTGAAGATACTGGACCGGCTCCGGACCTGACCTGAGACGTCCAGGACCCGCCCCGGAGTTTGCAAGGGAAGCTCAGCGCCCTTCACAACACAGCCTGGTTTCTTTTCTTGTCTTGTGTTGGGGAGTGTTCTTTTGTTACTTGTAAATAAATAGGTTTTGTTTTCCACTTTGCTTCTCCGAGAAATTCCTTCCCGAACCCGGTATCGGGGGAGGGGTGGTTGGAGGTTTGTTTTGTTTTGGGGGGCTCCCTTTTGGAGATTTCCCCTAATTTGTCCTAAACCAGGACAGTATATTTTTTGGTGCATTGGCCGGGAAACGGAGGCCAAAGACAGTGGAAAAAAAGCCTATAACAATAATATTTTGGTTTTGGTTGTTTTGTGGGCATATTGGTAATTCATAATGTCATTTGGAGTGGAAGCTTGTCAGTATTTCTGGTCCCTAGGGGTTTTGAAGTTTTAATACCTTTATGGTCCCTAGGGTTATTTCCTTACCCAAAAATAGCTCTGGTGTTGTCCCTAATAAGTAGCTTTTGTAAGTGGGGGGCACTAACCAGAATAGTCATTGTGCTGGTCTTATGTGTGATGATGTGTCGGATAAAAATGCTGGACTTTGTTTCAGGAATGTATGGATTGTTGTTATGGCTGTGTACTCAGTTTGTTTGGGGAGAAGAAGGGGAAGGGGCTTTTCAGCCTTTGTCTTCCTTCTTCTCCTCCAAATTGTTGACATCTCTATTAGAAAATACTGAATTTCCCCTGAGTTTAAAAGAAACCATCTTTCTGGCATTTAATTTATTAAGCCTTTTCTATACTGTCTGGAGTGTATATAAAATGAAAGCTGAGATTTCTAGAGGGGTTAGAGAGACTCCTGATTCAGGAGTAAAACAAAGCAGAAAAAATCTTGACTGGAGTGGGAAATGGGAGAATATGGGCCAGACTTTAAAGGAATTTTCTGATCCTATAGACTGGGACTTTCCATCTGATCAAATTCAGAACCCAGTCGAGGTGGCAAAATATTTGAGGGAGAATTGCCATGGTAATACTAAGGAGGAAAGGGTTACTGCAGTGAGCTGGGCCTTGGCGTTTGTTTACTGTACTCTGCTAGATACTGTGGAGCAGCAGAAAGCAGAAAGGGAACAGGGAGATTAGTTACTATCCCAGTGACCCAGGCTGCAGCTAACATCCCAGGCTCCAGGCTAGCAGCTGAATCAGACAATAGGCCCCAAACCATGGCTGTTGCAGCTAATACAAGAGGTGGAAAGTGTAAAGGCAAGACTGATCGAAAGGTGGAGGATGATGAGGATGATGCGACCGATCGAAAGGTGGAGGATGATGATGATGATGCAGGAGAAGAACCCTCACCAAAATCAGAGGCCACATCAAGGGGCACAGAATCTGGAGCTAATATTGACTCCTTTTCTCTGAAGGATCTCAGAGGCCTAAGAAAGGATTACAGACGACAACCTGACGAATCTATAATTAGTTGGTTAGTCCCCCTTTGGGATGCTGCAGGGGAGGTTACAATTTTGGATGGTACTGAAGCCATGCATTTGGGATCCCTGTCACATGGTCCTGTCATCGATCAAGGTATGATGAGGAGGGCTAACCCTCACAGCCTCTGGGAAGGGGTCCTAAGAAGCGTAGCAGAACGATACCTGTGTACGGATGATCTCTATATGCAGCAGACACGGTGGAAGACCATAGAACAGGGGATCCAACGCCTGAGAGAGATGGCGGTGGCAGAGCTCATTTTCTCAGATGATACAACAACTAGGAATCCGGACCTGGTACTATGCACACCTGTAATGTGGAGGAAACTTGTGCGACTTGGGCCACCTGAATACACTTCTGCCCTAGCAATAATGAAGCGGGATGATACATATGAGACTGTTCTCGATATGGCAAAGAAGCTTTGAGCGTATGCAGATGCTGTGCATGGCCCAACTCATGCCAGAATTGCAGCAGTGGAAACCCTACTGCAGAAACTAAAGGACAAAATAGAGGAGAATCATAAGAAACTCCGGGAAGAGATTAAGGAGGACCTTATTCAAATCTCAGCTGTACAAATTAGAGGCCCTGGTATCCAACTCTGGCTCTCCTTTGATGGGGAGAGAAGGTACATCCCACGGGCTGAGTTATGGGTTCTTCTACATGAGTCTGGAGAAGACATGAGGAGATGGGATGGAAAACCCACCGCTGCTTTGGCACAACGGGTGCGTGATTTGAAGAAAAGAGGAAGTATCACCAAAAAGATAGCAGCTCCGGTCGCTCGTAGCCGAAATGTTAAGTATGATGATGACGATGACATGTCCGATCCCCTTGAAGGAGCTTCTAAGGCATACGCCCAAGGAAAGAAGGACAATCTGGCTTAGAGGGACCCTGCCTCCAGCCAGGAAGAGGCACGGGAGAACCGGGTTTTTTGGAAGGTGTGGATCAGATGGCCTGGCACATCAGAGCCACAAGACTATGAAGCATTGGTTGACACTGGATCACAGTGTACCTTAATGCTATCGGAACACGTGGGGACAGAACCTGTTTCCATTGCTGGAGTGACGGGGGGATCACAACAGTTGACTTTGTTGGAAGCTGAGGTGAGCTTGACTGGGAAGGAGTGGCAGGAACATCCGATTGTGACTGGTCCAGAGGCTCCGTGTATTTTGGGCATAGACTTCCTCCGGAATGGCTATTACAAAGATCCTAAGGGATTCAGGTGGGCTTTTGGAATAGCTGCAGTGGAGATAGAGGGTATTAAACAATTGAATACCTTGTCTGGACTATCAGAGAACCCATCTGCAGTAGGACTCTTGAAGGTAGAGGAGCAACGAGCGCCAATTGCCACCTCAACAGTGCACCGCAGGCAGTACCGGACGAATCGAGATGCCGTGATCCCCATCCACAAAATGATCCGAGAGCTGGAGAGCCAAGGGGTGGTCAGTAAAACCCACTCACCCTTTAACAGCCCTATCTGGCCCATGCGAAAATCTGATGGAGAATGGAGATTGACTGTGGACTATCGTGCCTTGAATGAAGTGACTCCACCACTGAGTGCGGCTGTACCGGACATACTGGAACTGCAGTACGAGCTGGAGTCCAAGGCAGCAAAGTGGTACGCGACCATCGATATTGCTAACGCGTTTTTCTCCATCCCTCTGGCAGCAGAATGCAGGCCCCAGTTTGCTTTTACATGGAGGGGAGTGCAGTATACCTGGAACCGACTGCCCCAGGGGTGGAAACACAGTCCTACCATCTGTCATGGACTGATCCAGGCTGCACTAGAAGAGGGTGAGGCTCCAGAACATTTACAATATATTGATGATATCATTGTTTGGGGGAACACAGCAATAGAAGTGTTCGAGAAAGGAGAGAAGATAATTCATATTCTCTTGGAAGCCGGATTTGCCATTAAGAAGAGCAAAGTCAAGGGACCTGCTCGAGAAATTCAGTTCTTGGGAGTGAAGTGGCAAGATGAACGGCGTCAGATTCCTGCGGATGTTATTAACAAAATCACTGCTATGTCCCCACCAACTGATAAGAAGGAAACACAAGCTTTCTTAGGTGCTATAGGTTTCTGGAGGATGCACATCCCTGAGTATAGTCAGATTGTGAGACCCCTTTATCTGGTTACCCGCAAGAAGAACGACTTCCATTGGGGCCCTGAGCAGCAGCAAGCTTTCATCCAGATCAAGCAGGAGATCGCTCATGCTGTAGCCCTTGGTCCAGTCAGGACGGGACCAGATGTGAAGAATGTGCTCTACTCTGCAGCGGGGAGCCATGGTCTGTCCTGGAGCCTTTGGCAGAAGGTGCCTGGCGAGACCCGAGGCCGGCCATTGGGATTTTGGAGTTGGAGCTACAGGGGGTCTGAAGATAACTATGCTCCAACAGAAAAGGAAATCTTGGCCACCTATGAAGGAGTCCAAGCCGCCTCGGAGGTGATTGGTACAGAGGCACAACTCCTTCTGGCACTCCGACTACCGGTGCTGGGATGGATGTTCAGAGGAAAGGTTCCCTCTACCCACCATGCCACCAGTGCTACTTGGAGTAAGTGGATTGCCCTCATTACGCAGCACGCTCGAATTGGGAAGTTAAATCACCCTGGGATTCTGGAAATAATTACAAATTGGCCCAAAGGTGAAAGCTTTAGTGTCGCGGATGAGGAACAAGAGCCAGTGACCCGGGTTGAGGAAGCTCTTCCATACAATCAGTTACCAGCAGAAGAAACATGTTACGCTCTATTCACCGATGGTTCTTGTCGCGTCATAGGGATGAAACGGAGGTGGAAAGCAGCTGTATGGAGTCCCACTCGACGGGTTGCAGAGGCTACTGAAGGAGAAGGCGAATCCAGTCAATTTGCTGAAATCAAAGCTATTCAACTGGCCCTAGGTATTGCAGAGAGAGAGAAATGGGAAATGGCCAAGGTTCTATTTGTATACCGATTCTTGGATGGTAGCCAATGCTCTATGGGGATGGCTGAAGAGATGGAAAGAGGCCAACTGGCAGTGCAGAGGAAAACCAATTTGGGCTGCGGAAGAGTGGAAAGATATCGCTACTCGGTTAGAGAAGTTACCTGTGAAGGTTCGCCATGTAGATGCCCATGTCCCCAGAAGTAGAGCTAATGAAGAGCAGCAAAACAACCAGCAAGTACATCAGGCTGCAAAGATAGGGGAGTTGAAGATAGATCTCGACTGGGAGCATAAGGGAGAGTTATTCTTAGCACGATGGGCCCATGATGCCCCTCAGGCCACCAGGGTAGAGATGCCACCTATAAGTGGGCACGAGACCGAGGGGTGGATCTAACCATGGACAGTATCTCTCAGGTTATTCGTGACTGTGAGACGTGCGCTGCCATTAAGCAGGCCAAGCGGAGCGGGTGAAGACCCTCTGGTATGGGGGGCGTGGTCTAAGTACAAATACGGGGAGGCCTGGCAGATTGATTACATCACACTGCCTCAAACCCGCCAGGGCAAGCGCTATGTACTGACCATGGTAGAAGCCACCACGGCATGGTTGGAAACCTACCCTGTGTCTCATGCTACAGCCCGTAACACTATCGTGGGCCTTGAAAAGCAGGTCCTTTGGAGGCACGGTACTCCCGAGAGAATTGAGTCGGATAATAGAACTCATTTTAAAAACAATCTTATTAATACTTGGGCTAGGGAACATGGCATCGAGTGGGTATACCATATCTCCTATCATGCACCAGCTGCAGGGAAAGTGGAAAGGTACAATGGATTGTTAAAAACCACCTTAAAAGCATTGGGTGGGGGGTCTTTAAAAACCTGGGAGCAGCATTTAGCAAAGGCTACCTGGTTAGTTAACACTCGAGGTTCCACCAACCGAGCGGGTCCTGCTCAGTCTGAGCTCCTTAATATAGTAGATGGGGATAAAGCCCCAGTGGCCCATGTCAGAGGTTTGTTGGGAAAGACAGTATGGATCAACCCTGCCTCGAGTACAGACAAACCCATCCGTGGGATTGTCTTTGCTCAAGGACCAGGTTATACATGATGGATAATGCAGAAAGATGGAACAACACGGTGTGTACCTCAGGGAGACCTGATTGTGGGATGAGACTCATATATGAATGTCATTGTTTGTTGAATGTGAGACAGAAGGAAACTGTAAGTGTCAAAGGTCTGAGCAAGTAAGAGGAGAGGAATGCGTAAGTGTCAAAGGTGTGAGTAAGTGAAATGAAAGCTTTTTGTTGTATGTTCACGATATGGGATAAGGGGTGGAGTGTCGTGGGGTGACAGCCTTTATCCCAATATCGTGTGTTGTGTCTGGCAGCTGAGCCTTTTCTCTCTTCCCCCCCCAGCCGTCTTGCTGTGGCGGGGCGGGGAAGAGAGGAGGGAGTGTGACCGGGCACTTTGGCTTTTGGCTTTGGGCTGCTTGGCTTGGCTAGCCGCTTGCTTGCTTGCTTTCTGCTTTCTGCGCTCTTTTTTTCTTTTCTTTCGTTCCCTCTATTCTTACCCTCCCCTGAAGATACTGGACCGGCTCCGGACCTGACCTGAGACGTCCAGGACCCGCCCCGGAGTTTGCAAGGGAAGCTCAGCACCCTTCAAAACACAGCCTGGTTTCTTTTCTTGTCTTGTGTTGGGGAGTGTTCTTTTGTTACTTGAAAATAAATAGGTTTTGTTTTCCACTTTGCTCCTCCGAGAAATTCCTTCCCGAACCCGGTATTGGGGGAGGGGTGGTTGGAGGTTTGTTTTGTTTTGGGGGGCTCCCTTTTGGAGATTTCCCCTAATTTGTCCTAAACCAGGACAGGATTGTTCTTGGATCAGCAGAAGGCTGTGACCTAGCAAATGATCTAGGCAAATCCTGTGTGCTAGTGGCCAAACTGAACAGAATTTTTAGCTTCATAAATTCTCCTTAGACTCCTGACTTCCAACCAGTCATCAGAGCAAAAGAACTTCAAAGAAATGGACTGGCTTTGGAGTTTTGTCTTTTTGGTTGGGGATTTGTTTTGGTTTTTTTTTTTTTGGGGGGGTGGGATTGCTTTTGTGTTGTTCATTTTTGGTGGGGGTTTTTTGTTGTGTTTTTCTCCATCCTGAAGGAGCCCTTCTACCCCACATCTTACTGATGTCATTTTTATGACTGTTACTGCTACCACTACTACATCTGCAGTTTATTTTCATGAGAATGCTTTTTGTCAATAAGAACTACTTTGAAAGAACATCAGGTTACAGGACAAATAGAGAGCACAAGGTGTTTTCCATGTGCCCCCAAAGAAAAACAGAGACTTTGATGACAACCTTTATTTAACCTTCTAATTTTATGCTTATCAAGATGTGTCCAGGAGACACATCCAAGTGGCATGATCAGATAAAAGTGTACTGCAGGCATTTCTCAGGAGAGAGCCTCCAGCCCAGCCATGTATATTCCTCAGATCCATGGCACTTTTCCATACCCGATTCCCACTCTTTCCCATGACTGTTAGAATCCTACCCATCGGCCCAAGCCCTGCTCAGATCAGTCTCTAGGAGAACACATCAAGTCCTTTGTGATTCTGCAGCACAACCCAATGAATCTGCTTCTTGCCTGTAACAGCTGCCAGTGCTGTGCTCTCAGATAAGATCTGGTGGGGCTGAGACCAGAGCCCAGTGGATTCTGTGTCTACCGTCACCTGTTGGGACAAAAAGGGCACTGATCTGTGCCTCAGTGTAGCTGATCTCAAAGCCCATCCTGGTGTGTCCTGAATGGGAGCAACAGCTTGTCCAGGACTCAGGCTCACTCTGGCTTCTTCCCACTGCTTGTCAGTGCTCATGCTTGGGCTTTGCCAGCCTTGTTATGGTCGCTGCCCTGCCCCTGAGGGCTGGGCGGACTTCAGAGGCTGGAGCCTTCCTTAGCTGGGAGAGGGGCATCTTTGAGCTCAGCCTGCTCATAAACAGGTCAGGGTCCTGATGCTGAAAGCCCCGTCAGGATTGGTTACAGCTTGAGCTGCTCTGGTTGACAAATGGGAAGGCATTCCTTTGGCAAACTGCTGAAAGGTGGGGAAGATGTCCTCCTCTCCTGGGATTGCTCGTCCCTGTGCTTTGTTTCCTGTCAAGAGAACTCTTCAAAAGACTGTACAAATCAGTCTCTGTGCTGGCCACCTCTGCTGCAGAGCTGTCTGCCTGGTTGTGGTTTTTGTTATCCAGCCGACCACAAAGGGCTCAGAGCTCCAAGCACTGGGGCTACCATTTGTATCTCCTGGAAGCTGGGATCTCTGCTTTAAAGTCAGCATCTTGCATTTTGTTTCCCTCAGGGAGAATGGTGAACCCTACTGAAAATCCCCTGATGAAATACACGCATCTGAAATATATTGGCAGCGGGTAAGTTCAACTGCAGTTATCCTGTACAACCATGGGCCAGGTGTTTTTCTGGTGGAATGTCTATCCAGCATGAAGTCAGGCCAGCTGCAAAGATGTTCACACAGTAAGGATAGATTGTCCCATCTCTCAATGCTGCTCAGAATTTGTGAGTGGGCTCAGAAGGCATTGTCAGAGATGCCTTGCTACCGAGGTCTTGCCTGCATCAAGGAACAGGACCTGGAAGGTCTCCTTGTCTCTCAAGCGTGGGACAGCTCTGTGTTAATTTCTTTAGCATTTTTTGTATGTCTCAAAATCAAACTGGCACACTAATGAAAAGAGAAGAAACTTGCTTGCCTGAAAGAGCAACTTACGCCCTATCAAAGCTTTGAGATAACAGTTCCCAGGAACAATTCTTTCCCCTGGTTTGAAGAAGGAAACACTCTGTGGTCAGGATAGGAACCACACCGTTTAGGAAGTGAAACACAAGAGGAAAGACTAAACTCCCTTTAGAAGTTGAACCCCAGTGCTTCAGGAACAGGCCCAGTGCCCATGCACTTGAGAGGAAAATGCATCATCTGCCTTCTGCCAAAGCCCTCCTGCATCCTGCAGGTTTTGACACTTCCAGCAGAGATGTCCTGTGTGGGCTGGCTTTCACTGCAAGATCTAAATGGCTTCTCCTTTCTCTGCTTCTGTTTTTTTTCTAGGGGTTTTGGAGATGTTTATAGAGCACTCGACACTGCCACAGAAGGAGAGGTAAATGTCACCAGCCCCTGCAGGCTCTGCTGCACTCGAGGGCTTTCCCCTCTGGTGTGAGCTGTGGCTGGAGGTTTGGGCAGAGCTGTGCTGAAAAGGCACAAGAAGCACAGACTGGTGCCAGCCCACAAAACACATTTGGGACTTTGTCCTCCTCAGCTGCCGGAAGGAAGGCACGGAGGGCAGCGGGTCCTTTCAGAGAAGGACGCGCTCACTCACTCTCCATTGCTAAAACAAAGGTGGTGCCTTCGAGCACCTCATTGCTCTTTGAGGCTACAGCTTCAGAGTCCTGAATTCTCATTTCTGGCTGCCAGCAAATCCATCTCAAAGTTACTGGTAGTTCCTTAGCTACCTGCAGTGCTGCACTTGGGAACTGCACATAGGGAGAGATCAGCAAGGCGTCCCTGAAAGCCCTAAGCCCTGCCCATAGCCCAAGATGTATCCACAGAGTATTAAGGCATGGATTACTTCTTCTGAATCCCAAACAAAGCAGCAGAGAGTGTGGTCAGAGGTTTGTGGGTGATAACTGAGACACCGCTGTTACCAAGTGGTCAAGGCAAAATGTCAGTGGCTCCACGTGTACTGTAACTGGCTCCCAAGGGAGCAGAGAAATGGGCTGTTGGAATGTCAGTTCCTAATTACTGCAGTGCCTAATCACAAGGCAGTTTGGCACAGCTCAGCTGTGTCATTGCAAAATCACTCACTCCATGTGCCTTGTGGTCTCGCGCACTAACCTCTCAAGTTATTGATTTTCAATGTCATTTTAGGTGGCCATCAAGAAAATACAGCTTCAAGGACTGAGGAAGAAGGAACTAAAAGTCAACAAACTCATGGTCATAAAGGTGAATAGAAATCCCAACCCGGTCAACTGTTTAGACAGGTGAGTTGTGCTTTTGTCCCATGAATGTTTGTTCGCATATTGCAAACATGCAAGATAAAATCCCATTTTGGTCACTGGCAGAAAATAGAGCTGTAATTATTGGCTAATTATTATTGCTCTTTTCATCTCCAGTGGATGGGAAGAGATTGCATTTTGTCTGCATGAATCTTCGCTGGCACATGGTATTTGAAAATTGTTCAAAAACCCAGATGAGTTGTGTCTTACTAAATCAATGATCTCTATATTCATCATCCCCACTTCGTTTTAGAGCTTGATTTTATTCAAGTGTCTTCTTACGTCCAAGTAAACTAACAAGCATTTCCCTTGGATTGTTGCCACTGCTATGCATGCCAGGAAGACTACGTGCTTTTTACCAGAAACACCATGCCTGACAGTTTTTTTATCTGGGCTGTTTCTAAACTGCACATTTTTCTTGCTGCCCATCTAAGACATCTCCTTTTTCACAGCTGTGCCTTTCTCCTTGAGACTGCACAGATGGCAAACAATGCACAGCCAAGAGGGAATGTCTAATCCTTTATTTTGTCTTTGTCTCAAAGGGACCTGAAAAGAAGAATCATCCCATCATTTCCAAACAGCAACCTAGCCATGTACATTCATCTCCACGCGCTTGTTTCCTCCTTTCAGCTTCCTTGTGGGTGAGGATCTGTCCCTGGTTATGGAGTACATGGATGGAGGCACTCTGAGCAATGTCATCAGCCAGACCTACCTGTCGGAAGATGAGATGGCAGCCATCAGTCGGGAGGTCAGCAATCCCATCTGTGTTTCCAAGGGCTTGGGCAGCATTGTCTGGGAAACAGGGGCTCAGAGCTGGAGTGATTTCCTGTGCCAAGCTTTGTTTCTGTGTTGCTGGTATGCTATGGGCAAGTAAAAGCATCTCAAGGGAAAGGCCTGCCAGTGCCCCTGCACTCACTGTACTCAGTGCCAGTACTCTTATCTCCTGCTGTTGTATTCTTGCTCTGTCTCTTGTATTTGTATTTGCTGTTCTCCACCTTGCCTCTCTAAATGTTTGCCTGGAGTGTCTTCACTGCATTCCTTGCCTGTAAAAGCAAAGGTGCTGGTGGCAGGATTTGAAATGACCAGCAAAGAAAAAAGACTCATTTCTCACAGTCCTCAGCTGAAAAGGATAGAAGTGAAGCCAAAATGCTCTTTGCTGATGGAAAGTGACTGGTGTGATACTTCCAAGCCTGTGCTGAGGCCAGCAAGAAAATCTTTTCCATGCAGCCTCCCACCCAAAAGTGATCCACTAAACACTAAAGGGATGAACTTTTCCTTTCAAAACCCCTCCTTTGTCCTCTGCATGGAAAAAGCACGTCCACTGCAGCAGGAGTCATCCTGGCTGGTCAGCAGGGGACAGCCTACAACAGCAGGTGCTGTTGCCCTTTCAAAAGCTGACGTGCCTTTCCTCAGAAAGGTCCTGCTCTGCAAGTGTTGGAGCAGAAAGCTCTTCCACCTGGTGGCCATTACTGTTCTGCCCTTACTCCCCATTCCCCTGGAGAGGGAATCTTTTCGATTCTTTGCTTCCTTTCTTATGTGATGAAATCACATTACTCATTTTTGCTCTCCTCTTTCTGTTTTCTCTCTCAGTGCCTGCAAGAACTGCAATTTCTTCATTCAAACCATGTTATCCACCAAGATGTGAAGAGCAGAAACATCCTTCTCAGAACCGACGGCTCTGTCAAGCTGGGTCAGTATATTCTTGGTCAGGTGCAGTGTTTCAGGGATGTGGGTGTGGGGCTGCTTGGAGTCACTGCCAGCTCCCCAAAAATGGTGCTGGTGGCAGTGCAGGGTCTCCTGCTGCGAGCTGAGGGCACAGTTGCAACGCACACAGAGGTATAAGGAACCACAAGTGTTGGAAATTTAGCTGCTAGAGAATGGAAAAGTACAAAGCCATGGCTAATTCCAAGTCCTGCACCTGTGAGATAGCATGTCCTTGGGCCTAGCTGTAGTAGGATAACAAATAGTGAAAGAGACATGAGAAAAGAGAGATGTAACCCCTAAGGAATGAGGAAGAGTTCATGGTATAGTTAAACAATAGATTGCTTGGCTTACAGAATATTCATAAGCTTATTATTTGCTGTATAAGTGTTTGATACTTTCTTCAGTAAACTGGACCTGTGATGAACCATCTGGTGTCTGGGTCCCCTTCCTACGACACACAAGCAGTCAAGAGTGGCCTTGCTCTGTGTGTGTCCCTTCCAGACAGAGGGAGCTACAATATAAAGCTTCAGGGGAATGAAGTCCACTGCTGTGAGCAGCGTTAAGAAACCTGGGTTTTTTTGGAAGTGGCCAATTCCATACTCCCTTGGCTAAAGCCCCAAGGAAATTGAGCGTGGACAGTTCTCCAGGAGATTCAACAGCACATTCTTAGCCTGAGAGTGGGGAATTCTTTTGCTTGGTTTCCTAATTGGAGCTGGCTTTCATGGTTTGTGGTTTTCTCCACAGCTGACTTTGGCCTCTTTGCTTAGCTCACCCCTGAGCAGGGCAGATGGAGCTCCGTGGCCAGAGCTGCTGGGTGGCTGGCGCCTGAAGTGGTGACAGGTCAACCATGTGGCCCCAAAGTGGACGTATGGTCTTTGGGAATCGTGGGCATCGAAATGGTGGAACGAGAAGTTCCTTCCTGGAATGCAACTCCTGTCTTGGTAAGGTGCAAATACTCACTGATCCCACTGTCTTTCTCACCTGTCCCATGTTCTGTGTGCCATTGGACAAAATCGCATTGCCATCTGCTGGCACCACTTCCACCAAGGTCTCCTTCTAAAAATGCCCCTGCCACACATCAGCATCTGCTGTAGCTTTGGTTGTATCAGAAAGGGAAGTGGCAGTTCAGAAACCTAACCAGTTCAGAAACCCACCATTTTGGCCTCCAGCCATGCCTGACATTTCCCACTTGTTTTTTGAACAATGTTGGAACTCTGTTTCTGAAGAACAAGACTTTTTCAGTGGAGAGGGTAGACATATGATAAACATTTTGAGCAATGGAGGTTAGACCTTCCCAGTTTCATTTTATAGAAAACATAAGAAAAAAAGGAAAAAGAAAGGTAAACGAAAAAGGAAAATAGAAAAAAACCTACTACCAAAGCAATGCCCAAGCAGTTCTGCTTGCTTTTTCATTTTTTAAATGCAGCTCTTCTCGTCCGTTCTGTAGCATCTTTTCCAAATCCTATGGTCTTCCAAACTTTCAGGCTTTCAAGTCATCTGTACATTGTTCAGTCACGTATGTGGGTGGCCTGGATAAGTTTAGGATGTGTTTTTCTCCCACTGCAGTTAGAATTGTTTGCCAAACCCTTGGCTGTTTCTTGGTACTTTAACAAGTTGATGAGCTTGCAGGCAGGTGCCTGGGCTGGGATCCAGCGTGGGCAGTTGACACCAGTGCTGTGTTTCTTTACCTCAGGAGCAGGGCCATCCCTGGCCTGCACAGTTCTAATGACAGGGAGGGCTCCAGCTCCCCACCATGGCCAGTGGCTGAGCTCAGCTGAGAGTCAGGATAAAACCCTCTTTGTCACCTCTGGTGATGTGGGAAAAGGACAGAAAGCCGCATCAATTATTTGTACACAAGGGGAGTGCATTGCCATTTCCGGCTTTGAAATTCTCCTTTGGCTTAAAGAGGATAATAGCAAAGTCTCTTTGGTCACCATCTATTTCAGTGCCATGAGCACAGAGTTATCATGACAGTGGTGGGCATTTTTATGGAGACTCCAAGGCCTCTTGCCATTGTTCTTTTTGTCTATTTGAGATGGATTCTGCAAGTTGAGGTTTGAATAGTTCCAAGTCAGTGTCTTATGTTTCTAAATACCATCTTGCAAAAGCAGAATGAGCTCTCTCCCTCTGACTTGTCAGCGTGTTAGAGCTTGGATCCACATGAACCACACTGGATAAGGATCAGTCGATGTCTTGCCAATCTACGCTGTAATTCCTTGTCCTGTGGAGTATCAGAAAGACGTGCTGAGCTCCATGGACACTGTCAGCTGCATGGAAGCGAGCATCCTTGGCCTTGCTGAAGAAACTGGAGCTCAGCTTAGGTTAGATGCTCTTGAGCAGGAGAAAGGCTGGAATCCTCAGGGGTTTCCAGAGGCCTGCGTGCCCAGAGGGACTGAGTTCTGGGGAGCAGCTGGATGTTTCTGCACATCATGGAAGGGGATTGCCAGACAGCTCAAGCCTCACCACAGGCAAACACTCCCCAGCTCTTCTCAGGCAACATTTGCTTTGGGTTTCAAGTTGTTCCCACTTGTCTGTCTGTGAAGATGCCCCTCAAACCACAAGGCAAGCCTCTCAGAACTGGTGTTACATTTCAAGAAATGAAGAAAAGAAGGCCAAACACATGAAAGTTGCTAAGGCACTGGTTTTTAGAGAGGAACTTAACCCCCTGTGCAGTTTCTTCTCACTGGGAAACATGCAAGAAACCTGGGCATGAGGGTGTAAAGGCCACAGAGTCTCTTCTGCTTCTTGTGCAGTGCTGCTGAAACACTCAGTGACCATGTTTCTCTCCCAGCCCAAGCCACATTCTGCACATCACCAAACCAGAGCCTGGTGATGTGGAGAGCCTGCCAAAACCTCCCATTTGTTTCCTGGCACTTTCTGGGATGGGCCTACCATTCATGCATTGACTTGAGTAGCCAAATGAGTAGAGGGTGATCATAGGGATGGAACCTCTCCTTCTGATTTGACCATGAAAAGTTTTCCTTTCCATGTAAGGAAAGCAGAAATTTTCAGGCTGCTGAGAGACAGAGCTGCAAGTGGCACCTCTGTGTCCAAGCAGGCGTTTTCATCCCAGTTCATTTGTGCAGGCATCTTAATGTGTCTGTGTTGAAGATGAGATTCCAAAGATTTTTTTCCTTACCTAAGGAATACCTGGTGGATTTCCTTTCTTTCCTTCCAATTCCCATTCTTTTCAAGAACAAAGCAAAAAGCTTGATTAGGTTTGTTTTGTGGCAGCAGTGCTTAAGGGACCAAGAACCACTGCAGAGATACTTTCCATGTACTAACCCTTGGATACAGTAGAGTTAGTATAGCAAAGTCCTTCTTCCAAAAAGCCTCTCAAGCTGGTATGAATTGTCAGGGAAGGAAATGTGCTTGTGCTGATGTAGTTCCCACTAACTAGGTCAGTCAATGAAATCAGCTGCCAAGGCAAGATCTGTGGGATGTTGGAGAGGCTGTGATTGCATCAGGGTTTGGGTTTTTGGTTGGTAAAGGAAAGTCATCTCTGGGTCTCTGCCAGGGCAGAAACTGCTACTGCAGAGTGAAACTTAATCAATGGGATCTGGGAGAGCAGTGACAGATGGGAAAGAAGCAAGTGGAACCTGGTGTCTCCTTTTTCCCCAGCCTCAACTCCTGATAGCCACAGGAGGAAGACAAAAGCTGCAGCAGCCCAACCTATTTTCATCTTGTCTGCGTGACTTCCTGAGCTGCTGCCTGCAGAGAGACGAGGTGCGGCGCTGGTCTGCCAAGGAGCTCCTGCAGGTAAAATGTGAAGGGGCTGCAGGTGAAACAGGCTCTGAGGGATGGGCTCCTCCTCCACTAAAGTCCAAGGCAGCAGATGAGCCCCCTTCCTCCTCACCTCCACTCTTGGTGCTCTTCAAATGAAAATGGTGAGGAATCCTGGACTGGGCTTGGCTGGCAGGGCCCTGTAAAGGTCCTCTGGTGCAAGTGTCCTGCAATGAGAAGGGACATCTTTAAAGACATCAGGTTGCTCAGAGCCCTTTGCCACCAGAGCCGGAATGGTTGCAGGGATGGGGCACCTACAAGCTCTTGGGGCAAGCTGTGCCAGGGTCACACCATGCTCTGAGTAAACAAGTTCTAATTAGATCCTATTTGTGTTAAAAAATATTCACCCACATCCTATTGTAACTGGCCCTGTTAAAAAAGATGTCCCCCACTTTCTTCAAAGCCACTCTGAAGTCTTGGAAAGTGGCAATAAAGTTTCCCTGGGGCCTGTTCTTCACAAAACTGAGCAACTCCACCTCTCTCTGCATTTCCTGAGTCAGAAAGGTCCTCTGGCTGTTTCTGTCACCTTCTTTTGTAACTTGGTGGGGTGTTCAGTTTCATGTAATGGCAAAAGAATTGAAGTAGGGCAATGCAGGGTAGAGAGACGTGAAATGGTGGTGGAGGAACCCAAGGAAGCCAGTCCCAGCTTAGGGTCAGAGATTTGGCTGTGGGCAGGAGGGGCTGTGGGGGGCTCACTCTGAGGGGCCCTGGTTTGTGCCCCCCAGCCCACCCTCAGAGGTTTCTGCCATGCAAACAGGGACAGCTGGGAGGGACTTGTCCCAGCCCCATCTGCTGCCTGGCACGCTCAAGCAGATGGGAACTGTGCCAGGGTTACTGCCAGGTTGTGTGGCAGAGAGGGAACTGCAGGGCCCAGTGCCACTGGGCTGGCCCTGCTGGGAAGGAAGGTGCCACCCAGCACACGAGGGGCAGGGCATGGAAAGGTAGACACTGCCTTCTGTCCCTGTGGGAATCAGCACAGTGCCTGTCTTTCAAAGAGAGGGACCAGTGTGAGGCTTTGGAGTTTCCTCCAAAGGACAGAAAGTACCATTTCTAGAGCACTGGCAGGGCTGAAATCTCAGCAAGATGAAGACACCCGGATAAATGGATGAATGGGGTTTTGGGTCAGGTTTGCCTGTGATGGCAAAGTCCTGCACATAAAGTTGGAGGTGTAGATGGTCCCATTGGTCCTCTTCCTGCATCCTTCTAGGAGCCAGAGGAATCCTGTGAAGCACTGAGCTTGGAAAGTCATGGTCCATTGTTTTTTGTTGATTTAGTTTTTTTCCCTTTGGGCAGCATCCATTTGTAACATTTGCTGAGCCTACGTCCAGCCTGGTGCTGCTGAATGTTTCAGTGAAGAAGAGGAGGGAGACAAGAATATGACAATCACATCAGGACCATTTATTCCTCAACCAGTTTAGAGTAGGATTGTAGGTTAGGACTAGAATTAGGATTAGGATTAGGATTATGATTATGATTAGGATTAGGATTAGGAGTAGGATTAGGAGTAGGAATAGGAGTAGGAGTAAGAGTAGGAGTAGGAGTAGGAGTAGGAGTAGTATTGTCTAATAGGACTGCAGAGTAGGATTGGAAATGAATAAAGTTTCTGAAACCACAACTCACCTTGAAGATTCCCTTCCTTCTCACTCTGCGAATAAGCTCAAAAAATTCCTTCTGAATTGTCTGTTGTTTCTTAAAGGTGGAAAGCGACACGGTGTCTTTGGCATGGTGTGAAAGTGGGGAAGGATGTTCTTCATTCATCCTCTCCAGTCCCCACTGCCTTTGGAATATGGCCCACTGGTCTGTTTTTGGCCAGCTTTGGTACTTCTGTTTGAGGCAGAAAGGGCAATGGCATTTGAAGGCAAAACCAAAGGAAGAATGAGGCAGCCCAAACATCTTGTGCAGATGCAGGCCTTCAGCTGTGACTGGAGAGCATTGGGGTTCCTGCCCAATTGGATTTGTATCCCTAAATGCAATAATCTCTTTGGCTGGAGGAGAGCCTTGCTCAAGTGAGAAAGCAGAAAGATCAGAGAGGGTGCTCGGGAAGGTCTCCTGTGGCGCAGAGCTGTCAGTGCCTGTGAGGTGAGAGCGGGCCTGGCCTTGCCCGGGCTGGAGCCCCAGCAGAGCCCCGGCAGAGGCAGGCTGGAAGGAGGCCCTTGGAACTGCAAGAGGCAGCAGCCAGGCCCTGGGTGCCTCTTGCTGGGAGCGGGCGAATCCTCCACTCTCAGAGCACAGGTGGCAGTTGGCTGCTGCCGAGGGGAAGCGCAGCTGTGCTGGGCACAGCCCGGCCTGGACGCATTGGCCGTCTGGAGTGTGCCCAGGAGCAGAGAAAGGCCAAGGGCAGCCGCGGGCTGCTGGGCTGGCTGAGGATTCCTCCTCTTCTGCTGGCTGCCCCGCAACGCCTGGCAAAGGCCAGCAGTGTGTGCAGCACTCTGGGCACCGGGGCAGGGAGCCGGGCTGCTCGGCAGGCTGGAGCACAGGGCAGCTCCTTCAGGCCCGGCACTTGTGCCAGGGGAAGCGAGGCCAGCGTGAGGCAGGGACAGCTTGGCAGGGCACATCTGCAGGAGCCAGCGCCTCATGCAGCTCTGGGAGGACGCGCCTGCAATCCTGCAGTTCTGCACTGAGCCAGAGCAAAGGTGTGAGATGCAGAGTGTTTGGCAGAAATATTCAGGCCCACCAGGCCAGCCTGCTTTTGCTCTCTGGTGCACAGCAAGTGCTGTGCAATGCAGCTCTGAGCTGCTGGGAGAGAGGCAGTCGGGGATGTGCCTGAGGCTTGTGCTTGAGGAGTAAACTGATTTGGAAGGGGGCAGAAGGGTTTCAGTAGGCAATCTGTGTTTTCTTCTTTAATTTCTGGAACAAAGTCATAATGTGTTGCACACAGGTAGGGGGATTAGGAAAGAAAGGCCTTATAAAATCAGGCCTTGCTATGGTAAGTTCCCAGCTAGCCTGTTACATCTTCTACGTGCAGCCAGCTAACTTCCCATAGGAATAGTGATGAGTGCAGTTAGCACAACAAGCTATTGTGCTAAGAAAACTGTTTGTATCTGTAATAAACAAGAAATCTGTCCCATGAGCATCCACGAAAGAAAAATGTAATCACCTGAGTAAGAGTGGGTCTTACAAAGAGTGAGTCTTGGCACGTACACACTAATACACTTTCTAAGTAATAAATTGTGTGGCAAGGAAACTACCAGCCAGTGGGAGTTGAACACGAAGTCTGTGAAAACAGTATAAAAATGAGTTATGTGAATAAAGAATTGGCTTTCCCTGCATGAAGAAACTGAGTTCCAGCTGCTTTACTGACACAGCAATGTGGCTTCACTCAGCAAGAGCACCTGCAGGGTGTATTGATGAAACGCTTGTGTTTGATTCCCAGAATAGGAAGGAGAGGCATGTAACAAACAGGGCTTAGTCTTGTGAATTCCTTTAGCTTTAACAGGAGTGCTGAACCCTGTATTCCCCCACTGCAGTGCTTACTGTGTGCAAGTGGCTATCTTGGCCTTGAGAATAAGGATAGTGCTCCAGCTAAGAACGTAGCTGGAATGCATTCCAAGGGAAGAAAGTGTTTTTAGGAGGCTCTTGACCACCAAAGGAGAATTTGAGGAATGGGAATATTTCCCAAATGACTGTGTCAGGAACCAGAGTTGTGCCCGAAGCCCTGCCATATTTGATCCATGTTTGAGCAGGTTGACAAGACAGTGAAGGAAAGTGTCTTGTTTAACCTTGACCCTTGAAAGAAAAACAATGTATTGGTCAATTGGTGGGCAGTCAAGCTTTGAAAGTGGAATGGTTCATAATGGAGCACTCGGTGGCAGGGAGTCATGGAGTCATCCTGAGCCATCATCTCACACACCAGCCATGTGTGAGCTGGTGTTGTAACTGGGAAAATTCCACATCCTTACCAGGAGATACAACGCCTGGTTCTGAGCTGGAAGGGTGAGAAGGATGAGATGCACAGCGTTTTGATCCAGGGGATGTCCTGGAAGTGCACTGCCTACCTGCCCCTGCTGCCGAGCACCGTGCTTCCTCTCCTCCTGCTCAGCGGATTTTTAGGAATCCAGGGGTTAGTATGTATTATTTGCTATTGCAACTAATGGAATGAATTTGCTTTGCAAGTCCAGTTGTGTCTTAAGTTCTTTTGTGCATGGATCTCTTCCTTAACCTGTGGCAACGACCAGCAGGGACCTACAGGACACTCCTTTTCTCATGTCAGTAAATTCTGAGAAGTGATTGAAATATGTCAATAAATTTGAGGTAATGTTTAGCCTATGAGTTTCAGCAAAGTATTGAATATGTCTTAGTTCCATGGAAACAAACGGGTAGGTGAGATTGCTGGGTGTGCAGGGCTTAGGGAAGTGATTCCCTATGCACCCACCACTGAAATAAAGTAATGCCTCCTTTGTAACCCAGAGCTGGCAGGAGGGATCAGGCCCTGCTTGGAAACTTTCATTTTGGAAACTTCTGTTAGCAGGTAAGAAAGGTCAAAATGAAACCTTTTCCAGCTGGTTTATCCTTTTAGGCACCAAAGCTCTGTGCCACGGGTGACCTGGGTGTGTGCAGAGCAATGCAGCCCCCACAAAGCTCTTGGTTTCCCCTCAAGTTGCCAGTTTCACTACTTGCAAAGGGGAAGAAAGGCAGAGATGTACATCCACAGGAGTCCTGGCCATGTCCAATAAATGTGCAAATATGTGGAGAGATTTGTTAGGAAGCATTTCAGCTGTGATGCCAACAGTGGCTTCTCTCCTGGTTCTGTATGTTCTTGATGAGTTATGCAATGGTTGGCTCTGACAAGTAAGAAGTAGATGTTACGTGGATGTTAAAATGTGTAGTGATGGTATTGTGATATATCCTCCCATAGTCCTCTTTCCTATCCCCCTTCTAATAGCCTTGGTTGTCAGGGCATTTGGGGAGGACTGGCTTGTGACCAGCAGGCAGGGTGTAACAACACCTGACCTCCAGTCAGGATGCAAGAAAGTAATCTCCACCAATGGACAGCAGAGAAAGAGATGACTGACAAAGCTTTTGGAGGAGCTAAGGCTGTAAAAGGCAGAGCATCGTTTTTGTAGATGAGCACATGACTGCTAGTCACAGACACTCCCAATGCTGCAATTTTTCCTTATTCAGTCCTTTGTAAACGTTTACTAAACCTTTAAAATGTTAAAAGTGAGATTCATTTCTCACATGTGCAATGCTGTGGGCCATTGTCTTGGTCTGGTTTCCTTTGCTTGGGTCCCATCTGAGTGCTCAGTTGTGGTACAGGCTGTAGGTTCTTGGGGCACCCCTGGAGTTCCCCTTGGATCCCCTGAACAACAGGGTTTGGCCCATGAGGGGAATTTTTGCTGCTTTGTGACAGATGAGAATTTCCAAGCCTCTTTTGTGTTTGCTGTAGGGAAGTTTGGTTATTGCTGTGCGTAAATTCACAGACCAACATGGAGCGTTTGATTTGTAATGTCAGGGCATGGTTGCCACGTCATCATAGTGACATCAGAAGGTTGCCTTATTCTATGGAAGGCCTGAGTGTCAGAGCAGCCCTAGTGCTTGCTCAGATCAGGAGATCCTTCCTGGTCAAAGCATCTGTCAGTAGGCAGTTGCCCACTTACAAGAGGCTTGTTTTTTTAGCTTTTAGAAAAATTGCAGAAATGCCAATAATTAACCATCTGGCCACTGCAGCTTTTGCTGCTTATGGTGTTTGTTTTTCCGCATATTACGTGACACACTTTGTTCACAAGTAGAGTTTTCCATTCTACTTAAGTTAGGGTGTATCCTTACCTGGCTTTTGTATGTCTTCCTGCTCTTTCTTGGTGGCTGAGTTTCTGATTTTGAAAGACAAAGAGCATTAGGATGCCACTGGTTTGGTAAAGCTCCTGTCAAGGCGTTCAGCTAAAAAGGGGGTGTCTGTAGCCACAGGGGCAGCTGTTGGAGAGTTTTGTTCAGACATGCCATAATCATATACAGCTGATGGAAAAGTAAAAGGCAGCTGTAAGCAGCAATTCTCAAGCCTGTTTCTGTGAACAACAATGTTCTCAGGCACATTTCTGTAAACAGCAGAAGTTCTCAGGTTGCTTTTTAATAACAAGTAAATATTTTGTCCTTGGATAGTTTTGGGAAAGCAAAACTGACAAACATGGAGGCCTTGACAACCATTCATAACAGGATGAGACAAACAAGTCTTGGTCTCAAAACCAAACTACAGGTATTGAAAACAAAAGGAGGGGTTGATGTGTAATCGGTAACCAATGATGAGCTCGGGTTTTGCAATATGTATGAACTTAATTAACACTGTTATAAAATGTGCATGGTGGATCAATAAATCGGAGTTCAATGCTGATCAAAGGATGGGTCGTCTCCCTTCGCTTCTACAGGAAGCATTTGCAGGGGAACCTGCAGGGCTTCTGTTCCCTACACAGGAGAGTCTGTGTCAGCAGTGTCTGTCATTTCCGCAGTTTGCTGGGACAAGCAAGACACCTTTGAAAATGTAGACTGGCAGAGTTTCTTTGAAGGCCTTCTAAAAACTCTGCAGTTGTTCCCAGAATTCAGAGAAAGCTTATTTCTTTTTCACTTTTTTCATGAAAGGATTTGACTGTCGAACTTAATAACCTTTTACTGAGTGCTAAAATAGTTATTCCCTTTGAAAGGAAGTGCAAACTGTAAAGTAGTGAGTGTCTACTTCTGAACCCTAGAGGTGCTGCTGTGGTCTTCTGTCGCAGACATTTCTTCACAGAAATCCTTTCTTTCGGATTTCTGTGTCTTCTGGAGGCCAGAGGCCTCAGAAGACAAGGCAAACAATTATTATCAGATGCTGTGGAATGTAACAGGAATTTCTTGATTAACTAATTTTCTATGTTTATAATTAAGGGCCAATCACCAGTGCAAGCTAGGGGACTGAGTCCTTGAGCCACAACTTTGTTGTAGATTCTTTCTATCTATTCTTAGCCTAGCTCGGCTGCTCTGCAAACCTCTCTCTATATTCTATTTAATATAGTCATAATGTATTATATATGATATATAAATAAATCAAGCCTTCTGATCTAGAAACAAAATTCACCGTCTCTTCTCTCACCAGCAGCGATCCACTCAGGCGCTGTAATACTCTTCCAAAATCAAACTGCCAAGGCTCAGGGGAATTTTAGGAAGCTTTTCTGGGCAACTGTTTCCTGCAAGTTAATGAGAATTAGTGCATGTAACTGATTGGAAAAAATAAAAAAAGTACCTGAAGGAGAGGATTTCAGAAGCTGTTTTATGTCTCTGGTAGAACAGGAGCATTGAGTGTTAAAGAACAATTTGCATTTTCTTGATCATATTTGTATTAATTTACTAGCTACAGGCCAAAGTGTAGGCACAGCCAAGAATATTGTCCTGATCTCTTGCTGGCTGTGTGAATGAAATGTGTCTGCGGGAGGGATGTTGTGAAACGGGAAATCATCTCTGTTTGGGTTGACTTGTTCTGTGGGATTCAGCAGCCCACGCAGTTTTTTGACAGCATCTGGTTCATTTTCCCTTCCCACTGCAGGTCACCTGAAGCATGTATTCAGCAGTGCTGAAGATCCTGAGGTGAGTGAGAAAGGAACATTTCATGTTCCTGGTGCTTAAGAATCGTAGAGGAAGATGTGAGCTTGGCCAGTAGCAGTAGACTGTAGAGGGCCAGCTAGGAAGGCTGAAAGAAAATCCATTTCCATGCCTGAGACAAAAGTAACAAAGGCAGGGATAGATATTTGTAAATTTCTTTCTCAGAGTTTGAAGAACTAAAAACCTAGTTTTGAAAAGAGAACGATGCTTGCTGACAGCAGATAGGGAAAATTTAATTAAGAGCAATTTCCTGTACAGTTGAATTGGATCATTTTAATTTAAACAGAGGAACTTGGACTCCTATTCCTATCAAACTTCTAGTAGTGATACCTACTTGGAACATGAGGTGGTAGAAAAGGAAGGCCATCTTGAAATGGCACATGCAGTATCTGAAGTGCAATGGGCACCTTTGTGGCTGGGGAGCTGCGTGGGCCCAACGGACGCAGGGCTGGCGGCCGTGAGCAGCTGAAGATGAGGCAGCGTGGGGCCAGGGGGCCAAGAAGGCCAAGGGCACGGTGGCTGTGCCAGCAGCAGTGGGGCAGCAGGAGCAGGGCAGGGAGTGTGGCCCTGTGCTGGGCAGCGCTGCGGCCACAGCTGGAGTGCTGTGTGCAGCTGTGGGCCCTGGGAAGCAGAAAGTCATGGAGGGGCTGCAGCGTGTGCACAGAAGGACAGGGGAGCTGGGCAGGGGGTGCAGCACAAGGCCAGTGAGGAGGGGCTGAGGGAGCTTTAGCCTGGACAATGGGGGCTCATGAGGGACCTTCAGGCAGACTTCCATGGATCCCTGCCTTGGATCCATAGAGCCAATGCTCAGCACAAGGGCTGTTTCCCTGCCAAACATCCCTTCACTGCATCCAAGTGCTTTAGACACTGGAATAGGTAACACTTCCATATTTTGTTTATTTGTTTCTTTGTTTGCTAGAAGCCTTGTGTAATTTCTCCTTCTTTAGGGAGCAAGGGAGCTTTTTCTCAATCTTTCCTGCCCTTTTCCAGCACTGGCAGAAACACATCACTTTCAGGTTAATGACTCCCATGTCTTTTGGCTGCCCAGGCAATCAGTGTGTGTTGTGTTTTGGAACTGAGCAGGAAATCAATGCCCTTGCATTCCAGCTGGTGCTCAGAGATCACAGGAGCTGGGAGGGACTGGGCTGCATTTCTGATTCCAGCCACTTCAGCACCATCAGTGTTGTCAAATACAAGAGAAGAACTTGCCCGAGCACAGATGCATAGAGTGCAGTTCCCAGCAATGCTCTGGGTCTGATTGCATTCCATAAGGACCCACACGCTCCAGATTCCCCAGGAGTGGGGGTTACTGAAGCAACAGGAGAGCAAGCTCAGGATTGTAGTTGAGCGGGGCACTGGCTACCAAGTTCTGATGTGTGTAGCAGCAGAGAGGACAGTAAAGAGAGATTTCAGTAATGAGATCTATCTATCTATCTATCTATCTATCTATCTATCTATCTATCTATCTATCTATCTATCTATCTATCTATGTAACATTTACGTAATTGAATCTTCCTGGCTCTGGTCCAAGGCAGTTGGAGGTACAAAGCTCACCTAAAGCATACCTTTCTGGAGAGAATTAGAGACAGGCTCCCTCGACCAATTCTGAGCAGGCAGAGATGTTTTCCCCTCCAGATATGGTGGTTTTTTCCCCCAGAGTTGTTTTCCTCCTCCAGCCTCTTCTGCCCTCAAGTCCCCAGTTAATTCTTTAAATTTCTGCCTGTCCTAGAGAGGTGCAACAATTCCATGTTTAGGTGGTGTTTGGTGACTCTGGTCACACATGCATTATGTGACACATGGTTTCCTTCACTAGCATCCCCAGGGCTGTGTAAGTGCATTCGTTCATGGGGCCTTAGGAGAGTCTTCTCTTTCCCTCAGCAGCAGCAGCAGGGAGCGGTGGCAGGGTCAGGACGAGGAGGAGGTGGCTGCCCTGGCCCTTTGCTCCCGGGTCCCCGGACAGGAGGGCTCTGGCTGCAGCAGGGCGCTCTTCGGGCAGCCCCTGGCAGCCTCTGCACGGAGCACGGCACGCTGCCCCATCCTGCTTGTGCCACTTTTCTTCAGCAATACCCTAGCTCCTCTTCACAAGGAAAAAACTCCAGCAATCTAAAAAGAGATCATTCAAGTACAGTTCTACCTGCCTTTGTATTGTAGTTCAGGGCATGTATTTTTTTGTCTATAATTTCATGATTTTTATGAAAACATGCATTCATATCTTCACATTTTTGTGGTTTTAGTTATTCATATACCTAAACACTCCATTTTAAACTTTTAATTTATTGCAGTTGATAATTTTGAGTAGTATATTTTAAAATGTCACAAAACAACACCTTTTGGGTAGTTTTTCTCACTCTTAAAAAAAAAAAAAACCCATACGCCATTTTAGTCTCTGTCTCTCCAAGTTGGTTCATATCGGCCTATTTTAAATCAGGGCTACAATACTTTTATAGGATTTAGAGAGTTCCAATGAAATGCACACCAGATTCCTCTTGTGGAATATCATGGCCCCACCATAAATCCTCTATTTACTTTTTTTTCCTCTCATTAGCTCAACTGCAAAAACATGTTTAGTTGAAAACTTACACAAGATGAGCAAAATCAAAATAATGTGATGGGCCTTTGGGAACTCCTTGCTGATCTTTCTGCTTCTTCAGCTGAGCAAGGCTCTGATCCAGGCAAAGAGATTGCACTTAGTGCTACACAACCATTTGGCTGGAACTCTGCTGATTTCTAGGAACAGCTGGAGGCCTCTAACTCCCCAGGATGTTTTGGCTGAGCCAGGCTTTGCTGGGTTTTGGCTGCAAATACCATTGCCCTTGCTTTCTTATATCCACAAGTACCATGGCTGGGCAAAAACTGCCATGTGGGCCATCTTCCAAAGGCACTTTGGTCTGGAGTTTGTGAATGAATGAGAGCTCCCTCCACTTCCAAACCACATGAAAAAAATCATGAAAGAGAACTTCCCATCCTTAACGAACAACTGACAATTCAGAAGTGGATCTAGAGCATCAGAATGAAAAGGAAGGCAATCTTCCAATGGAGTTGTGCTTTCAGGAGTTTTTCTTCTGAGTCCCACTCACAGCTGGCACTGGAAAAAGTCACATCTCTGCAAGTGTCAGTGTCTTCTGTCTGCCATCAGTTGTTTTGCTGCAACAATCAGAACAGGCATCAGGCTGGAGAGAGGCTCAGCTGATGCTAGCAATAGGAGCTGCCCCAAGGAGAAAAAAGACATGAACTTTTACCTCCCAAACCCATCTCCCCAGAGGCTCAAGCAGGATTCCTCTGGTTCCCAGAAATACAAAGAAATAGGGCTGAGAAGACCCTTTGCAGCTATGCGTTCATGCCCAAGACTTTGCTGATTGCATTTGGGTTTTGCCTTTTTTCTTTTCTATCTTTTCTGTATTCCTTGCACATCAATTTAGAGCTCTGTAGGCTACTTGATTTGTGACTACTTTTCCCAGTCCTTTTACATGGCCTTTGCCTAAGCAGAAAGACAAACTTCCAGAGCTCCAAGCGCCAGGGGGTAGAAGGCTCCAGTGTTATCTTGGTTCTTCCTGGGACAGACCTCTCCATGGAACTGGTGGACTCACCATCCCTGCAAGCCTTTAAAAGAAGACTGGATGTGGCACTCAGTGCCACACTTTAGTTGAGGTATTAGGCCATAAGTTTGACTTGGTCATCTTGAAAGTGTCTTCCAAGCCAGTGATTCTGTGATTCTGTGACTGAGGCAGCTTTTCCTGCAGCCCTGGAAAGGGCTGCGGGGGCCCTTGGCCAAGGACAGGGATCAGGGCTCATGGAAAAGAAGCAAAGGGCTCAAGGTGAAGGCTGAGAGGGCAGAGCTGCCCCAGCGCGGCCCAGAGCGAGCCTCATCTCCTCCTCCTCACCCTGCGCCCTCTGCGCTGCCCTTTGCGGCGCCGACGGCTGCTGTCGCTGCGGGGCTCCAAGGCGTGCTGGGGCCGGGCCCCTCGTCTCTGGGCAGCGCCGGAGCCTCGGAGGCGAGCGGCTGCTGCCGTGGCCGGCAGGGGAGAGCTGCGGCTGCGGCCCCGGCCACGGCGAGCTGCCGCGATGGCCGGCTCCTGCCGCGGCTCCTGCCTCTGCTGTGGGCTCTGCTCCTGCCCTGTGCGCACAAACACGGCCGAGGGCTGCCCGGCAGCTCCGTGCCGCTCCGCAGTGGGCCCGGCCGGGCTGCTGCTCTCTGCGGCCTCTGCCCGCCACTGCCGGCCCCGCCGCGCTCCCGCCTGCCTCTGCCGCAGCCGGCCCACACAGGAGGCAGCACATTGTGGCTGGCCCGGAAAAGCCCTGCCCGCAAACCGCCCGCCACGGCCTCGGCCTCAGGCCACAGGCTGCCGGCGTCCTCACAGCTGCAAGCCGGCCCAGGCCGCCTGCCAGCCTCGGCCACAGCTCCCGCCTGTGTCTCCATGGCCGCGGCTGCTTGGCACAGCGGGCTGAGCACAGCCATCGCCAGCAGCAGCTCCTCACGGGCCCAGGCTCCGGGTGCTCCGAGCCCTTCTACCCCCGAATTCCAGCCCTGAGGGGCTTGGCGTCCCAAGGGGACAGCAGGGTCGGCCGCTGAGCTCAGCCCATGGTGACACCACCAAGTGACCAATGGAAAATTCACCAAATCCTCATCAGAGACAAGAGAAAACTGCCATGGTGCCTGACAGCCTGAAGCAACTGCCAATTCCAAATTATTCCATCCATGTACGAAAAGAGGCTTTTGCATTAAAGCAGAAAAGACTTATCGAAAAGGAGGGCAGGAAAAAACAACAAAGTTATTCGGACTCATGCTTCTTGTGTCTGTTTAAAAGGCCAAGAAAATGCACTCCTTGCTCTTCTGACACAGCTCTCTCTGTTCATGATGTGGGGCAGCGAGTGCCGATGTGCAGGAGCTGATGCAAGGGACAGGGATGTGGATGCAGCAGGCACAGTGCCAAGCTGACAGAGGGATCATCTCTGGCAGTGGCACTGAAGGAGAAGAGTTTGCAGGCAGGACAGAAAATGGCTCTTTGTTTCACCTCTTCTTTCAGGGCTGCTAAGAATGTAGCCTGGAGCAAGCTGGGAACACCAGAGCCTGGAGCCCTTTCCAGGCAAGGCTGCATCAGACACAAACCAGCAGGGGACTGAGGAGTCCCTGGGGTGGCAATGAGCAACCTCGGGCTCTGCTCACTGCTGCTGGCATTTTCTGTTGAACCATCTCCAATGACTTCTCTTGTGCTCTGTATTTCTAAGAGTTTTCCCCTTGTTTTTTTCTTGTTGTCTCCTGCACCTTTTTTTCTCGAAATTCTCCTACCCTGTCAGCAGCAGCCCCTGTCCAGAACTGGCTCTAACATATCAGCAACGTAGCTGGGAACAACAATGGGTGGAATCCTGCGGCTCAGGAATTCATGCCAGAGCCCTGCCTGTGCCTTATGCTTTGTCAGGACCTCCTTCTCTGTGCAAAAACTAGGGGTTACTGGAGTTTTTTTGCCAAAGAGCTCCTGAAAAGCAAATGTTGTGCGAGGTTTCTCAGGAGCGTATCCATTAAGTTCATTGCTAGCAAAGAGAAAGTAAGGCCAGGGTAGCAGAGCAGCTGGGAGCTGGTCACTCCCTGCAAAGGGCTGGTGTATGATGTGAGAACACCATGTTCCAGGACGGGCGAGCGGGATCAATGTGCTCAAGGTGCTGCAAATGAGGTTTGGGTTCAGTTACAGAGTAGTCAGGAGTGGTGAGCACTGCAAGATCCAGCTGCAGTCCCCATCCATGTCCCTTTCAGTGCTGGCTTTACGGTGTCTGCAGCTTGGATCCAGAGCGCCCTGGGGGGCTCCTGAGGCTGCCTTTGCACTCAGAGTGAGGATGCCCAGGAGCCGCTGAGGCTGGCAGTGGGGACCAGGGCTGAGGCTTGTGGCTTGGCAGGTGTGGCTCTGGGGACTGTGACATGCCAGGGCATGGGTCACTGTCACTGCCCTCTGCAGCCCTGGCTAGCTCTGTGATGCTCCAGGGACAATGGCAAGAGTGGGGAAGGGTTTTGCCTGAGCCGGAACCTCTAGGCCAAATGCCTAGCAGTAGAGACCCCTGGAGGACCGAGTGAAGCAAGCAGAGGAGGCTCTTCTGCAGTGTAAAGTGCAGCAAATTCATCAGGAGAGGAAAGGGAAAGGTTCACAGGACAGAATTTCCAAAGGGAACAGATGTTGGAAGAACCCCCAACACCCTTGTGCATGGGTTTTTAAAATCTTTCAAAACAGGGGGTGGACACCATATGGTAACCAATAAGCAAGTCTTGGGGTGAAGTTTTGAGAGCTACAACAAATCAGAACAAGGGGAAGAGAGAGCGTTGGGATAGAGATTGGATCTTAGGGTGAGGGACAGGGAACTTTCTGGAACAAAGGGTAGGGTTTGGGCTGATGGATGGGGCAAAGGGGCCGGGTTGTCTTGACAGACAGGGAAAAATCTGGTGAGGAGGGAGGGGATTCCTTGAGGGACGCTTGGGTAAGAGGGCATAACATAGGGGAGAGACTAACTGTAATAACTCGGGGAACACTTGAACATACCACTATATAACAGAACATTTGACTCAATAAACTAACACACTCCAACACAGAAATTCAGGCTTTCAGCAGCTGAGAGGTGGCACTATTAGAACCTGCAGCAGCTGGTGAAAGCCATCTCTGTCCTTCAGGTTCTTGCTGTGTGGGAAGGTGCTGCGAATTGTGGTGGCTGCACTCCCCCTGTGCTGGGAGGATGATCTGTACCAGGGGAGAGCAGAAAGCTGCCATGGTGAGCAGAACATGCTCAGAGCATTACAGTTCAGAGAATGGCACTGCCCCTGAAGGGCAAAAAGCTTGAAAGCATAGAATTCTGTGCAGAACTGTTGCACAAATTTTCTCTTCGGGAACATGCCCATTTTTGTATGCTGTAGATGAATACTCTGGGCTTTACAGAATACATGGGTTTTTTTCTTAAGGTTTTTGGGAGAACTCTCAAGTTTATTTCTGTTTGTATTTTACATCCAGATTTACATGCATACAGTTTTGGGTTTTTTATTATTATTTTTCTTTAGTAAATACTAAGGGAAAAAATACCTAAGCATTTTTTAATCCTTTTCGATATTGTGATTAATATTCTTAGAAAGAAAACCTTGTTGAACAAGTGAACAAGTGTGAAAACACAGAGAGAGGGAAAATAGCATAGATGTCTTTTAGAACAGGACATGTAATAGGGACTGCAGAACTGAGTAATTCCTCCAAGGGCAGAATTAGCAAAATATATCACCAAGAATACCTGCCAAGATACTTCCTTAAATCAAGGGAAATGTGACCTGCAGCCATAGGAAGTACAGCCAAAGCAAATAAAAGCCTTTGGAAAAGAGGGAATTTTGCCAGTGACATCAGTCTGTCTGGATAACTGAGGGATGCCCATCAATATTGCCCTACATTCCTCAATAGTTGCAATGTCTTTTCTCACAATTTCTGTGAAATGAATTAGCTGCAGTTGTTTACCATTAACTTAAGCTCTTAGGGGAATTACCAAGCACCGTGTGTGTTTCTCTGTAGCAGAGCAGGACTTGAATTTCACAAATCTTCTAACAAAGCAGAAGGGAATCACACAGTTACTTGTGCTAATGTTAATGAAGGGTTTCATGAAAGCAGGTGAATGAGAGCATTGCGTTGTAAAACTTCCACATGCAAGAAAACAGGAGTCCACTTAGAATAAAACATATAAGGCTAGGATAACATCAGAACAGGATAAAATGAAATTGCTAGACAGGACCTGATGCATCAGAAATTAGGTGTATCATTTCTGATACATCTGCATGCATTTGCAAGCTAAAACAGAAAAAGAAGGGCAGAGATAATAAGGAACGAAGATTTTAAAATTGCACTGTGCAGAAGAGACATATGAACCACCAATGTGAACACAGGTGGGAGATTCAGCTTGGAGATGGATTAGAGTGGAATCCATTCACTGAAGGTCTCTGGTGCACATGAGTGCAATGACTGAGGAAAAAAGGAGAAAGTTTAATTTCTGAAAGCTATTTAGATTCCTGGAAGCATTGTCTAGAGACCTAAAAATCTAAAGCCTCAGAGAATCTGAACCTAAACCATCCCCAAATGGATTGATCAGGTATGATGTGCACATCTATGCTGTTTTCAGAGTCAATGAAATTGACAATGAGGGTCTGGAAATGAGGAATGCCCACCCAGATTTTATCGCCATTACTTTAAGAACACCTTAACAAGGCACTTCAGGAACTGAACACTGACATTCTCACCCTGCTCTATTTACTTTACATTTAAATACAGGCTGGTAGAAGGAGAAATCAGGCTTTAATTTCTCCCCAAATTACCTGTTGCACTTTCAGGTTAGGAGCAGATGTAAAATTCAGCTAATCACTCTCTCTGTCCATGAATGTTCCACTAGTGAACTGACCTACAGAGCATCCTTTTTCTCTTTTGTACCTTCCTAAATGGTACCCAATGAACAGGACACTTGCATAAATCACACAGAAAATCACCAGAATTGCTGAAATTAACTCTCAATTCCATGATAAAAGCTTCTGAGAAAAGGCTTGACAGGATCACTGAACAAACTGAAACTTGGAAGAGAAACATGCATTTCAGCACTGATCAAGGGGAAAGGAAAAGAAATGCTGTAAAAATTCCAAGTGGAAGGTAAGGAGAAACACAGGAAGCAGAGAAAGAACAAGGCCCTGTCAGATGACCTGTGCAAGGTAACTTTGTGCCCCAGCACTGTTAGAGGACATTCCCTGTCATTGGTGCAAGCAGCTGGAGACATAAATGCTGATTGATTTGGGGGCCACAGTCTTGATAAGTGCAGAGGAGGTTCAATAACCTGACACGAGGGAGTTCCCTCAGAGCAACTGGGGTGCCAGAAAGAAGTGAACAGCTCACCACAGCCTGGCCCGCTTGGCTGCTTTTCCTTCTGACCCTCCTGGGGAGGCTCTGACCTTTCCTCTTCCCTGATGGAAGCGCAGCTGCTGCCAAGGGAAACGTCCCCACACTCACTTAGTGTTCCCTTTGCTTGCCAGATGTCCCATCTGCTGTCCCTGTCCAGGAGAGCTGCTCTGCTCGGGAGGAAGAGCCCGAGCGAGAGCCTGGGAACATCGGCGGCTGCAACCCCTCCTGATCTAGCGCTGTTTATGAATGTGTAGTTAGATTTGGATAGTTACAAGTATAGGGATATTTTCATACACTGACTGATATTTGTATAGGGGTAGTATGTGTGTATATTGTTATATTGATGCATGTATATTCATCTGTTTACATACTTGTACAGCTCTGTAGCTGTGCATTTCTATTGCTGGGGATGTATGGATTTTTTGATTGGCCCATTGATATTTGTGTATTTATAGACAGGTTTGTTATGTTTGTATTATATTGTCATGTTATATGTCATGAAATATGTAATGCATTTTTACATCTATATTGTTATGTCTATATATGTATTTACTTCTATTTATTATGTATGGAGTTGTATAGTTCTATTTATTTAGTTCTGGATCTGAGATTCTTTAGAGAGGGATATTGATGTTTCTGTATTTGTATATGGGCTGTACGGTTGTAGTAATATGTAATAAATTTTTTAAACTTCAATTCAGTAACTTCAATATTTGTGTACAGTGAGTTGTTGCAGAGGGTTGCAATAAAGTAATTTTTTTTCACTGAAGTTGATATCTGTATATCTGCCAAAGACAGGCAGACATGGTGAGATAAAACCAGCTAGTCTGCTGAAAAGGAGTCCCAATGAATGTTTTCTAACTCCCCCTTTTCATCCTTTCCCCAGCCAAGACAGAGCAATGTCCTTCCTCTCTGTCCCCGATGGTGACCCAGGCATGGGATGCAGCGTGGGAACAGAGCCTGTCACTGCTCCCAGTGCCCTGCCCTGCCCTTCTCTGCCTGCCTTGCCCTTCCCTGTCCTGCTGGATCCTGCTGTGCTGTGCCAATCCGAGCTGAGCCCGGCCAGCGGTCATGCATTTCAGGAATGACCCACCCCTGTGCCAGCCGCCGGCGTAATGAACATACCACTTTGTAACTTTGACTAGTTAGAGAGGCTTTGTCCCTGATTTTCAGTTTTAACAATTCAGGGAGCTTTTGTTTTCCATGACAGAAGTAGAGTTCCTGCCAAGGGAAACACACCCAAAGACCAATAGTGACCCAGCCTTCCCTTTGCTTCCCTTTTCCTTCCCTCACTGCTACACAGCGCTCTCATACCAGGACCTCAGTGCTGCCTCACCTGAGGATTTAGAGCTGCCTCCAGGCCTTTCCAGGGTAAGTGCAGAAGCTCAGGACTCTGAGGTTTTCCTAGCTTCTTGGGAGAAGGTGTTTGCTTCATCTGGACTTCTTGGGGTTTCATCGGAGGAGCCAGGCACAGGCAAATTTCATCTCCACTGTGAGGTCTTCATTCTGCTTGTTCCCATGAAACTTAAATGCCAGCCTGAGCTCATTGTTCCTCTGGTTCCCGTAGACCATCACAACCCTTCCATGGCCTCTCCAGAGTGGAGCAGCTGCACATCTTCAGAGCAGCATTTGCCAGCCTGCATCCCATCAGGTAGGGAAAGAGCTTCTACCCTTGCTTTTTAGAGAGTTATTTTAGACAAGATTTAATACACAGATCAGTGTTCTATTTGTCCTTGATTTTCTACAGTTTAAATAGTTTTTCTGCTGACCTATCTCATGACTTCTGCTTAACTCTAATCACAGTTCTACTGCCTCTGGGGCCTTCCTTTTGCAGCATTCCCCAAAACCCTCTAATTTTGTGGATTCCCACAATTCCCCCTCCTGTTCACCTAAAAAGAAACCTTCACAATTATGTCATTTATTACTTGTGTTTCGTAGCCTTACTATAATATTTCTGCTTATTAACTATTTAAAGCATTTTCTCGCTTGCTATATTACAAGCATTGCTATATTACAACACAGCAATTTTAATGCTGTGGAAGTCCAATCAGTTCAAAGGGCATAAATTATCCCTGACAATAGTTACAAGTCATTGTTCAAAAAAGTCTTGCCGATTCACAGGTCTTAATTCGAAACCTTCCTCCATGTCCATGCCTTCATCGACCATCTCCGTGAGATTTTGAGAACTCTCTGTTAATCTATTTCCTACCTCTCTCTCCCTTGTGTGATAAAAACTTCTTTGATAGTTTTGTCCATCATTTGTCGCACACACCAAAGTATGCAAGGTGTGACTACTAGTATCACTACCAAAACCCCCAATACATATAGAGACCTATTCTACAAAGTTCCGTTAGCCAAGGTGCAAAGCTCCATTCTTGGAACAGATCATCTAACCATGACCCACCATCTTCTTTAATTGGAGCTGTCAAATCTTTCAGCTTTTGTATGCTTTTGTGGATAGATTCAGAATGATCTGACAAGTTCGTACAACATAGTCCTTCAAATTCCTCACAACCACGCCCATGTACCAGTGAAAGAAAATCAATTGCTGCTCTTTTGAAGGGTAGCAGGTCTGACAACACTATTAACATCAGTCAACATATCACTGATTGCAGTGGATGTGGCATTCGTTTGTTTACTCAGCCAACATGCAACCCAATCTTACTGTTTCAGTGCCACTGCTGAAGCCAGTTGGGGTAAAAACAAACCTGCTGAAACTCTTTTTGCAGCCTTCCAAGGCATGAAATCACTCTTACGGTTTTCATTATAATGACGAGCAGATCTTGTTCCCCTTAGTTTCTTCTTAATGACTGCCTTGGCACTAGGTGGTATCACAGTGAGCATTCCAATGCTACATGGGCCACCCTCAAGGTGTGATGATGGATCGCCTTGCCAAGCCCAATCTCCACAAATGAACAATATCCCTTGGGCAATTGTGGTGGATATTGGTCAGCCTCAGAAAGCACATCCCAACTTTTTGAATAATTACACCAAAAACTTAAGTTTCTGTGTGCAAAATTATGGGGAGTAACATTGTACTTTGGAGGATCATGTTCTCGCTAATCATTAGCTATAAATGTAAAGGCAAAAATCTATTGTTAAAGAACCAAGGATTTCTAATTCTTGGGGTTCAGGAACTGCTTTGGAAAGTTCTTTGGCCCAAACGTTCCAATTCAATACAGGACTGTTCCCATTGTCAATTTTACCAGGCTCACCGTTGGATTGCTTTTTGATCAATGGAAAATCTTTTACAGGCACACCAACCAGACAGGTTGAGAAAGGCTTTTCTGGTTCCAAATGAGACAAACATATGGTATCCGAGCCTGCTGCCTTAGCTAAGGTCAACCAGACATTTGGTTTTGGTTGTTCAACAGGCAAATCTGCACGACAAGAAGCAAATAAAACCCACCAACACCAGCAGATAATTTGATTTTGCTCTATCTTTTTCATGACATAACTTTTGGCAAAATCCTCACATATATATCAATTTTAAAACTTTGCTTTTAAACTTAAGATAAGATTTCACCTTTCAGATGCAATAGATGAGATCTAAACCATAACAAAACAAAAACAGCCCCGCAGGGCTCTGTCCCATCCATCCTGACAGTCTCACAGGGCTGCTGTCAACATCTGCTCTGCTCCAGTGTGAAACAGGGCCCAGCATGGTGCTGGAATCATCAGAGAGCTGAGGTGTGTGCTGGAATTCAATGCCCTCCCCATCCCGCAGCAGCCCTGCATTTCCCTCCTGCAGCCTTGGTCTCCAGCACAGCCATGGAGGCTCTTTGGGCTCTGCACTGTTGCTGCAGCCGCCAAGGGCAGCTGAGCTCTGCCTTTGGCACAGTCAGGCCTGGCCAGTGCAGGCCATGCTCAGCAATGTCTTGTGTGTGCCTGGCCTTGCTGTCAGCCCCGGCAGCGGCTGCGTGGCCCCTTTGTGGACCTGTGCTGGCACAGCCATGGTGGCCCAGCCCCTGTGCAGGCCCAGCCCAGGTCAGGAGCATTGAGGCTGGGAACGGCCCCTGTGCTGTGGTGCCCACAGCAGCCTTGGGGCTCTGTGCCCCATGGCCTCCCTGCTGGGCAGCCTCTGCCAGCTCCTGCAGAGCCTGTGGCACCTGTGGTGCTGCACAGACAGCCCTGCCCCGGGCTCTGCCGGCCTCTGGGCCAGCAGAGAGGCAGCCAGGGCTGGCCATGGCCCGGAACAGGCCCTGAGCCCCGCAGGAGGATGGAGCTGGGCCACAGCCAAACTCAGCCTAGGCCAAAGCTAGGCTCAGCAGCCAGGGCTGCCAAGGGCTTGGCACAGAGGCTGGCGCTGACAAATATCCTGGGCCCCCTCCCTGCTCTGTCCATGCCACCAAGGGCACAGAGCAGCCTCCTCTCTGGGCCACTTGCCTGTTTGCAATGCCTTGCACAGGCGCTGGCCCTGCCCCACAAGGCCTGGCCTGAGTCCTGCCCCTGCACGCTCAGCCAGGCTGAGATGGACACTGATGGTTTCTGGGCCAGGCTCTCTGAGCCCAGCCCAGCTCCCTGCAAGCTCTGCCAGCTGCCCTGAGCTCTGGGCAGCACCAAGGGCCTCCCCCCAGCCCAGCCCAGCTGGCTCTGGTCCCACAGCTCTGCTCAGGCCAGGCTGCTCTGGGCACTGGCCCCACGGCCTCAGTCCATGGCAAGGGCACAGCAGCAGCTGCAGCTGCCACAGGACTCAGCCCCAGCCATGGGGGAAGGTGCTTGGCCAAGGCCAAAGGAGGCTCCCTGGCTGCCCTGCTCCCCTTGGGCTGAGGTGCTGAGAGTTCTGCAGCCGCTGCTGCCATCCCATCTGCCCAGGGCAGCATAAGAGCTCTGGCCTTGGGGCCCTCAAGAGCTGCTCCTGCTGCAGGCCCAGGGCCCATCCCAGAGCTGGGGCAGCCACAAAGCTGTGCCCATTTCTGTTCATTGCTGCTCTGATGGGGATGGACCCTCAGCCACTTGGAGTTTGCTGACGAATTTTACTCCTCTAGAGGCCTCTTCTTTCTTGAGCTCTTAAGTTATGGAATTTAGTTACAAAGGCTCATAAATATTTATACAAAACTCTTACAAAAGAAAAGCCCCTGGGAACAATTTAAGTTTTCAATTCTTCTGTGGTTAATTAGGTAGATTTCAGAACTGTATTCAAAGTGAATATACTATGTTGAAAAAAATGCAGAGAGAACTGTTTTTTTCCTGTTTAGTGTTCATTTCCTGAATATAAATTGGCATCAGCTATGTCCAGTTGGTATTGATATCTAGCACCTTCTAATGCAGTCTGAATAGATATGAAAATCAAGATTATTCATGGCTTACAGCCTGGTTGATTCTCTGATGATTGTGATACTGCAGGGCCCTGGGGAAACAAGGGGCCATTGTGACACTGGGGGCCTGGTGGCACTAAGAGGACCATGGTGACACTGTGTATGACATGGCAGCACAGAGCCAAGGGGTCATTGTGACACTGTGGAACCAAAAAGAGCATTGCTGTGTGGTGTTTGTGAGGTGCTCAGGACGAGTTGAGAGATAAGAATTTGACTGCATGTTCTCAGAAAGCTGATTTATATTATATTATATTATATTATATTATATTATATTATATTATATTATATTATATTATGTTATGTTATGTTATGTTATGTTATGTTATGTTATGTTATGTTATGTTATGTTATGTTATGTTATGTTATGTTATATTACATTACATTACATTACATTATATTATCCTTTTCAAAAACTATACTTTAGAAAAAGAAGAATACAGACAGAAGGCTTAACAAGAATGATAATGAAAACTCACTGCTGACTCCTCAGAGTCCAATACAGCTGATGGTGATTGGTCATTAAGTTAAAACAATTCACATGTTTGGATAAACAAACTCCACCACATTGCAGAGAAGCAAAACACAAAGAAGCTGAGGCTTCTCATCTTCCCACGAGAAGAAATCCTGGCAAAGGGAATTTTCAGAAAATATCACATTGACATTGCCACACTGCCAGACCTCATGGAACCAAGGGTCCATTGTGACAATGCAGGGCTTTGGGGGAACAAAGGGCCATTGTGACACAGCAGGGGCCCAAGGATCCAAGGGACTTTGTGACATCAAGGGTCCCATGGAACCAAAGGGACACTGTGACACTGAGAGGCCTCATGGAACTGTGGTGACACCAAATTGTCTGGAAGTGTGGATCTGCTGGAGGGTTGGAGGGCTCTGCACAGGGCCCTGGACAGGCTGGATCCAGGGACCAAATCCAACAAGATGAGGTTTAACAACTCCAAGTGCCTGGTCCTGCACTCTGGCCACAACAACTCCTACAGCTCTACAGGCTGGGGACAGAGACGCTGGAGAGCAGCCAGGCAGAAAGGGACCTGCAGGGACTGATGGACAGCAGGCTGGACATGAGCCAGCAGTGTGCCCAGGTGGCCAAGAAGGCCAATGGCTGCTGGCCTGGATCAGGAATGGTGTGGCCAGCAGGAGCAGGGCAGGGATTCTTCCCCTGTGCTCAGCACTGCTTGGGCAGCGCCTCGAGTGCTGTGACCAGTTCTGGGGCCCCCAATTTAGGAAGGACATGGAGGGGCTGGAGCATGTCCAGAGAAGGGCAACAAGGCTGGGGAGGGGGTCTGGAACACAAGTGCTGTGAGGAGTGGCTGAGTGAGCTGGGGTTGTTTATCCTGGAGAAGAAGAGGCTCAGAGGAGACAATGCAGTGTCAGGTCTCAGGTAGGACTTGATGATCTCCAAGGTCATTTCCAACCTTGCTGATTCTGGGATTCTCTGAAACCACCCTTGGAGCAGTTGCAGGATGAGTCCTGGGCCTCCTCTTCAGGAGCTCCAGCAGCCCAGGTCCCTCAGCTTCTCCTGCCAGCCCCAGAGCCCATCCTGTCAGTCCTGCAGAGCCTCTGCAGCTCCTCCTCACTGCCCAGAACAGGGAGCCCCAGAGCCAGACACAGCAGCCCAGATGTGCCCCCCTGGCCTGGGGTGCCTCTGGCAAGGGAGCAGCACCAGGCACTGCAGGAGCCTGCAGACAATTCCTGTAGCACTTGTAGGATGATCCTGCTGCCCAAGGGACGTTCCCATGGTGCCCAGTCAGGAACTGCAATGGGGAGTGGGGCCAGAGAGGAAAGGGCAAACAGGGATGGGCTGTTTGCAGTGGAGGGAAAAGGAGTGGGCAATGGGAATAAATTTGTAGCAGGAAGAGTAAATAAAGCAAAGGTGAAGCAAAGGAAATGCTCAGGGCAGTTTGGGGTGGCTGCCAGGCAGCCCTGGCTCTGACCAACAGTGTCTGCAGTGGGACAGGAAACTCCCAGCTGATGGGAACAAACTTTCTGGCTGACTGCAGAGGCCGGCACAAACCTGAGTGGTTTTCCTGCTGTCCCCCATCCCTTGCTGGCCCCAGGGGCTGATGGCATTTGTGCTCCCTCAGGTTCATGTCCCCACACCAACAGCATTGTGGTGCTCCCCCTGCTGTGTGCAATGCAAACAGGGCCTGCTGAGCCAGTGCTGCCGTGTCTGTGCCTGCAAGGATGGGGCACCTGTGTGAGCTGGGGGAGAGGCCAGGGCTGCAGAGGGGGGATGTTGTTGGCAGCTCCATGAGGACGCTCTGGGACGCTGCCCTGGGCTGTGCAGCGCACTGGAGATGGATCGGCCCCTGCTCTGCTGCTCCTTCCCATCTGCCCCAGGGCCCTTGCAGAGCCCCAGCCATGCTGTTTGCCCCCAGCCTGCCCACGGCCAGTCTGGGACTGCTCACGGGGGTTTTCTGTGCTGAGCATTGGCCTGGCCGTGTTCTTGAGAGAGCCTGGGCAAGGAGCCTGGAGCCCCCAGGGCCTGGCCTGAGGCATCAGTGCCCATGGCCTGTCCCTGCTGCAGCCCCGGCACTGCCACCCCCAGGGCTGTGCCCGGCCCCGAGAGCACTCAGGCCCTGCAGCAACACCAGGGCCACCAGGGCAGCGGGGCAGGGCCACAGCAGCAGCACTGGCAACACCAAGTGCTGCTGCTGCTGGGCCCAGCTGCTGGGCCAACACTGATCTGCCCCAGCTCTGCACACAGACATTGCTGCTGCAGCTCCAGAGAAGGCAGCACAAGGGCATCTCTGCAGAAAACTTTGCTGGGACATCCTTAGTTCCTATAATACCAGCAGGAGCACAGCCCATTATTGAAAGAGTCTGTGGTCACAGAGAATGTAGAGAGAAACAAAATGAGAAATGGCACCCAGGATGACATTTCTTGGTGAACAATATGGAAAAGCTAAAACAAAAGGGAAAAAGCTCATAATCAATCCAACAAGAAATATCAAAGATGACTTTTATTACAAGTGATTTTCAGAATTTGGTAAGCAGTTTAATACTTCCGAAACCCTCCAGTAATCAGTCTCCACACTGCAGCCTTGAGCTCCTGGTTCCTCAGGCTGTAGATGATGGGGTTCAGGGCTGGAGGCACCACCGAGTACAGAACTGACAGGGCCAGATCCAGGGATGGGGAGGACATGGAGGGGGGCTTCAGATGAGCAAATATGATAGTGCTGAGGAACAGAGAGACCACGGCCAGGTGAGGGAGGCAGGTGGAAAAGGCTTTGTGCTTTCCCTGCTCAGAGGGGATCCTCAGCACAGCCCTGAAGATCTGCACATAGGAGAAAACAATGAATACAAAACACCCAAATGCTAAACAGGTACTAACTACAAGAAGCCCAAATTCCCTGAGGTAGGATTTGGAGCAGGAGAACTTGAGGATCTGTGGGATTTCACAGAAGAACTGGCCCAGGTCATTGCCGTGGCACAGGGGCAGCGAAAATGTATTGGCTGTGTGCATGAGCGCGTTGAGAAAGGCACTGGCCCAGGCAGCTGCTGCCATGTGGGCACAAGCTCTGCTGCCCAGGAGGGTCCCGTAGTGCAGGGGTTTGCAGATGGACACGTAGCGGTCGTAGCACATGATGGTCAGGACGGAAAGCTCTGCTGAGATGAAGAACATAAAGAAAAAGAGCTGAGCAGCACATCCTGTGTAGGAGATTGTGCTGGTGTCCCAGAGGGAATTGTGCATGGCTTTGGGGACAGTGGTGCAGATGGAGCCCAGGTCGCTGAGGGCCAGGTTGAGCAGGAAGAAGAACATGGGCGTGTGCAGGTGGTGGCTGCAGGCTACAGCGCAGATGATGAGGCTGTTGCCCAGGAGGGCAGCCAGGGAGATGCCCAGCAAGAGGCAGAAGCGCAGGAGCTGCAGCTGCCAGGTGTCTGCCAATGCCAGCAGAAGGAAGTGCCTGATGGAGCTGCTGTTGGACATTTGCTGGGGCTGCACATTGATACATGTTCATGGAGAAAAGTCAGTGACAGGTTAGGAGAAACTTCTTCCAGCAAAATCAAAGCCTTTCTCAGGGACCCTTTTCTTGTAACCCTCTGACACGCTTTAATTTTTTAGCAGATTTTCCTTCAGTTCCAAGTGTGGAGCCCTGGCTGGTGCTGGCTGTGTGGGACATCAGGTTCAGGGCAACTACAGACAGGGTTTTTATGATTCAGCCTTGCTGTGCAGATGTTGGGGGAGGACAGGGACCTGTTCTCCTGTTCCACTCTGAGATCTTGTTAATACAGAAGGCCCTGTCAGCATCTGCACACCTACTGCCAGAGAGCAGGAATGTTAAAGTCTATTTAAATATTCTAGAGTTTTTACAAATCCTCTTCCCTCTCTCCTGCTGACTATTTTTGGATGACAGAAACTCTCAGCATTTCCACTGCCCTCAGGGAGAACAAAGTGAGTTCTCTGAGGCAAGGTGGTAAGTGGAGAGTGAGGGGAGGAGGTCTGTCTCCCTGTCCTGTTCCAGGATTCTCTAGGCTTTCACCTTTCCCAGACAGAGGACGATCACCCTCCCATATTTCCTTTAAAAACAATTCCAACACTGCTGAGAGCAGATGGATCCCCCACACTCCACCAAATGTCTATCCCCTTCTCAAAGTCTCGGCCCCACATTTGCACCCAAGGACACACAGGGCTCATTTCACCAACCCAGCAGCATTTTCCCATCCTAGAACTTCTGTATCTCACCCTGGGGATTTCAGATAACACAGAGATGCTGCGGGACAGGTTTGCATTCTGGAGGGAAGCTCAAAACAAGGAAGGAAATCTCAGAGAGATTTCAGTGTCCTTATGATGTCACTGGATTAAGGGAGATGCAGCTCCTTCCCTGGCTGCACTGACAGCATTGCCCAGAGCCAGGCCCTGGGGACAGCGTCACCCTGAGCCAGCTGTGCACCCTGACAGAGCCCCCAGGGCCGGGCAGCTGCTCCCAGCCCTGTGCTCTGCAGAGGGAAATGGGCCCAGGGCTGCAGAGCTGCCCCACGGCTCTGCTGCAGCTCTGCCTGCACAGGAGGGGCTGCACACCTTGGAGCCCCGGCCCTGAGGGCAGAGGCTTGGCTGGGGCACAGGAGGGAGGGGGCTTGTTCAGAAGGAGGGGCTGCACTGCAGGGGATCCTGTGGGCATCTCTAAACTCGCCCTGCCACAGCATTTCTGAGTTTTATTGTCTCTCATTACCTGATTTTCTCTCTGCTTCCTGGAGATTTTCCTCCTGCAGGTGTTTCCCAGTGCCTGATCTCTCTGTGCCAGAACTCACAGGCCCCAAATCTCTGTGCACTCTACTTGGCCCTGCAGAACCCTGTCTGTTTGCAGGGCACTGGCTGGGGGCAGGTTCTGTTTGCAGCTTGGAGAAAGGACAGCTCAGGCTGAGCCTGATGGCTCCAGGAAAGCTGATGCTGGTGCTGTCCATGGGCAGAGTGGTGGAAAGCACATTAGGGATATCCTACTGATCACTAAAACTAACAGTTTGGATATCTCAGGCACTTGTCAAAATTCACAAAAAATAATTAATAATCAACCTTTACTATTTATCTCCCCTTCCCTGCCATTCTCCAAAAGTAGAAAATTTAATATAAAATCTTAGGCAATTTCCTCATTTTTATCAAAATCCATATCTTGGAAACAGTCTATGACTGATCAGAGTTCCTCAGCATGTCAGAACTTCATGAGCATTTCACCTCCCCTATAGCAGAAATACTCAGAGTTGTACTCACAGAGTCTGTAGGCATTGGAATGTTCCAGCTTTAGGAGATGGCTCCAGGAGCTGCAGCTGCATTGTCCTGCAGCCAGAGGTTCCTGTGCCAAGGGCTGGCAGTGATTCTGCCCCAGGCACTTCTCAGCACCTTCCCAGCCCTGACTGATTGAAGCTCTCTGTGCCTCTGTGCTGTGCCCGGGGTGGCTGCAGGCAGTGTCCCAGCCCTGCTGGGCTGGCAGAAGAGCTGCTCATCAAGAGAAATGTGCTTTTGAAGCTCTTCTTGGTTACCAGGAGCTTCCTCTGTGCCAGGAGCCCAGCCCAGCTCAGCAGCACAGACACAGCACAAGGACTTTCATGAGCCTCTGGGGCTTTCTGCTCAGGCCCTGAACATCAGTCCCTGAGAGCGAGCTGAAGAAACCTCTCCAGAAGTCAAAGTCAGAATCCAACTCCAAACTTTCTTGGACTTTTAATGGGTCCCACTGAGGAGCACAAATGAGAAAGTGTTCCCAGGCAGAGCAGAAAACTGGAGGCAGTGATGACAGGTGGGGACAAAAAGAAGCCAAGTCTTGGTGCCCTGGGGCACAGCAGGGTCTGTGCCACCAAGGGCTGTGAGGAGACACCTTGTCCTGAGGCGCTGGGGCCTCCTGGAAAAGCCCCAGCCAGGCTGGGCACTGTCAGCCCCTTGTCATGCCTTCAGCATTATCTCCTAGCCCACATCCCAGTGGCTTTAAGGATCTTCTGGAAGGATTCCCTGGGGAGCTTGGTCAGGAATGGCCCTGGGGGCTCCTTCATGCTCACAGAGTTTTTGAAAGGACTTTGGGTTTGGCTTTTGCCTTAGGGTCTCTGAGAGGTTTATTGCAAGCATGGCCTCCAATTATCTACTTTAATCAGTCCTTTGAGAGCCTTTGTCAGTAACAACACTCAGTGGGGCTCATTAATACTTCAGGGTACTTCAGTTATTTTAAGGTACTTGGTGTTTTCCTTTTGATACTGACTCTGTGAGAAGTTTGTGCAATCATGGCCGCAATTATCTGCTTTAATGAGTACCTTGAGAGCTTTGTACTGACACTCAGTGGGGCTCATTAATACTTTGAGATACTCAAGATTTTTAAGGTACTTTGGATTTTACTTTCCACATTGAGTCATTGAGAGGTTTTTTGTTTCATCCTGGCCTCCAGTTCTCTCCTCCAAGGAGTCCAGGAGGAGCCTGTGTTGGGGATGGACCACCATGGGACCCATTCATGCCTTGAGACACTTTGGGTGTTTTCTCTGACTTTGACTCCTGGAAAGGTTTATGCCATCTCCTCTCAGGCCCTGAGGTTCCAGGGTTTAGCTCCAAATGCACCACAGGGCTCATTAGGATCAAGCAAGTCCATGGCTCTGCTTTAATTTCCCTATGGTCTCATGCAGTTCACCAGGAAGGGTTCTGTAGTGGTTTCGGTTCACCAATTTGAGATTTCTCACCAATTATTGTTGTGAGTTCAGTGTTGGCTCATTACCAGTGCACTCACTAGAATATACTTATTGTGAGAGAGGATTGGGAGAAAAGGAAAGCAGTCTCAAAACTTGTAAAGGGTATAAAGAAAAGTTTATTGCAAGTAATAAATATTAAGAGTAATAAGAATCAGAACAAAACTTTCAGAACACTTCTCCTCTCCCTACAACCCTTTCTTTCTTACCGACTATGTAAAGAGATGAAACCTAAAATTTTCAGTCAGTTTACCACTTCTAGAATAGTCTATCCTTAGTTAATTGAGGGAGAGGAGTCTCTCCTTCATGCTATGGAGACTTCTTATTAAGAAAACAGTTCTCTCTCGGCTCTCAATTCCTACGAATACAGCCACCCAGACACATCTGCAGTTCTGAAGTTCCTCCCATTTTTCACAGCTTTTCCCACAGCTGTGTTGATGGGCCATGTCAGCTTATGGGGTATTAGTTTAAAGATGAGCTGTTTAAGAGCAAAGGTTCTCTTCATTTATTTCTGAAATCATCTTCATCTCTGAGAACAGAGGTCTACTTCTTCTCTCTGTGAAGGCACAGGGTCTCATCACTCTTCTCTCTTTCTCTGTTCAAACTTCTCATGGGATCACAGCTACTCCAACATTTTCTTATTTTAGCATGAAGGCCTTTGCTGAACAAGTAATCTCTCCATACTTTTCAATGCGTTACAGGGAAAAAGAGACTCTGATGTATCAATTACATCATTCTCCGTAGCTTTACAAGAGGATTTCAGGCCTAAGATCAAGGCATCTCCTCATCTCTCCCATCGGGGACTCAACTTCTCTTCACTGACCTCAGTGTCTTCATGTTGCTCCTCTGTGTGCCTGCACGTGACATTCATGTTTTCTGGAAAAATCCCTTCACCCAGGATTTTTCTCCTGGGAAGCTGAGAAGCCTCAGAGAAAAAGGAAAACAATAATTATCTCATTTGCTTCTTCTGTGTTTTGTTCCTTTGGAACAAGGTTGGAGATTTTTTACCAAGTGGTTGTTTCATTGCTTTCTGCTGTGAGTTGTTTTGACTCAAGGGCTAATTGGGGCCAAGCTGTGTCAAGACTCTGGAAAAAGTCACAAGTTTACATTATTATCTTTTTAGCCCTCTCTAACTACCCTCTCTGTATTCTTTGGTATAGTATAGTCTAGTATTCTTTAATATATTATACTATCATAAAATTATAAATTAGCCTTCTGAGAACATGGAGTCAGATTCATCATTCCTTCCTTTGTTCGGGGGGAATGCAAATATAATACCTGCACTTTGTCCTTTTCTCTCACTCAAGGGAGGATGGAAGCACTGAAAGAGTTAATATCTCACCCGGGGCCTGCAGATGGTTCCATGACCCCAGCCAGGCTCAGCAGTGCCCAGATGTTCACAACTGCAGCCATGGCCCAGCCCGTCTTGGCCTTGCAGCCTCCCCTGCCCTGCCCGGCAGCCGATGGGGCCTGGCGGGGTCCCTGGGAAGGGGCCCGGCCCCATGGCAGGAACCGCCCAGCCCTGTTGGAACCCTGGATACTGAGAATTTTAAACTTTCTCTGCTGAAAGGCACAGACTCACAAGAGAACACTGCATTTGACCTGAAGCTGTGGAGAAGGCTTCAAAAATTGATTAATAGCATAATAGGGATTACAGGTGTGTAGTTGGTTAGAAGTGTATAGTATCACAGGAAAAACTTAGAGTTTAGAATATAGTAATTAATATGAAGCAAGGTAGAGGTTTTAGGGTGGAGACAGGTTTTTCATCTTCACCTTCTTCTTCCTTCTTCTTCATGGGTTTGGGTGGTATTTTGTCATTGGACAGAAAGGTCCACATTGCAGGCTCCAAGGGATCAGTTATTGGGTTAAAAGGGAAAATAACTTAGATGTCATTTCTTAATTGGACAGTTTAGCTTTAAAATATCTTGTAACAAGAGATAGTGTACCTTGCTAGTTAGTTTTGTGCCTTGCTAATGAAAGACTGGAGAACTCACGGTTGTAAGACTGTAACATTGATAAGAAACAATAAACAACTGAGTCTGAACACGAACTATTGTCTCAAGTGCCTTCAATCCCGAGCCCAACAGAGGTAGAAAAACCAAGCAGAGAGCCCACATGGCCTGCCCTGGCTGAGATGGGGTGATGGGCTGGCCTTGTTACCTCTTTGCCATCCACAAGGAAAAGAGACCCTCCCAGGCTTTTTCACCTTTCACATGTGTCTTCACAGAGGCATGTACAGTTTTATTACTGGTTTAAAAGACTGTCAATTCTCACAGCAAATTACTGATTGGTTTTTTGCAAGACAGGAAGGAAACTGCCAGCAGCTTCTCTTAGGACATGACTTCCATGATGCAAAACCACCACAACAGCACAGAGCACAAACCTCCTTTGTCCATATGTAGTGGTCATGTGTCCAAGGGCTCCAAACCCATCCTTGGGAGATCTCTGGGCCCTCTCCAAGGTGTTTCCAAATAAAAACATTCAGCTCATAATCTAAGAAAATAACCAGAGGACAGGGCCAGCCCGACCTGTCTGTCCTGGCTACTTTTGTCTGGGAGCAATCCTTGGATATACAGAATTTGGGAGGCAAAATTCTAATCTTGGCCAAGGTCCCTGGACAAGAAGGGTGGTTCTTTTCCATAGGAATGAAGGAACAGAGCCTCTCTGCTTCAGGGGTAGATGAGAGGTGACCACCAGAGGCCAAGGCCAGAGAGAGCTGGCAGGTTTTGTTTTGCAAGATGCCTTTGCATAGACTAAATTATTTTAGGAAGAGCACTAATTTCGGCAATGGGCATCTGAAAAGTCAGAGAGTTCTTTTCCATAGCAAGGAAAGAACAGAGCCGCAGTGCTCCAGGAGCTGATGAGAGGCAGCCCTTGACATCCCAAGATCAGCCAGACCTGTCACGTGGTCCCTGGGAGGCCAAGCCAGCCAGAGCTGTTCCATGTTCCCTGGGTTCCAAGGGGCCCCACAGTGTCCCAATGGTCCCTTGCTTCCATGAGGCCCTGAGGTGTCATAATGCCCCCTTGTAGACACAAGGCCCTGAAGGTTGGAATGGCCTCTGGTTCCATCAGGCCCCACAGAGCCGTAATGGTCCCTGGGTCCATTGAGCCCCTCTGTGTCACCATGGCCCCTTGGTTCCATGGGCTCCAGTGGTGCCGCAATGATCCCCTTGGTTCCATGGGCTCCAGTGGTGCCACAATGATCCCCCTGGTTCCATGGGCTCCAGTGGTGCAACAATGATCCCCTTGGTTCCATGAGGTCCTCAGAGTGTCACAGGCATCTCCATGGGAAGGAAAGAACCCAGCCCCAGGGTTGCAGGGGCAGTCACCAGAGGCCAAGGCCAGCCAGCCTTGATGGTACTGGCAGATTTTGCCTGGGAGCAACCCTTGGATATTCAGAATTTCAGGGGTGTAATCCAAATTTCAGACACGGACACTGAAGGAGAAGGATGGTTGTTTTCCATAGGAAGGAAAGCACAGAACACGAGTGGTGTTTAAGGGACAGATGAATGGGGGCCATCAGAGGCCTAGGCCAGCCAGACCTCTCTGTCCTGGCAGCTTTTGTCTGAAAGCAACCCGTGGATATTGGGAATCTGGGAGGTGGATCTCCAATTTCAGCCATTTCTGCATGGATAAGAAGGATGGTTCTTTTCCATAGGAAAGAAAGCACCCAGCCCCAGTGTTTGGACAGCAGGGGAGAGGTACCCCCAGGAGCCCAAGGGCAGCCAGACCTGTCTGTCCTGGCAGCTTTCACCTGGGAGCAATCCTTGGATGTATGGAGTTTTAAAGGTGGAATCCCAGTGTTGCCCATGGTCAAGATGGGTGTTTTTTTCCCATAGGAAAGTAAAGCACAAAGTCCAAGTGTTTTGGAAGCAGATGAGAGTTGGCCACCCACAGGACAAGCCAGCCAGACCTGTCTCTCCTGGCACCTTTCCTTGGACATTGGGCATTTTGGAGGTGGAATCTCAGTTTTGGCTGTGGGTGCCTGGACAGGAAGAAGAGTTCTTTTCATTAGGAAGGAAAGCACAGAGCCCCAGTGTTTCAGAGGCAGATGAGGGCCAGCCCTCAGCAAGCCAAGGCCAGCCAGACTTGTCAGTCCCGGCAGTTTTCGTCTGGGAGCTATCCTTGGATATAGGGAATTCCAGAGGCAGTTGCCCAATTTTGGCCATGAGTGCCTGGTGGAGATGGATGGGTTTTTTTCCATAAGAAAGAAAAGCACATGGTCCCAGGGTTTCAAAGGCAGATGAGAGGTGGCCCCAGGTAGCCAAGGCAGCCAGATCTGTCTCTCCTGGCAGAGTTCATCTGGGAACTATCTGTGCCTGTCAGGGAATTTGGAGAAGGAATCCCAGTTTTGGCCATAGGGTCCTGGAGGAGGATCAGGACAGTTCTCTCCCATGGGAAGGAGAGCCCAGAGCCCCAGTGCTTCAGGGGCAGATGAGGAGCAGCCCTCGACATGCCAAGGTCAGCCAGACCTGTCCAACAGCCCCTGGGAGGCAAAACCAGCCACACCTGCTCCCTGTTGCCTTGGTTCCATGGGGCCCCACAGTGTCCCAATGGTGTCCTTGATTCCAGGAGTCCCTGCAGTGTCACAGTGTTCTCCTTTCTTCTGCAGTGTCACAACAGCCCCTTGGCTTCCCTGAGTCCTTGCAATGTCCCCACAGCCCCTCAGCTCCCCGTGGCCCTGCTGTGTCACAACGGCTCCTTGGTTCCATGGGCCCCACAGCTTCATCCTTGGCCCTTGGTTCCATAGAGGGCGTGAGTTTGACAATGGTCCCCCTGATTCCGTGAGGCACCAGAGTGTCACAATGGTCTCTTTGCTCCCATGAGGTTCCATAGTGCCACCATGGTATCCTTGGATCTGCATGGTCACAATGGCTCCTTGGTTCCATGAGTTTCTGGACTGTCAGCAATGGTTTCTTTGCTCCAGAGGGGCCTTGATGTGTCACAAGGGCTCTGTGGTTGGGGTTTGTGTCTCACCCACACTGGAACCCCAGCAGTTGGTAGCCATGTGCATTTCTTTCTATAGAGCTTCTGTCCTTCTGTCTCTCTATCTCCTTCTAATGCTCTTGATATGGAACATTTTTTGATACCTCAACAACTTAAGTGATTAAATGTTTCCAGGTGTAATGGGCTGAGTTAACGAAGTTACTACTATTGTGTTTTATGTTGAATTGCATGTTTTATTAAATCTTTTTCCAAAGTTTCTAGATTTTCTGTACCTTGCCAGTAAAACTTTCTGTCATTTTGACCTCTTGAGAATATATGGTTGGTGTTTCTCTTGTGCACCAAATTCCAGTAAAGGAACCCTTGGTTACTGTGAGAAATGACTGCTGACTTTCAACATTTTAAAAGGTTTATTCAACCTTAACAAAAATGACAAAAAAAGGACTAAGTAAGGAAGAACAGGCCTGGGAGCTTCCCTTGTAGCTGCCTACCACATGCCTGGCTTGTCCTCAAGATGGACGCTTTGCCTTTTATACCCCAGGGAATTGCATCAGCCAACCCTGGCCCCTCCCACAGTCTGTCAGTCAACTCTTCTTTGCTGTTTATTGGTGGACTCTGCTTTCCTGCAGCTTGATTGGAGGGTCAGGTGCTGTCATGCCACACCCCCTCTCCTAGGAACAAGTTTTTGTACTTGCCTTCTTTCCACCTGTCCTGGATGGCTCAGGCTGTCTGATGGTAACAACAGGGGGGAAAGAGGACTGTGGGGAGAACAAAGGACATCTAAACAACAGACTGCAATAACATAATCACACATCAATAAAGCTTCTCTTAAAATTCACACAGTATACATGCTTTAATTGTGAGAGCAAATCATCTCATTAGCCATCTGTAACACAAAGGGACATAAAATCACCGTTAAAAGGTAAAATTACCGAAAGAGGCCTAAAATCCACCCATATGGGGCTAAAATCAGCCAAAGGCATCTTAAATCCACTCTAAAACTGCCCAGTTTATCCTAAAATCACCCAAACCTCCCAAATGGGTTTATAACATCCAAAGGGATCTAAAATCCACCCTAAAAACCACCAGATTTGGTCTAAAATCAGCCAAAGGGGCCTAAAATCCACCCTAAAAGGCTTGAAATCACTGCAAGGGATCTGAAACCCACCCTAAACCTGCCCAGTTTATCCTAAAATCATCTAAATGGACCTAAATTCTCTGGGACCAAGACAAAACCCAGCAGCAGAACCAGCACCAGCAGCAAGACTGAGACTGACACTGGAACTGAGATTGGCAGCGCTGCAGGACCGGCACCAGGACTAGGACTGAGACCCACACCAGAATCAGCACCAGAACTTGCACTGGGACCAAGACTGGGACCAAGCCTGACACTGGGACCGGCACCAGGAGCGCTTTGGAAATGGGACTGGCACGGGCAGAGCTCCAGGACTGGGATCAGGACCAAGACTGGAACCCAGCACATGCACTAGGACTGCTCTGGGACCGGGACCAGGACCGAGACCGGGAGCCTCCAGGACTGAGACCGAGACCATCACCAGAACCAGCACTGAGACTGGCAGCGCTCTGGGACTGGGACTGAGACTGAGATTGACACTGGGGGCACTCCGGGACCAAGACCAGCACCAGTAGCAGCACTGGGTCCAGAACTGCTCTGAGACTGAGACTGGGACTGAGACCGGGACTGGCACCTCTCTGCGATTGAGATTGACACGAGAACCTGAATCAGCACTGGGAGTGCTCCGGGACTGAGACAGAGACCGAGACTGGGACTGGGATCAGTGCCAGGATCACTCTGGGACTGGCACCAGGATCAGAAATGGGACTGGAAATGGGATTGGAAATGGGACTGGCACTGGGATTCCTCCTGAACATCTATGTTCATTCCAGGCAGCTTTGGCTGCACCCCCAGGCAGGATGGGGAGGGACCCCTGGGCAGGGCGGGACCCCCTTGGTTCACACTGATCCGGTGCAGCCATCCCGGTCCATATGGTCCAGTTTGCATGATCCCAGTCTCTGCTCCCAATCCATATGGTCACAGCCTGTGAAATCCTGGTCCACGTGATCCCAGTCTGTATGGTCCTGCACAGCACAAACTCCAAGGACCTGGAATTCCAGTTCCCAGCCAGGAAAAGATGTTTCTGCCTTTGAAGGCAATGGTCTTAAGAAGGGGACAAAAGCCATGTGGAGCAAGATCCTACAGTGACATTTCACTGCCAGCCTTCAGAACTTCACCCATGGCTGCTGTAGCTCATGCACTGGGAATTAAATCAGAGCAGGGTCTTTGGTGGCAGCTGCCCTGGCTCAAGGGAGGCACTGAGAGAGAAACAGAGTGGGCAAAGAGAGGCAGGAGAGAAAGGAGGACACAAACACAATCAGCTGAGAAGGTGGCACTCTGCAAACACAAATGCAACTGACCGAAAATGAATGGGACAAAAATCACTAACTCTGAAAGTTTTATTTACTATCAAATATATCTCACACGCCCAATGCCACACAATCCCCATCCCACTGCTTCAAATTGGGATCCCACTTCTCCCAATCTCCTCCCAACCCCATCTCACTCTGGTGGCTGTGGAATCAAGTGAGTTTGGCACGGGATTGAGTTTTTTAGGATGGGAACAAGGCATTTTGAAGTGGGATTGAGCCTGTATGAATTAAAATTCAGTTGTTTGGCATGGGATTCAATTGTTTTGAGGTGACCCTCTTGACTTTTGGAGTGCAAAGAGATGGAGAACACTGCACAAAATCCCCCCCAGACCACACAAACCCTCCAGAATATTGTCCCCAAACCATCAATTCCCCTTTAAAAACCTCTGAAATTCTGGAATTTTGGACATCTTTGATCAATTTATTTCATTTACCCCTGTTTTGGCTGTTTTTAAGGGATGAAGAAAATTAAGGTCAAACAAAAAGGAGAAGCAGCCAGGTGTGTTCCCAACAGGGATCACAGGGAATGTGAGTGACCAAGGCTGTGCCCAAAGTGCCTCCTCCAGTGGGGGATGGAGCTGGAGCAGCACACGAAGCTCTTCCTGCACTCGGGGCACTCGCAGGGCTTCCCTTACCGGTGCCTCCCTTGGTGTTGGGTCAAGGTAGAGTTCCTGGAGAAGCTCTTCCCACACTGGGGACCTTGTAGGGCCTCTCCCCATTGTGGATGCGCTGGTGGGTGACGAGGATGGAGTTGTGCTTGAATCCCTTCTCAGAGTCAGGGCATTGGAAGGGCCTCTCTTCTGTGTGAATCCGAAAGTGCCGGAGGAGATCAGAGCTGGTCAGAAATCTCTTCCTGCATTTATCACACACGTAGGGCCTCTCCCCTGTGTGGATGCGCCGGTGGCTGATGAGATTCAAGTTGTGGTGGAATCCCTTCCCGCAGTTGGGGCATTGGAAGGGCCTCTCCTCTGTGTGAACCTGATAGTGCTAGAAGACATGGGACCTGATCTGAAACCCCTTCCCACTCTTGGAACACTCGTAGGGCCTCTCGCCCGTGTGGATCTTTTGGTGCATGATCAGGCTGGAACGCTGCTGGAAGCTCTTCCCACACTCTCAACACTCATGGGGCCTCTCCCTAGTGTGGGTTTGTTGGTGCATGACAAGATGGGAATTCTGCCTGAAGCCCTGCCCGCAGTCAGGGAAGCGGAAGGGCCTCTCCTCTGTGTGCGTGCGCTGGTGCTGGAGGAGATTTGAGCTGGTCTGCAACCTCTTCCTGCATTGATCACACTCATAGGGCCATTGCCCAGTGTGGGTCCTCTGGTGCTGGATCAGGTGGGAGCTCCTCCTGAAGCTCTTCCCACACTCCATGCATATGTGAGGCTTCTCCCCATCATGAACCTGCCCATGGAGCACCAGCTCCAAGCTCTGGCTCCATCTCCAGCCGCCTTCCCGGCCCAGGCTGGCTCTTTCCCCCTCAGATCCCTGCCAGCTGCGTTTGCAGCCCCTCCTTGTGCGGCATCTCCGGGCCTTTTCCTCCCTGTTGGCTTCCTGCGCCATTGAACCACTCAAAATGGCCTCTTCCACCAGGTTCTGCCACGGGCATTTGTCATCCCTGCTCTCCATGCTCAGCTCCTGCTCTGGGGAAGGAAGTACAAGGAGAAGATGGGATTTGCCTCCATGCCACAGGCAAGGGCAAGGAGATCCCCCCAGGGCTGTGCTACAGCCGGGGGACGTGCTGGGCTGGGAGATGGAGCAGCACGGAGGGGAAAGGGGCACTGACTTCCTCCTCACCTGCCTCAGTGTCCCTGGGCATCTTCCTCTTCCTCACAGCCTCCCAAGGGTTGGCAATGGGAAATCCTGGTTTGGGGAAAACAAGGGATGAGCACGTCGAGTTTGAAGATTCCTCTGCCCAAGTCCATCTCTACAAGTCACCAGCCACCTGGGCTCCAGAAAACCCTCCTAAACACCAAGATTCAGCCCTGAAAAAGCTTCCCAGGAGTTCCCTGTCCCTGGTCCCTCCCCTCTGGTGTTCGGGGGTTCCCCCCTGTCCTAGCTGCTGGAGTCACGCTTGGATTGGGGGTGCCCCTTCTCCTTAGTGCCTGCCCTGCCCAGGCTGCTGGCAGTCCCAGCAATGCCAAAAGCTCCCCCTTTTTCTCTCTCCCCATTTCAGGATGCCGGGGCTGTTTGGGCTCCCGGGCTCCCTTCTCCCCTCATTCTCTGCTCTGGGCTGCAGCGGCTCCAAGGAGTCCCCCCTGCCCCTCTCCAGGCTCTTGAGGCTCCCGCCCATGGCGGTGCTCCCCCCTCTCTGGGCTCCCCACTTTGGGCTCCTGGGGCACACAGGGCTCTGCTCCTCCAGCCTGCCTCTGCCGGCAGCCGCCACCGCCACCCCCCGATGTCCCCCCAAGGGGCCTTTTCCGCTCAGCCTTGGACTTCTTCCTTCTCCAAACATCCCCCCAGAAAAACCCAACCCAGGGACCCCCCGGGTGTTGGTTTCTCGGCTGTTTAGGTGGCCTGGAAAGGCCCAGGGTGGCCTTGGACAGTCCGGCGCTTCAAAGGACGAGAAGAGACTTCTGATCTTTTCTCGGTTTCGGTGTTTATTAATTGTTTATCTAAAAGATTTTCTTTCGGCCCAACAGAGGTCTGCACAGCATGTCAGCCATGAGCACACTGCGAGCCCCCGGGGCGGTCACTTATCTTTATACCCGAAGTTACGTATACAATATTTATAATTTTTCCCCAATACCTTCTACCCTTATTAACCGGTGCACTTCTAGTAATAACCAATCCCAAAGTGCCAACATCACCACAGAAGATGGAGGCCAAGAAGAAGAAGAAGAAGGACAGGACACGCTCCAATTCCTCCATCTTACTTCTTTAGACCCCCCTGTACAGAAATCCTAAACTCTGTGTTTGACACTCTAATTAACTTATCCCTCCACCATTCACCCCAGTGAAATCCTCCTATCCTCATACAGGTGTCGTCTCCTGTGTAGGATCAAAGTCCTGCCACCAGACACTTCTGGCAACATTCCAGGACTCCCAAGCCCCCCAAGGGTGTTCTCGGCCACTCTGCACCTCCGTCCTGAGGTGCTGAGATCCCACACCCGGGATTTCTCAGCTGAGCTCCCTCTCCCGGTTTACCTGCGGGGTGGGGGCGGGTCAATGATCCCACGGGTGGGGGCCGCGAATTCAGGGAAGGGTCGACCGCGTGGTTCTCTTCTTTCCTTGATGCTCCTTTGTCCCTCCTCTTCCTCCCCCTCCTCTACTATCCCCCCTCCTCCTCCCCTCTAACCCCTCCTCCTTCTCCTCTTCCATCCCCGCCCTTCCCTCCCTCCTCCTTGATGTTGCAAGCAAACTGGAGGAACTGGGAAGGACTGGTTGCATGCTGGAGGGCTGGAGGCAACTAGGATATACTGGGCATAACTGGGGGATCATACTGGGATAACTAACACCTTACTGGGGCTACTGGCAGTGCCTGGAAATGCCTACAGACATGCTGGGGGCAACTGGGATATACTGGGAGTGTCTGGAACCATACTGGGGGGACTGGAACCACACTGGGAGCAACCAGGACCATGCTGGGGGCAACTGGGAGTGAGTGGGACCATGCTGGGAGGGACTGGGATCATATGGGGAGTGATTGGGACTAGAGCAGGGACAACTGGGTTCAACTGGGACCATACAGGGAGGGCCCCGTCTGCAGGAAGGGCTTCAAGCACAACTCCCACCTCACCAGGCACCGGCGCATCCACACCGGGGAGAGGCCCCACGAGTGCCCGGAGTGTGGGAAGAGGTTCAGGACCAGCTCAGTCTTGAATCAACACCAGTGGAGGCACCGCTAAGGGAAGCCCTGCAAGTGCCCCAGCTGCAGGAGGGGCTTCATGCACTGCTCCAACTTCCTCCCCCATCAGAGAACCCTCATTGCAGAGAGCTGCAGGTGCCCAGGGAGGGCATTCCCAATAATCCAAGTTGGAAAAACCCTGCTGATCCACATTCCCAATAATCCAAGTTGGGAAGACGCCTGGCTGGTGGTCTCCACATCATCCTGGATCCCTGTAAGCACCTGACTCAATGCTGGGGCAGGAACACCCATTGGGTCTCAGCTCCATATTGGAAACTCCTTGGGAAGAGCTGATTTTTTACCTTGTCTTGGTTTGAAAGACAGGTGTCTGCTAAGGAAGGCAGGACCCTCCTTGGAAGGGAAAATGTAAACCCCCTTCCTCTGAATTATTAGAATTGTGAAATTAAGGGGCTCTCAGGAAAAGATATGGGAATAGGAATAACAGTTCTTCACTGGTGTGTATAATAAAGCAAACAAAGAACAACTACAGCATTGACAAAGGCTCTGCTGCACAAACCCACAGGGGTGGGTTTGATGATCATGGTGCCCCAGCAGGGCTTGGGGAGCACCAGGCTGGGCTGGCAAGATGTATCAGCAGGCAGGGGGTGTGGGGTGTGAAAAACACCTTCAGTCTCCTGTGAAAATTTAAAAAGTTTAAAAAAGAACAATAGGAAACAAGGACCATAGAGCAAAGGTTATTACAGCCAAGTGCATCTTGGCACTCAGCTGGGGATACCCCTTAAATACCTTTTCCCTTACATCAACTTTTTGTATATTTATAGACCCTTATGCATAGTAAACTTTTCCCCCAAACCAGTTTACATATTCCAAGAACTGTTTAGCATATCTTGTCCTTGGATCTGCCTTTTTAGAGCATGAGTATTCCTGGGTTGTGGTTTTAGTCCTTTTTTTATCATCATCTTCAGTTTTGGGCCTGGTCCACTCTGCCTTCAGACAGTGGTTGCTGATAGTTGGCAGATCTAGAGAGAACACAGGAGTCCTCTTCCTGTGTTCATTGTGTTAGGAAAATTAATCCACAAACATCAGAGATTTATGTCCAGAAAGGAGACAGAGGAGTCCTTTTACTCATTTGAATAAAGGGAGAGGCCGTGGGGCATTCCCCTGGGGTCTCTCAAAATTTTGGAGGATGCAGCCTCCTTTTTATCCCAGTTTCCCAGCTGTATTTCCCTTCTCTCTTTCCCCATTGGCTGAGGTACTTGAGATGTACAGACTCCCCAAAATACCTGATACCAAAGATTTCCCTCTAATGTATAACCCTCCCTTTTAATTTTTAATTCTTACAGAATTTAAGGGTTCCCCCATTGTTTCTTTCATCTTTTAATGTCCAATTTCATTTATCAGCAAACCTAACCCATTTATCAATCAGTGGAATCCTTCCCACTTTTTCTGTAATCTTTCAGTGCTGGTTTTATTTACCAGCAGACCCACAGCTGGTTTGTAAAGACAAATCTGCTATTCCTCTCAAATGGATGTTATCCCAACCAAAGCAAGCATTTTAGCACAAGCATAATTATATCAGCTATTTCACTACTATGTCTAACCTTAATTAACAACGGAAATAGAAACTTTTTAGCAAAGTTATTTTAACACCACAGATATAAAATCCATTTTTACATTTGTGAAAAGCCAGTGTTATAATATGTATCTATAAGAGTGGCTGCAGGGCAGGGAGAGCTGAGCTCAGGGTGCCAGTAAGACTGGGATGGGTCCCTCTTTTATGGAGGTGGGTGTTAATAAGTGTGAAAAACACCAATCACTTGTTTTTAAAATTTTTAAAGTTTAATTGTAATAAAGTGGTTATATAAAATAGTAATACAGTTATAGTAATAACAATTTGGACAATTTGAATTAGGACAATATGAGACCATAGAGACAAAGAGTTACGGATGTCCGGGTACCTTTTTCTGGGCAGCACAAGCCCAAAAAAGGACACCGGATAACAAAGGATTAACCCTTAAAAACAACAGCCTGTTGCATATTCATACACATCATACATGATGCATAAATTCCATTCAAACACAAGATTTTGTCTGGTCATTGTCAACTTCTTCCTCTGAATCCTTGGAGGTGGGAAGAAGTTTCTTCTGATAAGAAGGCAATAAATTCTTTTTCTCTGAAAGATTTAGGTGTCCTCTATCTGCTATCTCACTGTGAGTCCTTTCTTTAAAAAGAGTATCCTACATAGCATAGTTTCTATTTAAACATTTTTTATAACCTAAAACTATATTTAACACAGTACTTAAGAAAATTAATACAGCATTACTCTCTAGCAAAACACATATAATATTCATTAGAATATTTGTGGAAAGCCAATCATAAAATACATGCATTTTTCACAATAAGGTCCCAGTGCAGTCTCACAAGCAGAGGCTCACCCTGATTTGCAGAAAAAACCCCACAATTTGTAGAAGCTGTAAAGCCAGTATGATTGATTTCAGTGCTGCCCTAAGGACATGGGCACCCCCGAAAATTCCCAAGTCTATTTTACCTCTTAACTTCTTGCATATGCATATGAGAGGAATGTGGGATTTGTCTTTACAAACCAGCTGTGGGTCTGCTGCTAGATAAAACCAGCACTGAGAGCTGAAAGAAAAAATGGGAAGTGAAATAAACAGGGCCAGGAGACTTCTTCTCCTTTTTAATGCCTTTATTAAAAGTGATCAGCTCAGGATTGGGTGGCTCGGCAGGGCTGCAGTCTCCCATTGTGTCTCCCAGGGTGACTCAGAGGAGGAGGATATGCACAGCTCTGTCCACCAGGGGCAGAGCTGGGGGATCCGGTCCTCGTGGGAGCTTTTAGGGCGTGGAATCCCCATCAGATGTTGCTTTGGTCCGAGTCTCGCTCCCTCTCAGACCTGGCCCGGGGGCTCTCAAAGACAGGGTGAGGAACGATGAAGGTTTCCAGCATCTCTTGCAGGCCCAGCACTCTGCTCCTAACATCCAGACATCACTCCAGTCTCTCAACTTTTAGGTGGCTCGTTGTTTTTGGGGTTTCTCCGTGAGTTTGGAGTAGGGGTCCCACAGCATGCTGGTCCTTGGAGTCACTTTGCATAACCCCCCCACCTTCTCAGGTGTCTTCACTATTCTGGAAAGGTACAACTTAGCCTCGGGCAAGGCTCTGCTAATACAAAAGGAGCAATTAGCCACAACGACCCATGATTACAATAACAAAACACGCAGAACTTGGGCAGGGCCAGTGATCTGGCTGCCTTTTTGTAACTTTTTCTCACAAAAAAATATTAACTGAATTTTTGTTCATAACAGTCCCCCCTCTTTTACTTTGATCGAGCTTAAATTTTAAGCTCGCATCAACTCACAATTTTTTTGTTTTCAATCTACTATAAATTTCTTGTGTACTTTGGTAATCATGGTTACTTAACCTTTTTACTTTCCTTGGTTTCTTCAGGTTGGTCTGCACAGCAAATACTATTTTACTAAAACAGATAAATAAGCATAGTAAAAAAAGCAATCCTCCAAGTACACACACAGCGAGAAGAACTACCTTTTCCCATACATCCTTTTTGAAAATCTTAAGGTTCTCCCACCCACTGGGATCAAGTGTAGGAGTTTGATCTTGATTATTTACACATGCTAAGATTTTTATTTTGTTTGAACTGTTCTTAATAATTGAATTCTTTATTTTTAATACTGCCTGGAGCCAGATAACTTTGTTTAACATAGATATTGGGATCCGAACTTGGCTTTTACAATTTTGGATTTTCTCTATTTCTATTTCATTTTTCCTGTTCTATTTAATTTCTCCCAAATCATTATATATAGGAACTCCCAAACTTGATCCAGTTTCTTTGGGTAATAATAAAATTGGTTTTATCACTCTAGCGGCGCAGCTGCCAGACCTAGGGGTTTAGGGCTCCCCTGAAATGTGTTTCCAAAGGGGTTTATCTCTTTTCCAGTACACTCATATAAATACTTGTAACAAACAATTTTTCTTACCATTTTCACCATTTCTTTGCTTTTTACTAGATCTGCTGAGCTTGTTTCAGCAGCATCCCATTCAAAGCACAACTAGGCTTCCCCTATAGGGCACTCTCGTAGGAGTGGCTGCCTAAAAGTGGCAGTGTTGCATGCTCTCCAATACACTCTCTTATTTTTCTGATAAAGGACCAATTGGGAGAGGTTAACACAATCAGGGTTAGAACTGATGTGGACTCTCGACAAGGAGCTCACTTCCTCCTCACAGAGGGGTTGGTAGCATTCACTGCACGGCTCAGCTGGGCTCCCCAGAGCACCACCAGCAATCAGAGCCATCAGTACTACCCTTCCCAAGAGTCCAGTATGGGTCATCTTGCACAGCCTGCCCACCCGGCCTTGCCTCTTGGGGAACTTTACTGAGAAGAAGCTTCCAAGCTCTTTAGAGTCCCTTCCACCCGCTTCTCTGGTTATACCTCTCTTGGTCTGTTCCCTACCAATTTTGGCTTCCCCCAGGGGAGTGCTCTGTAGAGGATTAAACTGGAGTCTTTAGAATTAAATTGGGGAACTTAACCAGAATTGCTTATTTACAGTCTTAAATTTTTACCAACATAGTTTACACAGAACAGTTTTGAAACATTATAAGCAATATTAGAACTCTTGATACCAATTTTTTCTCACACAGTTCAGTCTTTTTGACTCTTCCTTCTGAGAGTCAACTTTAAATCCTTTGGTCCTTTTATCACAGTATACTCAGGTGATTTAGCTTGTGAAGCAGATGAATCATGTCCAGCGCCGGGGGGTGAGAGTGGTGTAGACTCTGGTCCAATACCAGAGGGGGAAGCTGATGTTGGATCTGGTCCCGTACCTGGGGATGAGACTGGCCCTTTTATTCTTGTAATATGAGTCCAACCTTCTTCTTTGGTCCGCACAGCTGAATTAGTGATCAGGAGCACCTGGAAGGGGCCTTCAAATTTAGGCATTAATGTTCCCGTATTCCATGATTTTATCAAAACCCAATCTCCTGGACTAATGTTGTGAACTTTTGTGTCGAGAGGGGAAGTTTGAGGAAGGTATCCTTTCTTTCTAAGTCCTTCCAGAGTTCTTCCAATTATTTCTGAATACTTTCTGGTAGCTTCTTCCTCTTCCAGATAGTCTCCTGTGCTATAAGGTGTTAACAAGAATGGCAGCCCAAACATCATTTCATAAGGTGAAATTCTTATGTCAGCCCGAGGTCTTGTTCTGATGCGCAATAGCGCTAGGGGCAAACACTTCAGCCAATTCATTTTTGTTTCTTCAATCAATTTGGTTAACACATTTTAGAGAGTTTTGTTAATTCGCTCCACCCTCTCAGAACTCTGGGGGTGCCACGGAGTATGCAACCTCCATTTCATTCCTAAAGCCCCAAATATATTTTGTAATGTTTGGGACACAAAATGTGGACCTTGGTCTGAGTCTATGGTGTTCACCATTCCATATCTGATGATAATGTTCTCTAGGATTGCTACGACTTGAGCTGTTTCCCTCCTGGTTGGGAAGGCTTCTACCCAGTGTGTGAGATGATCAACTATAACCAGTAAATATCTGTACCCTTGCACTGGGGACATCTCAGTGAAATCTATCTGTATGCTTTGGAAGGGTCTCAAGGCTAATTCCCTTCCTCCAGGTCCTCTCATAACTTTCTGGTTCACTTTTTGACAAATGACACACCCTCTGGTAGCAGCTTTAGCCAGGCTATATACCCCGATGCATAGGTTATTTCTTAAGAAATGATCACATAGTCCTTGGACTCCCCAGTGAGTTAATTTATGTAGTTCTGTTAGCACTGTCCGAGCCAGCGCTTTATTCAAAAACACCCGTCCATCTGAGGTTAACCACTCCCCCTGTTGTCCTTGATGTAACTTTAAATCTTTTATTGCTTCTAATTCTTCTTCACTAAATATAGGTTCCTCCCCTTTTTCAGGTGTCATTTTTGTCTTCAAAATTTTTACTGGGTCCCCTGGTTCTAGAGCTGCTTCTTTGGCTATCTGATCAGCCAGTCGGTTTCCTTTAACTTCTAAACTGTCTCCTCTTTGGTGCCCCTTTATATGGACCACTGCTATTTCTGTAGGTTTCTGTAGAGCTTCTAATACTGATCTAACTAAGTTCTCATGGGCTAGGCTTTTTCCCTTCGAACTTAAATATCCACGTTCCTCCCATATTTTCCCAAATGTATGAACTGTCCCATACGCATATTGGGAGTCTCTATAAATGGTTCCCCGGTCCCCCTCCAGTAAGTCCAGTCCCCTTTTCAGGGCATATATTTCACAACTTTGGGCTGACCAGTTTGGGGATAGTTTTCCTTTTTCTGCAATTTGTAATGTTTCTCCACCTATAATGGCATAACCTGAAGCTCTTTTTCCATTTACTACCCTCGAAGAGCCATCTATGAATAAGCTTCTTCCAGTTGCTAGAGGCTGATCTTCCAAATCTTCTCTTACTTTTGTTTGGAGATAAACCAATTCTAGACAATCATGTTCTAAATTCTCTATAGGCTCTCCCATTAGGAATTGTGCTGGATTGAGGGCATTTGATGTGATAAACTCTAAGTCCTCTGCATTCATTAGTATTATCTCATATTTTAATATTCTAGCATCGGTTAACCACTGCGGAGCCCTCTGTCTCAGTACTGCCTTAAGATCATGAGGAGTATGCACTTTAATTTTTCCTTGTAAGGTCAATTTTTGAGTCTCCTCTATCAGGATTGCAGTTGCTGCTACTGCCTGTATACAAACTGGCCAGCCTCTAGCCACTGGATCTAACAATTTGGATATGTACGCCACAGGTTTCCTGCACCCTCCCCACTCTTGAGTTAATACTCCATAGGCTATACCTCTTTCGGCACTCACAAACAGGTCAAAGCCCTTCCTGAGGTCTGGTAAGCTTAGGACCGGGGCAGAAGACAATTTGTTTTTTAAGTTTCCCAATTGTTGATCATCTTCAGCTGTCCAAATTAGGGGTTCTGGATCCACTAGTTTATTATACAGAAATTTCACACTCTGTGTGTATTGATCCAACCATAACTTACAATACCCGAACAAGCCCAGGAGTTTTCTCACATCTCTTTTCATTTTTGGGGCCGGGAGAGCTAAAATACCTGAAATTCTGTCAGGGCTTAGTTTCTTATACCCTCCCCCTATTATGTGCCCCAAGTATGTTACTTCTGATTGTACAAATTGTAGTTTCCCTTGGGAAACCTTTAGTCCTTTCTCCCCCAGAAAATTCAAAAGTTTAATACTAGTTTGTCTGACCTGATCTTTTTCCTTTCCTGATACCATCAGGTCATCAACATACTGCAGGATCTGCACTTCTTTTTCAGGGACAAATTGTTCCAACAAACTCTCTAAAGCTTGTCCAAAGAGATTGGGGGATTCAGTGAACCCCTGTGGTAATCAGGTCCACCTTAGATGTTGTCTCCTTTTTGTACTCAGGTCCTCCCCTTCAAAGGCAAACCAATCCCTACATTCTGTTGCTGGAGGACATGCCCAGAAAGCATCCTTCAAATCTATGACAGTGAACCAAGCATGTTCTCTTGGAATTCTGCTTAGGAGACTATATGGGTTGGGCACAACTGGATGTCTGGCAATGGTTCTTTTGTTGACTTCCCTCAAATCTTGTACCAGCTTATATTTCCTTTCAGCTTTTTTAACTGCCAGTATAGGGGTATTATGTGGTGACATGCAGGGTTCTAAAATTCCCTCTTGCAACAGTTGCTCAATGACTATAGCAAGCCCCTTCTTTCCTTCTAGGGAAATCGGATACTGTTTAACCCATATGGGTGAGGTATCATCCTGTATTTTTGTTGTTATCGCTGGAATGTCTAATAAGCCTCTCTTTCCCCCCTCAGCCCATACCTCAGGGTTTATCTCTGCAACATCTCCTTGAGACAGCTTCATCACTTGTACTACCATCCTCCCTTCCCTTGGAACAATCCCAACCCCCAAATGAACTTGCAGATTCCTTCCTAACAAACGTTTTTCTAAGTTAGGCAGATAATTAGCTTTACATTGCCTTGAGTTTCCAATTATTTTCACTTCTTCCATCACTGATGCTCTAAATGGTTTCCCCTCCGCACCCAATACTTCACAAAATTTTCTCCCAATTTCCATACCTTTTGGTATTTTGTTGAGACAGGACTTATCTGCCCCTGTATCAACCAAAAATTCAAATTCTTCATTTAGGGGTCCCACTTCAAAATTTACCAAGGTCTCTTCTAGATGTTGCATCAGGTCCCCTATAGTAAAAAGTCCCCAACACCCCTAGTCCTCCCCCTTAAGAATCCTTCCTAAATTGTCCTGTTCCTTGGCTATTGCCTCATCAAGACTGAGCTTTCTACAAAACCTCCTGATGTGTCCTGCCTCCCCACAGTAATAACACTGTTGTCCTCTCAAAGGAGGTCTCTCAATCCTTCATACACCTGTCAGTACTGGCCTACCTCTGCCTCCTCCTGGTGGTGGACCCGCCCACCCTGCACTTTCTCTAGCTACAGCAACCATGATCTTAGCCTTGGCCTTTGCTTTTTCTTCTTTCCTCTTTAAATACACCTTCAATGCCTCTCTTAATAACTCATTTATGTACTTCTCTTGCCAGTCTTCAATCTTTTCCAATTTTCTCCTTATATCAGGCCAAGATTTGGTAACAAATTGAACTTTTAGTAGCATTTGACCTTCGGGGGTGTCTGGGTCTATTCTAGAGTACAACTGGAAGTTCTGCCTTAGGCGATTAAGCCAGGCAGCAGTAGCTTCATCTTTCTCCTGTGTACCCTCAAATGCCAATTGGGTATTAGTTCCTTTGGGAACTGACTCTTTAATCCCCCGTATTATCAAAAACCTATATTCCATCATGGCCTTCCTCCCCTCCTCCTGGTTAGGGTTCCAGCTGGGATCCGTTAGTGGCAATTTCTGTTCACCTGTTGGCACCTGGGGTCCTGGACTGTTATCTTTCTCCCAAATTCTTATGCCAGCCGCCCTTATCATCTGGACCTCTTCTGGGGAAAATAATATACTCAGGATGGAATTAATCTCCCCCCAAGTGTAGGTATTTGGACCTAGAAATTGATCCACTTGGTTGGCTATGCCCACTGGGCCCTCAACTAAATGCCCCAACTCTTTCTTGAATCCTCTCACCTCAGAAGCAGTTAGAGGAGCATTCACAAAGCCAACACCTCCCGCCACTCCTCCCATAGGAACCTCTCTGAGGGGAAAGAGTCTCTCCGCCTTGGAGGTCTTGGATTTGGTGCTACAGTAAGGCCCATCTTCAGATGCCAAACTACTTTGAGGGATATCTGGGTTACCCTGAACGTTCTGCCCATCAGCAGGTGTTTTTGCTGATAGCTGTTTACTGGGCGAGGAGGCATTTGTGTCCTAACTAGGAGGAGGTAAAGGGACAGCAATAGGAGGGGGAGAAGAGCCTGAGTGAATATTAAGTGGAGCTGGAGAAGGGGTGGAGAATGCAGCAGGTGGAGTAGGCACTTGTGGTGATGCAGAAGGAACTGGATGAGATACTGGGTTTATCATAGCAGAAGCTGAAGAGGTAGAAGGAGGAATTTGAGCAGGTGGTAATGAGATGGCAGCCGGGGGAACAACCAGACCTGCCATTTGAGGTGCTTGAAGAAGAGGATTATAAAGTGGAGGGGCAGAAGGAGGCAAATAATCCAGGGGGTCCCATCTTTTACTAGTTCCATCATCCCCTCCTTCATTTCCCTCCTTCTTCTTCTGTACCTTACAAATTCGCAGCCCTTCATCTTCAATAGCGCTCTTTACCCAGCAAGATACATACAGTAATTGCTCAGGATCAGTATCTCCTCGAGCTGTCAGATAATTATTTAGTTGTTGGCACATCCACTTGTCCTTTGTCCCACACCAAGGCCATCCTCCTTGCACCTCTAATTCTGGCCACACTTCCATACAATAATGGATCATTTTCACTTTATCTAATCCCTCCGTGGCCTCTATAGAATCCCAATTTACTAACAGTTCTCCTAAGGGACTATTGGGATGTATATACCTCAGTCTCTTGCTGGTCTTTTTACCCTCCCATTTTTCAGGTGTCAATAAAAAGTCCCAAAGGTGCCTCTATTGACTGGGAATTTCAAAAATCCTTGTTTGAGGAGCTTCAGCCTCCTCCACTGAACTTCAAATTTACTGCCTGATGCTCAGGACTTTATACTGAAACAACTGCCCGATCTCTTGATGGCCCAACTTTCCCAACATCAGGTCTTACATCTATCGGGACTTGAACACACGAAGCCTCGGCCTTAAGAATCCTGGTCATGCCTGACTCCCTCAGTCAGGAAAAACAACTGCCTGTTTTTTAGTCTGCCTAACCCGCCAATTTTTAGGCTTCACCATATCAGGACTTAAAAGCAAACCACAGCCTCCTTCGCTGGGGTTTGTGCCTGACTCCTTTGTCAGGACTTCCTTTGCCTGCAGGGCTTGTGAGCTACCCGAATCCTTCTCAGGACTTACAAATCTTACTCGAATCCTTCTCGAGACTTAGAAATGCTACCCGAATCCTTCTCGGGACTTACAAATCTGCCTGACTTCCCTCTGTCAGGACTTACTTTGGCTGCGCACCACTCATACAAATATTCCCTCCGCACGCCCGGAGGGGGGGGTCCTTTTTTCCCCCTTGGGAGACGACTTCACTCACACAAATTCCAAGCACCGCCCCCTGTTCCCAGCCTGCCCCTTCGCAGGAGTCCGGAAACGCGGTACTAAGGGGTCCACTCTCAGGTCGAGGGTCCGACTGCCGGCCTTCGTCTCACTCACACACACATGCGCACGTCTCCCACTCCCACCACCGGATTTCTCACCAGTCCGGTGCTCCGGTGCTCCTCTGCGTTGCTGCTCCTGAGCCGATCTCTCTGGTCCTGGTAGCCAGCTGTCCTGGAGGTCCAAGATGGCCAGTCCTGAGTCCTCTTGCGGCGTGGCTATTCCTGACGAGTGCCCCAGCTGAAATAAACAGGGCCAAGAGACTTCTTCTCCTTTTTAATGCCTTTATTAAAAGTGATCAGCTCAGGATTGGGCGGCTCGGCAGGGCTGCAGTCTCCCATTGTGTCTCCCAGGGTGACTCAGAGGAGGAGGATATGCACAGCTCTGTCCACCAGGGGCAGAGCTGGGGGATCCGGTCCTTGTGGGAGCCTTTAGGGCGTGGTGTCCACGTCAGATGTTGGTTCGGTCCGAATCTCGCTCCCTCCCAGACCTGGCCCGGGGGCTCTCAAAGACAGGGTGAGGAACAATGAAGGCTTCCAGCATCTCTGCAGGCCCAGCACTCCGCTCCTCACATCCAGACATCACTCCAGTCTCTCAACTCTTATTTGGCTCGTTGTTTTTGGGGTCTTCTCAGTACATTTGGAGCAGGGGACCCACACAGCATTCTGGTCTTGGAGTCACTTTGCATAACCCTCCACCTTCTCAGGTGTCTTCACTATTCTGGGAAAGGTACAACTTAGCCTTGCTAATACAAAAGGAGCGATTAGCCACCACGACCCGTGCTTACAATAACAAAACACGCAGAACTTTGGCAGCTACAGTGATCTGGCTGCCTTTTTGTAACTTTTTCTCACAAAAAATATTGAACGAATTTTTGTTCATACCAGGAAGGATTACACTGATCAATGGAAAAAGTTATCTGCTTTTACAAATAAACTTTAGGATTGCTGATAAATTGAACTGTATGTTGAAAGATGAAAGAAACAACGGGGGAAATGCCTAGATTCCATAAGATTTAAAAATTAAAAGGAGGGGGGTTATACGTTAGAGGGAAATCTTTGGTATCAGGCATTTTGGGAAATCTGTACGTCTCAAGTACCTTAGAAATGGGGAAAGAGTGAAGGGAAATTGGGATAAAAAAGAGACTGCATCCTTCAAAATTTTGAGAGACCCCAGGGGAATGCCCCATGGTCTCTCCCTTTTTTCAAATAAAGTCAAAGGACTCCTCTGTCTCCTTTTTGGACATAAACGTCTGATGTTTGTGCATTCATTTTCCTGGCACACACGTTTTAAACTGTCTTAAAAATTTTATGAGCCTGCCAGTTGTTCAGTCACGTAGTTGTAACCCAGATTCAGTTTTTCCATCTGGTTCAGCCCCAAGGTTGGTGGGGGCCCCCCTCTCCTTATCTCTCTTCAGCTTGGATATTTGCATTCCTTTCTAGGTAGCCTTGAATCTCCTTTGTTTTCTCTGCAGGCTTTTTTGGGAGCAAAGTTAACAGACTACAGGAGATTAAACAGCAGACTTCAGCTAAATCTAAAATTGGTTTCTACCCGAGTTAAATTTCCAACCCACAATTGGAGAAGCAACTCTGGCCTGGGCTCCCAGATAAGAGAAGTGCAACCAGATGCCCTCCTCCTGGAGCTTGATGACATTTTTGTTTTCTTAAGTATCCAGTTCTTAGTGTCTCCTAGCAATTCTCTGAGTAAAAAGGAATAAAAGGAACCCCCAACATATCTTTGCACCCTAAAAATTCTGCTCTGTCCATTTGTTTCTTCTGGTGCCATTGAGCATAGCTGGATGATCCTTGGAGGTCTTTTCCAACCTAAATAATTTCCATTTTTATCCCATCAAAACACCCAGAATTGAGGTAAAAATAAAGAAATTAAACAAAGAAGTCTAAAGCTGCACCATTTCACTGGGATTTGGAGGTGAATTTGGGGTTCAGAGCAATATCCAGGAGGATGTGGGTGTTGTAGGGCTGTGGGGCCACAATCTTGTAGCTGTGCTGGCAGAGTTTGTCCCCCTGAGCCCGTCTGTTCTCCAGGAATTCTGGTTCTGTCCCAGTCTCTGGCCTGGCTCTCCCCGTTTGGGGTGTCCCCCCAAAGTGCCCAAATCTCTGCTGAGGTGCCTGGGCTGATCCTGGCTGGGGATGTTCCTGCCCACCAACCTCTCCTGGTCAGTGCCAGGGGGGTGGGAGGGGGTTTGGGGGGTCCTGGGGGACCAGGGAGAGGCTTCTGTGGCTCTTGGGGTGTTTGTGGTGCTGGAGGGGGGGGTTTGGAGGCTTTTGTGGCAGACTGTGATGGGGGTTTGAGGTCCTGGCCGGGCTGTGTGGCTTGGAGAGAATTTGGGTGGGTTTTGAGGGAGATGGGAAGGGGCTTTGGTGGCTCTTAGGGCCATTTACATTGCAGGGAGTGTCACGGACATATTTTCTAAAAAATCATTTTGCTAGGATTTTTCTCCTGAGGAGCTGAGAAGCCTCAGAAAAGAAATGTAAACAATAACTATCTGATGGCTGTGGAATGTGATCTGGAGATGATTTACCAACAGGTGCATCTTTGATTGGTCTCATGTGTTTGTTTTTAATTAATGACCAATCATAGGTCCAGCTGTGTCAGGACTCTGAGCAGTCACAAGATTTTATTCCTTTCTTTGCTAGCCTTCTGATGTCTCCTTTTTCTTTCTTTAGTGTAGCTTTAATATATCATTTTCTTGTAATATATATCATAAAATAATAAATCATCCTTCTGAAAGATGGAGTCAAGATTCTCATCTCTTCCCTCGTCCTGGGGACCCTCAAACGCCACCACAGAGGGAGTGCTTTGGGGGAGTCCTGGCCAGGAGCTGTGGGTAGTTTGGGGGATCTGGGTGGGGTTTTAGGGCAGATGTGATCCCCCAAAGCAGCCACCAGACCCCACTCCCCAAGATGCTGCCAGGGCCCTGTGGCTCCGTGTTGGGGTTCATCCTCCTGGTGCTGCAGGAGAAGGTGAGGGGGAGTCCCCAGGGGCTGTGTGTGTCCCCCCCATGCGGGTGTCACCCCCTTGTCCCTCCCCACAGGGCTCCTGCCCCAGCTCCTGCTCCCCAGAGGGAATTTGGGGAGGGGGCAGAGGGGGTGTACAGCCCCCATCAGGGGATGACCCCAGCCCAGCCCCTTTGTTCAGCACCAGGCTGGGCTCAGGGCCGATGGGAAGCAGATCCTGCAGCTGGGACAGTGTCACTGTGATATTTTCTGAAAAATTCTTTTGCCAGGATTTCTCCTGGGAAGAAGTTAAGAAGCCTCAGAGAAAAATGTAAATAATAATTATCTGATTGCTTCTCCTCCTCCTTCCTCCATGACGTGATGTGGCATTGAAGAACTTGAGGGTCTGGCCATGGCCCTGTCATTACATTCATTCTCACCTCAGGTCATTGCCAGGGGCAGGAAAGGGACTCTGTCTCTCTCCCCAGGGAGAAGTGTGTACTTTCCAGACAGGAGGAAATACATTGCCAGGAAGAGCCACTTGATGATGTTGTAGTTTTCTCTGTAAATAGTTTCACTGTTTTACTTATCTCTTCTGTTGTCAATATTGTCTCAGTTCCTGTTTGTTCCTTATCTCATTGCTGTTCCCCATAAATTGTTCTCATCCCAGCCCGGGATCTTTGCCTTTTGTGCTTTCCATGGGAGGTGGGAGGGCAGCAAGGGCAGTGCGGTTTTAGCAGGAGCTGGAAATTGGGGAATCCCATTCCTGAACCCCGGCCCGTGGAAACCGAGCATCCCAGCTGGTCCCAGCCCTGGTGGCCATGGCAACAGCCTTGGGAGCGGGTCCCTGGCTGGGGCTGTGGGAACCTCTTTCCTCTAGTGCCCAGGGACAGGAGTGGAGGGAACGGCTGCAGCTGAGTCGGGGCAGGCTCCGGTTGGATGTCAGGAAAAGGTTTTTGCCCAGAGGCTGCTGGGGCCCTGCCCAGGCTCCCCAGGGAAGGGTCCCAGCTCCAGGGCTCTCTGAGCTGCAGCAGCGTTTGGACAGCGCTGCCAGGCCCAGGCTGGCATTGTTGGGGTGTCCTGTGCAGGGCCAGCAGTTGGACTGGAGGATCCTGATGGGTCCCTCCCAGCCCAGCCAATTCTGTGGTTCTGGGATCCCATGAGCCTGGGGATGGGGCTGCCAATGGTTGCCATGGCAATGGCTCTGGCTGCAGGCCTGAGCTGGTGTCCATGGCAACCACCCCTGGCATGGGGTCTCCATGGAGCTGCCGAGGGACTGAGCATAGCAACAGGGGGGCTGGTGATGGTTCCCTGCTAAGGATCAGATTTTTCACAGGCCCTCAGAGGGGTTCCATGGGGACTTTCCAAGAGTCTCCAGGCTGTTCCAGAGCTGGAATGTCACAGGCACAGACAGGGGCTCCATGGACACCTCCCAGGGCTTTCTGGGGATGGTAAAGAGCCCTGTGGTCAGAGGCAGTCACAGCCATGGTGACATCCCATGGGACTTTGGGCTGCAAAGGCACTGATCTGTCACAGGCACTCATGGAGGCTTCACGGTGACATCCCAGGAGTCCCCAGGCTGCCAAAGAACCGGGATGTCCCAGACACTCACAGGGGTTCCTGTCATGGGCACAGTGGGAGCTTCAGGACAAGTTTCTTACAGAAGCTCCTCTTGGGTCACGAGGTGCAGAAAGGATCCCCAATAGCCCGCACAGATCCCCAAATGTCACAGTTGAATCAGAAATGACACAGACTGAGATCAAAAGGTTAAGGGCTAAAAGCCATCTGTTTTTTCAATCCTTTTCTTTTATATCTTGGTTTGCTCCCAAGATGTGGAGGTGGACCTCATTGGTCATTTAATCAACACATTTCGCATGATTGGCTAATTAAGACAACACCCTTCAGCAAATTACTTTATGGAAAAGAGCCAACTTATTACAAAATTGTCAGGGCACCAGTTATTGATGTTTGTTTTATTTTGAGCCCTTCTGGGGGCTCCCTGGATGGGGGAACCCTCCTGTAGCAGTTCTGCGCCAGGAAAAAGGAGATGCACGGGACTTGTTCAGTCTTCAGCTTCTTGTTTATTGTTATCTTATCTAAAGTTTTGCATTGCTGTGCACCCCAGGCTCAGCACGCTGGAAAAGCACTGCAAAATGGCCTTAAAATGTACGGTTTCAAGGTCTTTTAAACTTGTCTCATCCAATAAAGTCTTAAAACATACATTATTTCTACTTATCTACCGCTAACTCATCCTTTGACTGTCCACATAACCTCTGCACTGTGCTTTCCTTGAACAATCACTCTGTGCTACCAACACCGCAGAAAATGGAGTAGATGAAGAAGACAGGGACTACACCCAAATTCCTCCATCTTGCTTCCTATCTACACCATACTAAAAATCCCAAAACCTAAATTTCTTACCCAAGGGACATAGTATAGTACTCTCTATTACCTATTTCACACTTTGCTAAATTCTAATCTGTCTGAAAGTCCTGGAAGTCCTCTCCATGGGCAAAGGTTAAAGGCAGTGTTTCTCCAGGGGTCAGGCCCCCTCAGAGCAGACAGAGAAATATTCCCTGTGCCCTGGGTTCCAGCATTTTCAACCTAAAATCCTTTAACCCTTAACAAGTGAAGTTACCCAAAAATGTTCCAGGTAAATAGGATTCGAAGGAAAGAAATAGAGAACAACAGAAAGACAGAAGATCCATAGAAGGACACACACATGGGTACCAACTGCTCGTGTCCCAGCGCTGCCAACAGAGCAACCCCAGTAGAAGGCAGGACCCAGACACTGGGCTGGCTTCGTGCTCCGGCATTTAACCCCCTGGGCACTCATGGGCACGCGCCTGGGGTAGGACTGCCGGTTGTTTGTCCAATCAGAGCCAGAGCAGCACCAGCTGCTAGTGTGTGATTGATTGATTAACAGCCGGGCTAATCAGAGCTGGGTTAACATCACGCCCTGCTGTATGACTGACAGCTCTGCCAGGCCAGGGCTGGGAGAGGGGCTCTGTCCCACCACAAACCAAGGCCTGACCCGGCCCTGGCCCCACACGGGCATTCCGAGCATCCCAGGGTGTCTTGGGACATTGATCTCATCCAGCCTCTGACAGCGATGGTGGCACTACGGAACCTCATGGAAACATGGGTCAGTTGTGACAATGGAGATCCAAGGAAACAATGGTGAGACTGTAGAATCTAGGAATCATGGAATCAAGGAGACCATTGTGCAAATCATGGGCCCTATGGAAGCAAGGGTCAATGATCAAACTGTGGTTTGATTGTGATTGATTTAAAATAGAAACAAGGAGCCATTGTTTCACAGCAGAGCTACATGGGGCCAATGGACCCTCTGTTGGGGCTCGTGAAACCAAGAAGCCATTGTGACATTGCCAGACCTCATGGAATCAAGGAGACTATTGTGATAGTGTTAGGACCCATGAAGTCAATGGAACATGGAACAGGTCTGCCTGGTTTGGCCTACTTGGGGCTGTCTGACAGGTCCCACTGAATTTGTCATGTCAAGGGCCACTTCCCATCTGATCGTGAAGCACTGGGGCTCTGTGCTTTTATTCCTATGGGAAAGAACTGTCTTTCTTGTCTAGTTGCCCAGGGCCAAAATTAGGATTCTGCATCTAAAATTCTCTATACTCAAGGGTTACTCCCAGACAAAATCTGCCCGTACAGTCAAGTCTGGCTAGACTTGGCCTCTGGTGACTGCCTCTCATCTGCCCCTGTACCACTGGGGCGTGCTTATTTCCTTTCTTATGGAGACCATTGTGACACTGCAGGGCATTGTGGAACCAACGGACCACGATGACACTGCAGGCCCTTGTGGAACCTGCTACACTGTAGGAACTTGAGGAACCAAGCAGAACATTATGACTCTGCAGAGCACCATGGATCCAAGGCACCATTGTGACACTGTGGAGCCTCATTGAGCCAAGGACATCATTGTGGCTCTGTTGGGCCACATGGTCCCAAGGGGCCAGTGCAAAGCAGCAGTGTGGGAGTTAGTCCAGCTGTAACTCAGAGCCAGACAGATTTTACCCCAGAAGAACCGGGAACGAGTTTCAAGCCCTGGGAATGATTTGTTTAACTTAGGGTAAGTTTGAGAGTTCCCTCACAAGCCTTTAGTGCTGTTATTCTAAGTTGTCCAAGTTCTCCTTCCCTATTGGTTACTTGTTTCCCCTATGTGGGTATTCTTTCAGAGTGTTCTACCCTCAAGTGTATATATTTTTTTTATTTCAGGTCTTTGAATCCCACTCCTTGTACTGTGCTCGACTTCTCCATGTTTATTGCTTTTCACCCTGTTACTAAAGTTCTGTTTGTGCAACTCCAATGATCCTGCTTGTAGGAGCATTGGGGAGTAGGACAGTTGGGATGGACAGAGACGACAGATTTCTGAAGCCAGGTCTTGGAACTTGTGGTTTATTGCAAAGGGTGTGGGTGCAGGGGCCTTGTTTGGAGCTGCCAGCCACAGCTTAGAGCAGGTCCAGAAGAGGAGCTTTAAAGAAGCGCCCAAAATGAATGCTCAAAAGAGGAGAGGAGTCCCCATTACAATACAATAAATCTTCTTCTGTGCTGCATATTCTAATTTTCACTGACCAATCTAATACAAGATTCAAGCCCTATAGCATTTACATACAACCTATAGGAATCATTACATTACCATACTGTGTTGCATTTTAAACCCTAAAAAATTTTCTTTGGACCCCTTCTGCCTAGTTAGTAGGGTCTGCTTTGACCCTTGGACCTGTCTGCAAGCAGAGGGTATTGTTTCATCAAAAGAAGATTACCTTCAGCTGGGCATACCATTGTTTTCCAGTTGTTCAGTAACTAAGGCTTGGTGTCTCAAAGATTGCTTTCATTTCAATCTCACTTATAGTTTCTATATTCTCAAAATCTTTTGCCAGGCAATCATATTTATAAGGCTTTCCTGTTTCATCTTCCCCAGAATCTGCTCCTTTTCATTTTCACCAACCTTGCCCTGAAGCTGGGGAACTAGAAAGGTTTGTCACAGCCACACTCACTGTAACCTTTGCCCCCTAACACGGACCCCGACATTCAGTCATGTCAGCTGGGGTTAGCTGATGGATAAGCCAGTGTTCCCTGGGATTTTGGATTGTGCCAGGCTGGCAGATTAATCATTGCTTCGAGGAACCTCGGCCAGGATCCACAGGGACAACGACAGTTTCACCTGCATAGGATTGCAGGTGGGTTTGGGGAAATGCAGGACAATTATTGCCCATTCTGCTACTGTGTTTTTACAATACGCACCCACGTCCCATAATTGATTTGGGGTGTTCCAGTGGCTGTTCCACGTAAGGGGGAGAAAGAGAAAAATGGGCAGCCAGATGTCCAGAGTAGAAAATTGTGTATATGGATGCTTTAAGTTAATTCTCACTGATCATGACCAAATATCTTCAAAGAACAAATTAAAATCAATCATGAGGTAGATCATTAAAAATTTTCCAGATGCCCCTGAGCCTGACCATCCTCCCTCCATCTTGGCTCCTCCAGTTCTGGCTACAACAACTTTTTCTTCCACCCTGAATGAATCCCCAGACTCCACCCCCACAACTGTGGGTCATGCCCCACTGTCAATCATTCCACTCTCATCCTTGGCCATGCCTCCAGAACTCCACCCCACAAGTCTGCCATCCTAAATCAAGGCACTTCCTCCCCAACACCTGACAAAATGGCCGTGCCCTTTGCCTCACCCTCTGGCAACAATATAACCCCATGATCAAAGATACTAAGCCCAAATATTTGGGCTTAGTATCTTTGATCAAGAGGTTATATTGTCACACTATTTGTAATCAAAATGTTTCTGCTCCAAGTTAGTTGTCCTCCTCAGTTTGGATTCCCCAGATCCACCTTGCCCCTCAACTCTAGAAGATCCCTAGGAAAGGATCCAGAAAGAAGCACTTAAGGAAGGAGACTTGCAAATACTCTCGAAAGTCCTTGTTGGCCCCATATGAAAGAAGGGGGCAAAATCTCAGGTATCAGCCATTGGTTTATGGGGAAATCAAGGATCTTTGTAAGGCAGATAAAGACCATGGAAAGGACTCACCTTGTTTTAATGGCCTAATGAGGGCCATGTTTACAGCACATGTCTTAACCTCCTATGATTTAAAATATATTATGAACATGTTATTCTCACCTACAGAATATACCCTGTGGGAAGGGGGATGGAAGTGTTTATTAAATCAATTAATAGCAGACTATGCTAATAATGAGGCAAGGGCGGAATTGACAGTCAACCATCTAGTTTGAGAAGGACAACACAGCCTACCAGCTGATCAAGCAGCAGGTATCCCTGAGAAGTATGGGATGATATCAAAGAGATGGCTTTGGAAGCTTGAATCCAGGTATCGGATGGTAGCACCTCCAATTTGGACTACCTTGGGTGGCTGCAGCTAAAGCTTTAGGACAATTAGACCATCTTGGGTGCCTGTAAGCAAGCAAACCAATGCTACCTCCCTCAAATTGAGTGGCCTGCTCTCAGACGTAGAGACCATCAGGCATGCCACCTTGCAGAACAGTGATAGAGTTTTACTCTGGGCACATAGGCATGGCTGTGCAGACTCTAAGGAATATGTTGCATGAACCTCTTCAGCCACAGCGAGTCAATCCACGAGAGCATTCAGGTACTTAAGGAAGGGTTCAAGAAGCTTCAAGTGGAAAAAAAAGACTGGTTCAATAAACTCTTCCAATCCAGGGGAAAAAAGGGTTGGATGATGTCTAGCTAAAAGAAGACTATTAATTCTCTTAGTGGTTGTTGTTCATTGTTAATTGTCCCATGTTTGTTTGGATACTTTTAGAGACTTACAACATTCTTTCAGTTTTATCTTTGTTGTAAAACACAAAGGGGGAAGATACCCAACACAGAATCATCATGGACTCCTTGGAGGAGAGAACTGGAGGCCAGGATGGAACAAAAACCTCTCAGAGACTCAGTGTAGGTAGGAAAATACTTAAAAGTACCTAAAAGTATTCCTAAATACATAGAGTACCTTAAAACCTTGAGCATCTCAAAGTATTAATGAGCCCCACTGAGTGTCAGTACAAAGCTCTCAAGGGACTCATTAAATCAGGTAATTGGGGCCATGATTGCACAAACTTCTCACAGAGTCAGTATCAAAAGGGAAACACCAAGTACCTTCAAATAACTGAAGTACCCTGAAGTATTGAACCCCACTGAGTGTTGTTACTGACAAAGCCTCTCTAGGGACTCATTTCAGCAGATAATTGGAAGCCATGATTGCACAAAACTCTCAGAGACTCCAAGGCAAAACCAAACCCCAAGTCCTTTGAAAAGCGTGAAATCCTTGGGAGAATTAAGGAGCCCCCAGGGCAATTCCTGGCCAAGGCTCCCCAGGGACTCCCTCCAGCAGATCCTTGAGGCCACTGGGATGTGGGCTAGGGAGTGGTGCTGAGGGCAGGACAAGGGGCTGACAGTGCCCAGCCTGGCTGGGGCTGTGCCAGGAGGCCCCAGGGCCTCAGGACAAGGTGTCTCCTCACAGCCCTTGGTGGCACAGACCCTGCTGTGCCCCAGGGCACCAAGACTTGGCTTCTCTTTGTCCCCACCTGTTGTCACTGCCTCCAGTTCTCTGCTCTGCCTGGGGCCTGGGGACACTTTCTCAGTTGTGTCCCTCACTGGGACCCATTAAAAGTCCAAGAAACTTTGGAGTTGGATTCTGCCTTGGAGTTCTGGAGAGGTTTCTTCAGCTCCCTCTCAGGGACTGATGTTCAGGGCCTGAGCACAAAGCCCCACAGGCTCATTAAAGTCCTTATGCTGTGTCAGTGCTGCTGAGCTGGGCTGGGCTCCTGGCCCAGAGGCAGCTCCTGGTAACCAAGAAGAGCTTCAAAAGCACATTTCTCTTGATGAGCAGCTCTTCTGCCAGCCCAGCAGGGCTGGGACACTGCCTGCAGCCACCCTGGGCACAGCACAGAGGCAAAGAGAGCTTCAATCAGTCAGGGCTGGGAAGGTGCTGAGAAGTGCCTGGGGCAGAATCACTGCCAGCTCTTGGCACAGGAACCTCTGGCTGCAGGACAATGCAGCTGCAGCTCCTGGAGCCATCTCCTGAAGCTGGAACATCCCAATGCCTACAGACTCTGTGAGTACAACTTTGAGTATTTCTGGTGCAGGGGAGTTGAAATGCTCCTTAAGGTCTGGCATGGTGAGGGGTTCAGATCAGTCATAGAATATTTCCAAAACAATGAATTTTACAAAAGCATAATATTAAGTTTCTTACTAGTGGAGAATGGCAGGGAGAAGGGGATAAATATTAAAGGTTGAATAATAATTATTAATTATGACAAGTGTCTGAGGCATCCAAACTGTTACTTTTAGTGATCAATAGGTTCACAGGAGATCCCTAATGTGCTTTCAGCCACTCTGCCCATGGACAGCACCAGCATCAGCTTTGCTGGAACCATCAGGTTCACTCTGAGCTATCCTTTCTCCAAGTCGCAAATAGAACATACCCCCAGCCAGTGCCCTGCAAACAGGTGGGGTTCTGTCAGGCCAAGGAGAGTGCACAGAGATTTTGGGGTTTTGAGTGCTGGCAGGGAGACATCAGGCACTGGGAAACACCTGCAGGAGGAAAATCTCCAGGAAGCAGAGAGAAAATCAGGCAATGAGAGAAAACAAAACCCAGAAATGCTGTGGCAGGGAGAGTTTAGATGTCCACGGGAGCCCCTCCAGTGCAGCCCCTCCCTCTGAACAAGCTCCCTCCCTCCTGTGCCCCAGCCCAGCCTCTGCCCTCAGGGCTGGGGCTCCAAGGCGTGCAGCCCCTCCTGTGCAGGCAGAGCTGCAGGCAGAGCTGTGGGGCAGCTCTGCAGCCCCATGCCCAGTTCTCTCTGCAGAGCACAGGGCTGGGAGCAGCTGCCCGGCACTGGAGGCTCTGGCAGGGGGCACAGCTGGGTCAGGGTGATGCTGTCCCCAGTGCCTGGCTCTGGGCAATGCTGTCAGTGCAGCCAGGGAAGGAACTGCATCTCCCTCAATCCAGTGCCACCATAAGAACACTTGGAAATGTCCCTGAGATTTCAGTCCAAGCTGGGAGCTTCAATATAGGGTGAAAACCTGTGCTCGAGCATCTCTGAGTTATAAGATTGATGGGGAAAGGCAGAGGTGTTCTGACACTAAAAATGCTGCTGGGCAGGTGAAATGAGCAACATGAGTCCTTTGGCTACAAATGTGGATCTGGGCTGTGGTGAATCTAACTGCTGTCAGCAGTGCCTGGTGACATTTTAGAGGAGGCACAAGAAGGAGATCACAATCCACCTGAGAAAGGTTAAACCCCAGAGAAACTCTGAATAGGTCAGAACATCAGACCATCTTCCCTCAGTCATCATCTCGCCTCATAGAACTTGTTCTGATCTCCCTGAGTGCAGAAGCATTGCAGAGGGTTTGAGATCCAAGAATACCAGCAAAGAGATGGGGGAGCTTATAAAGAAAATCTCAGAACTGTTAAACAGTAAAGGTCGTGTCAGTGTATTACAGAGGAGGGTACATGGGAAATAGCTTTGATTTTGGTTACAGGTATGTCCTCTAACCCTTCCCTGTCCTTTATCCATGAACAGGTCCCCAAGTGCAGCCAGAGCAAATGTCCAACAGCAGCTCCATCAGCCACTTCCTCCTGCTGGCATTGGCAGACACGGGGCAGCTGCAGCTCCTGCACTTCTGCCTCTTGCTGGGCATCTCCCTGGCTGCCCTCCTGGGCAACGGCCTCATCATCAGTGCCGTAGCCTGCAGCCACCACCTGCACACGCCCATGTTCTTCTTCCTGCTCAACCTGGCCCTCACTGACCTGGGCTCCATCTGCACCACTGTCCCCAAAGCCATGCACAATTCCCTCTGGGACACCAGGGACATCTCCTACACAGGATGTGCTGCGCAGGTCTTTTTGTTTGTTTCCTGTGCAACAACAGAGTTTTCCCTCCTGACCATCATGTGCTACGACCGCTTCATATCCATCTGCAAACCCCTGCACTATGGGACCCTTCTGGACAGCAGAGCTTGTGCTCATATGGCAGCAGCTGCCTGGGCCAGTGGCTTTCTCAATGCTCTGCTGCAAACAGCCAATACATTTTCCCTGTCCCTGTGCCATGGCAATGACCTGGGCCAGTTCTTCTGTGAAATCCCCCAGATCCTCAAGCTCTCCTGCTCAAAATCATACCTCATGGAATTTGGTCCTCTTATGGGTAGTGCTTTCCTGTTTTTTGGCTGTTTTGTGTTCATTGTTTTCTCTTATGTGCAGATCTTGAGGGCCGTGCTGAGGATCCCCTCTGAGCAGGGTCGGCACAAAGCCTTTTCCACCTGCCTCCCTCACCTGGCCGTGGTCTCCTTGTTCATAAGCACTGGTACATTTTCCTATCTGAAGCCCCCCTCCATGTCCTCCCCATCCCTGGATCTGGCCCTGTCGGTTCTGTACTCAGTGGTGCCTCCAGCCCTGAACCCCCTTATCTACAGCCTGAGGAACCAGGAGCTCAAGGCTGCAGTGTGGAGACTGATGACTGAATGCTTTCAGGAACATTAAACTGCTGGCCAGTGTTTGCAAATCACTTGTAATAAAATTAATCTTTGAAACTTCTTCTTGGTTTCATTTTGGAGGTTATTATTCTTTGTGGTTTTTTTCATATTTTCCACAGAGAAATGTCATTTTTTCTGCCATTTCTCATTTTATTTCCCTCCAAATTCCTTGTGGCCACACACTGTGTCAATGAGGGGCTGCGCTCCCGGTGGCCTTAAAGGAACTAAAGGATGTTCCAGCCGAGTCTTCTGCAGTGATGCCCTTTTGTTGCCTTTTCTGGATCTGCAGCAGCAATGTCTGTGGCAGAGCTGGGGGCAGATCAGTGCTGGCCCAGCAGCTGGGCCCAGCAGCAGCAGCACTTGGTGTTGCCAGTGCTGCTGCTGTGGCCCTGCCCCGCTGCCCTGGTGGCCCTGGTGTTGCTGCAGGGCCTGAGTGCTCTCGGGGCCGGGCACAGCCCTGGGGGTGGCAGTGCCGGGGCTGCAGCAGGGACAGGCCATGGGCGCTGCTGGGGCAGCGCTGACCCCTCAGGCCAGGCCCTGGGGGCTCCAGGCTCCTTGCCCAGGCTCTCTCAAGAACACGCCCAGGCCAATGCTCAGCACAGAAAAGCCCCGTGAGCAGCCCCAGGCTGGCCGTGGGCAGGCTGGGGGCAAACAGCATGGCTGGTGCTCTGCAAGGGCCCTGGGGCAGAAAGGAAGGAGCAGCAGAGCAGGGGCTGATCCATCCCCAGTGCGCTGGACAGCCCAGGGCAGCGTCCCAGAGCATCCTCATGGAGCTGCAAACAACATCACCCCTCTGCAGCCCTGGCCTCTCCCCCAGCTCACACAGGTGCCCCATCCTTGCAGGCACAGACATGGCAGCACTGGCTCAGGAGCCCCTGTTTGCATTGCACACAGCAGGCAGGATCACCCCCATGCTGTTGCTGTGGGGACATGAACTTGAGTGAGCACAAATGCCATCAACCCCTGGGGCCAGCAAGGACTGGGGGACACCAGGGAAACCACTCAGCTTTGTCCTGGCCTCTGCAGTCAGCCAGAAAGTTTGTTCCTATGGGCTGGGAGTTTCCTGTCCCACTGCAGACGCTGTTGCTCAGAGCCAGGGCTGCCTGGCAGCCACCCTGAAACTGCCCTGAGCATTTCCTTGGCTTCACCTTTGCTTTCTTTACTTTGCCCTGCTAGAAATTTCTTTCTGTTGCCCAGCCCTGTTCCCTCCCCGGCAAACAGCCCATCCCTGTTTGCCCTTTCCTCTCTGGCCCTACTCCCCATGACAGTTCCTGACTTGGCCCCATGGGAACATCCCTTGGGCAGCAGGATCATCCTACAAGTGCTGCAGGAATTGTCTACAGGCTCCTGCAGTGCCTCGTGCTGCTCCCTTGCCAGAGGCACCCCAGGCCAGGGGGGCACATCTGGGCTGCTGTGTCTGGCTCTGGGGCTCCCTGTTCTGGGCCATGAGGAGGAGCTGCAGAGGCTCTGCAGGACTGACAGGATGGGCTTTGGGGCCGGCAGAAGAAGCTGAGGGACCTGGGCTGCTGGAGCTGCTGAAGAGGAGGCCCAGGACTCATCCTGCAGCTGCTCCAAGGGTGGTTCCAGAGAATCCCAGAATCAGCAAGGGTGGAACAGGCCATGGAGATCATCAAGTCCAACCTGTGCCCTGGCACTGCCTTTTGTCCTCTGAGCCTCCTCTTCTCCAGGACAAACAACCTCAGCTCCCTCAGCCACTCTTCAGAGCAGTTTTGTTCCAGACCCCCTCCCCAGCCTTGTTGCCCTTTCTCTTGACACACTCCAGTCCCTCCATGGCCTTCCTAAATTGGGAGCCCAGAACTGGACACAGCACTCAAGGTGCTACCCAAGCAGTGCTGAGCACAGGGAAACATTCCCTGCCCTGCCTCTGCTGGCCACTGCATTCCTGATCCAGGCCAGGAGCCATTGGCCTTCTTGGCCACCTGGGCACACTGCTGGCTCATGTCCAGCCTGCTGTCCATCAGTCCCTGCAGGTCCCTTTCTGCCTGGCTGCTCTCCAGCCCCTCTGTCCCCAGCCTGTAGAGCTGCAGGTGATGTTGTGGCCAAAGTGCAGGACCTGGCACTTGGACTTATTAAACCTCACCTTTTTGGGTTTGGCCCCTGCATCTATATAGTCCAGGAGCCCTGCTCCCAGCATGAGCTCAGTTGCTGCCCCTATGTGCTTCTAGTTTCCTTGCCACTCCCAGTATGATCCTGGTCCACTTCCCCTCACTCCTGGCAAGATCCCTCTTCTTCCCAGTATGAGCCCAGGCACTCCCAGACATTCCCAATTACGATGCAATTTGTCCCCAACATGGTCCCAGTTGCTCCCACCTGCTCCAACTTTCATCCAGTGTGTTCCCTGTTCTACCAGTTGCCCGTAGTATAGTCCCAGTAACTCCCAGTATGATGCCAGTTTCTCCCAGCAGGGCCCCAGTCACTCACACTTGCCCCCAGTTGCCCCCAGCATGGTCCCAGTTCCCCCAGCACATTCCCAGTGGCTCCCTGTGTGGTTCCAGTCAACACCTGCATGGTCTCAGGCACTCCCAGAATATCCCAGTTGCCTTGAACATTCTCATAGTCATTGCCAGGCACTCCCAGTTACCTCAGTGTGGTTCAGCTGCCCCCAGTTTTATCCCAGTCACTGCGAGGACATCCCAGTTGTCACCAGCATGCATCCTGTCATTCCCAGTTGCTCCCAGTTCCTCCCAGTGTGTGTTCAGGGAGCTCCCAGCATGGGCCTAGTAGCTCCCAGTAACCCCCAGTCAGGGTCTATTGACACCCACTATAATCCCAGGAGGATCCCAGTCATTCCCAGTATGATGCCAGTGGCCCCCAGTGTGATCCCAGTTGCTCCCTGTCAATGCCAGCAGGAGCCCAGTAGTGTCCAGTATGATCCTCATGACTCCGAGTCTCTCCCAGTACATCCCAGTTGCCCCCAGCATGCTCCCAGTCACTCCCACTTCCTCCCAGTTGCTTTCAGCATAATTCCAGTTGCCCATAGCACCTCCCAGTCAATCCCAGTATGATTCCAGTCACCCACAGTGTTATCCCAGTCTCAGCCAGCATGGACCCAGCTTCTCCCACTTATGATCCCAGCTGCTGCCAGAATAGTTCCAGTTGTTCCCAGTTCCTGCCACTATGATCCCAGTTTTCTCTAGAATAGTCCAAGTCCCTCTCAGCATTGTCCCACCCACTCCCAGTTGCCCCCAGCATGGTCCCAGCTGTTTGCAGTGTGGTTCCAGTGCCCCCAGTATGGTCACAGACACTCCCAGCATATCCCAGTTGCCCCAGTGAGGTTCTGGTTACCTGAGAATGATCCCAGTCTTTCCCACTTACTCCCACTTGCCTCCAGCATGATCCCAGTTTCTGGCAGTTGCCCAAAGTGTGGTCCCAGTTACCCCAGTTGTGTTCTTAGTCCTCTTAGCATGGTTGCAGTATCCTCCAGTTGATCCCAGTTGCTCCCAATGTGTCCACATTTTCCTCCCAGCATGGGCCCAGTAGCTCCCAGTACCCCCCCAGTCAGGATCCATTCTCATCTGCTGTAATCCCAGTGGCTCCCAGAATAGTCCCAGTTCCACCCAGTCACTCCCAGTAGGATTCCATTCCTGCCCAGAGTGACTCCCTGTCACTTCCTATGTGGACCCCAGTCACCTCCAGCATGGTTCCAGTCACAGCCAGCACCTTTCCAGTCACTCTCAGTCTGGTTCCAGTAGGATCGCAGTCATTCTCAGATACTCCTAATACTTTTCTAGTCACTCCCAGAATGATGGCAGTCAGTTCTAGTAAGATGCCAGCATGGGCACCGCTGCTCCCATTATCATCCAGTGTGGTTCCAGTTGCTCCCATTTATCCCCACTACGTTGGGAATAAATCACTGGGTTTCAATCAGTCCCAGCGTATTCCAGTTACTCCCAGAAAGTTCCCAGTTAGTCCCAGTTGTCCTCAGTTGCTTCCAGCCTGATCCCAGTTACTCACGGCCACTCCTAGTCACCCTCAGTGCAATCTCAGTTGCTCCAAGTATGACCCAGCATGGTTCCAGTTGATCCCTGTTCCTTCTAGTGTGATCCCAGTTGAACCCAGTTGTCCTTTGTATTATCCCCATCACTCCCCATTATTACAGTGCCTGAGTGGGTCGCTGGTGGTGAGAGAGAGACGGTGAATCTTGTTTCTTGATCAGAAGGCTGAATTTATTTATATATCATATATAATACATTATGACTATGCTAAAAAGAATAAAGAGAGAGGTTTGCAGAGCTGCTAGGCTAGGCTAAGAATAGATAGAAAAAGAATCTATAACAAAGTTTTGCCCAAGATCTCAGTCCCCTAGCTTGCACTGGTGATTGGCCCTTAATTATAAACATAGAAAATGAGCCAATCAAGAAACCCCTGTTACATTCCACAGCCTCTGGCCTCCAGAAGACACAGAAATTTGAAAGAAAGGATTTCTGTAAAGAAATGTCTGTGACATCACACCTTTCTAAATTGTATAAAATAAAAGAAAAATGCTGATGTGGAATGAACAGGAAATTTCTTCACCTGTAGAATATACAATAATTAACAAATCACTACAACAATCCTACAGTCTAAGAAAAATGCAAAAAACCAATGCAAAGAAAATTCAAGTTCATGCAGCTGAGTTTCAGGAACAGTCCAAGAGCCGAAGTTGTTCCCTTGGAATATCTGAGAGTCCTTTTTGGCCCTGAAAACAAACTTCTGCAAAAGGGTTCCATCAATAGTTTTCAAAAAAACATTGACAGTCTTAACACAATTTTCAAACAATTTCAAACAATTTGGACAACTTTGGAATGTCCTTTCTGGCCCTTCAGTGCTTCAGAGCTGCTGCCTGCTATTTTCAATCTTTTTTATTTAATTTAATTTTTTTTTTTTTAATTGAAAAACAAAAGAGCAGCAGCCGAGCAGAGCAGTGCCAGAGAAGGAAAAGCCCTGGGGGCCCTGGCCCATGCTGGACCAGGAACCTCAAAACTGGCTCACAAAGGGGGAAAGGGGGACCAGGTCCAGTAGGACAAACCAGAATCCCCAAATACATAAGGAGGCCACGCAGTGGGGCCAGCCCAGGAACTATCTGAGCCCAACGGCCCAGGCCAAACCCATAAGGAAGGCTCTGCATTCCTGCAGGCCTGAACCCTGCTGCCAGCACAATGGCAGCACGGGTAGTGAGATGCTTCCTTTCCACAAAACCACTGAGGCATGCCAGCAGTGAGGAAATAGAAGTCTTCCCCAGCAATCCCATCTGGGGTCTGGAAATGTTTGTTTCCCACAGCAAACCAGCTGTCTCCTCCAGCTGTGCCATCTCCCTCTGCAGTGCATCGGATTTATTTTCCATCCGCCCCATGGCTTCATCATCCACACCCCTTTCGGGCTGGGGATCAGAGGCAGGGCTCTCGGCAGAACCCACCTGCCCCTCGCCACTAGGACACAAGAGGGGCGGCAGAGATGCCAGCCCCCATGGGACAGCAACCGACCAAACACTCCCCAACCCGCCGAGAATGCTGATCTTGAACGCAGGCAGGCAGGCTGCCCCCAGAGTCAGCTGGCGGGCAGCCCCCGCTCCACAGAAGGAGAGACCCCCCACCGGGGCAGCTGCTGGGGCAGACGGTCCGGGATGGTCCGGGCTCGAACAAGCTGCCGTTTCCAAGGCAGTCTCTGACGCCGACACGGAGGGCTGAGCCCCCGACAACGGCAGAGACGCTGGGACGGCCAGCGGAAGCAGCGGGGGGGGGAGCCGGAACTGGGGAGGGAATCACGCTGAGTGTAGGCGCAGCTGCGGGCTGCTCTGAGGGTCCCGCGGGTTCAGCGCCGTTTTCTGCCGCTGACTCTGGGGTCCGCTGCGGAGGCGCAGTCGCAGTCTCCGTCGCAGCGCACAAAGGCAGCAGCGGAGCCGGGAGAAGCGGCGGTGGAGCATCGCTGTTGCTTAGCAACAGCTCAACCGGGACCGGAAGTGCTGTCTCTTCTGCCGTATCCGACGCTGAGCCGGAAGCTGGAGACGCATCCTCGTTGTTGCCTAGCAACAGCTCAACCGGGACCAGAAGTACTGTCTCTTCTTCAGTCTCGGACACAGGCGCTGGCAGGGACAGGGAGGCTGGTGAAACCGCGGGCGGGACCGCCTGGAGAGGCGGAGATGGGATCTCCTGGAGTGACGGCGCTGGCAGGGGCGTGGAGGAAGCCTCAGAGACCGGTGCCGCCCCCATGTGTGAAGGAGGCGGAGTCTGAGAGGCCGGCGCTGGCTTGAGCGGCGTCCACTCCCATCCCCCCTGCAGGGGAGAAGGGGGGGAAGGAGAAGGCTCCCTCTGAGCATGCTCCGGAGAAAGAGTAAAAAAAACTTCTTCGCCCAGCGAAGTTTCACCCCCCTCCCCGCTGTGAAGCAGGAGGGGCTGGGAAGCAGAATGTCCTCCCCCACCGGGTCTTCTGCCAGGGATGGTGGAAACCGAGTTGCCCATAACAGTTAGAAATCCATGGAAAAAGAGCTGCTCTGCGTTTCAGAACTGGGAAAAGCTTTATAAATGCTGGGTAGATAGAAGGCAGGACACGTCCCTGGCTCCAGACGAACTGGAAAATGGAGTCCATGCACTCCCAGACAAAAGCATCTAAAGCATACAGGATATTGGTAAAGAAACCAAAAAGCTTTGCCCATCTAAAGAACCCATAGAGATCTGTTTCTGACAAAAAAAAACCATCTTCTCTACACCAGTGTTTCCAGAGGGCAATAAGATTCTCCTCTGAAGGGGAGAATTGAATCTCTTCTGGCAAGGCATGTGTCTGCCATACGAACAGCCACAGACTACGAAGGGCTGAATCCTCAGGGATAGAAAAATGAACAGTACCTTCTGAAAGAGTCCAGCTTGCTCTGGCCAGCTCCACAGGTCTGGTGCTCTTTTCCATCATCTTTCCTAAAGGTTTTCCAGAAGAAGGTTCTCTTTGTGGTCAGCCTTGGCTGTGAACTCTGTCCAAATCAGGATCTTCAGTTCTTCAGCTCCTGGCTTGAATCCACTTTTGTGGTCACTTCAAAGCAACCATCAAATGCTACACATACAGGATTTTTACCCAGTGCAGCAATTTTGCTCCTCTGGTCTTATTAAATTAATTTTTGCTCTGACACGTCGGGTCACCAGATATTACAGTGCCTGAGTGGGTCGCTGGTGGTGAGAGAGAGACGGTGAATCTTGTTTCTTGATCAGAAGGCTGAATTTATTTATATATCATATATAATACATTATGACTATGCTAAAAAGAATAAAGAGAGAGGTTTGCAGAGCTGCTAGGCTAGGCTAAGAATAGATAGAAAAAGAATCTATAACAAAGTTTTGCCCAAGATCTCAGTCCCCTAGCTTGCACTGGTGATTGGCCCTTAATTATAAACATAGAAAATGAGCCAATCAAGAATGAATGAAACCCCTGTTACATTCCACAGCATCTGATAATAATTGTTTACCTTGTCTTCTGAGGCCTCTGGCCTCCAGAAGACACAGAAATCCAAAAGAAAGGATTTCTGTGAAGAAATGTCTGCGACACCCCATATGATTCCAGTCCCTCCCAGCATGGTCCCAGTCATGCCCAAAGTTCCTCAGTATACACCCAGTCACTCCCACTCACTCCCAGTTGCCCCCAGCATGGGGTCCCTGTTCTCCCCAGCATTGTTCCTGTTGTTCCCAGTGATCACCAGTGTGCTTACAGATACTCCCAGTATATTCCAGTTGCCCTCAGGATGTCCATGGTCCTTTCCATACTCCCCAGCGATCCCAGGAATCTACTTGTTATCCCAGTATCATCTCAGTCATGCCCAGTATATCCCAGTTGCCTCCAGCATGCATCCAGTAATTCCCAGTTCGTCCAGTTTGCTTGTAGCATGATCCCAGTTTCTCTTAGTTGCTCCCAGTGGCCCAAAGTGTGATCCCATTTGCTCCTTTTCAACACCAGTATGAGCCCAGTAACCTCCAGTATGATCCTTGTCACATCCCAGCACTCCCAGTATGGTTCCAGTATAATCCCAGTTACTTACAGTCACTCACAGTGATTGGTCAAGTATGGTCCCAGTTGCTTCCAGCTAGATCAACCCAGTCAGTCCCAGTATGATGCCATTTGCTTCCAGCGTGCTTCCAGTTGCTCCCAGTCACCCCCAGTATGGGGGATGATGTGCATGATGTGTTCCCAGTCACTCTTAGATGCTTCCAGTATTAGTCCAGTCTCTCCCAGTATGATCCAGAGATTACCCCAGTGTGCTCCCAGTCCCTGCCAGTATGAACCAGTTGTGCCCCACATGGTTCCAGTTGCTCCGTTTCACCCTCACTTTTGTTCCAGTCACTCCCAGTCTCTCCCAGTGTACCCCAGTTCCTTCCAGTACATTCCCAGTCACTCCCAGTTCCTTCCAGCATGATCCCATTTGCTCACAGCCACTCCCAGTCAGACTCAGTGTAGTTGCACTCAATGCCAGTATGATCCCAGTCACCTCCAGCATGACCCCAGTTCATCCCAGTATAAGCCCAGAGGCTTCCAATCATGCCCATCATGCACCCAGTCACTCCCAGTTCCTCCCAGTTGCTCCTTGCATGATCCCAGTTGCTCAGAGCTGCTCCTGGTCACCCTTAGAATGACCCCAGTCACTCCCAATATCCCATCAGTCCCCAATATGGTCTCAATTGCCACCTGCAGGCTCCTACTCCATCCCAGTATCATCCCAGTATGATCCCAGTCTCCATCAGTGTGATCGCAGTCTGCCCCAGCATGGGCTCAGCTGCTCCCAATATGATCCCTGTAGCATCCCAGTACAATCCCAGTCACTGAAGATGTTGATCTTTGACATCCCTGAAGGTCCATTTTGGTCCTGAAACAGACTTGCAGAATCCTGAAACAAAGAATGGCTGAAGAAAAATCACTAATAACTATTAAAAGAAATCCATTGATATTTATCAAACAATATTGAGAAAATTTCTGGAATGCCTTGGCACTGTCCTTAATTGAATCACTTGGGCTGAGTCTGACTCGTGGCTTTCCAGTACTTTGAGCTGGTAGCTCTGTCCGCCTTCCACAGAACAGTGCCCCGGGCCTGGGTAGGGGGATCAAAGCTCCCAAACCCGGCGGTGGGCAGGTCAAACAGCCCAGACCTGGCCTGCAGGGCAGGGTCTTTGTTCTCACAGCCTGTCCCCACTGTGCTGCCAGTGCCTCTGCAGCAGGAGTGACCGAACACTTTTTCCCTCTCCCCCCAGAACCACCAGTGCACACCAGCAGCTGGGAAGGAGAAGCTTTCCCAGGGATCTCCAACCCAGATCCGTGGGTCTTCTTTCCCCAGAAAAAGTGAGCGATGCTCGCTGTCCACCCCCGCCACCCCTAACCCTGTGATTCAAATTCCAGTGTTCCTGTTTTCTGCTCCTCAACATCACCCCCATCCCCTCTGGGCTTGTGGCCAGAGGTAGCACCTCTGGGAGCCACATCCCCCACACCGCTGGTGCACGTGAGGAGAGTCAGGCACCCCAAATCCCAGCGAGAAGCCCCTGACCAAACATGGATCAGCCTGTGAAAAATATTGTGTCCCAGAAAAACACTGAGTTTGAAAGTTTTCAGCTGGGAGGCACCGGCTGTTAGCAAATGAGCCACGCCTCCACTGAGGGACAGGCCAGCGTTCCCTTCTTCTCTCCCAGCTCCCACTACAGGGGTGTTATAAATGAGAAGCTTGACTAGGCCAATATTCAAGCAGCAATCAAGTCATTAATTAATATGGTAAAGTATGAGCAATACAGCGATGGGTACGGTGGGGGAAGTTTTCCCTCCAACTGCACACTGATAGCTGAGGCTTACAGGTGTTTATATGGGTGCTCATAAGCTTTCTCAGCAGTTTCTATTCCCAATTTTTATGTCACAATTCCATACCTATTGTGATTTAGTTTTTCTCAGGATGTATCCCAGAAAGGAGTATCCCCAGATGGTGGTGGTTCGGTTTCTGAAAGAAGGAAGAAATCTCCCAGATGGTGAGGTCCAGCTCTCCAGATGTGGGTCCAATTTTCATTGCAGAGACTATAAATCTCATAACAGTGATGTCCAGCTTTGCTTGGTCAAAACTATAAATCCTTGAGTTGATGTTCATCTTCCTTTCTCAAGGTGCTTTTCACTGTTTTGTTAAGGTGTGAGATAAGCATGTTTCTTTTATATATATTCTAAAGCTATAGTTTCAAAGATCCTTACTACAAGCAGTATTCTAAAATTATACTTCAAAAGGTTATTATTGCAAAACTCTTTAAGGGTGAGCAACAAGCAGAATGTACCTGTCAGAAAGCAACATCCTTAACGCTTTAATTCAAATGCTCCTAAATCATCTTAAGACTTATCAAGGTTAATTATGAAAAAAGGATAGGTTCAAAGGCCTTCTTCCATGCTTTACTTTCCTCAGTAATTATTAAAATTCGTCTTTATAACTGCCTCATGGTCGGTTTCCACACATATTACAATCATAAATACCACATTGCCTGTATGTACCTGACATGAAACACAGCTTTGTATTTCACAGGGGGGCACAAGGATGGCTCCTGTGAGAATCTGCTGGAAGCTTCCACCGTGTCTGGCACAGCCAATTCCTTGAGGCTTCAAAGATGAACCTGCTGCTGGCAAAGGCTGGGCCAGTTACAAATGGTGGCAATGCCTCTGCAATAACAGATTGAAAAAGAAATCAAAATAGAGATTGTGGCGCAGATTTAACTCCAGTCAGAGGAGAGCAGAGGGAGAACATGTGAGAAGAACAACTCTGCAGACATCAAGGTCAGTGCAGAAGGAGGGGCAGGAGGTGCTCCAGGCCCTGGAGACCCAGGCACCCTGCAGGAGAGCCATGGAGAGAGGGGCCCTGCTCCCAGGTTGGAGCAGCCTGTCCCTGGAGGAATGCACCCCCTGGAAGAGTGACCCATGCTGCAGCAGTTTGGGAAGGACTGTTGTCCCTGGCATGGACTCACACTGCAGCAGTTTGCAGAGGGCTGCTGCCCCTGAAATGGACCCACACGGGAGAAGCTCCTGCAGAACTGTCTCCCTTGGGAGGGACCCACGGTGCAGCAGGGGAACCACTCCTCTCCCTGAGCAGGGGCAGAAGCCATGGGTGATGAACTAACCGTAAACCCCACCCCCTGTCTCCCTGCAATGCTGGGGTAGGAGGTAGAGCTGGAAGGAGGGAGGTGAGGGGCTTATTTTATTTCCCCTTTTCCTGCTCTGACTTTGTTAGTAATAAATGAATTTCACATCTCTAAGCTAAGTCTGTTTTTCCCAGGACAGTATTTGATGAGTGATCTCGCCCAGTCCTTATCTCAACCCACAAACCCTTTATTAAATTGTCTTTGTCCAGCTGCAGAGGGGAGTGAGTGAGCATCCCACATGGATGCCTGGCATTGGGCCTGAGTCAACCCACGACACCTTGGTACCACAGGGTCACAATGGACCCTTGGTTCTATGGGGTCTCATTGGTTCCATCAGGCCCTGCAGGGCCACTTCATTCAACAAGGCCCCAAAGTTTCACAGTGGTCTCCAGGATTCCATGAGGCCCTGCAATGTCAAAATGGACCTTTGGATCCATGGGGGCCCACAGTGTCACAATGGGCTCTTTTGGTCCGACAGCTTCACAATGGCCCCTCGGTTCCATGTGTCCTGCACTGTTCCATGAATCGTTAGTTCCATGGCGTCCTGTAGGGTCACAATGGTCTCCTTGGTTTCATGGTGCCACAGTTGCCATAATTTCCATGGTATCACAACTGCCCTTGGATCCCAAGAGGCCCCAGAGTGTGACAATGGCCCCTTGCTTCCATGACGCCCTGTAGTGTCACAATGGTGTCCATGATTCCATCAGGCCCTGCAGTGTCACCATGGACAGTTGGTTCAATGACACTCCACAATGTCACCACAGCCCCTTGGTTCCACAGAGTCCCACTGTGTCACTGTGGTCCCTTTGCTTCCAGGGATCAGAAGTGCCAGAATGACTCTTTGGTTCCATCAGGCCTTGAGGTTTCAAAATGGTCTCCATGGTTTCATGAGTACCTTCCCCTGTGTCACAAGAGACTCTTGGTTCCCTGAAGATCCTCAGTGCCACAATGGGCCCTTGGTTCCAAGAGGGTTGGTAGAGTCCCAATTGACTAGTTGGTTCCTTGAAGCCCTGCTGTGTCATAATGCCCATGGCTCCATGAGTTTCCATGGGGTCACCGCGGTCTCCTTGGATCCCCAGTATCACCATGGTCTCCTTGGTACCATCCAGGCCTTGTAACAAGAGATAGGGAGCCATTTTGTGCCTTAGATGAAAGGCTGGAGAACTCATGGTTGTGAGCCTGTGTCAGTGATTACAAACAAAAACCACCTGAATCTCAACGCCAAATTTCATCTCAAGTACCTTCAATCCCAGCCTCGACAGAGGTAGAAAATACAGAGATTCCACAGTAAATCAAAAACAAGATCATATTTTGAATGCAGGCAAAATGCATTCAGTGCATTCGAATGCACTCCATATGATGGGGAGGTGATGATCCCCTATTCCAAGAGTGAACTTAAGAAGGGCTAACTATTGAAGGAAATACAGAGAACCAGAATATAAGAAAGGCAGGTGGCACAGGTAATTCTGGGATAGGGAGACCTGAAAGCAAGAGCAGATGAAGCAGTGCAGTCCCCACCAAGAAGATCACATTCACATGCTGTGGGCAGCAACCCCATCAGGCCATGTCACCATCCCCTGGTACAAGGGTCACGATGGTTCGTTTCACTGATCTCAGGGTGCAAAGACACACAGCAGGGGACTTTCAGTATTGACCAAAACAAATGCACCTTTTATTGAGTTCCCACAGCAGATGCAGCACAAGGACTAGAATGGGGATAAAGGACAGAGAGACAGAGAAAAGGAGGGGGGGAATAGCTGCCAACAAAGAGAAGAAATCCTCGTGGTCCGGCCAATAGATCCGTCTGGTCATGTCAGGGAGAGTCTCAAAGCCTTTGGTTAACTCAGGGCTCTTTTATAATCTACCGCCAGGAGGGGAGCAGGACAGCACATGGAGGGCACAGTGGAGAATAAATCCATTGGGAACAGGTACAGACAGCCCAGTTCTGAACAGCTCAAACTGGTGCCAGCAGTGAGCGGGGCCCGTTGTTTCAGGACTGGTTCCTTTGGGAAACATCCCGCTTCCCATGGCAGACATCCCACTCCAGTCAGGCCAGCACACCTGGGTTAGAATTTGAAGGGTCTCAGTCTCAGTCCTTGGGGAGGGCTTCAATCTCCATCCTTGACGGCAGCTGTGAGGCAGATGAGGGATCTTTGGACCGTCTCTTACAGACTGACATCCCAAAGCATAAAAATAATTATTCATTTCCCCTTAAAAGAAAATTAACTGAATTAATAAAATTATAATTATTTTTCTTATCGTATTAATATTCTATATTTGTATTAACTAATTGGAATGTTTATATTAAAAAACCCATACCATTTTAGCATGCAAAAAATTTATTCGTCATTGGTTCCAAGTAACACAATTCCCTTCATTAATTCACTGTCCAGTGTGGCTCTTGATTTCTCCTTTATGCTAATTAGTCCCATTTTAAATCCTTTTGTCATCTTTTTTATCATTTTCACAGACAGGGTGAAAAAGGCCACTTTGGGGTCCAGGGAGACATTTCTGGGGCACATTTGGGGCAGTTCTGGGTCTGGAAGGAAATTCAGAGAGAACTTGAGGGTCTGGAGGACACTTGCAGGAACCGGGTGGGCACTTGGAGGGGCACTCAGGTTTTCCGAGGGACAGTTCGGGGTCCGGGGCAGCACTTGAGGGTCCAGGGGGGCCCTTGGATGTCAGGGAGAGGAATTTGGGGCCCTTCGGGGTCCGGGAGGGCCCTTGGGGGGCTCTGACTGGGATTTCTGGGCGCGAGGGTTGATGGGAGTTGTAGGCGACGGTCTAATACGGTTAAACGGGGCCGCGGAGCATCAGGGAAGTTCGAGGCGCAGCTGCAATGGCTCTCAGTGGAGGCGCGGGGCATGACGGGAGATGAAGTCCTGGCTGGAACAGCAATGGACATGCGCCACAGAGCATGATGGGAGCCGTAGTCCCGGAAGTGGCTCGAACGCTTTGTTTGGGAGTCCGGGAAGGCTCTTGGGGGAGACTCCTGCGTCCGAGCCGCGACTTGAGATCCTCGGGAGAACGTAAACGGTTCAAGAGAACTTGCGGGGAGTTCGAGGACCTCTAACAAGGCTCTTTAGGGTGCGGGGCACGGCAGGAGTTTTAGGACTGTGTTCTCAGGGGCTCTGGGGTTGCGGTGCATGAGAGATGAATTCCCAGAAGCGGCTGTACCTGGCATCTGTGGGGTCAGGAGCACTCAGGGGGTCCAGGGACGCTTTTGGGGGTCCCGAATGGGTGCTGAGGGGGCACTGAGGGATCCTGGAGGGTCTGCGGGACACTTAAGGGACAAATACTTGGGTTCTGTGGAGCGCGGGGCATGACGGGCGTTGTAGTCCCGGCTTCAATGGGGCTCAATTGGGCCGCGGGGCATGACGGGAGTTGTGGCTACCGTAGGCACCGTCCCCGAGCCTCCGATCTCGGGCGCTGATTGGATTCGGGTGGTGATGGGCGGGAGTCTCGGAAAATGGGATACGGTGGATGCGGGAACAGCCCATTGAACTGGTCCAGTCCCTCCCAGTACAGCCCAGTTCATCCCGAGTACAGACCAGTACAACCCCCAGTACAGCCCAGTTCATCCCAAGTAGAACCCAATACAAAGCCAGTGCATCTCCAGTCCCTCCCAGTACAGCCCAGTCTCTCCCAATACACCTGAGTTTATTCCCAGTCCCTTCCAGTTCCCTGCAGTGTCATCCACAGGATGCCCCAGTGTCCCCAGTCTTCTCCACAATGGCCCCAGTGTCTCCAGTATGTCCCAGTATCACCCCAGTGTCAATCCCAGTATGTCCCAGTGTCTCCCACAGCATTCCCAGTGTCCCCAGTATGTCCCAGTCCTCCCCAGTGTTTCCAAGGACAGTTTCATTTCTCTCGGTGGCCGTGGCAGCCAAACCCAGCAGTGGGGTCAGTGCAGTGCCCATGGCCACAGCCCCTTGCAGTGCCCAGTGCAGCTTGGGCTGATGATCCACCCTCACAGCTGGCCCAGGGCAGCTCTGCAGTGCCTTTGGTGGCACCTGGGGCTGGCACACACCTGAGCAGTGTGTCTGTTTGCACTGGGGAAACTCAGCAGTTTGAGATGGCTGCAAAAAGTACAAGAAGGGAAAACCCCTCTGAGGCTGGGTGCAGCCAGCTCTGCAAGCACAGCAGGGCCGAGGGCAGTGAGGACAGACAGGATGGGGCTGGGCAATGTGGAGCAAGGTTGTCCACACTGGGTCAGAGCTCCAGGCACAGCTTCTGTGAGCAGGCCAGAGCTGCTGAGGAGAGACCCTGGGTCAATATCAATCACAGAATGCTGCAATCACCTCTGCCCTAAAGAGAAATTTAATAAAAGACACCCTTTAAAACAGGAATGTGTGTTTTATTACTGCTCTTTGAAATCTTTCTCCATAACTGGACTAGGAAAACTTTAATGACCCTCTTAGGGCTTTGCTGTTGTTTACATCAGACTCAGTCCTTGAGAGTGTTTTGAAAAAACTTCCCAAGAACACAAAGTTAAATTTGGACTCCAAATTTTCTTGAAGTTTTAATGGGTCCCATTGAGAGACACGACTGGAAAAGTGTCCCCAGGTTCCAGTCAGAGCAGAACACGGGAGGCAGTGATGGCAGCTGGGGACAAACAAGGCAAAGGTGTCTGTGGTGCTGAGCAAACCTGGATGTGTTTGAGGAATGCACAGGGCAAAGGCCTGAGCCCCAGGGTCTGGCCAGGCAGATCCTGTCCCTCCCTCCTTGCTCAGGGCTCTTCCCAGGATGGGCACTGGCATGTGGGGATGTGCAGTGCCAAGGGCAGGAGCATGGGGCGGCCCTGCCAGGCTGCTGAGCAGGGACAAGGAGGCAATGAGGCCCCAGGCCTGCAAGGGTCACTTGTCCCCTCGTGGCCTCAGGCCCAGGGCCAGCAGCCATGGCCAAAGTGCTGCCCAAGTTGGCTCTGTCAGGGCTGTCTTGCAGCTGCTGCCCATCCCTGTGCCCTGTGCAGCCCAGGCTGTCCCACGGTGTCCCTGCCCTGCGCCTCTGTCCCTGCAGGCTGTTGGCATCCCCCGGCTGCCCCACCTGGCTGGGCCCTTCCTTTGCTGACAGCTCTGCCTCCTGCCTGCCTCTGCCTGCCCACACAAAGCCTGGGGCTGATACCAAAAGGGTTCATTCCATTTTACCATGCCTGTGAACTTTCAGTACAGGAACAAGGCATGCAGGGGCTGCTTTCCCAGCAAGGATGGCTGGAAGAGAAGAAGACATCTGGCTCAGGGGTGCAGGGATTGAGAACACAAGGAATGAATCTGGGAACTTGGGGTGGGTTTTATGGAAATGGGTAAATTGTAATTCAAATTTAGTGACTGTATAGAAGCAACACACTGGTAGAATTACATGTCCATGTGAGGTTGGGAGTTATCCCTCACTACAGCTCAGGCCTGAATAAATGGCACCCTCAGAAACAGCAGATTCGTGTACAGGGACAAAGCAGCTCTGTGCTCAGTGGAGTGGAGACTGAGAACAGCAGAGGAGACCTGGGAGGGACTGAAGGGAGGTTTCAGAGATGGTGGATCCTTTTGGCGCAATAGAGAACAGCCAGAGAAAGAAAGAATTAATGCAAGGGGCAGATAGGGAGAGCCAGACAGGACCCAAACAGAAAGGAATTTCCCTGCCAGAGCAGGGCTGTGGTGCAGCATGTCCCCCAGCAGGAGCCTTTGTGTGGGCAGGCAGAGGCAGGCAGTCGTGTCCCTCAGTGGGACCCATTCAAACTCCAAGAAAATTTGGAGTCTAAATTTAACTTTGTGTTCTTGGGAAGTTTTTTGAAGACACTCTCAAGGACTGAGTCTGATGTAAACAACAGCAAAGCCCTGAGAGAGTCATTAAAGATCTCCTAGTCCAGTTATGGAGAAAGATTTCAAAGAACAGTAATAAAATATACATTCCTATTTTAAAGGGTGTCTTTTATTACATTTCTCTTTAGAGCAGAGGTGATTGATACATTCTGTGATTGATATTGACCCAGGGTCTCTCCTCAGCTGCTCTGGCCTGCTCACAGAAGCTGTGCCTGGAGCTCTGACCCAGTGTGGACAACCTTGCTCCACATTGCTCAGCCCCATCCTGTCTGTCCTCACTGCCCTGGGCCCTGCTGTGCTTGCAGAGCTGGCTGCACCCAGCCTGAGAGGGGTTTTCCCTTTTTGTACTTTTTGCAGCAATGTCAAACTCGTGAGTTTCCCCAGTGCAAACAGACACACTGCCCAGGTGTGTGCCAGCCCCAGGTGCCACCAAAGGCACTGCAGAGCTGCCCTGGGCCAGCTGTGAGGGTGGATCATCAGCCCAAGCTGCACTGGGCACTGCAAGGGGCTGTGGCCATGGGCACTGCACTGACCCCACTGCTGGGTTTGGCTGCCACGGCCACCGAGAGAAATGAAACTGTCCTTGGAAACACTGGGGAGGACTGGGACATACTGGGGAACACTGGGAATGCTGTCGGAGACACTGGGACATACTGGAAGTGACACTGGGGAGGGCTGGTGCAAACTGGGGAGACTGGGAACTGGGAGACACTGGGGCATCCTTTGGATGACATTGCGGGGACCTTGGAGGGACTGGGAATAAACTCAGCTGTATTGGGAAGGACTGGACTGTACTGGGAGGGTCTGGAGGGGACCTGGGGTTGTACTGGCTTCTACTTGGGATGAACTGGGCTGTACTGGGGTTGTACTGGTCTGTACTGGGGATAAACTGGGCTGTACTGGGAGGGACTGGAGAGGTTGAATGGGCTGTTCCCGCCTTTGCCGCATCCCATTTTCTGAGACTCCCGCCCATCACCACCTGGAGTCAATCAGCACCGGGTTTGAGGCCTCGGGGGCGGTCCCTAGGGTGAGCGACATATTTTCATTGTCCTTACAACTCCCGTCATGCCCCGCGGCCTGATTGAGCCCCATTGGAGCCGACACTACCACGCCCGTCATGCCCTGTGCTCCACAGAACCCCGGGATCCGCCTCCCCTTTTTCCCTTAAGTGTCCCCCAGACCCTCCAGGATCCCTCAGTGCCCCCTTAGCCCCCATTCGGGACCCCCAAAAGCGTCCCCGGACCCCCTGAGTGCTCCCAACCCCACAGATGACTGGTACAGCCACTTCTGGGAATTCATCTCCTCTCATCCCCCACGGCCCCAGAGCCCCTCTGAACACAGTCCTGCGCCTAATAATGCTGCTGTGCCCTGCGCCCTAAAGAGCCCGGTTAGAGCTCCATGAACTCCCCGCTACTTCTCCTGAACCGTTTACGTTCCCCCGAGGACTTCAAGTCGCGGCTCAGACGCAGAAGTGTCCCCCAAGAGCCTTCCCGGGACCCTCAAGCGCTGCGTCGAGCCACTTCCGGGACTATGACTCACATCATGCTCCACGGCGCATGTCCAGCACTGTTCCAGCTGGGACTTCTTCTCCCGTCATGTCCCCCATCTCCATCGAGAGCCATTGCAGCTGCACCTGGAACTCCCGTGATGCTCCGCGGCCCCGTTAAACTGTATTAGACCCGCACCTACAACTCCCATCACTGCCCGCCCCCCAGAGAGCCCCGTTAGAGCCCCCCAAGTGCTGCCCCGGACTCCAAACTGTCCCTCGGAATCTCTGAGTGCCCCTCCAAGTGCCCACCCGGGTCTCCCAAGTGTCATCCAGACCCTCAAGTTCTCTCTGAATTCCCTCCCCAGACCCAAAACTTCCCCAAGTGTGCCCCAGAAATGTCACCAGGGACCCCTAAGTGCATCTCTTGACCCTTTCTGAGAAAAAGATGATAAAAAAGATGACAAAAAGGTTCAAATATTACTAGTTACCATAAAGAGGAATGAATAAATAGCCAATGGAAATTAACGAATGAATGAAGGGAATTGCATTACTTAGAACCAAAGACCAATAATTTTTTTCATTCCTAAAAATGTATTGTTTCTTTTAATATAAACAAAATAAATTGGGCACGAGATCTGCAATAGGTTAAAACTTTGGGTTTGTTCTTCAAAAGCTGACAAAGGTATTACAGTAACACTGTTGCACCACATCCAATTGTTTGCCTAGTAAATTTCCAGACTTAAAAAGATAAGGAAGGTGAAACCAAAGACAATGGGTTTCACAAACATTTGTTTATCTGCTTAGTGAACTGTTAACATGGGTGGTGGGTCTGCTATGATTGATAGCACAGTATTAGCTTATCCGCTCAGTAAACTTAAAATTCCAGGAACTCAGTAGATTAAGCTTAAAGTTCCAGCAATCAGAAAAACCATACCAAATAAGGAAAATCTACCGGTCTTCACCTTCAGACCACCGGGAGGTGAACTATGACCACCTAGCAACAGGAGAAGAATACGCAGAGTACTACCCTGAAAGACACGCCAACTTGGAAGTCGGACTGTATAAAAACCCCACGAAATATCACAAGAGTGCGGCAGTTGGTGGACCGGGGACTCCCCTGTCGCCCAGCGCGCCTGGGGCACTGACTTTGCCTATTATCGCTTGCTCTAGGAATTAATAAATTACGTGTTATTTGGCTTTAACAATTAATAAATTACATCCTGTTTGAACATACTAGTCAGTGATTGATTCCCCACCGCAACCAACCTATAACAAGATCTTTCTCCTTTTTAATGTCTTTAATAAAAATCAGCTCAGGTGGGGTGATCTGATTGGTCTCACACTGCCGCTGTCCCCAGGACTGGCACAGAGGAGGAGAAAGAGTCCAGTTTGTCCACTGGTCTGCATGCAGAGCTGAGGGCTCCTTTCTCACCCGAGCACCAGGAGATTCCCAGTATTTTGGTTTGACATTTGAGGTCCTCTTTCCAGCCAACATGTTTTTAGGTTAGGTTGAGGGGTAAAAAGGGTCTTAGGGAACACTGCATTCTGTTCTTCCCATCTAGACATCACTTTGATCTGTCAATTCCATGTTGGTTTGTTTTTTTTAGGGTTTTTTGGCTAGGTTTGGTGAGGGGCTTTCTCATTTGCATGCCAACCCCAATGTCATTTGCATGCCAACTTGGTTGTCCCCTCCTCTTCACCGTCCCGGGTGCCATCCTCCATGAAGAAACAGGGTGCCACTTGACAAAAGGGAATTACCAACCATCAACAACAGGGAGTTAACGAAAAACTTTTAACAACAGGTGATTACAACAACAAACAGTTAGAACTCCACCCTGGCAGCAACTGGCCCAACCTGGGAACTCTGCAACGTTTTAATAGAATGGGCAACTTTTCTACTCATAACAGAGTGACATCGCAGAGAGGGTTTTGTGACATCACTGAGAGAGTTCTGCTATCACACAGCTTCTGAGACATCATAGAAGAGGGTGTGAGGCCATAGAGGAGATCCTGCCATAATAGAGGGTGGCTCTGTGGCATGAGAGAATAGATTGTAACATCTCTGGCCGGCTGTGTAACATCATAGAGCAGGCTGTGACATGACAGAACAGATTCTGACATGACATTGTGGCTTTCTGACATCACAGAGTCTTTTGTGACATCACAGTGCAACTGCGTAACATTCCAGGCTGACATCCCAGAGTTGGCTCTGTGACATCACAAAGGTGCTGTGTGACGTGCTAGAATGGGCTGTGACATCACAGGTGTCTGTGTGACATTGCAAAAAAGCTGTGTGACATCACTGGGAGCTCTGTGACATCACAGGAGCTGTGTGACATCACAGGTGGCTGTGTGATATCACGGGGGCTCTGTGACATCACAGGATGCTGCGTGACATCACAGATGGCTGTGTGAGGTCACTGGGGAGAACACTCTGCCCCGGCCCCCCTCACAGCTCCCCCCAGAGCAGTCCAACCCTGCTCGTGCACAGCGGGGTCCCCTGTCCCCCCGGGTCCCCCCGCCCCTGGCCCCGCAGCCTCCCCCAGAGGATGTTCCACGAGATCGACCCCAGAGCCTGACACGGGGACGGGGGGCCGGGGCCCTGGGGGTGGCACAGGGGGACAGGGACCCCCGGCAGCATCCCCGTGTCCCCCAGGGCCAGAGCCTGGGCCAGGGCTCTTTCACCCTGTTACCAACGAGGCCTTGAGAGCGCTAAAAAAATCCCCAGCAAGGGATCAGCAAAAACCAGATTTAATATTAAGGGACAGCAGCACAAAGTTCCTTGGCAAGAGTCACTCTGCTCCCGACTGGACACTTCAGGCACAGCACGGAAACAAAGCAACAACAAAACCAAAATAAACTTAGGCAATCAAACCAGAAATGAGCTGAGAACTGTCCCTGTGTGTGTGTATGACACAAGCACAGTGAGGGCAAGGATAAAAGGAATACAGCCTAAAGCTTAATAGACCTCACACTTAACAGGACTTGACTTACACCTCAAATGTAACCGATACCTTAAACATCAAAGTTTAGCAAAACAAGACCACTTAACAGTATTTAACTTTACTTATAACCTATGACTTAGCAATTTAACAGAAGAATAACACTTAAGAATATTTAACTTAGCTAATAACTTAAATTAAACATTACAATTTTGCAAAATAACAACTCTTAGGAGAATTGAACTTAGCTTAGACCTCATGACTTAACCTTACTTACAGCTATCTGGATATCTGACTGACTCAGCTATCCAAGGCACTCCAACCCCTCAGAGAGCAGCATTTCTGTCACATTTCCCCAGCACAGGCACTCCTGTGTGCACACAGACACCAAGGGTCAGTGCAAGGCACCTGTGAGCAATTCCCGTGAGGGCAGGAAATGCTCACTGTGGATCCTTTAGCATCTCCCCAGTGCGTGAAGGGTTGAGCCTGGAGGAATGGGGGCATCGGCCCAGGCTCCATTGTTGTTGAGGATCCCCGAGTGCAGCAAATGGGAGAGTTCCTGGCTGGGAGAGGCCCCACTCAGAGGAAGTCGCTGGCCCAGGAGATCTCCAAGGGCTCCTTTTGGAGCGCTGTTTGTAGGGCCCCAAGAGAGGGGCTTCAGTCCCAGCAATGGTTCATCCTGGCCGCACTTTGCATCAACAGCTTTCTTTGGCAGTGTGAGAACAGGAATGTTGTGCCACTGAGGGAACAAAACAGTTCCCAGGGCTGCTCCTACAGAAACCAGGAGCTGGTTGGGCAGCAGTGTCTGGAGCAGACAGTGTTTGTGATGAGCTGCAGAGGAGCTGAGCCCAGGGGCTGTTGGCCAAGGCCGAGCCCCAAGGAGCATTTCTCAGCTGGCAGGGTGGCCTGAGAAGGGGAAGGGGGAATGCAGCAGCACAGGGCCCATCGAACCAAAGGACCATTGTGACACTGTGGGGCCCTGTGAGAGCAAGGGGCCATTGTGACACTGTGGGGCCTCATGGAATCATGGAGAGCACTGTGACATTGCTGGGTCTAATGGAACCAAGGGGCCGTACTGACACTGTGTGTCTCCATGGAATGTAGGGATCATTGTGATACTGAAAGACCCCATCAAACCAAGGGTCCATTGTGACACCGTGGGACCGCATGGAACTGTGAAGACCATTGTGACACTTTGGGGTGTGATGGAACCAAGGGGCCATTGTGACACTGCAAGACTCCATGGAGCCAAAGGTCACTTGTGACATTGCAAATTGCAAGGCCTCATGGAACAATGAGACACCATTAAGAGACTTTACAGCTTCATGGATCCAAGGGGCCATTGTAACCCTGAGGGGCACCATGGCACCAAAGAGACCATTACTACACTCATGGGATCATGGAGACCATTGTGACACTATGAAGCCCCATGGAATAAGCAAGGGATTGTGATACTGTGAGGCCTCATGGAACGAAAGGAGACCATTGTGAACATTGGGGTCCACACAGAAACAAGAGGACCATTGTGATACTGTGGGGCCTCGCAAAACCAAGAGGCATTTGTGACACTGCAGGGCTGCATGGAACCAAAGGGCCGTTGTGACATAGCAGAGCCTGATGTCATCAATGGTTCATTGTGACACTATGGAGCCAAAGGAGACCATTGTGACACTGCAAACCCCCAGGGTCCAAAGGTCCATTGTGACATTGCAGGGGTCACAGAACAGAGGAGTCACGTGACATTGTGGGGCCGGTGGAACCATGGAGACCACTGTGACACTGCAAGGCCTCATGGAATCATTTGAGACCACTGTGACACTTTGGGGCCCTCTGGAACATAGGAGCTATTTAGACACTCTGGGACCCCATTGAACCAAGGGTCCATTGCGACACTGTGGGTCCCCATAAAACCAAGGGAACACAGAACAGGCCTGGCTGCTTTGGCCTCTCATGGACCGCCTGACTGGTCCAGCTTACCTTGGCATGTTGAGGGTCTCTTCTCATCTGCTCCTGAAACACTGGGGCTCCATGCTTTCCCTCCTATGGAAAAGAACTGTTGTTCTTGTCCAGGTGCCCATGACAAGAACTGGGACTTCATCTCCAACCTTCCCTATTGTGACAGACTGGAGGAGATTGTTGACTGGAAACATTTTGTGTGTGGGAGAGAAAGGGGCAGGTCCAGCCTTGCCCTGCCCTGTGACCCCAGCACTGCCCTGCCCTGGAACCCCAATCCCCCCAGAGCCTCTATCCCAGCCCAGCAGTGTCTGCCAGTCCCTGGCACAGCACAGGCAATGCTCCACAGCCACCTCTGCAGCCCCCAGCCCAGCTCCTGAAGGAACAAATGACCCCAAGTCCCACCTGGGGGAAGGGCCCAGGAAGACCAAGGGGTATTGAAGGCTGACCACAAGGCAAGCACACATCTTGACCCTACTGCCTCTTGCAATTTCCATTAGAACAGAGCTGGACTCCAGGGTTCAGTAGCTGTGTGTGTGTGCTTCTCTAATTTTTTTTTTTGTTTCTTTCTCTCTTTCTGTGTCTTCTTCTAATTCCCTCCTCTTGCAAATTTTGATTAACATTACATTAAACAGGCTTAGACTTTGTGAAGTTGAATGGGCCAAGTTAATGCAAAATGTGTTTTTGATTGATTGAATGCTATATTAAACTAATTGCCAAGTTCCTCTAATTTTCTAAAGTTGCCAGTAAAGTCTGTTTTGTTGTTTTGAGCTCCTGAGATTTTCTTGATGGTATTTCTCCAGTGTGTCCAATTCAGAGTACACAAACATCTGTAATTCCTTTTAAATGTCTCCTTGAGAGAGTTGTTTTGGGAATGGGAGTCAGGGTTTGTGTGTCCTGCTTGGCACAGCCCAGGCAGGGCTTTCCCAGCCACATTCCACACTCCATTTCCCAGCTGGAGCCGCTGGTGCCTCTGAGTTGTGCTGCCCCAGCCCCAGGGAAACTCTCCTTGTCTGCCCATTCCCCCATGGTCTCTGGGCAGGGATGGCCTCAGTGGGGGCTGCTGACATCCTCAGCACCTTGAAGGCTGCTGCTGAATTTTCCTGCTCCAGAGGCTTGTTCAGCCTTCAGCTCTTCAGTGCAGGAATTCAGTGCCCCAGGGCTCATTAAGGTCCAGAACATCTTAACAAGCCAAGCCTCTAGGAATAATTTGATTTGAGTTTTCAAATGTTGTGTGGTTAGTAAAATAGATTTGAGTAGTGTATTCAAAGGTAATAAATATTATTTAAAATGACAGTGAGAAAAGATTTTTTCAGGTCCTGTAAAGATTTTTTATTCTAATAAATTCATATCTGCAGTTTCCAATTGACACTGAATTGAAGAACGTCCTCATGCAGTTTGAATAGATATGAAAATCAAGACCCTTCATGGCTGACAATCATTCAGACTCTGTCCCTACACCCACCCCACCATTTCCCCCATCCAAGCCCTGGCACTCAGAGCAGCCTTTTGCAAATCTGAGCTCCCTCCAGCCCAGGCTGCACCTGCAGCTTTCAGCTCCTTGGCTGCAGCATTCACCTGATTTCCTTGGAGAAAGAGCTGCCCAAGACACAGAGGGATGTTCATTACCTTTCAGCCAACAAAGCCAAGGGAAAGCAAAGCTCCATCAAATGCAAAAGTCATTCCTCTGCTGGATATTCAGTCCACTTTCCACAGCAGGCAGTCTTAGAGCAATGGAAAACACCTTCTGTGCCCAGCACAGATCCCAAGGTCCCTCCAAACCCTCCCTGCCCCGATTCTGCCCAGATTTGCTCTTTGCACACATGAGTCACACACTGAAGTGAAGAGCTCCCTCTATGCCCAGGGGGAGGAAAAGAGAGAAAGTGGATTAAGAGCTCTCCTGTGCAGAGCCAAGGTCCAAGTGCAGCCCCTGCAGTGGGAACCACAACTCATCAGGTTTGTGTCCTTTGGGCTCAGGGACTGGTCACACTCAGAGGCACAGAAAGGTTTCTTGCCAACAAACACAAGTTGAATATTTGAACAGTTTAGCAACAATCACAGCTCTTTCCTCAGCTCTCTGTCATGTCCCAGCAGAATCTGACAATTCCACCATGCCCAAGGGAATTCTGTACAGGAACAGTTTTAGACAAAGACATAAGGTAATTCTGTGATAGATAAAAACACATTTAAGATTACATTTATAATATATTTATTTGAACTTCAGAAATATTGGGCAATTTCTTCCAGCTCAAAGAATGAAGCCAGTCAGTTGAGAGGCACTTGAATGACCAGAGAGCAAGTAGAGGAAGAAATCAGAAAGCAGTAGAAGTACATAGATCCACCTGCTGTAAAAGAAGAGATGTCCTTAGATATAGCCATTTCAACAGAAGAGCTGAAAACACCTGAAGGAAAATGGAGAGGAAGTAATAAACAGAATATTGGTGACACCAGTAGAAGGCAAGACCAGTATTTCTCCTCCTGCCATCTGTACACCTCCAGGAAATTCCTGTTCCTGATGGGAAAACAGTTCCATTTCTTAACAGTACTCAAATGACCCAGATAATAAAGATTTTTTTGTACATCATGAAACTAACAGATATTAAAACCTGTGCCCCTTTCCAGGCAGACATCAGTTGTGTGCCCATGAACAGGCAGTGCCACTTGTGCCCTAATGTGCCCAGCTGGGATTGGATCTCTCCGAGGGCACCTGAGGGAGAGCAGAGCACCTTGCAAGCTGCAGGTCCCTGACAACCCCGCAGGGCTCCTGTCCCATCAACATCTGCTCTGCTCCAGTCTGAAACAGGGCCCAGCATGGTGCTGGGATCATCAGAGAGCTGAGGTGTGTGCTGGAATTCAATGCCCTCCCCATTCTGCAGCAGCCCTGCATTTCCCTCCTGCAGGGCTGGAGGGTCTCCAGCACAGCCATGGAGGCTCTTTGGGCTCTGGACTGTTGCTGCAGCCCCCAAGGGCAGCTGAGCTCTGCCTTTGGCACAGTCAGGCCTGGCCAGTGCAGGCCATGCTCAGCATTTGCTTGTGTGTGCCTGGCCTCGCTGTCAGCCCCGGCAGTGGCTGCGTGGCCCCTTTGTGGCCCTGTGCTGGCCCAGCCATGGTGGCCCAGCCGCTGTGCAGGCCCAGCCCAGGCCAGGAGCATTGAGGCTGGGAACGGCCCCTGTGCCGTGGTGCCCACGGCAGCCTTGGGGCTCTGTGCCCCATGGCCTCCCTGCTGGGAAGCCTCTGCCAGCTCCTGCAGAGCCCATGGCACCTGTGGGGCTGCACAGACAGCCCTGCCCCGGGCTCTGCCAGCCTCTGGGCCAGCAGAGAGGCAGCCAGGGCTGGCCGTGGCTGGGAACAGGCCCTGAGCCCCGCAGGAGGATGGAGCTGGGCCACAGCCAAACTCAGCTCAGGACAAAGCTGGGCTCAGCAGCCAGGGCTGCCAAGGGCTGGGCACAGAGGCTGGCGCTGACAAATGTCCTGGGCCCCCTCCCTGCTCTGTCCATGCCACCAAGGGCACAGAGCAGCCTCCTCTCTGGGCCACTTGCCTGTTTGCAATGCCTTGCACAGGCGCTGGCCCTGCCCCACAAGGCCTGGCCTGAGTCCTGCCCCTGCACACTCAGCCAGGCTGAGATGGACACTGATGGTTTCTGGACCAGGCTCTCTGAGCCCAGCCCAGCTCTCTGCAAGGTCTGCCAGCTGCCCTGAGCTCTGGGCAGCACCAAGGGCCTCTCCCCAGCCCAGCCCAGCTGGCTCTGGCCCCACAGATCTGCTCAGGCCAGGCTGCTCTGGGCACTGGCCCCACGGCCTCAGCCCCTAGCAAGGGCACAGGAGCAGCTGCAGCTGCCACAGGACTCAGCCCCAGCCATGGGGGAAGGTGCTTGGCCAAGGCCAAAGGAGGCTCCCTGGCTGCCCTTCTCCCCTCTGGCTGAGGTGCTGAGAGTTCTGCAGCCCCTGCTGCCATCCCATCTACCCAGGGCAGCACAAGAGCCCCGGCCTTGGGGCCCTCGAGAGCTGCTCCTGCTGCAGGCCCAGGGCCCATGCCAAAGCTGGGGCAGCCACAAAGCTGTGCCCATTTCTATTAATTGCTGCTCTGATGGGGATGGATCCTCAGCCACCTGGAGGTTGCTGATGAATTATATTACTCCACAGACGTCTCCTTTCTTGAGCTGTTCAGTACAGAAATTCAGAGAGAAAAATTCATAAACATTTGTTCAAAATGCCTGAACGAGGAAAGCCCCATGGAATAAGTCAAGTTTTCAATTCATCTGTGGTTAATTAGGCAGATTTCAGAAGTATATTCTAAGTGAATACGCTATATTGATAAAAATGCAGAGAGAACAGTTTTGTCCTGTTAATTTTCCTGTTTATAGATTGATATCATCTATGTCCAATTGGTATTGACCCGCAGCACCTTCTAATGCAGTCTGAATATGAAAATCAAGCCGCCCCATGGCTGACAATCAATAACACTTTGTACCCACCCCTCTCCACCATTTTCCTCATACAACCCCTGGCACGCCTATGGATCAGGAATGGTGTGGCCAGCAGGAGCAGGGCAGGGATTCTTCCCCTGTGCTCAGCACTGCTTGGGCAAAACTCTGAGTGCTGTGTCCAGTTCTGGGCCCCCCAATTTAGGAAGGACATGGAGGGGCTGGAGCATGTCTAGAGAAGTGCAACAAGGCTGGGGAGGGGTCTGGAAAACAAGTCCTGTGAGGAGTGGCAGAGGGAGCAGGGGTTGTTTATCCCAGAGAAGAGGAGGCTCGGGAGAGACAAGGCAATGTCAGGGCACAGTTTGGACTTGATGATCCCCAAGGTTTTTTCCAGCCTTGCTGATTCTGGGATTCTCTGAAACCACCCTTGGAGCTGTTGCAGGAGGAGCCCAGGGCCTCCTCTTCAGAAGCTCCAACAGCCCAGGTCCCTCAGCTTCTCCTGCCAGCAAAAAAGCCCATCCTGTCAGTCCTGCAGAGCCTCTGCAGCTCCTCCTCACTGCCCAGAATAGGGAGCCCCAGAGCCAGACAGAGCAGCCCAGATGTGCCCCCCTGGCCTGGGGTGCCTCTGGCAAGGGAGCAGCACCAGGCAGTGCAGGAGCCTGCAGACAATTCCTGTAGCACTTGTAGGATGATCCTGCTGCCCACGGGACGTTCCCATGGGGCCAAGTCAGGAACTGCAATGGGGAGTGGGGCCAGAGAGGAAAGGGACAACAGGGATGGGCTGTTTGCAGGGGAGGGAGCAGGGGTTGGCAAGAGGAAGAAATCTGGATCAGGGGATTGTAAAGAAAGGAAAGGTGAAGCAAAGGAAGTGCTGAGGGCAGTTTGGGGGTGGCTGCCAGGCAGCCCTGGCTCTGACCAACAGCGTCTGCAGTGGCACAGGAAACTCCCAGCTGATGGGAACAAACTTTCTGGCTGACTGCAGAGGCCGGCACAAACCTGAGTGATTTCCCTGTTGTCCCCCAGCCCTTGCTGGCTTCAGGGGCTGATGGCATTTTTGCTCCCTCATGTTCATGTCCCCACACCAACAGCATGGGGGTGCTCCCGCTGCTCTGTGCAATGCAAACAGGGGCTCCTGAGCCAGTGCTGGTGTGTCTGTGCTGCAAGGATGGGGCACCTGTGTGAGTGGGGGAGAGGCCAGGGCTGCAGAGGGGGGATGTTGTTTGCAGCTCCATGAGGACGCTCTGGGACGCTGCCCTGGGCTGTGCAGCGCACTGGGGATGGATCAGCCCCTGCTCTGCTGCTCCTTCCCATCTCCCCCAGGACCCTTGCAGAGCCCCAGCCATGCTGTTTGCCCCCAGCCTGCCCACGGCCAGCCTGGGGCTGCTCATGGGGCTTTTCTGTGCTGAGCATTGGCCTGGCCGTGTTCTTGAGATAGCCTGGGCAAGGAGCCTGGAGCCCCCAGGCCCTGGCCTGAGGCATCAGCGCTGCCCCAGCAGTGCCCATGGCCTGTCCCTGCTGCAGCCCCGGCACTGCCACCCCCAGGACTGTGCCTGGCCCCGAGAGCACTCAGGCCCTGCAGCAACACCAGGGCCACCAGGGCAGCGGGGCAGGGCCACGGCAGCAGCACTGGCAAGACCAAAGTCTGCTGCTGGTGGGAACAGCTGCTGGGCCAGCACTGACCTGCCCCCAGCTCTGCACACAGACATTGCTGCTGCAGCTCCAAAGAAGGCAACAAAAGGGCATCTCTGCTGAAAACTTTGCTGTGAGGTCCTTTAGTTCATTTAAAGGCACTGAGAGCTCCGCCCCTCATGGATACAGTCTCTGGCCACAGGGAAGGTGGAGAGAAACAAAATGAGATATGGCACAACCAATTACATTTCTTTTTTGACAATATTAAAAAATTTGAAAAAAAAAACACAATCAAAACAAGAAAAATTATCAAAGATTACTTTTATTACAAGGGATTTGCAGAAATTGAACAGAAGTTTAATGTTTTTGAAAGCATCCAGTCATCAGTGTCCACACTGCAGCCTTGAGCTCCTGGTTCCTCAGGCTGTAGATGATGGGGTTCAGGGCTGGAGGCACCACCGAGTACAGAACTGACAGGGCCAGATCTAGAGATGGGGATGAGATGGAGCAGGGCTTAAGGTTGGCAAATATGGCAGTACTGACAAACAAGGACACCACGGTCAGGTGAGGGAGGCAGGTGGAAAAGGCTTTGTGCCGTCTCTGCTCAGAGGGGATCCTCAGCACTACCCTGAAGATCTGCCCATAGGAGAAAACAATGAACACAAAACAGCCAAGTCCTAAAGAGGCACTAATAGCAATGACCCAAAGGTCCCTGGGGTAGGAATTTGAGCAGGAGAGCTTGAGGATTTGGGGCATTTCACAGAAGAACTGGCCCAGGTCATTGCCATGGCACAGGGGCAGGGAAAATGTGTTGGCTGTGAGTAGCAGAGCATTGAGAGAGGCACTGGCCCAGGCAGCTGCTGCCATGTGGGCACAAGCTCTGCTGCCCAGGAGGGTCCCGTAGTGCAGGGGTTTGCAGATGGACACGTAGCGGTCGTAGCACATGATGGTCAGGAGGGCAAGCTGTGATCCGAGGAAGAAGATAATCAGAAAAACCTGTGCAGCACATCCTGTGTAGGAGATGTCCCTGGTGTCCCAGAGGGAATTGTGCATGGCTTTGGGGACAGTGGTGCAGATGGAGCCCAGGTCGCTGAGGGCCAGGTTGAGCAGGAAGAAGAACATGGGCGTATGCAGGTGGTGGCTGCAGGCTACGGCGCTGATGATGAGGCCGTTGCCCAGGAGGGCAGCCAGGGAGATGCCCAGCAAGAGGCAGAAGTGCAGGAGCTGCAGCTGCCGCGTGTCTGCCAATGCCAGCAGGAGGAAGTGCCTGATGGAGCTGCTGTTGGACATTTGTTGTGGCTGGCCACGGGACTCTCTTCATGGAGAAAAAGACAGTGAAGGGTTAGATGAGATACCTGCAACCAAAATAAAAGCCATTTCCCATACATCCTCCCTTGGAACACACAGACATGGTGTTTAGTTATTTGAAGATCTGGTGTTTTCTTTAAAAGCTTCCCCATGTGTATCCTGGTAGTCTTGGATATCAGAAACCCTCAGCATTTCTGCTGCCCCCAGGGAGAACAGGACAAGTTCTATGAGGCAAAGTGATGAGTTAAAACTGAGAGGAGATAGTCTGTCATTCTGACCTATTTGGAGTTTGTCTGTGTTTTAACCTTGCTCAGGTGGAGGATGATCACCTTCTCATGCCTCCCCTGAAATGTCACCAGGCACTGCTGAGAGCAGATGGATTACCCACAGCTCAGCTCCACCTTTGTAGCCAGGGATTCATGTTGCTCATTTCACCAACCCAGCAGCATTTTCAGTGTCACAGCACCTCTGCCTTTCCCCAACAATCTTATAACTCAGAGATGCTTTAGGACAGGTTTCACCCTGGATTGAAGCTCCCAGCTTGGACTGAAATCTCAAGGAGATTCCCAAGTGTCCTTATGATGGCATTGGAAGAAGGGAGATGCAGCTCCTTCCCTGGCTGCACTGACAGCATTGCCCAGAGCCAGGCACTGGGGACAGCGTCACCCTGACCCAGCTGTGCCCCCTTCCAGAGCCCCCAGGGCCGGGCAACTGCTCCCAGCCCTGTGCTCTGCAGAGGGAACTGGGCCCGGGGCTGCAGAGCTACCCCACGGCTCTGCTGCAGCTCTGCCTGCACAGGAGGGGCTGCACGCCTTGGAGCCCCAGTCCTGAGGGCACAGGCTGGGCTAGGGGGACAGGAGGGAGGGGGCTTGTTCAGAGGGAGGGGCTGCACTGGAGGGAATCCTGTGGACATCTCTAACCTCTCTCTGCCACCTGCCACAGCATTGCTGGGGTTTGTTTTCTCTCATTCCCTGATCATCTCTCTGCTTCCTAGAGACTTTCCTCCTACAGGTGTTTCCCTGTGCCTGATCTCTCCCTGCCAGCACTCACAGACCCCAAATCTCTGTGCACTCTCCTTGGCCCTACAGAACCCTGCCTGTTTGCAGGGCACTGGCTGGGGGCAGGTTCTGTTTGCAGCTTGGAGAAAGGACAGCTCAGACTGAGCCTGATTGTTAAGAGCAAAAGTGTTGCTGGTGCTGTCCATGGGCAGAGGGCTGCAAGCACATTAGGGATCTCCTGTGCACCTATTGATCACTAAAAGCAAGAGTTTGGATGTCTCAGGCACTTGTCAAAATTCATAATCAGCCTTTAATATTTATCCCCCCTTCCCTGCCATTGTCCAGTGTTAGGAAACTGAATAAAAAACCACTGGAAGTTTTCTCATTTTTATCAAAATCCTTGTCTTGGAAATACTGCATGATTGATCAGAACCCCTCAGCAAGTCAGAGCTTCATGGGCATTTCACCTCCCCTGCACCACAAATACTCAGAGTTGTACTCACAGGGTCTGCAGGCATTGGGATGTTCCAGCTTTAGGAGATGGCTCCAGGAGCTGCAGCTGCATTGTCCTGCAGCCAGAGGTTCCTGTGCCAAAGGCTGGCAGTGATTCCTCCGCAGGCACTTCTCAGCACCTTCCCAGCCCTGAATGATTGAAGCTCTCTGTGCCTCTGTGCTGTGCCCGGAGTGACTGCAGGCAGTGTCCCAGCCCTGCTGGGCTGGCAGAAGAGCTGCTCATCAAGAGAAATGTGCTTTTGAAGCATTGCTTGGTTTCCAGGAGCTGCCTCTGTGCCAGCAGCCCAGCCCAGCTCAGCAGCACAGACACAGCACCTGGAATTTAATGAGCCTGTGGGGCTTTATGCTCAGGCCCTGAACATCAGTCCCTGAGAGGGAGCTGAAGAAACCTCTGCAGAATTCCAAGTCACAATCCAACTCCAAAGTTTCTTGAACTTTTAATGGGTCCCACTGAGGGACACCACTGAGAAAGTGTCCCCAGGCCCCAGGCAGAGCAGAGAACTGCAGGCAGTGACAACAGGTGGGGACAAAGAGAAGCCAAGTCCTGGTGTCCTGGGGCACAGCAGGGTCTGTGCCACCAAGGGCTGTGAGGAGACACCTTGTCCTGAGGCCCTGGGGCCTCCTGTCACAGCCCCAGCCTGGGGCCTGCTGTCACAGCACTGTCAGCCCCTTGTCCTGCCCTCAGCATCCCCCCCTAGCCCACATCCCCGTGGCCTCAAGGATCTGCTGGAAGGAGTCCCTGGGGAGCCTTGCTCAGGAATGGCCCTGGGGGCTCCTGAATGCTCACAGAGTTTTTTAAAAGACTTTGGCTTTGGCTTTTGGCTTGGAGTGTCTGAGAGGTTTGTGCAATCATGGCTTCCAATTACCTGCTTTAATTAGTCCCTGGAGAAGCTTTGTCAGTAACAACACTCAGTGGGCTCATTAATACTTCAAGGTACTTCAGTTATTTTAAGGTACTTGGTGTTTCCCTTTTGATACAGACTCTGGAAGATGTTTTGCAATCATGGCCCCAATCATCTGCCTTAACGAGACCCTTGAGAGCTTTGTACTGACACTCAGTGGGGCTCATCAGTGCCTTGAGATACTCAAGGTTTTAAGGTACTTGGGATTTTTGTTCCCACACTGAGTGCTTGAGAGGTTTTTGTGCCATCCTGGCCTCCAATTCTCTCCTCCAAGGAGTCCATGAGGAGCCTGTGTAGGGGATGGATCTCAGTGGGATGAATTAGTGCTCTGAGACACTTTGAGTGTTTTCTCGGACTTTGACTCCTGGAAAGGTTTGTGCAATCTCCTCCCAGGCCCTGAGGTTCCAGGGCTCAGCTCCAAATGCACAGTGAGGCTCATGAGGATCAATCCTGTCCTGACAAACCCTGGCTCTGCCTTGATTCTCCCTGCTCCAGTGCAGTTCGTTAGGAGGGTTTCCTTTGACAGTTATAAAAATAATTCAAAGAGCTTCTAGGAAATATGCATTCCTATTTTAAAGGGTGTCTTTTATTGCTGTTCTTACTACGCAAGAGGTGATTGCAGAATTCAGTGACTGATATTGATGCAGGGACTCTCCTAAGGAGGTCTGGCCTGCTCAGAGAAGCTGTGCCTTGAGCTCTGAGCCAGTGGGGACAACCTTGCTCCACATTCCTCAAGCCCATCATGTCTCTCCTCACTCACCTGGGACCTGCTTTGTTTGGAGAACTGGCTAAACTCAGCCAAAGAGGAATTTTCTTTCTTTTCATTTTGAAGCAATCTAAAACTCCTGAGTTTTCCCACTGCAAACAGACATCCTCCTCGAGTGTGTGCCGAGCCCAAGCTGCCACCCAGAGCACTCCAGACCTGTCCCGGGCCAGCTGTGAGGGTGCATCATCATCCCAACATGCAGTGGTGCCATTGCAAGGGACTGTTGCCATGGACACTTCAGGGACCCCAATGCTGTGTCTGGGTGCCATGGCAACACCCATCAGTTCAGGTTTCCCTGGAAACCAGCCCAAGGAGCCATTTCTGCAGCCAGGTTCCGTGGACACTTGCCTGCAGAGCTGTTGCTGCCCTCGGCTGCCATGGCAACCCTCAGGACAAAATGGTGCCAGGGCTGTTCCAGGTACAATTGCAGTGACACCCGTTGGTGCCACCAGGTGCCATGGTTCCTTGGTTTGGTGCCATGGCAACCAATGCCCGGAGCCGTTGTGATGGTTGGTGGCCATGGAAAGCTGCCCTGGGCCCTTGCTCAGGGCTGGTGTCAGTGCCTAGAGCCAGAGGGGATCCCTTGCTGGGGGCTGTGCCATGGCCACACTGGCCGCTAAGGCACCAGGAACCAGCAGCCACCGGCACTGCCAGGGCCAAAGGCCAGGTCAGCCAGACAGAAAGGGGCAGGGCTGGGCACTGTTTCCATGGCAACCGGCACTGGGGGGGACACCTGGGTCACCTGGCCTGGCAGTTGCCATGGAAACCCCTGGCAGGGACTGAGGGCACAGCCCTGGCACTGAGACACTGCTGGGCCGGGTGCTGAGCACAGGGCTGAGCACGCAAAGATGGTTTTGTTCTTGCTGAGCTGCAGCACAGCCAAGGCCTGTCCTGCCCCTCGTCCAGCCACGCTGGGGAGGGGCTGGGGCTGTGAGGGAGCTGGGCAGGGACACAGCCAGGACAGGGGACCCCAACTGACCCCGGGCATAGCCCCGACCAAAGCACATCATGCTCAGGGTGTGAAGGGGGGAACAGGGAGGAAGGGGCGAATTTTGGAGGGAGGGCTTTTGCCTTCCCAGGTAACACTAAGGCAAGAGGGGGCCCTGTTTCCGCAGTGGGCAGGGTCACTACCAAAGACACAGACACCAACTTAAGGAATTGTGTCATTTATATCATGCACAACTGCAAAGATTTACAAAAGGACAAGCTCAGCAATCCATCATAACCCATCATTACATTTTGATGACTAACCCCTTGGCGAAACACTGGAGGTGTTTGTGGCAGACAAAGATTCTGGCTGACTATCAAGGTACACCTTACAGACATCAGCAGTACTTTAGTGACACCGTTCTTCATTCTTTTTTCTCAATCTCATTTGAGTTAGGAAGAATAATTCTGTTGTCCCTGGAGCTGGCACCTTTTTAATTCCAGAATAATGCCCCCAGGCCCTTTGCTGTTCAGCTTTCCCATGCTGTCTGTGGCTAACAAGGCTTGGGGGGCCCTTTCCCCTCTGGCTGGAAGGGACTGGGTCCCAGGCCCTGAGGGGCACCCAGGCTCCTGCATGGAATTCCTGTGCAAGTCCCTCAGGGTCACAGCAGCCTTCCCATGGAGCCCCGTGGATCAGAGCATTTTCCAAAGGGGCCTGTCACCCTGGTTTTCTAGGATTTTCTAAGCCTTCTGATGTTGACATTCTTGTAGTGAACTTTCCCATACACTTTCTGTAAACAACTCATTGTTTTGTCATTCCTTTATGGAGGAGGAGAGAGCTGATGGATGGTTGGTTTGATCTGTGGCATTGCAGAGGTGTCACTGTGGCCTTCCAATCCACTGTCACCCTTGTAAAACTATAAATAGTGGAGTCAGAAAATAAAACTTCCCTTTTTTCCTTTAACCTGAAAGCGGTGTGTGCCTGTGTCCTTTCGTGTCAATCGGCGACAGGGGCCCTTGGGGCAAACAGGGAGATCTGGTCTGGCAGGATGTGTAAAACAATCTCCTGTCAGATCTCCTTGCTCTCACAGAGAATCCTTGGCTGCAGGGACACATTCCCATTGTTCCTGCCCAGGTTTCAGGACTCAGAGTTGCCTTTCCTAGGAGCTGCTCCTTCAGCTGCCTCGGGAGGGCTATTTGGCCTCGGGACCCACACTCTGGCTCCATTATTAGGGCTGCTGGATCCAAACCCTTTATCTCCACAAATGGTGGTGATTGGAGGTGAATCTCCTTTTTTCACAATTGTTCTTAAAATTGCAAGATCAATAATTGTGCTACCCTGTCATGGGGTTGAATAATCCAATCCTGGTCACTATTGTTTAACAGAAGTGTTTAACAGAATGGCATCTCTTCACCGAGCATGGCGAGCAGGTAGAATGCAATCCCGGAACAAAAGTGTATGGCTTAATGGCAAATTATTCTGACAAGAGGAAAAAGGAAACAAGACCCTGAGCCAGTGGGGCAAATCTGTCCCAGGAGTGATTCACAGAGTTCTCATCTTTCCCCACCACCGTTCCAGCAAGGGGGCCTGGTCATTTGGGAGTTGGTTGCCCATGGGCACCCTCCTCTCCCAGCCTTTTGCAGTCCGCTTGGGCGTCCCTCAGTGACAAGGCCCTCTGGCCCATGACCATGGGGACTTTGTGGGACACCTGGGCACAGAGCCCAAGTGTCAGAGGCAGTGGGGAGAAGGGGGTCTCACCTGGCCAGCAGAGCCATGGCAAAGTGTGAGTGTCAAGAGAGAGCAGCGTGTCCCAGCCACACGCTGGTCCCATTCCATTGCCACCACCACATCCTCACAGCGGAGAAGGCAGAGCAGGGACTTGAGGGTGCGCACTGCAAACCTGCGTGCAGAGCAAAGCCCAGGTCACACTGGCAGCACTGGCTCCTTGGCAGGCCACGTGGCAGGGACAGGAGGAGTGGGATGGATCACCTTTTGGGGTTGGTGGCAAGGCCGTGCTCTTCCTGGCATCCCTTCCAGAATGTATCAACCTCCTCTGGCATATCCAGAGTGCTGAAGAACACTTGGAATAGCAGATGCACAAATAGCCAGTGGAAATACACCTTTAATATATGTGGCAGACAAAGTACCTGGACGATCTTCCACATCACCACGGTTGCCTGCAAGGGACAAAGCCCCCCGAGAGAGCGCTCAGTGCCGAGGTGTGCGTGTGGCAGGGCCTGAGTGTGGCAGGGAGAGGCCCGGAGAGACCTTGGCAGGGGGAGCACGGGGCCTGGTGGGCCTGAAGCTGCCCCTGGGCCAGGTTTCAGGCCAGCGCCTGAGGCAGGGAGATGCAGTGGGGGAAGGAGGATGGAGAGCTCTGGAGAGGCAGCCTTGGGGCCAGCAAAGGCCAGTGTCAGAAACTCACAGCCAGGGCAAAGACACCCGTTTTGTCCCCATCGGAGGTGCAGGTGCTGTACTCTGGCCAGCTCCCCAGCACATCCAGGAGGATCAGCTGCGCCAGCTCCAGAGTCCTGGCTGAGCCCATGATGGTCTTCCACATGGCCATGGCAGCTCTGCAGGGTCAGATCTCTGTCTCAGGGCGGGTCTCAGACACAGCACGCTCTGTAGTCAAAGAGGCAGCACTAAGAGTCACTGTCATCTCTTTGTAGCTAAATTACACTTTGGGGGATTTGAAGGAGTTTGGAATGAGCTAGAGAGTGGACCTCTGAGTTTTTTAGATGATGCCATTGCTTTTTCTTCTCTTCTACATAGACAGGAAGGGTGAGCTTGTCCCACATCTCCACCGCACGGCTCACAGGGCCGCAAGACTTGTAGTTACAAGAGCTTTGAAGGATTTCTTGGCCAAGAAGACACGGCCAACAAGGATATTTGTGTTTTGGACCCAGTCTCCAATATTTCGTCTTATGGACTCATGCTCTCGGGGTCTCTAGCTGGTCAGAGTGACCCCAAGATAAGTTAGAAAGTCTCTTTTCCCAGCCCGGCGGTCGAAGAAGCAGTCAGAGCTCTTCATTTCTTGGTCTCCAGGTTGTTTATTGTATCTTATCTATAAAATTCTTTCTCCTGTCCTGCTGAGGTCCACTCAGCAAGAAAGTCTAAGGCGCTCTGCCTCCTCCGGGGCGGTGTTATCTTTTTATACTAAAAACAACTACGTGTACAGTATTTGCAGTTACTTTCCAATACCTATCATCTACGTTAGACAGTCAGCTTCTACTCTAAATCAGCCTAAAAGTGTTCCATCAGAAGATGGAGGGCAAGAAGAAGACGGAGAAAGGCTGGACATGCCCAGACTCCTCCATCTTCCCCCCTGAAGCCCCATTCTAAAACGCCCCAAAATCTATTTTTCCACACTGTGATAAATTAATTATCATTCTGCTTAAACTTTTGTGGCTTGTCATTTTTCCTACAAGGTTGGTAATTGTTTTTTCCAAGGGCTAAATCAAAGGCACAGGGATCTTGGGCTCTGTGCCAAGGCCTCTGAGCCCTCTGACAGGGTCTCGAGTCCTGCAGGGCAGCCAGAGGAATTTCCTGGGTTCCCACATCCTGCTACAGTGTAAGCTTCCTTAGCCAATCATGCTGTGACACACAAACCCACAGCACTGCATCCAAAACTTCTTGTTTACCATTGAAACTGATTTGATTTTTTCTAGATCTTGAACTCTAAAACTCTAAACTTTCCTCCACTTCAACTTTCCTCCCCGTGTCTCTGCTATAAACAAGGAATCTGCATTCTCGCTTCGCTTCTAGCACCTAAGTTTGGAAGCCCCTTCCAAGGTCTCAGACCAAATCCTGTGTTTAATTCTAAGCTTTGCTGACAAGACCAAAGGTCTGAGATTTCCCTGCATTTGGGTTTCCAACAACACTGATGCTGTTATTTGCAGAGTGCCCAGGATCTGTCTTGCATGTCAACTCTGGCAGGAACAAGGCAGGCAGCTGCTGGGGTGCTGCTTGTGGCCTCTGACAGCCCATTGCCCAGGGCTTGCCAGCGCCCCAGCCCCTCAGGGTCTCCCCCAGCCCAGCCAAGCTGCCCGGCAGCAGCGCCGCAGCCCCACAGCAGCTCCAGAGCAGCCCCATCCAGAGGCACCTGGGAGCCCTCAGCAAGGCAGCCAGCAGCACACGGGCAGGAGGACACGGATGGCCCTTTCTCCCCAGCACAGGGCTTGTGGCCATCTCCAGGCACCACTCTGGCAGGGATCCCCGCAGCCCCGGCCCCTGCCCAGCCGCTCTGTGGGCAGCACAAAGGCTTCAGCAGTACCACCACAGGACAAGGGGCTTCTGGCCATTTCCCCTGCAGCACTGCACGCCTGAGCACAAGCACCTTTTCCTTTCCTCCCCTATGCCCTGTGGACCCTAGATAGCAAAGACATCTCCTTAGAGTCTGTATATTTTAACACATTCTATATTTTTCTTATTTATCTCTATTATAACACATTCTATATTTATCTATACAAAAGATAAAAAATGCAAGGGAAGGGAAAAAAAATCTTAAAGAAAGGGAAAATCCCCGCTGGCCCAGGTTGCCCCAGCAAAGAGAGCCTCCCAGATCAGCTCTCTACAGAGCTCCAGCAGTGCAGCCAGCTGACCCGCGACAGACAAGGCTGAGTCATTGTTATGAATAAGAAGCTTGACTAGTCCAATATTCAAGCAGCAATCAATTTATTATTTAATATGGTAAAATGTGAGCAATACAGCGCTGGGTGCAGTGGGAGATGTTTTCCCTCCAACTGCACACCAATAATTGATGGTTACAGGTATTTATAGGGGTACTCATCAATTTTTTTCAGCAGTTTCTATTTCCAATCTTTTACTCATCGGCAATTTTTATTCCAAATTATTACATCACAATTCTATGCACTACTGTGATTTTAATTTCTCAGGACATATCTCAAAGGAGTATCCCCAGATGGTGACGGTCCAGTTTCCAAAACAAGAAAGATGAATCCCATCATGTGCGGTCCAGCTCCCCAGGTGTGGGTCCACCTTTTAATTGCAGAGACTCTAAATCTCGTAACAGCCATGTCCAGCTTCCCTTTGGTGGAAACTATAAACCCTTGAGGTGATGTTTATCTTCCTTTCTCAAGCTGTTTTTCTCTGCTTCAATAAGGCGTGAGATAAGCATATTCCATTATATATATTCAAAGCTATAGTTTCAAGGATACAAGTAATATTCTAAAATTATACTTCTAAAGGTTCCTATTGCAGAGCTTTTTATGGATTAAATGCAGGCAAAAGCAACATCTTTAGCACCTTAATTCCAATGCTCCTAAATCAACTAGGGTTAATTGCAAACAAAAGGTAGGCTCAAAGGCCTTTTTCTATGCTTTATTTTCCTCAGTTATTATTAGAATTCACAGCTCTCCCATTGTCGGGGTCCACACATTTCGCATTCAAAAATACACACGTTGCCTGTTTGTACCTGACACGAAACACAGCTTTGCAACTCACAGTCCCCCCTCTGCTTGTATAAATTTTCATTTATCTTACTCATTCGTGTCTGGGCTTCTAATCTGGCCAAAACTTTGCAATCTTTCTTTTTTTTGGTCTCTTTTCTTTAATTTCATTTTTTTGTTATCTTAGCTGTTTTCTCAAATCGACTGTCTTCTCTGGTAGCCAATTCCGAGTCGGTTACTGCAATCTGCATGCTTTGAATAACTGAGTGGATTAGTTGGATAAAACATGGAATAAGGCAAGGTAGAAACAATAACCCAGCTAATGAGCACAATATCAGGAACCCTATTTTCTGCTACCAATCTCCTCCTCCAGGCATCTGGTCCCACCATGATGCTTGAAGAATGGATTTCCGTTTTTGGACAGGGACATGAGCCATCCTTTTGATCTCTGCTGCCAAACCCTAGATGGTTTCTCCCCTAATCATCAGTCTCAACCTTTCCATCTATGGGGCAGTTCGCTGTAAACTTTTTGTCCACAAATGCAATATATACCATTTGGGGCTTTCCATAGGTAATTTACACCCTTGGGTTTTAAATTTTCCCCAACCCAGTATAATTTGCCACCCATAGTGCACATCTTTAATTGGTTATGGTCATAGCACACTTCACTAACATGGGAATGTGACATGAACATTGATTCCATTTTTCCCCCAATCCAGACAGTATGATTGCATTTGTCACAGACAGCTGGAGCAACAGGCTCTGATCCTGCAGCTTGCTCGTGGATTATGTGGAGTTCAGGAGTGAGGATATTAAGGCCCATTGCCTGGGATGCAATGATCAATACAGTGAAAATAATTCTCAGAGGGTTTAACTCTCTACCTCTCTCAAGGCCCCTTGGGTTGCATCCAAGATGCAACCCAAGATGTCGATCTTCTTGGTAGCAGAATTTATACTTTGGGATTTAGTCACTGATATATTTTATTTCATTTTTGCTTCATGAGCCTTCAGATCTCTATTTATGGTGGTTGTGGTCCGATTCTTTTTAATTTAGGCCAATTGGCCCCTGAGTTCGAGGGATGTGCGACTACAACAGGGTCGGTGTATGTGCCTCCCCCTCTTGCAGCGATACTTGGCTTCCTGCCACTCTTTTGCTTTAATTTGATATTTGTCTGGTATCCAATTGCTCTTGTTACCCTCTGCTTTTTCTATTTTGGCTTTTGGTACTTCTTGCAAATCAATTCCTGCTCTTGTTCTGTGTACCCAAGTTCTCTACCAATCTTTATCACCTGTTTTAATATATCTTTTCCTTACTGCAGCCCACAAAGTTTTGTCAGTTTCTTTCTCTATTTCTTTCATACAATTACAGCAGAGAGCATTAGGGATCTGTCCCCTTAGTAGGTTTGTATACCAAAATTCTTCACACTCTATATACTCAAAACAACCCCATGGATAACACTTACAGTTTGGAGTAGCACATTCTACCTCCCGTGAGTACAACTGGTTTTGCAGCTTAAGGTAGGAGCATTTTTGTGACAAACATCAGTCCCTTTTTAACTTGATTTTCAGTTCTCTGGGGATAGATGCAATTCTCCACTGGGATTCAGCAGGGGTCTCTGTCAGTGGTTCCGGCTCTGTCGGTGGTTCCGCTGGTTCTTTGACCCGCGACGTGTGGGTCCAGCCTTTTACTGCATTTGGACAGCAGTATTGGTGGTCAGCAGAGTTAAATATGGACCTTCCCACCTAGGAGACAAACTTTCTTCCTTCCAGCTTTTAATCAGCACCCAGTCACCTGGTTTTATTTGATGTATGCAAAATCTGAGAGGGGCTGATTGAGCAATTACTCCTTTCTCCCTTAATTCTAGGACATGTTATCCCATCTTCTGGATGTATTTTTGAATAGTCATATCGGCAATGACTACTGATGTTTGGGGTACTTCCTGGGAATAAGGCATTCCATAAAGCATCTCATATGCAGAAAGTCCCGTATCTGCATTTGGAAGTGTCTTTATATTAAGCAATGCTAAAGATAAACATTTTACCCATGACATTTGGATCTCAATCATTAATTTTATTAACTGCTGTTTTATAGTTTGGTTCATTCTTTCCACCCTCCCAGAGCTCTGGGGGTGCCAAGGGGTGGGAAATTCCCAAGAAATCCCCTTAGCTTGTGTTACTCCTTTTATGATGCTGGAAGTAAAGTAGGAGCCCTGATCAGAATCATTGGCCCTGATAACCTTAAATTGAGGAATGATTTGTTCCAACAATATTTTAATTACAAACTTTGCTGTGGCTCGGGCATCCCGGTAGGCCTCCACCCAATGAGTTAGTTGATCTACTAATACTAACAAGTGTTTCCATCTGCCCATCCTTGGTAATTCAGTATCATTTACCTGAACCCTTTCAAATGGTCTGTAGGCTATTTTTCTACCGCCGGTTGGAGCTTGTCTCATTACCTTTTTTGTTAACCTTTTGACATGTCAAACACCCCTGTGTTATTTGTTTTGCTATCTCAAAAATTCCAATACATCCATAATATTTTTTAAAAATGATCACATAAGGCTCTTGTTCCCCAATGAGTATGTTGGTGTAACTGGCTTAGAATCCTTCTAGCATAAGCCTTAGGTAAAATCTCTCTCCCATGTGATAGTACCCATTTTCCCAGGTCTTTCTTAGCTTCTAATCTTTTTATAGCTTTCTCCCCTTGAGTACTATAACTTTTAGTTATAAGTTATAAGCTCTGTTGAATTTCCACTATAGTGTTCAGCTGGATAGTCTCTTTTAACTCACAGGCTGCCTCCTTTGCAGCTTGGTCAGCTGTGTTGTTTCCTCTCACTAAGCAGCTTGACCTTCATTGATGACCTCTTACATGCACTACTGCTACTCTCTTAGGTCTTTCAGGGCTTCAAGCACCCTGATTATTAACTCCTGATGGATCAGTTTCTTCCCTCGAGTGTTTATCAAACTTCTTTCTATCTAGATGTGTGCACAATTCCAAAAGCATATTTTGAGTCTGTGTAAATTGTCCTCACCTTATCTTTTCTTAACGAAATAATCAGGTCCCTTCCCAAAAGATTGCATTCTGCTTCTGAAACTAGTAATAGATCACTAATATCCACTTTTCCTTTTGCTTCAATTAGTACTTGTTCAATAATGGGAACCTTAAAGGCCTCCCCTTTTGCTCTAATTACTTGAGCTGTTTTCCGGCTGATTTTGCATCTTTTTGGTAATCTTTGCACTGTTGATCTTTCAGCAGCCCTATTTACTAAAAGGTTGACTTCTTCACCTTGGGGAACTACTTTTAATTTTCCTCTACAAACAGTTTTTGATCTGCCTCTCACTTCCTGCAAACCCTTTTAACATGTCCTTCCATACCACAGTAAAAGCAGGTAGGTCTTTTAGAACCCTCACCTGTTATTTTTCTCATGCTTTTTGCATTACTTGAAGATGCACTACTGTTCTGAACCTCTTTTACTGCAGCCATGAAAACCTTAGCTTTAGTTTTCGCCTTCTCTTCATCTCTCTCTCTGTGCTTCCCTTAACAATTCTTGCAAACCTCTATCCTGCCAGCCGTCTAACTTTCCAAGTTTCCTTCTAATTTCCTCCCATGATTTCGCCACAAACTGAGTTTTGATTAATGCTTCCCCACAGCTGTATCAGGATCTAATCCCGAATATATTTGTATACTCTTCCTTATTCTTTCTAACCAGTCTACAGTTGACTCATCTTTCCCCTGACGTTCATTCAGGGCCTTGCTAATATTTTGCCCTCCAGGGACTGCTTCTCGAATTCCCTGAATAACTATATTCCTGAATCTACTCTGCCTATCTTGGCCATTGTTATGTGTTATGAACAAAAATTCAGTTAATATTTTTTTGTGAGAAAAAGTTACCACTACTGCTGGGCTGCTGCCTGTGTTATGGTAATTACGGGTCGTTGTCGTTAATGGTTGTTTTTGTATTAGTAAAAGCCCTGGCTGGGGTGAGTTAATGGCCCTTCTCCTGAGACAGTAACGGGTGGGGACCTTCCCGAACAGTGAGGAGAAGAGACCTGGAGGGGAGGCGTTATGCAAAGTGACTCCCAAGACCAGAATGCTTTGTGGGACCCCCGACTCCAAACTCACGGAGAAACCCCAAAAACAACGAGCCACCTAAAAGCTGAGAGACTGGAGTGATGTCTGGATGTGAGGAGCGGAGTGCTGGGCGTGCAAGAGATGCTGGAAACCTTCATCGTTCCTCACCCTGTCTTGGAGATCCCCCGGGCCAGGTCTGGGAGGGGAGTGAGACTCGGACCGAATTAACAACTGGAAAGGGATTACCACGCCCTAAAGGTTCCCATGAGGACCTGATACCCAGTTCTGCCCTTAGTGGACAGAGCTGTGCATATCCTCCTCCTCTGAGTCGCCTTGGGAGAGACGACGGATGCAGCAGACCCGTCGAGCTGCCCAATCCTGAGCTGATCACTTTTAATAAAGGCATTAAAAAGGAGGAGAAATCTCCTGGCCCTGTTTATTTCAGCTGGGGGCTCTCGTCCGGAATAGCCACGCCGCAAGAGGACTCAGGACTGGCCATCTTGGATCTGTCGACGGAAGGGAACCAGGACATCATTTTGATCATCGCAGGCTCAATTTTATTGATCAGTACGGCGGGTTAAATACAGTTAATAATGAGCTTCATACATATTGCAAAAGTTGAGCTCAGGATTGGTCAGCTTGCATATCAGCACCTACGCCTACTTCTACATTCCTATGGTTCTACTTTTGATACTTTCTACATATTCTTAGGATGTATTCAGGGCTAATCTCAACTCCCTATCCTCATGTTGCAGCAAGGTCGCTGCTGACTCTTCCTTTTAGCTTGCTGACTGCTGACTTTTCTCCTTCAGTTTAACCAGTGGCATTATGTCAGTGTGGCCTTTCTCAGCTAACCAATTATTAATAATGCTCTCCACATTTCCCCCGTTTTCTTCTTGTGCAAGGAGATTAGTTTGCCATGTTTTTGCTATTGTACGGCTGACCATGTTTTGGATACAGTTAAAGATACAAGGCAAGATAAGCAAAAACAGTAAAATTACACCCAGCAATCCTATAGCATAGATCACAAGGTTCCTCAGCCACGGTCCGAGTCCCAGGCCTTTAAGCCATTCGTCAATTCCTAAACCGTCTTCTTCCTTAAGTTTGTGAAGTCCCTGTTGTAACTCTTTTATCTTAGTGTGAATGGACACTGAATGATCAGACAGATTCATGCAACACATTCCCTCGAACTCCTCACATCCATGCCCTTGTGCTAAGAGCAAAAAATCTACAGCAGCTCTATTTTGCAAAACAGCATGGTTAACACTTTGCACATCTGCAGTTAGCATGTCTAGAATTTGTGATGTCTTGTTCAGCTCATTCTTTGCCCAGCATCCTAATTGTTTTGCTAAATTCATGGCTTTATTGGCAGATCCTCCTGGTAAGATAGTTGAAACTACCACCTGCTTGAATGTGCCCCAAAATCGTGGATCTCCTATCTTGCTGCAGTCTAAGTCATGTATGCTACGTTTTTTCCTGTTTGAATTTTGACTCAGCTGCATTAGCAAGGACACATTAGGATGAAACAATGACAATTTTCCCAAAAAACAGGGTCCACCCTGTGGTTTAGCTGGTATACCATTCCATGCCCTGTCTCCACAAATCAAAAATATTCCTGTGGGTAATTTCATTAGTGCTGTGATATTTGTGCCGTTACATTGACTGTAATGCTGTGGAGAGAATTCACTCACATTCAGGGATGAATCTAGGGTGGCCCATGTTTCTTTAGGTTGGTTTAAATTCTGAGCACCCGAAAGTTTGAAGCTAAACCATCCACCAGCTGTAGTGTTAGATATGCTGGCATTTGTACTTCCAAAAAGATCCAATTCCTCAGGAGGAGAGTGCAAAGAGGTGTTAAGTGATTGGATTAGTAAGCCATTGGATTGGATTGACGATAGCCATCACTCTGACCTGCAGTATACCCTTGTTGCACTGGCAATGTGATGTTTGACATGTTAGACATACATAAGGTTTGATTATTTATCAAACTACAAAATTCTCCAGGAGACCACACCGGAAGTCCCACCAGGCATGTTCGAAATGGGTTAGTGACTCCTCCAAGACTAAGACAAAGTGATGATTGGTTAGTTTGATTAGCAAGCGTTACCCATAAATTTTCCCTTGGTTGACTAAAGTGTGTTACTCCTACTGCCTCACTTGCTACAGCATTGAGCAGTATAACAAAAACAAACCTCATTTTTCTTTCTGCTTACTTTGTTTTTTCTTTCTTCGCTGTCTTTTCCCTGGTTTGCTAGATTGTCTATTGTAAGGCTGAGTCAATTCTTGGATATACTGATCTAATTCTAAATCAGCATCCTTGCTCACAGGTATAGCACGAGGTAAGTTTGAAGGCAAATCAGCTTTGCAGCGAGCTGCTATGATGCGTGAGGCTTTAGTAATTTCAAATATTCTAAGGTTTTCCTGTAACTTCCACCTAAGATATGCTATAACCACCTGTTCTGCACTCTCAAAGAGCTGTAATCCTGTCCGTCCTGGCAGGCCAGTACTTTGTTCAAGAGCTCTAACCCAGATATGATTTCGAATCCACTTTCCAAAACAAGATGTACACCATAAATATCCCAATGACTTCTGTGAATACCAATAAACCTGATTACAATCTGCACAATGCAAAGCTACCCATGCATAGCATTTATCTTTATCCCTTTTGCAAACATAACAAGGAAGCGAATGTAAGTAAGGACCAGTATAAAATTGTGTATCTTCAACCCAAAGCAACCAATTCAATGGTGGTGATCGCAAAGCCTCTTCAGCCTTTTTACTATATGAGGCTAACAGCTCAAGGTCTTTCTTTAACACAAGGTGTATCTTATTTCGTAATCGTAGTTCTTGTTCGTTATCCTCCTCAACAACTATATCCTCCCGAGGGTCCCACAACAGCAAAATTGTTCTAATCATAGAAAATTAATTAGCAATCACTGATACCCCTATTCAAATGAGACCGTTCCCCTTTTTGCCTTCTTCTTCTTATCTATCTTCAATCTTGCTGCTCCTAATTTCACTGGTCCTGCCACTTTCAAACTTAATTTTTGCAACTTATCAACGCAGCAATCTAATGCTCTATCAGGATCCCCTTGGAAGGGTCCTACAACTGAATGCTGTGTTAAAGGCACTAATTTTCTACACCTTATAGAAACTATACGTGATTTACTTTGAACCTTAATTCTATTTACAATACATTGTATTTCCCATCGATAATAAGCAAGAACCTTCTGTTCAGGAGACTCATAAAGATTTAAAGCTATATATGCGTTTTGCCCCGTTTGTCTCCTTAATTCATCTTGCCAGCTTTTACCCCACGTGTGCTCGTGTTTACAGGTATGACACCACAAATCTCGTAATAATGATTGTTCTATCCAAAAGGTTCTTTTACAACCCCCACAACGTAGAGCTATCCAGGCAGCACAATGTGAATTGTGACAGTCAAGGCAATGTAGTTTCGCTGGATCTGTTAAGTGAAAAGTTGATAATGAGTCAATGAAACCAATCAACTCCTGGGCCGTCCGATAGTGACGTGTCAGTGCTCTGTCCACCGCTTCCGAGTACCCCTTCAATTGAAACAGTAGTGGTTGTAGGACTAGAAGCAGTTTCTTCCCCAGTCGCTCCTTGTCCTCCTCCGTAAGGCGATCCACCAGAGGCTGCATGAAAAACAGGTTTAGGCCACTTAGCAGGCACCCACAAAGGCCCTGTAGGTGAGGAAACACAAAGATACCCCCGACCCCAATATAATACCTTTGCAGGTTTTTCCCATAATCCTGTACTTGGGTTCTTATACTTAACCCAGACCTCTGCTTCCTTACTATTTTCCTGACCTGACCTCGGATGATGTTTAATTGCAGGGGGGGTATCATCTTCCCCAAAAATGCATAAATGATTAATCACATACAAAACCTTAGCCAAACATGCTTGTGGATCTGTCAAATCTTGATGTTTTTCAATATACTGCTTAAGGGTACCGTTTGCTCTTTCCACTATTGCCTGTCCAGTAGAAGAGTGTGGAATACCTGTCACATGCTTAACAGACCACTGATTCAAAAATTTCCGGACCCTAGCACTTACATAACCTCGACCATTATCTGTTTTGATACTCTTTGGAACTCCCATAACAGCGAAACAACTTAACAGATGTCTGATAACCTGTATAGCTTTCTGTCCTGCCTGAGCCGTAGCCCATATGTAATGACTATATGTGTCTATGGTGACGTGCACATGCTTGACTTTACCGAATCTAGCTACGTGTGTAACATCCATTTGCCATATCTCATTTATTTTTAAACCTCGAGGATTAACCCCGATGCCTAGACCTATCCCACCATTATGATAACTACATGTTGGACATGCTCTGACAATGGCCTTGGCTTCTGACAAACTCAGCTCAAAGTGTTTTGCCAAACCTCTTGCATTTTGATGATATCTACTATGTGCTTCTCTGGCCAATGTGTGCTTGTCAATAGGACAAGAATTATCAATGGGTAGGGTAACCAATTTATCTGCACGTTCATTCCCTTCTCCTAAACCTTCAGACCACTTATGGCTCCTGATATGAATCACAGAATATGCTGCATTTCTTTCTCGTAAAGCCTTCCTTAACTGTATCAGTAACTCATACAATCGTTTATTGTTCACTTCCTTAATTGCTGCTTCCTCTATTCGTTTGACTACTCCTGCAACATACATAGAGTCTGTGACCACATTTAAAGGCTCCTGTAAGTTGGACACCGCCCATACTACTGCTAACAATTCCAAAGTTTGTAAGCTATCTGCAGGGTCTGCTGTGAGGAGTTGATGCTTCCATTGTCCTTTTTCTTGCCAGGTGACAGCAGCACGCCTTGATTTCTTTCCTGCATCTGTAAAAACTGTAATAGCTCCTTCTATGGGGTTTTCTTCTCTCAAAGGTCGAGTAATCCAGTTCCATTCTGTCATCCATTGCAAAACTCTAGGCACTAATTTACTAGTCTCTACTTTAGCAGGTGACATCAATAATGCTTCTTGTAAATTCTTTGAATTTATCAAGTACCAGTCCAAGGTTTCTTTTTCCATAGGTAATCTAATAGTAGCAGGTTCTCTACCATCCACTTCAAGAATTCTGAGACGCCCCTTTTTGATTAATGCAGCCAATTGTTCAATTTTTGAAGATATTGTTTTCTTATGCTGTAGTGGTGGTGATAACCATTCCAACACCCGTATCTCCCCCGTTTTCTTTTGCAACTGAGAGAGAGCACCAAGCAAGTGGCAAGGGCTATTCCAAATAGTAAGGTCAATGGGGTGGTCGAGTTGTCGACGAGACACATACCCTTGCTGTACACAGTTACTAATTTGCTGCAAAGCAAGATGATGCTCCTTTGTCAGGTGTACAGGAGTAGCAGGGTCCACACCTTTTAACAAAGGCCGTAGGGCTTCTAATAAGTGATTTGGTACTCCCACAATAGGCTTCAGCCACTGTAAGTCTCCCAGCAACTTCTGTGCATCATGTAGAGTTTTAATGTCCAATTGTAATTCCAATTTTTGTGGTATCACTATTTGATCCGTCAAAGTCCATCCCAAATATTTCCAGGGCTTTGTAGTCTGAATTTTCTCTGCAGCAATAACAAGTGAATATGCAGCAAGAGTATTTTTAATGGTGTTAATCTGTAAAGAGGAGAATGGCTGTTGCTGTGCAAACAAAATATCGTCCATGTAATGATATATTATAGTTGCTGGCCACTTACGACGTAGTGGCTGTAATGCTGCATCAACATAAAGCTGACATAAAGTGGGAGAGTTGCGCATGCCCTGCGGAAGAGATGTCCATTCAAATCTTTTATCTGGTTCCCCACGATTTATTGCTGGTAAAGTAAAAGCAAATCTCTTCATGTCATCAGGATGAAGGCCAATAGTGAAAAAACAATCCTTTAGGTCAATAATTAAAAGTGGCCAGTGCTCTGGAATCATAGCTGGATTTGGAAGACCAGGCTGTAAGGCCCCCATTGGTTCCATTTGGTCATTTACAGCCCTCAAATCATGTATCAAACGATATTTCCCTGATTTCTTTTTGATTACAAAAATAGGTGTATTCCAAGGGCTTGTGGACAGTCGCAGGTGTCCCTTTGTATATTGTTCCTGTACCAATTCATGGGCATGCATAAGACTCTCCCCTTTTAATGGCCATTGCTTAACCATCACCGGTGTATCCGTTTTCCAGGTGAGTGGAATGGGGAAAGTCCAAGCAATGGCAATTACCCCAAAGGGTGCTGATTAGTTAACACCACTCCCAATTGTGTTAAAATGTCCCTTCCAATTAAACAGGAAACTGTAGGAGGCAGTTGAACAATTGAAAACACAGCAGATATTTGTTGATTCTCAATGCACACAGACAAAGACGGCGACCTGCTTGCCAATGTAAATCCTCCTACTCCTGTGAGCATGTTTGATGAAGGAAATAGAGGCCAATGTTGTGGCCAGGCTTCTGGAGAAATGATGCTAGTATCTGCTCCTGTATCCAATAATCCATAAAGGGTTATGCTTTGATGCCCATAGGTAATTTCAACCTTTTGTTTTGGTCTATTTTGTAAATCCACAGTTAAAAGTGTAACACCGGTAGAGCCAAAACCTTTTTCATCCCGTGCTTGCCCAGTAAATGATTGTATTCCTGATGTCATTTGTGACAGTGGTACCAATTGTGCAATGCGTTGTCCTTTTGTAATTTTAATCGGAGGATAAAGGGTGTAAGCCATAATTTGTATTTCCCCTGTAAAGTCCGCATCGATAACACCAGGCAAAACAAATAATCCCAACATAGTTATAGAGGAACGTCCCAGCAATAATGCTCCACATGTTTGTCCATTTAGTATAAGAGGACCCTTTATTCCAGTGGGTATCCTCTCAGGCCGGTTCGTCATTAGTGTGACGTCTACTGCTGCTGATAAGTCCAAGCCGAGGCTCCCGGTTGTTGCGGGTTGCAGACAGGAGGTGGCAGCGATGTCACGGCAGCTGCTGGTGTCTCCGATGTCACGGCGGCAACTTGTGTCTGGGCGCGGCCCCCATGATTCGCGCTCTGCAAATGGTTTCCCGACCGGCGCCTACAAGCCGTAGTGTTGTGGGAGCTGGATCGACAGTGTTGACACCATACCCCAGTTGCTCGGCACGTTCGGCGTGTATGTCCTTCGTTGCCGCATCGGTAACACTTGAGGAATGGCTTCGAGCCCCCTTGAGTGAATGCCAGAGAGCCATTTCGGAGAGGAGCAAGAGCAGCTAGCACCTGATTTTGGGTGGACTCTGCTTGCTTTTGCAACCCCAATCCTAATTCCTTTAAGGCTTCTGCTATAAATGCCTGTGAAGCTGTTGGCATTAATGCCATTCGCTCTAATGCTTCCTCAATAGTCCAATTTGCCCCTAAAGTAGCTAACACTCTCTGGGTTGCTGGATTGCTATTTTGCAAGGCACACTGCTTCAATGGCGCCCCCTTCATGTAATCTGCCACACCAGCCCGATCTATAGCAGTAGCTGCTCTATCTATAAAATTTCCAAATGATTCTTCCCTTCCTTGCTTAATACCCATATAAGCCGGTAACCCTCCTGGCTCTTTAACCATATCTATTGCAGCACGCACCAACCTCATAGACTCTCTAAGTTTATCAGCTCCCGATATCATCTGTGCCTCTGTACGCAAATATGCCCCTAAGCCCATCAGCTCCTCTACTGTCACCCCATGTAATGGGTCTCCCTGGGCTCGTTGTACAGCAACCGATTCATTTACCAACGCGTGCCAATGGGCATTAAATAATAACTGCTGATGCTGAGTAAATATCAACCGAACTATTCCTCTTAAATCATTAGGACATAAAACCTGAGTATTAAAAAGATAATCTAACATTTGCTTAACAGGTTCACTTTTTACTCCAAACTGACTAACCGTAGAACGTAGCTGAGTTAACAGCTTCCAATCTAAGGGAGTATATTCTGCTATATTATGCGTAAGGTTCCCCTGTGCATCATACTGTGGTGTGTATGTAACTGGACATGCAAGACTAGAAGCTATTTCCACCGCCTCACCATCCCCCATTTGCATTACTTCTTTCGCCAAAGCAGCCCAAGCTTCCCTCCTCTGTTTAGCCATCTCCCCCCATGGATCACGGTGTGCCCCTGGGATGGGATCTGGCCCTTTAAGGGTGCTATGCTGCTGGCGCTTCGGTGCAGACACCGAGGTTTCGCGCGGGGGGGGCAGTGAAGCAGAGGCTGGCTCGCGCGGGGGAAGCGGGAGCCCCCCCTCCCCTGCTGGAGCTGACAGTGAAACCGGAGCCGGCTCAAGCGGAGCCTGCCTGCGGGGGGGAACCAGCCCCCCCGCTGGAGCCGGCTCTGGCGGGGAAATGGGCCCCTCCCCCACCGAAGCTGTAACCGGAGCCGGCTCATTGAGGGGTAGCGGCGGAGGCAAGGCTGGCGGCGGAGGCGAAGCTGGCTTGCCCCTCCCCCCACCATCCGACTCGCCCTCCCCCTCTGACAGGAAAGGTGCAGACGGTTCCACTGCGCCTATAGAGAAATCCTCCACACCACTTTGCTGGGGACTCTTAGGCATAAGTACCTTAGTTACAGAGGGTGCCAGGGGATCATCTTCACGACCATACCCTATATTCCTCCTATGAGCTTCTGTTGCCCTTTCTGCTGCCTTTCTCTCAGAGACCTGCTGAAGTAACGTGTTATACACCACCCGCCATAACTTCCCGAATTTCTTTGCTGACTTATCATCGTCTAGTACTGTATCCCACAATATTTCCCCAAACTTTCTCCACTCTGATAACTCATGAACTGTATGAGGATTAGAAAAGATACCCTTAGCATGGCCATAAGCTAATAACCCTGGTAACTCCTTTTTTAAATCTATCCCTTTTATCCCACGCCGCTCTAAATAGGCGGTAAATAAATCATATGCCGCTTGCCTATCCATACCTATTAATCAGCGCGCGCTGTTGCAGCTCTCCAGGCTCCGGCGACACGTATTGGCTTAAGTCACAGTTGTGAACCTTAAGGGTGCTTCAAATTCCGGCACCGTCCCGGCTGCTGGGACCCAAACCCAACTTCCGGACCGTGGCGTAATCCCTTTTTCTTTTAATCCGAGAAAAAGGGCAGAGATTCGGTTATGCCCGCATTCTCCACCATTTGTCGACGGAAGGGAACCAGGACATCATTTTGATCATCACAGGCTCGATTTTATTGATCAGTACGGCGGGTTAAATACAGTTAATAATGAGCTTCATACATATTGCAAAAGTTGAGCTCAGGATTAGTCAGCTTGCATATCAGCACCTACGCCTACTTCTACATTCCTATGGTTCTACTTTTGATACTTTCTACATATTCTTAGGATGTATTCAGGGCTAATCTCAACTCCCTATCCTCATGTTGCAGCAAGGTCGCTGCTGACTCTTCCTTTTAGCTTGCTGACTGCTGACTTTTCTCCTTCAGTTTAACCAGTGGCATTATGTCAGTGTGGCCTTTCTCAGCTAACCAATTATTAATAATGCTCTCCACATGGATCTTCAGAGGACAGCTGGCTACCAGGACCAGAGAGATCAGCTCAGGACAGTGACGCAGACGGGCACCAGAGCACCGGACTGGTGAGAAATCCAGTGGCAGGAGTGGGAGACATGCACATGTGTGTGTGAGTGAGACGAGGGCCGGCAGCCGGACCCTCGACCCGAGAGTGGACCCCTCAGTACCGCGTTTCCTGACTCCTGCGAAGGGGCAGGCCGGAAACAGGGGAAAGCGAGTGGAATTAGCGTGAGTGAAGTCGTCTCCCAAGGGGGAATAAAGGGCCCCCCCACTCCGGGCATGCGGAGTGAATTACTGTGTATGAATGGCACGCACCTAAAGTAAGTCCTGACAGAGGGAGGTCAGGCACTTTTGTAAGTCTTGAGAAGGATTCAAGTAAGATTTGTCAGTCCCGAGAAGGATTCGGGTGTTTCACAAGCCCTGCAGGCAAAGTAAGTCCTGACAAAGGGAGTCAGGCACAAACCCCAGCGAAGGAGGCTGTGGTTTGCTTTTAAGTCCTGATACGGTGAAGCCTAAAAATTGGCGGGTTAGGTGAACTAAAAAAATCAGGCAGTTGTTTTTCCTGACTGAGGGAGTCAGGCACGACCCGGATTTTTAGGCCGAGGCTTCATGTGTTCAAGTCCCGATAGATGTTAATACCTGACGTTGGGAAGTTGGGCCATCAAGAGATCGGGCAGTTGTTTCAGTATAAAGTCCTGAGCATCAGGCAGAAATTTGAAGTTCAGTGGAGGAGGCTGAAGCTCCTCAAACAAGGTTTTTTTTAAAATTCCCAGTCAGTAGAGGCACCTTTGGGACTTTTTTTTATTGAGACCTGAAAAATGGGATGTTGCAATAGTAAAAAGACTGGCAAGAGTCTGAGGTATATACATCCCAATAGTCCATTAGGAGAACTGTTAGTAAAATGGGATTCTATAGAGGCCACGGAGGGATTAGATAAAGTGAAAATGATCCATTATTTTATGGAAGTGTGGCCAGAATTAGAGGTGCAAGGAGGATGGCCTTGGTGTGGGACAAAAGATAAGTGGATGTGCCAACAATTAAATAATTATTTGACAGTTCGAGGCGATACTGATCCTGAGCAATTACTGTATGTACCTTGCTGGGTAAAGAGCACTGTTGAGAATGAAGGGGTGCGAATTTGTAAGGTACAGAGTAAGAAAGAGGGGAATGAAGGAGGGGATGATAGAATTAGTAAAAGGTGGGACCCCCTGGATTATTTGCCTCCTTCTGCCCCTCCACTTTATAATCCTCTTCATCAAGAACCTCAAATGGCAAGTCCGGTTCCTCTCCTGGCTGCCATCTCATTACCACCTGCTCAAACTCCTCCTTCTACCTCTTCAGCTTCCGCTATGATAAACCCAGAGAACCCTCAAAGTAGTTTGGCATCTGAAGATGGGCCATACTGTAGTACCAGATCCAAGACCTCCGAGGTGGAGAGACTCTTTCCCCTCAGAGAGGTTCCTATGGGAGGAGTGGCGGGAGGTGTTGGCTTTGTGAATGTTCCCCTAACTGCTTCTGAGGTGAGAGGATTCAAGAAAGAGTTGGGGCATTTGGTTGAGGACCCAGTGGGCATAGCCAACCAAGTGGATCAATTTCTAAGTCCAAATATCTACACTTGGGGGGAGATGAATTCCATCCTGAGTATATTATTTTCCCTAGAAGAGGTCCAGATGATAAGGGCGGCTGGCATAAGAATTTGGGAGAAAGATAACAGTCCAGGACCCCAGGTGCCAACAGGTGAACAGAAATTGCCACTAACGGATCCCAGCTGGAACTGTAACCAGGAGGAGGGGAGGAAGGCCATGAGGGAATATAGGTTTTTGATAATACGGGGGATCAAAGAGTCAGTTCCCAAAGGAACTAACACCCAATTGGCATTTGAGGGTACACAGGAGAAAGATGAAGCTCCTGCTGCCTGGCTTAATCGCCTAAGGCAGAACTTCCAGTTGTACTCTAGAATAGACCCAGACACCCCAGAAGGTCAAATGCTGCTAAAAGCCCAATTTGTTACCAATTCTTGGCTTGATATAAGGAGAAAACTGGAAAAGATGGAAGATTGGCAAGAGAAGGACATTAATGAGTTATTAAAAGAGGCATTGAAGGTGTATTTAAGGAGGGAGGAAGAAAAAGTAAAGGCCAAGGCTAAGATCATGGTTGCAGTAGCTAGAGAAAGTGTAGGGTGGGCGGGTCCACCACCAGGAGGAGGCAAGGATAGGCCAGTACTGTCAGGTACAAGAGGGATGGAGAGACCTCAAGTCCCTTTGAGAGAACGACATTGCTATTACTGTGGAAAGGCAGGACACGTCAGGAGGTTTTGTAGAAAGCTCAGTCTCGATGAGGCAATAGCCAAGGAACAGGACAATTTAGGAAGGATTCTTAAGGGGGAGGACTAGGGGTGTCAAGGACTTTTTACTATAGGGGACCCGATGAAACATCTAGAAGAGCCCTTGGTAAATTTTGAAGTGGGACCCCTAAATGAGGAATTTGAATTTTTGGTTGATACAGGGGCAGATAAGTCCTGTCTCAACAAAATACCACAAGGTATGGAAATTGGGAGACAATTTTGTGAAGTAATGGGTGCAGAGGGGAGACCATTTAGAGCATCGGTGATTGAAGAAGTGAAAACAATTGGAAACTCAAGGCAATGTAGAGCTAATTTTCTTTATCTGCCTAACTTAGAAAAAAGTTTGTTAGGAAGGGATCTGCAAGTCCATTTGGGGGTTGGGATTGTTCCAAGGGAAGGGAGGATGGTAGTACAAGTGATGAAGCTGTCTCAAGGAGATGTTGCAGAAATAAATCCTGAGGTATGGGCTGAGAGGGGAAAGAGAGGCTTATTAGACATTCCACCGATAACAATAAAAATGCAGGATGATACCTCACCCATACGGGTTAAACAGTATCCGATTTCCCTAGAAGGAAAGAAGGGGCTTGCTATAGTCATTGAGCAACTGTTGCAGGAGGGAATTTTAGAACCCTGCATGTCACCACATAATACCCCTATACTGGCAGTTAAAAAGGCTGAAGGGAAATATAGGCTGGTACAAGATTTGAGGGAAGTCAACAAAAGAACCATTGCCAGACATCCAGTTGTGCCCAACCCATATAGTCTCCTAAGCAGAATTCCGAGAGAACGTGCTTGGTTCACTGTCATAGATTTGAAGGATGCTTTCTGGGCGTGTCCTCTGGCAACAGAATGTAGGGATTGGTTTGACTTTGAATGGGAGGACCCGAGTACGAAACGGAGACAACAGTTTAGGTGGACCCGATTACCACAGGGGTTCACTGAATCCCCCAATCTCTTTGGACAAGCTTTAGAGAGTTTGTTGGAACAATTTGTCCCTGAACAAGAAGTGCAGATCTTGCAGTATGTTGATGACCTGATGGTATCAGGAAAGGAAAAAGATCAGGTCAGACAAACTAGTATTAAACTTTTGAATTTTCTGGGGGAGAAAGGACTAAAAGTTTCCCAAGGGAAACTACAATTTGTGCAATCAGAAGTAACATACTTGGGGCACATAATAGGGGGAGGGTATAAGAAACTAAGCCCTGACAGAATTTCAGGTATTTCAGCTCTCCCGGCCCCAAAAACGAAAAGAGATGTGAGAAAACTCCTGGGCTTGTTTGGGTATTGTAAGTTATGGTTGGATCAATACACACAGAGTGTGAAATTTCTGTATAATAAACTAGTAGATCCAGAACCCCTAATTTGGACAGCTGAAGATGATCAACAATTGGGAAACTTAAAAAACAAATTGTCTTCTGCCCCGGTCCTAAGCTTACCAGACCTCAGGAAGGGCTTCGACCTGTTTGTGAGTGCAGAAGGAGGTATAGCCTATGGAGTATAAACTCAAGAGTGGGGAGGGTGCAGGAAACCTGTGGCATACATCTCCAAATTGTTAGATCCAGTGGCTAGAGGCTGGCCAGTTTGTATACAGGCAGTAGCAGCAACTGCAATCCTGATAGAGGAGACTCAAAAATTGACCTTACAGGGAAAAATTAAAGTGCATACTCCTCATGATCTTAAGGCAGTACTGAGACAGAGGGCTCCGCAGTGGTTAACCGATGCTAGAATATTAAAATATGAGATAATACTAATGAATACAGAGGACTTGGAATTTATCACATCAAATGCCCTCAATCCAGCACAATTCCTAATGGGAGAGCCTATAGAGAATTTAGAACATGATTGTCTAGAATTGGTTTATCTCCAAACAAAAGTAAGAGAAGATTTGGAAGATCAGCCTCTAGCAACTGGAAGAAGCTTATTCATAGATGGCTCTTCGAGGGTAGTAAATGGAAAAAGAGCTTCAGGTTATGCCATTATAGGTGGAGAAACATTACAAATTGCAGAAAAAGGAAAACTATCCCCAAACTGGTCAGCCCAAAGTTGTGAAATATATGCCCTGAAAAGGGGACTGGACTTACTGGAGGGGGACCGGGGAACCATTTATACGGACTCCCAATATGCGTATGGGACAGTTCATACATTTGGGAAAATATGGGAGGAACGTGGGTATTTAAGTTCAAAGGGAAAGTGCTTAGCCCATGAGAACCTAGTTCGATCAGTACTAGAGGCCCTACAAAAACCTATAGAAATAGCAGTGGTCCATATAAAGGGGCACCAAAGAGGAGACAGTTTAGAAGTTAAAGGAAACCGACTGGCTGATCAGATAGCCAAAGAAGCAGCTCTAGAACCAGGGGACCCAGTAAAAATTTTGAAGACAAAAATGACACCTGAAAAAGGGGAGGAACCTATATTTAGTGAAGAAGAATTAGAAGCAATAAAAGATTTAAAGTTACATCAAGGACAACAGGGGGAGTGGTTAACCTCAGATGGACGGGTGTTTTTGAATAAAGCACTGGCTCGGACAGTGCTAACAGAACTACATAAATTAACTCACTGGGGAGTCCAAGGACTATGTGATCATTTCTTAAGAAATAACCTATGCATCGGGGTATATAGCCTGGCTAAAGCTGTTACCAGAGGGTGTATCATTTGTCAAAAAGTGAACCAGAAAGTTATGAGAAAAGTAGCACCTGGAGGAAGGGAATTAGCCTTGAGACCCTTCCAAAGCATACAGATAGATTTCACTGAAATGCCCCCAGTGCAAGGTTACAGATATTTACTGGTTACAGTTGATCATCTCACACACTGGGTAGAAGCCTTCCCGACCAGGAGGGAAACAGCTCAAGTCGTGGCAAAAGCAATCCTAGAGAATATTATCCCCAGATATGGTATTGTGAACACCATAGACTCAGACCGAGGTCCACATTTTGTGTCCCAAACATTACAAAATATAATTGAGGCTTTAGGAATGAAATGGAGGTTGCATACTCCATGGCACCCCCAGAGTTCTGGGAGGGTGGAGCGAATGAACAAAACTCTCAAAAATGTATTAACTAAATTGATTGAGGAAACAAAGATGAATTGGCTGAAGTGTTTGCCCCTAGCGCTGTTGCGCATCAGAACAAGACCTCGGGCTGACATAAGAATTTCACCTTATGAAATGATGTTTGGGCTGCCATTCTTGTTAACACCTTATAGCACAGGAGACTATCTGGAAGGGGAAGAAGCTACCAGAAAGTATTTAGAAATAATTGGAGGAACTCTGGAGGGACTTAGAAAGAAAGGATACCTTCCTCAAACTTCCCCTCTCGACACAAAAGTTCACAACATTAGTCCAGGAGACTGGGTTTTGATAAAATCATGGACTACGGGAACATTAATGCCTAAATTTGAAGGCCCCTTCCAGGTGCTCCTGATCACTAATTCAGCTGTGCGGACCAAAGAAAAATGTTGGACTCATATCACAAGAATAAAAGGGCCAGTCTCACCCCCAGGTACAGGACTGGATCCAACATCAGCTTCCCCCTCTGGCATTGGACCAGAGTCTGCACCACTCTCACCCCCCGGCGCTGGACGAGATTCATCTGCTTCACAAGCTAAATCACCTGAGTACACTGTGGTAAAAGGACCAAAGGATTTAAAGTTGACTCTCAGAAGGAAGAGTCAAAAAGACTGAACTGTGTGGGAAAAAAATTGTTTGTTAAGAGTTCTAATATTGCTTAAAATGTTTTAAGACTGTTCTGTGTAAATTATGTTGGTAAAAAGTTTAGGACTGTAAATAAGTAATTCTGGTTAAGTTCCCCAATTTAATTCTAAAGACTCCAGGTTAATCCTCTACAGAACACTCCCCTGGGAGGGGAAACCAAAATTGGTAGGGAACAGACCAAGAGAGGTTTAACCAGAGAAACGGGTAGAAGGGACTCTAAAGAGCTTGGAAGCTTTTCCTCAGTAAAGTTCCCCAAGAGGCAAGGCCGGGTGGGCAGGCTGTGCAAGATGACCCATACCGAACTCTTGGGAAGGGTAGTGCTGATGGCTCTGATTGCTGGTGGTGCTCAGGGGAGCCCAGCTGAGCCGTGCAATGAATGCTACCAACCCCTCTGTGAGGAGGAAGTGAGCTCCTTGTCGAGAGTCCACATCAGTTCTAACCCTGATTGTGTTAACCTCTCCCAATTGGTCTTTTATCAAAAAAAATAAGAGAGTGTATTGGATAGTATACAATACTGCCACTTTTTGGCAGCCACTCCTAGGAGAGTGCCCTATAGGGGAAGCCTGGTTGTGCTTTGAATGGGATGCTGCTGAAACAAGCTCAGCAGATCTAGTAAAAAGCAAAGAAATGGTGAAAATGGTAAGAAAAATTGTTTATTACAAGTATTTATATGAGTGTACTGGAAAAGAGATAAACCCCTTTAGGAACACATTTCAGGGGAGACTTAAACCCCTAGATTTGATCTTGTCTGGCAGCTGCGCCGCTAGAGTGATAAAACCAATTTTCTTATTACCCAAAGAAACTGGATCAAGTTTGGGAGTTCCTATATATAATGATTTGGGAGAAATTAAACAGAACAGGCACAGTGAAATAGAAATTGAGAAAATCCAAAATTGTAAAAGCCAAATTCGGATCCCAATATCTATGTTAAACAAAGTTATCCGGCTCCAGGCAGTATTAAAAATTAAGAATTCAATTATTAGGAACATTTCAAACGAAATAAAAAGGTTAGCATGTGTAAATAATGAAGATCAAACTCCTACACTTGATCCCAGTGGGTGGGAGAACCTAAAGATTTTCAAAAAGGATGTATGGGAGAAGGTAGTTTTTCTCAGTGTGTGTATACTTGGAGGATTGCTCTTTTTACTATGCTTGTTTATTTGTTTTAGTAAAATAGTACTGGCCGTGCAGACCAACCTGAAGAAACCAAGGAAAGTAACAAGGTTAAGTAACCATGACTACCAAAGTGCACAAGAGATTTATAGTAGATTCAAAACAAAAAATTGGGAATTGATGCGAGCTTAGAATTTAAGCTCGATCAAAGAAAAAGAGGGGGGACTGTTATAAACAAAAATTCGGTTAATGTTTTTTTTATGAGAAAAAGTTTCAAAAAGGCAGCCAGACCACTGGCCCTGCCCAAGTTCTGTGTGTTTTGTTATTGTAATCACGGGTCGTTGAGGCTAATCGCTCCTTTTGTATCAGCAGAGCCTTGCCCGAGGCTAAGTTGTGCCTTTCTCATAGTGAAGACACCTGAGAAGGTGGGGGGGGTTATGCAAAGTGACTCCAAGACCAATGCAGCATGGTCCTCTACTGTACTGAGAAGACCCCAAAAACAACGAGCCAAATAAGAGTTGAGAGACTGGAGTGATGTCTGGATGTGAGGAGCAGGGTGCTGGGCCTGCAAGAGATGCTGGAAACCTTCGTCGTTCCTCACCCTGTCCTCGAGATCCCCCGGGCAAGGACTAGGAGGTCTGGGAGACCCAGACCGAGGTACCATCTTATGGGATCAGGAGACTCTGAAGGCTCCCATGAGGATCTGATCCCCAGCTCCGCCCCTAGTGGACAGAGCTGTGCATATCCTCCTCCTCTGAGTCGCCTTGGGAGAGACGACGGACGCTGCAGACCGTCGAGCCGCCCAATCCTGAGCTGATCACTTTTAATAAAGGCATTAAAAAGGGAGAAGAAGTCTCCTGGCCCTCTTTTTGTTTATTTCACTATATATAATGATTTGGGAGAAATTAAACAGAACAAGCAAAGTGAAATAGAAATTGAGGAAATTCAAAATTGTAAAGGACAAGTTCAGACCCCAATATCTATGTTAAACAAAGTCATCAGGCTCCAGGCAGTATTAAAAAAAAAGAATGCAATTATTAGAAACATTTCAAATGAAATAAAAAGATTAGCATGTGTAAATAATCAAGAACAAACTCCTACACTTGATTCCAGTTGGTGGGAGAACCTGGAGATTTTCAAAAAGGATGTATGGGAAAAAGTGTTTTTTCTCACTGTGTGTATACTTAGAGGATTGCTCTTTTTACTATGCTTATTTAACTGTTTCATTAAAATAGTATTTGCTGTGCAGACCAACCTGAAGAAACCAAGGAAAGTAACAAGGTTAAGTAACAGTGATTACCAAAGTGCTCAAGAAATTTATAGTCAATTAAAAAAATTAAATATGAAGCTCATGAGTCAAAAATTGTAAGTTGATGCGAGCTTAAAATTTAAGCTCGATCAAAGAAAAAGAGGGGGGACTGTTATGAACAAAAATTCTGCCAATTTTTTTCTGGGAGAAAAAGGTTACCACTGTTGCTGCCCAAGTTCTGCTTGTTGTGTTATGGTAATTACGGGTTGATGTTGTTTATAGCTGTTTTTGTATCAGTAAAAGCCTTGGCAGGGGCGAGTTAATGGCCCTTCTCTGAGACAGTGAAGGGTGGGGTACCTCCCGAACAGTGAGGAGAAGAGACTTTGGAGGGGAGGGATGTGCAAAATAACTCCAAGGCCCAGCATGCCATGAGAAGCTACTGCTTCTAGCTTGCTAAAAAAGACCCCAAAAACAACAAGCCACCTAAGAGTTGAGAGATTGGAGTGATGTCTGGACTTCAGGAATGGAGTGCTGGGCCTGCACAGATGCTGAACACCTTCAGAGTCCCTCTCACCTGAGCAGGGAGTCGTCCCGAAACCAGGAGCAGACAGAGCGAGGGGGTGAACAGTAACATCGGATGGGATCACCACACCCTAAAAGCTCCCACGAGGACCGGACCCCCAGCTCTGGCCCTAGTGTAACAAAGCTGCGCATATCTTCCTCCTGCTCGTCGCCCTGGGAGACACGACGGGAGACTGCAGCCTCGCCGAGCTGCCCAATCCTGACCTGATCACTTTTAATAAAGGCATTAAAAGGAGAGAAAGTCTCCTGCCCTGATTATTTCATGAGTGACAGGTGCAAATTACAAAATGAAAGGGCCTACAGAAATTAAAAATTTTCTAATTTTAGAAAACTATAGTATTACCATCAGATTCCAAGGGCATAGAGATATAGGAGCAGCAAGGAAATGCTCCCAGAAATGTTTTCTAGCCTGAACAGACAAGCTAGCCACAGGAAGAAGAGAGAGCCACTTCTTTTAAAATGTGTGAATTACTGAATGCAAGAGCCATTGGCCCTTTCAGCTTCTGTTTTTAACAAAAAGTAAGCTATTAACTTGTGTTTATGAAGACTTTAGTTGGACTTCAATGTTTTTGGGACAGCTTCTGAGCAAAATACAAAGAAACTACATTACATATTAGTAAATGCAGCATTTAGAATAATAACTAAATAGTCCTATCTCATAGTTAAATGTTCAGTTCTTCATAAATTGTGATCAAGTCCATGAAATGCAGTACCTAATCCAGTTAAATCCCACCTACACCTCAGATTTGCCTGTGTAACTGATATTTTCCACTCCACTCCCTATCCCTTCTCTCACCACAGTCCTCAAGCCCTCAGCCAGGCACCAGCCAACTTCTCACCTCAACTGCTGTTAGCAATTACCAAGCACCTGTTGGTAATTACCTGAGCACCTGCCCCACCCACAGCAGCTGTAGGTCCCTGGCTGCTGGGAGAACAGGTCTGAAGTGCAGACCCCAACACCACCACCCCCCACCAAAAAAACCAAAAAAATCAAAACTTCTCTTAATAATTTGAGACTAGTAAAAGATCAGGACATGGAGGGACTTGTTTATCCCCTTTAGGCCAATCAAGAAAAAGTTTATAGCCTTCTCTGGAAAGGGAAGACTGGGGGTTTTTTCTTGAAGCAGAAGCATGTTTTATCAGCCCAGTTTCCTTTCTCATTTGTTCCTGCTCCCCATGAGGCCATTCACTAGGCATATATATGTAAATATCTATGTCTGCAAACACATCTACAGGAGTGCATAACTTACACTGGTGCAATTTAAAGCATAGTTTTCATTGTACAAAAATGCAAAAATCTGTCCTAGGAGAGGCACATCTTGTGGAGCTGTAAGGACACTGACAGCACATCTGCTACCAAAGCAACAATTCCTACTCTGCAGTGGCTTGAGCGGGCTGAGATGGAAGTGTTTCTTCATCAATGCATAAACCACAACAAAGTAGTGGTGACAAGCCTTTTTTCCAAGTCTGACTGAAGGTTTGGGAAGCAGGTCTGCCTGCAGAGGGCACACAGAAGCATGACACGTTTGCCTACTGTGCACCTACAATTTCTACACCATCATACCACTACTCAGGTCACTGAGCAAGCTGACACTGTATGACAGGTTATCTGTCCTGCATAGAAAGTCACAGAGAGAAGAAGAGAGGAAGAAAACACAGAAGACGACAATGCAAAAGAAGTTGAAGAAATGGGGCAAGGATTGAGCATTAAGGGACAGAAATAAGAAGAGACCATACCCTTGAACTGTAAAGTCCTGTCAGGAAACTGCAAGTACTTGCATATTTGAGTTCACCACCCGGACTTGCATGCTTCTCCACATTACCATTATTTCAAAAATTTTGCTTCCTGGACAAGCTGCCAGGTCTCCAGTACCAGTCCTAGCTCCCTTCCAGCAGTCTGCAGCTGAGCAGGGAGTTGAAAATAGATCAGGGATTACCTTTTACGCTGTAAGAATTCAAGACAGCTAAAGAACTTTGAGGAAAAAGGCCATACTGAGTGCCCAGGACAAAGAGATCTTAAGAAATTGGAAGAAGGAAGTATTGATTGAGGGTCAAAGTTATGTTGAGGTTTAGCCTTTCAAAGGTTTGTTGCTTTTCTACTGAAAACTGCAGGTGAGAAAGCCTAGGCAGAAAAGGGAAGGAGAAGCTATGTAAACAAACCCATACCTGTACACAAGGACAGAAGCAGATTTCTTCTTCACCAGGCTGAAGAGAGTGGTTTTATTATTTGAAAAACAAAAGCCAAAGTACCCCAAGTCAAATATATATATTGTCCCACTACATTTAGACATTACAACAATAAAAATGCTCTATAAAACTACTGCAGTAAATTAGTCAGTTAGGAACAATAAACAGGGCACATGTTAATAGTATCCATATCTATCTTTGGAAAGATGAGCAATTACAATCTGCATCCCAGCTCATGCTCAGTATTTACTACAATCTCAAATAACAATAAAGTCAAACACAACAGATGACTGATGTTCCTACCTTCTGCTTTCCAAACAGAGTTTTAAAAGAAAGTTTATTACAAAATCAGTCTCAAGTATGTTCAAGGCCTTGGGAGCTCTCTAAGCTTAATTAACAACAGAAATAAAAACTATATCTTTATAACAAAGTTATAAAGATCATAACTTTAACATCACACATATAGAATCCATTTTAATATTTCTGTAAAGCCAGTATTATAATATTATAATTTTTATATAACAATCTATTTGCAATATTGCCGAAAGAAGGCACACTTTTCTAAATACCTACTGGCTTTGGTAACTGCTAAAGGTAATGTAGATTGAACTGTACTACTGCTTACTCATCTTTCTGTTGCACAGAAATCTTGGATACTTTAGTGCGTACATCTGTAATTCTGACATTTTCTGAAATGAAAGCAAGAGGAGAAATGGGCTAAATTCAGGTACCTAAAGTTACGTATCAACATTTGCAGACCTAAATCAAATACACAAGGAAAGCTTTTCTATGGGAAGAATGCCAGAGCAAATTAAAATATGTATTGATAAGAATAATCAACACAGTAGAAATGAAGAGCATCTGCACCATAGGAGTGAGTGTATAAAATCACACTCTGCATCAAGAGAACATAATTGGTATTTCTTCACAGCCTTCTCCCTTTGCATGCCCCTCTGCCAAGTGCAAGGGGCCTCAAGGACTGAAGGAAACACAGGGAGTCAAATGGAGACACTTGCACTGTCTCACTGGGGGCTCCTGGGGAAGCAGTTCCCTTGGCATTCCAGCCCCTCTCTGCCAAGGGCACTTCCCCAGATGTGTACATTTCATGGACAACACCAACCCACCCTTAAGCGTGTGGTGCGGAGGTTCAGGGACATCACAACATAACCAATATGATCCAGTGAAGCTAAATTTATTATTCCTAAAAAGACTCTATTTATAATAAATCTTTACTGTCCACGTGTCTCTAGCAAATACATGATTGGTTAATCCTAGCTGTTCACACGTCTAAAATAGAATGCTGATTGGATCACCTAATTTTTCACACGTCTGGCTGGGGTTGTCTGGCCCACCGATGGCTCACTTTCCTAAACTTGCTGACAAACTTGCTGAGTCCTGATGACTCTTCTTCATGTATCTTTTTCAAGGATATACCGAGCTCATTTCTGAATATGTCCATAATTCATTCTTTGTGAACGCGTTCATTGTCCATTATTACAAGCAGGCTGGATTGGGCATTGGCTGAATATGGCCACTCTCTTGCAAAAACTCCTCCATTCTGTCTCTGAGCCAGCATTCGAGCCAGTTAAACAAAATCCTCCCTCTCACACTGTAAAGAATGTGGAATTAGAGTTGGAATGTGACCCTGAAATAGAAGCAGCTCAGAAATGAAAGTAGAAAAAAGTTATTCCAGAAGCTATTGTAGAAGGGACTTTTCTCTCAAATGATGTAGAAGCTTTTCCTGTAGTAACTAATGCTGCAAGTAGAGTTTGAAAACCTTTCGATTGGAAGATTTTAGAAAAGTTAAGAGCTGCAATTTCACAATTTAGTTGAATATCCCAACTTGCACAGTCACTTCTGCAGTATATTTTTCCATCTAACACATTAATTCCAGCTGATGTGCATACCCTAATAAGACTTAGAATGCCACCCCATCAGCAGTGATGTGTCATAAAAGCTGGGAGGAAAAGTGTGCTCAAGAAGCAGCAAGAGCTAGAGTGCAGGGTATCCTCTGTATGGTTTAACAGCACAACAGTTACTTGGCAAAGGGCCCTGGGCTACTGCCACTGCCCAGGCTAAGAGCATTGATCAAGTCTTGCAGATGAGCCAACAACTGGCATATAATGCTATCCTTGCACTTCCAGATAAGTTACACACTATGTCTTTTACACAAATTCACCAAAGAAGAATGAAGACTTTGATAAATTTGTAGACAAATTGCAGGAAGCTATCTATAAGCATTCTGTTTTAAATTCAGACAGAAAGATACAATTGTATGGACTTTGGGATCATTACTCCATTCCAAATAGCTTTCCCTTCAGTCACAAGAGCCTTCCATCTCTTCCAAAAATTCCCTGCTGAAACTCTTCTGCTCCCTTCCAAATCAGTTCACTACTCTACCATAACCCTTGAAGCACGGACAAACAACTCTTGAACTAATTATAGTAGAAAAGAAGGGTATTTATTGGAGCCCTGGACACATGTGAACTAGTTTCCAAAGACACGTGCAAGGAGTTGCAGACTCCTGCTCTCTATTTCTACAGAAAAGGTTTTACTTTGGGTTTCTAAGGACCCATAATACATAATTCTTACCTGCCGGCTTCGCATTTTTATCAGCTGAATATCTATTACAGCTGCACAATTGTACTCCCTTAACTGGGTCGGTGGGATTTTGAAATGAGGGAGTGGTTGTATGGGAGGAAGAAAGCCGTCTTGCTCATGGTGAACTCTTCTCCCATGGCCAGCTGGCGAGACCTTTTGACCTGCTGCTCATGGTCCAAGCCTCTCCTAACTGTTCAATTATTCTTAAGGCAAGGTATTTCTATGGTCTCTGCTTCTTCACAATTGCTTCCTCTATCCCTGTCACTCCTAGATTTATGTTCCTAATATATTGGCTACTCTTTAACTAAGATATGTGATTTCTTCTAGCTGTATTACTAACTTAGTTTCTTACCTCATTTTAAAATCTTAACTAAAATATGCAATCTTCTACTATCCCAATTCTATTCCCATCTAGCCCCTCGACCCATCTGCAGTTTTCAATTATCCTAATTACATTTTCAGCTAACCCCTTGGCTCATCTCAGGCACATCCCCGACTGCCTCTCTCCCAGCAGCTCAGAGCTGCATTGCACAGCGCTTGCTGTGCGCCACAGAGCACCAAGCAGGCTGGCCTGGTGGGCCTGAATATTTCTGCCAAACACTCTGCATCTCACACCTTTGCTCTGGCTCAGTGCAGAACTGCAGGATTGCAGGCGCTTCCTCCCAGAGCTGTGTGAGGCGCTGGCTCCTGCAGATGGGCCCTGCCAAGCTGTCCCTGCCTCACGCTGGCCTCGCTTCCCTGGCACAAGTGCCGGGCCTGAAGGAGCTGCCCTGTGCTCCAGCCTGCCGAGCAGCCTGGCTCCCTGCCCCGGTGCCCAGAGTGCTGCACACACTGCTGGCCTTTGCCAGGAGTTGCAGGGCAGCCGGCAGAAGAGGAGGAATCCTCAGCCAGCCCAGCGGCCCACGGCTGCCCTTGGCCTTTCCCTGCTCCTGGGCACACTCCAGACGGCCAATGCCTCCAGGCCGGGCCATGCCCAGCACGGCTGCGCTTCCCCTCGGCAGCAGCCAGCTGCCACCTGGGCTCTGAGAGCGGAGGATTCGCCCGCTCCCAGCAAGAGGCACCCAGGGCCCGGCTGCTGCCTCTTGCAGCTCCAAGGGCCTCCTTCCAGCCTGCCTCTGCCGGGGCTCAGGCTGCTCCGGCCTCTGCCAGGGCTCTGCTGGGGCTCCAGCCTGGGCAAGGCCGGGCCCGCTCTCACCTCACAGGTGCTGACAGCTCTGCACCACAGGAGACCTTCCCGAGCACCCTCTCTGATCTTTCTGCTTTCTCACTTGAGCAAGGTTCTCCTCCAGCCAAAGACATTGCTCCTAGGGATACAAATCCAAGTGGCAGGAACCCCAATGCTCTCCAGTCACAGCTGAAGGCCTGCATCTGTGCAAGATGTTTGGGCTGCTCCATTCTTCCTTTGGTTTTGCCTTCAAATGCCATTGCCCTTTCTGCCTCAACTAGAAGTGTCACAGTTGTACCAAAACGGGCCAGTGTGCTGGCCAATGGCAGTGTGCTGGCCAAAGGCAGTGTGCTCTGGAGATGATGAATGAAGAGTCTTCCCAACTTTCAAAGCAAATTGAATAAAACAACAATAACTTGTTTTTTTAAATTTGAACCGTTTAGTAGCAATAAAATGGTTATTAAAATAGTAATAGAAGTTAGAATAGTAAGAATTTGGACAATCAGAGTCAGAACAGTAAAGGACAATAAAAACAAAGACATACGGACAGTCCTGGTGCCTCCTGGGCAATTATGCCCTGAAAGCACACAGGCTAGCAAAGGATTAGCCCTTAAAAGCAATAGCCTGTTGCATATTCATGTATCTCATACATGATGCATAAATTCTTTTCAAACAAAGGGTGTTCTCTGCCTATTGTCAAGTTCTCCCCCTTGATCCTGTTGCCTCCTCAAAGCTGGGAAGGAGGTGGAAGAAAGTTGGTCTTTTCCAATAAGGAGGCAAGAATTCTTCCCTTGGGGCTCTTGGTGTCCTGTTGCTGTCATCTCTGGGCAAAGAATTTCTTGATTACCCTAACCCTTTCTTGAGCTAGTTAAAAAAGTATCTTACATCACATAGCTCCTGTTTTATATAATGTTATAACCTAAAACTGTATTTACTACGGAAATAATTACCAATATAGCTGGACGGGACCTACATGAGCTTGTCTGGCCCTTGCTGCCTGACCAAATAGCGGCAACTGTGGAATTTTACCCCAGAGACACTGTTGGCTAGCTGGGTGCTGCAGCTGGGTGCTTGGAGGCAAGTCCAGGCATGCAGGAGCTCAGGTTTACCTTTGGTGGAGAAGCTTTAAGGTGAGGTGAAGGAAAGGAGTCGGTTCTGATGGAGGGTTTCTATCCAGAGCTTTATTCCTGGCCCACAGGCCTCTGGATCCAGCAAGGGCTCCAGGAGAACTCCCAGCCGCATGGTTTGCTTGCCCTTTTACCCGGGGCAGAGGGGCAGGGAAGGAACACGGAGGATCACCAACCAGGTACGGGCGGGGAAGTGACAAGGGACAGAGGACACCTGGATGGCCCAATGTCCTTCCAGGAGGGGAGGGCATCTTTTGAATTCTGCCAATCACTGGACGCCCTTCTGGAATGCCAGGATTGACAGACAGCGCTCAGCAAGGGTCAGGGTGTGGAAAGGAGGGATGATTGACACACCTGGCAGGGAATTATCAGGGAGGAACCTGGGGTATCTGAGGCAAACCATGACATCACACCGCAACATACCACACTACTTAAAAAAATACAGTACTACTAACTAAGACACCATAACACATATAGTATATTAATTTATATATATATATATATATATAAATTTTAATATCTGTGAAGAGCCTGTCCTGTAATATGTACTTTTCACAACACCAAAGAAGCCATTGCACCTTTAAGAGCCAGCTGACAACTCAGAAGGAAATGTTCAGCTTGTTCACAGGGTGAGAAAGAAAGGATTCTTCCAGATGAGTTAAAGTTTCAGAAAGTTTATTTATTTACAATCCTACTCTATAATCCTGTAGGGTGGTATTTACAGAAAAATGGACAGGCACTAAATGAACCAGCCTAACCTTCTGGAGCTAACTAAACTAACTAACCTTCTAGGACTAAGTCAGGTTTTTAATAAAGATGCATTCAACTCTGTGGATAAAAAGGTGATGTTGCAAGCGGCAAGAAGAAGCAGAAGAGTTGCTGACAGACAAAGGGGTAGCAACCCAAATAAAATGATCCTTACAGCATCTACCAATTAGATTAAGAAAAAGATGCAACCAAACAATGCATGGCTACAGAAAGCTATAGGATAGGAACTAATTATAAACTATATTTAGAAGCACAATAAATGGCTTCACCTTGATTCACATTAAATTGTGCAGAGTCTTTTGTCTTTTCTCCACATAGTCCTACTCTAAATCCTACTCTAAATCCTACTGTATCGTCCTACTCTACAATACTACTCTAAGATGGCTATGGAGAAAATGGTCCTGATATGATTATAGAACCGTTTGCTTCTCCATCCTCCACTGAGATGATGAGTGGTGCCAGGGTGGATGCTGCCTCAGCTGATGTTACAAATGGATGCTGTTAACAAAAAAACCCCAAAAAACAAAAAAACGAATACAAAACCAAAAAAGAAAACAAAACGCAAACAAAAAACCAAAAACCAAAACAAAACAAATAGACCCAAAACAAACAACAAACCAAACAACAAAAAGACAAAGAACAGTGAACAGTGAACCATTACTTTCCAAGCTCAATGCTTTACAAGCTCAGTTGGGATTGCTCTGGGTCCTAAAAAGACCCAGAAAGAGGAGCAGTGGGACCATCTGCTACCCAGCAGTCATGTGCAGGACCCTGCCATCACAGGCAAACCTGGCCCAGAATCCCACTCATCCATTTATTCAGGTTTCTTTATCTTGTTGGGATTTTTGCCCTTCCAGTGCTCTAGAAATGGTGCTTTCTGTCCCTGGGTTTTCTTCCTTTCAGGAAACTCCAATGGCTCACATGGGTCCCTGCCTTTGAAAGACTGGCACTGTGCTGATTCCCACAGGGACAGAAAGCAGTGTCTACCTTTCCATGCCCTGCCCCTCGTGTGCTGGATGGCTCCTTCCTTCCCAGCAGGGCCAGCCCAGTGGCACTGGGCCCTGCAGTTCCCTCTCTGCCACACAGCCTGGCAGTAACCCTGGCACAGTTCCCATCTGCTTGAGCGTGCCAGGCAGCAGATGGGGCTGGGACAAGTCCCTCCCAGCTGTCCCTGTTTTCATGGCAGAAACCTCTGAGGGTGGGCTGGGGGGCACAAACCAGGGCCCCTCAGAGTGAGCCCCCCACAGCCCCTCCTGCCCACAGCCAAATCTCTGACTGCTCAGCTGGGACTGGCTTCCTTGGGTTCCTCCACCACCATTTCATGTCTCTGTACCCTGCATTGCTCTGCTTCAATTCTTTTGCCATTAGATAAAACTGAATACTCCACCAAATTACAAAAGAGGGCAACAGAAACAGTCAGAGGACAGAGCACCTCTCCTCTCAGGAAATGCAGAGCGAGCTGGAGTTATTCAGTTTTGTGAAGAACAGGCCCCAGGGAGACTTTATTGCCACTTTCCAAGATTTCAGAGTGGCTTTGAAGAAAGTGGGGGACATCTTTTTTAACAGGGTCAGTTACAATAGGATATGGACAAATATTTTTAAACACAAAGGGCATCTAATCAGAGTAGGTCTAAGGAAGAACTTGTTTTCTTGGAGCATGGTGGAACCCTGGCACAGCTTGCCCCAAGAGCTTGTAGGAGCCCCATCCCTCCAACCATTCCGGCTCCGGTGGCAAAGGGCTCTGAGCAACCTGATCTCTTTTAAAGATGTCCCTGCTCATTGCAGGACACTTGCACCAGAGGACCTGTACAGGGCCCTGCCACCCAGCCCAGTCTAGGATTCCTCACTGTTTTCATTTGAAGAGCACCAAGAATGGAGGTGAGGAGGAAGGGGGCTCATCTGCTGCCTTGGGCTTGAGTGGAGGAGGAGCCCATCCCTCAGAGCCTGTTTCACCTGCAGCCCCTTCACATTTTACCTGCAGGAGCTCCTTGGCAGACCAGCGCCGCGCCTCGTCTCTCTGCAGGCAGCAGCTTAGGAAGTCACGCAGGCAAGATGAAAATAGGTTGGGCTGCTGCAGCTTTTGTCTTCCTCCTGTGGCTATCAGGAGTTGGGGCTGGGGAAAAAGGAGACACCAGGCTCCACCTGCTTCTTTCCCATCTGTCACTGCTCTCCCAGATCCCATTGATTAAGCTCCACTTTGCAGTGGCAGTTTCTGCCCTGGCAGAGACCCAGAGATGACTTTCCTTTACCAACCAAAACCCCAAACTCTGATGCAGCCACAGCTTTCCCACTGTCCTGCAGATCTTGCCTTGGCAGCTGATTTCATTGCCTGACCTAGTTAGTGGAAACTACATCAGCACAAGCACATTTCCTTCCCTGAGGATTCATATCAGCTTGAGAGGTGTTTTGGAAGAAGGACTTTGCTATACTAACTCTACTGTATCCAAGGGTTAGGATATGAAAAGTATCTCTGCAGTGCTTCTTGTCTCTTAAGCACAGATGCCATAAAACAAAACCAATCAAGCTTTTTGCTTTGTTCTTGAAAACAATGGGAATTGGAAGGAAAGAATGGAAATCCACCAGGTATTCCTCAGGTAAGGAGACAAACATTTGGAATCTCATCTTCAACACAGACACATTAAGATGCATGCAACAAATGTACTGGGATGAAAATGCCTGCTGGAACACACAGGAGCCACCTGCAGCTCTGTCTCTCAGCAGCCTGAAAATTTCTGCTTTCCTTACATGGAAAAGAAAAACTTTTCAGTGTCAAATCAGAAGGAGAGGTTCCATCCCTATGGTCACCCTCGACTCATTTGGCTACACAAGTCAATGCATGAATGGTAGGCCCATCCCAGAAAGTGCCAGGAAACAAACAGGAGGTTTTGGCAGGCTCTCCACATCACCAGGCTCTGGCTTGGTGATGTGGAGAATGTTGCTTTGGGCTAGGAGAGAAACACGGTCACTGAGTGTTTCAGCAGCACTGCACAAGAAGCAGAAGAGACTCTGTGGCCTTTACACCCTCATGCCCAGGTTTCAGGCATGTTTTCCAGTGAGAAGAAACTGCACAGGGGGTTAGGTTCCTCTCTAAAATACAGTGCCTTAGCAACTTTCTTGTGCTTGGGCTTCCTTTCTTCATTTCTGCAAATGTAACACCAGTTCTGAGAGGCTTGCCTTGTGGTTTTAGGGGCATCTTCACAGACAGACAAGTGGGAACAACTTGAAACCCAAAGCAAATGTTGCCTGAGAAGAGCTGGGGAGTGTTTGCCTGTGGTGAGGCTTGAGCTGTCTGGCAATCCCCTTCCATGATGTGCAGAAACATCCAGCTGCTCCCCAGAACTCAGTCCCTCTGGGCACGCAGGCCTCTGGAAACCCCTGAGAATTCCAGCCTTTCTCCTGCTCAAGAGCATCTAACCTAAGCTGAGCTCCAGTTTCTTCAGCAAGGCCAAGGATGCTCGCTTCCATGCAGCTGACAGTGTCCATGGAGCTCAGCAAGTCTTTCTGATACTCTTCAGGCCAAGGAATTGCAGTGTAGATTGGCAAGACATCAGCTGATCATTATCCAGTGTGGTTCATGTGGAACCAAGCTCTAACACGCTGACAAGTCAGAGGGAGAGAGCTCATTCTGCTTTTGCAAGATGGTATTTAGAAACATAAGACACTGACTTGGAACTATTCAAACCTCAACTTGCAGAATCCATCTCAAATAGACAAAAAAAACAATGGCAAGAGGCCTTGGAGTCTCCATAAAAATGCCCACCATTGTTATGATAACTCTGTGCTCGTGGCACTGAAATAGATGGTGACCAAAGAGACTTTGCTATTATCCTCTTTAACCCAAAGGAGAATTTCAAAGCCAGAAATGTCAATGCACTCCCCTTGTGTACAAATAATTTATGTGGCTTTCTGTCCTTTTCCCACATCACCAGAGGTGACAAAGAGGGTTATATTCTGACTCTCAGCTGAGCCCAGCCACTGGCCATGGTGGGGAGCTGGAGTCCTCCCTGTCATTAGAACAGTGCAGGCCAGGGATGGCCCTGCTCCTGTGCTAAAGAAGCACAAGCACCGGTGTCAACTGCCCATGTTGGATCCCAGCCCAGGCACCTGCTTGCAAGCTCATCAACTTGTTAAAGTACCAAGAAACAGCCAAGGGTTTGGCAAACAATTCTAACTGCAGTTGGAGAAAAACACATCCTAAACTTATCCAGGCCACCCACATCCGTGACTGAACAATGTACAGATGACTTGAAAGCCTGAAAGTTTTGAAGATCCACAGGATTTGGAAAAGATGCAACAGAATGGAAGAGAAGAGCTGCATTTAAAAAATGAAAAAGCAAGCAGAACTGCTTGGGCATTGCTTTGGTAGTAGGTTTTTTCTCTTTCCCTTTTTTGTTTACTTTTCTTTTTCCTTTTTCTCATATGTTTTCTATAAAATTGAAACTGGGAAGGTCTAACCTCCATTGCTCAGGATGTTTATCACATGTCTGCCCTCTCCACTGAAAAATTCTAGTCCTTCAGAAACAGAGTTCCAACATTGTTCAGAAAACAAGTGAGAATTGTCAGGCATGGCTGGAGGCCAAAATGGCAGGTTTCTGAACTGGTTAGGTTTCTGAACTGCCACTTCCCTTTCTGATACAACCAAAGCTACAGCAGATGCTGATGTGTTGCAGGGGCATTTTTAGAAGGAGACCTTGGTGGAAGTGGTGCCAGCAGATGGCAATGGGATTTTGTCCAATGGCACACAGAACATGGGACAGGTGAGAAAGACAGTGGGATCAGTGAGTATTTGCACCTTACCAAGACAGGCGTTGCATTCCAGGAAGGAACTTCTCGTTCCACCATTTCGATGCCCACGATTCCCAAAGACCATATGTCCACTTTGGGGCCACATGGTTGACCTGTCACCACTTCAGGCACCAGCCACCCAGCAGCGCCGGCCACGGAGCTCCATCTGCCCTGCTCAGGGCTGAGCTGAGCAAAGAGGCCAAAGTCAGCTGTGGAGAAAACAACAAACCGTGAAAGCCAGCTCCAATTAGGAAACCAAGCAACAGAATTCCCCTCTCTCAGGCTCGGAATGTGCTGTTGAATCTCCTGGGAAACTGTCCACGCTTGATTTCCTTGGGGCTTCAGCCAAGGGAGTATGGAATTGGCCACTTCCAAAAAATCCCAGGTTTCTTAACGCTGCTCACAGCAGTGGTCTTTATTCCCCTGAAGCTTTAGACTGTAGCTCCCTCTGTCTGGAAGGGACACACAAAGAGCAAGGCCACTCTTGACTGCTTGTGATTCCTTATACCTCTGTGCACGTTCCAACTGTGCCCTCAGCTCACAGCAGGGGTCCCTGCACTGCCACCAGCACCATTTTTGGGGAGCTGGCAGTCACTCCAAGCAGCCCCACATCCCTGGAACGCTGCACCTGACCAAGAATATACTGACCCAGCTTGACAGAACCATCAGTTCTGAGAAGGATGTTGCTGCTCTTCACATCTTGGTGGATGACATGGTTTGAATAAAGAAAATCCAGTCCTTGCAGGCACTGAGAGAGAAAACAGAAAGAGGAGGTCAAAAATGAGTGATGGGATTTCATCCCACAAGAAAGAAAACAAAGAACCTAAAAGATTCCCTCTCCAGGGGAATGGGGAGTAATGGCAGAACAGTAATGGCCACTGAGAGGAAGAGCTTGCTGCTCCAACACTTGCAGCGCAGGACCTTTCTGAGGAAAGGCACGTCAGCTTTTGAAAGAGCAACAGCACCTGCTGTTGTAGGCTGTCCCCTGCCAACCAGCCAGGATGACTCCTGCTGCAGTAGACGTGCTTTTTCCATGCAGAGGACAAAGGAGGGGTTTGGAAAGGAAAAGTCCCTCCCTTTGGTCTTTAGTGGATCACTTTTGGATGGGAGGCTGCATGACAAAGATTTTCTTGCTGGCCTCAGCACAGGCTTGGATGTATCACACCAGTCACTTTCCAGAAGCAAAGAGTATTTTGGCTGCACTACTATCATTTTCAGCTGAGGACTGTGAGAAATGAGTCTTTTTTCTTTGCTGATCATTTCAAATCCTGCCACCAGCACCTTTGCTTTCACAGGCAAGGAATGCAGTGAAGACAAACTCCAGGCATACATTTAGTAAGGCAAGGTGGAGAACAGCAAATACAAATACAAGAGACAGAGCGAGAATACAACAGCAGGAGATAAGAGTACTGGCACTGAGTACAGGGAATGCAGGGGCACTGGCAGGCCTTTCACTTGAGATGCTTTTACTCGCCCATAGAATAGCAGCAACACAGAAACAAAGCTTGGCACAGGAAATCACTCCAGCTCTGATGCCCCGTTTCCCAGACAATGCTGCCCAAGCCCTTGGAAACACAGATGGGATTGCTGACCTCCCGACTGATGGCTGTCATCTCATCTTCCGACAGGTAGGTCTGGCTGATGACATTGCTCAGAGTGCCTCCATCCATGTACTCCATAACCAGGGACAGTTCCTTACCCACAAGGTAGCTGAAAGAAGGAAACAAGGGCGTGGAGATGAATGTACATGGCTAGGTTGCTGTTTGGAAAAGACCGGTTGACTCTTCTTTTCAGATCCCTTTGAGACAAAGACAAAATAAAGGAAGAGACATTCCCTCTTGGCTGTGCATTGTTTGCCATCTGTGCAGTCTCAAAGAGAAAGGTACAGCTGCGAAAAAGGAGATGTCTTAGATGGGCAGCAAGCAAAATGTGCAGTTTCGTAACAGCCCAGATAAAAAGCCTGTCATGCATGGTGTTTCTGGTAAAAAGCACCTAGTCTTCCTGGCATGCATAGCAATGGAAAACAGTGGCAACAATCCAAGGGAAATCCTTGTTAGTTTACCTGGACATAGGAAGACACTAGAAAAAAATCAAGCTCCAAAACAAAGTGGTGGCTGTGAATATAGAGATCATTGATTTAGTAAGACACAACTCATCCGGGTTTTTGAACAATTTTAAAATACCATGTGCCAGCAAAGGATCATGCAGACAAAATGCAATCTCTTCCTATCCCCCGGAGATGAAAAGAGCAATAATAATTAGCCAATAATTACAACTCTATTTTCTGCCAGTGACCAAAGTGGGATTTTACCTTGCATGTTTGCAATATGTGAACAAACATTCATTGGACAAAAGCACAACTCACCTGTCTAAACAGTTGACCACGTTGGGATTCCTGTTAACCTTCATGACTATGAGTTCATTGTCTTTTAGTTCCTTCTTCCTCAGTCCTTGAAGACGTATTTTCTTGATGGCCACCTAAAATGACATTGAAAATCAGTAACTTGAGAGGTTGGTGGCACGAGACCACAAGGCACGTGGAGCGAGTGATTTTGCAATGACACAGCTGAGCTGTGCCAAACTGCCTTGTGATTAGGCACTGCAGTAATCAGGAACTGACATTCCAACAGCCCATTTCTCTGCTCCCTTGGGAGCCAGTTACAGGACACGTGGGGCCACTGACATTTTGCCTTGACCACTTGGTAACAGCGGTGTCTCAGTTATCACCCACAAACCTCTGACCACACTCTCTGCTGCGTCATTTGGGATTCAGAAGAAGTAATCCTTGCCTTAATACTCTGTGGATACATCCTGGGCTATGGGCAGGGCTTAGGGCTTTCAGGGACGCCTTGCAGATCTCTCCCTATGTGCAGTTCCCAAGTGCAGAACTGCAGGTGGCTAAGGAACTACCAGTAACTTTGAGATGGATTTGCTGGCAGCCAGAAATGAGAATTCAGGACTCTGAAGCTGTAGCCCCAAAGAGCAGTGAGGTGCTCGCAGGCACCACCTTTGTTTTAGCAATGGAGAGCGAGTGAGCGCGTCCTTCTCTGAAAGGAACCGCTGCCCTCCGTGCCTTCCTTCCGGCAGCTGAGGAGGACAAAGTCCCAAATGTGTTCTGTGGGCTGGTGCCAGTCTGTGCTTCTTGTGCCTTTTCAGCACAGCTCTGGCCAAAGCTCCAGCCACAGCTCACACCAGAGGGGAAAGCCCTCAAGTGCAGCAGAGTCTGCAGGGGCTGGTGACATTTACCTCTCCTCCTGTGGCAGTGTCAAGTGCTTTACAAACATCTCCAAAAGTCCTAGAACCAAAACAGAAGCAGAGAAAGGAGAAGCCATTTAGATCTTGCAGTGAAAGCCAGCGCACATAGGAAAACTTTGCTGGAAATGCCGCAGATCTGCAGGACACTGGAAGCATGGAGATGTCTCTGACAGTGCCTTCTGAGCACACTTAGAAATTCTGATCAGCACTGACAATCTAAGCCCAGTGCCTGAACACATTTGCAGCTTGTCTGACTTCACACTTGATACCTATTCCACCAGCAAAACGCCTGATGCATAGTTTTGTACAATTAACATTGCTTGGACTCACCCACTGCCAATATTTTCCAGTTCAATGTATTTTAGAATAGGATTTTCCATCTTCACCATTCTCCCTGAGGGAAACAAAATGCAAGATGTTCACTTTAAAGCAGAGATCCCACCTTCTAGGAGATACAAAAGGCAGCCCCACTGTCTGGGGCTCGGAGCCCTCCCTTGGTGGACAGCTGGCTAACAACAACAGGAACAGGAACTGGAACAACAAGAGAAGGACAGCAGGCCCACAGCACAAGTGGCTGGCACAGAGGCTGATTTCTAGCATCCTTTGAAGGGAGAGACCTCTTGACAGCAGGCACACAGGGAAGCACAGGGAGATACATTCAGAGGAGACTGAGACCAGAAGAGAATACCTACCAAGGCAAGTAAGTTTGTCATCTAGAAACGTTAAGGAGAGCTGGAACTAACAGTGCCTTTGTTTTCTTGGGAATAAACACTGTGAGATTTAGAAAAGGTTTCCTGCTTGCTAAGATTAAATGCACCTGGACATCTGGAATCAATTCCTCTGAACAGATGCCAAGTTCAGAATATTGCCAAGTGTTCCCATCTTTTCCACCTTGCAGCAGTTTGCCAGAAGAATGCCTCTGCATTTGTAAACCAGAGCAGCTCATGCTAGAACCAATCCCCACGGGACTTTCAGCATCAGGACCCTCACCCTTTATGAGCAGGCTGAGCTCTAAGACGCCCTTGCCCGTGCCCCGCGTGAAGAACCGCGCCACTTCTCTTCACTCTGACAGCGCAGATCAGTCGCTCCCATTGCACTCGCCCTCTCGACACCGCACACGTCCCCATCTTCCCAACTCAGCACGGCGGGCATGGGCACAGAGGACAGCAGTGCTCCTCAGGCGTCCCTGTGACACAGAGAGCTGCCCAGAGGAGATGCTGACCCTCTTGTGAGCCCAGGCCGTGCGAGGCAGAAGCCGGCCCAGAGCAGGGGCTGCAGCCACAGGCAGCTCCACGCTGCAGCAGCCGGGCAGCAGCGGGACGCTCCCAGCTAAGGAAGGCTCCAGCCTCTGCATTCCCACAGCCCTCAGGGGCAGGGCAGAGACCACAACAAGGCTGGCAAAGCCCAAGCATGAGCACTGACAGGCACTGATGGGAAGAAGCCAGAGTCACCCTGAGCCCCCGACAAGCTGTTGCCCCCATTCAAGACACAACAGGATTGGCTTTGAGATCAGCCACACCAAGGCACAGATCAGTGCCCTTTTTGTCCCAACTGGTGATGGTAGACACAGAATCCACTGGGCTCTCTTCTCAACCCTACCAGATCTTATCTGAGAGCACAGCACTGGCAGCTGTTAAGGGCAAGAAGCAGATTCATTGGGTTGTGCTGCAGAATCACAAAGGGCTTGATGTGTTCTCCTACAGACTGATCTCAGCAGGGCTTCTGCCAGTGGCTAGGACTCAAGAAGTCACAGCCTTCTGCTGATCCAGGAACAATCCCTGCTTCTGCCTTCAGCAGAGAGGGAAGCCCAGGCAAACTCCAGCCAGTCTAAGCTGCCCTCAGAGGCAGCAGGAACACCCAGAGCTCTCTCTTGCTGCCTTGGAGCACTGCCAGCACTTCTGTGACACTAAACTGAGCAGAACCCTTTGGCACAGCTATGCTGACACATGCACACAACACACTGTCCCTCAGATGAGAAAGATACCAGACGTACTCTGCTGCTCCAGGGAGTCACCCGCCGTCTCCTGTTGCTGAGCACCAGCTGGGTCAGCACGGGAGGTGAACCAAGGGCTCAGGCTCCACTTCTTCAGCTGGGGAGCAAAGGCTCCTTGGGACGGCACTGCTGCTTCTGCAGCAGCTTCAATGTCAGAGTCGGTGTCGATCTGAGACAAGAAATGAGTTGATGTCAGGAAGGTGTGGCAGAGATTGCCCTGAAATGCAAGAGAGATTGCCATTTGAAATGCAAGCCCTTAGGAAGCTGCTGTCAGCCACATGCAGAGCTCTTCCACTGGATTGCTTTGGATGTCCACTTGTGAAACCAAATGGTCAAAAGCAAAGGCTGGTTTGACTCGAGTTCATAGCCAGTTTCTTGTTCTAAAGGATGACTGCAGCAATGACCGCTCCACTTCCTCCCAAAGACTCCTTTCCTCCTCCTAGGCCTGCAGATACATTTGCAGCTCCTCATTCTAATGTTCTACCTCCTGCCATGAAATTCTCTTTTTCTGCACCTTCCTTGGGACGAGCTTATCCTGCAGCATCTCTGGATGGTTCAGTGCCTGGGCCTCATGCCAGCCTCGGGGCTCTTGGTTGCCCGTCATTTGCTGGAACTCTCTGCAGGCTGCCAGGTAGGATGGTGACACTTCCACCTCAAGTCAAACAGAACAAAGCAGTCAGAGACTACAGCTTGTCCCCATCAGCCAGGAGTCATCAACTGGGAAGAAAGTAAAGAAAAGGACAGGAGCAGATTCGCAAGGGATACAGACAGCTTGTAGCTCGTATTCCAAATCTATGTGAGTGACCATGTTCACCTGCAAAAACACCTCAAGAAACAAGGTCACCTGGAAGAAGCCAGCAGGAGTTCATTGGGATGACTGCTGGCTAAATGGCCAGAGGAGTAATGCCACTGTCTAGAGCATCAGCTGAGATCCAGCAGAGCAGGAAGTGTCCTTGAGAGCAGCTCTGACAGAGGCCTCATCAGGATGGCACTCAGAGGCATCACCCACTCCCTGCTGCTCTGCACTGGAAAGGCAAGGAGGGCAGAAACCACCCCTTGGGTGACTGCAGTGCCTATTGCTATTTCACTCACTTGCTTTTCTAGAGCCTTTTGCTCCTGAAGGAGGCGATTAATTTTCTCTTTGACGATTTTAATTTTTTCGTCTAGCCTCTTCTTCCTTGCCTTGGTCCTAGCTTCAATTTCCTGCAGCTCTGTCTGCATCTGTTCATCAATTCTCTGTAAAGAACAACGGAAAGGACTCACTTTCATGAGTGGAGTGGCTGCCATTCCTTCATTCACCTGTTTTTGTTGATTTCCCCTCTGCATAGGGAGATTCTTCTCCTCTTGGATGTCTTCATTCCTCCTCCTCGCTGCCATGATGTCACTCTGAGCTTCAGGCAGCTCAGCTTGTGGCTCTGCCTTGCTCTGTACACACAAAAGCAGAGCAAGTGACTGAGAGCTGCCATCAAGCTCAGCTTTTCCCTCTTTTAGCCTCAAAATCACATTTATTCAGCCCCTTCTTTCTGCTTCCCTACCCAGCTCTGCTTCCACTGTACCATCCTGTCCTGGTGCTGATCTCTGCAGATTCCAAGGCTCTGTGCTTCCAGTGCCTGTGGGACCCCTGGCCTCCTCAGTACCAGGAGCTCTGGTATATGCCCCTCTTCCTGCCCTTCCCTCTGTGCCCTGGCCAGTCAGGCATACCTGGCCATTCTCCTGTGGCTCTTCCACCTGCTGCCTGAGCTGCTCTTCCTGCCCTCGGGCAGGGAACAGCTCTCCCTGAGTCTGGCATGGCAGCTCAGATGAGGCAGTGTGCTCCTGCTCTTTCTCGAGAAGCACCTGCAGAGAAAGCAAGAGAAGATGGGTTTCAACTTCCCATACGCCCTTTGTGGGCCAAGACTCAAAGGCTGCTGGGCTCACACATTCCCAAAGCACTGTGCTGCTGCTCTCCTGGGTCGTTCTCTGCCCGAGGGGAGGCACAGATTCCAAAGTGACCCTGGCCCTACAATCAGGGGCCACTGGGACTGAAGCTCCAGCAGCCTCTCAGGCAGCTGAAAGGGAAGGGGTGGCATTTCTCAAGGGTCTGGTGAGAGCCTCCCTCTGCTTCTGCCATGTCCTGTTTGTCTTTCAGTAGTGACTGACTCCCCGCCCTGTCCCACAGCTCCATCCTGGCTCTGCAGGGGCTTCCTGGGTGAGCTCACTCCTTGTGAGAGACACTTCTGGAGTTCACCTTCTCTTCGGGCCTGCACCAACATTCCTCCTTCCTGACATCTACACTCTTGTTAGAAAAGCTGGTCATTCAGGAGATGAGGATGCATGCAAAGATCTCTGATGGAAGTCAGAGAACCTCTATGGCCACCTCAGTATATGGAGGAGGACCAAGGTGTTTCTTCTCCCTCTTTTGTCAACTGAGAATTCTGACCAGCAGTAACAGAGTTTCTCCTAAGGCCCCATTAACGAATGCACTTACACAGCCCTGGGGATGCCAGCAAAGGAAACCATGTGTCATGTAATGCATGTATGAGCAAAGTCACCAGAACCCAGCTACAGCATGGGATAGTTCCACTCCCTTAGGACATGCAAAAATTTAAAGGATAAAAAGAAGGCTTCAGGGCACAAGAGGCTGGAGGAGGAAAACAGGAGGGTAAAAAACAACCATCTCTGGAGGGGGAAACATCTCTGCCTGCTCAGGATCCATCAATGGAACTTGTCTCTACTCCTCTCCTGAAGGGATGCCTTTAGGTGAGCTTTGCATCTTCCACTGCTTTGGTGCAGAGCCAGGAAGATTCAAATAGATGTATAGATAGACAGATCTCACTTTTATAATCTCTCTTTACTGTGCTGTGGTATTTAAATTCTTTGAACTCAGAGAGATATAATTCCCTCTCCTAGGTTTTCTTTAAGGGAAGGTAGTGAGAAACTTAGAGAAGAAGAGAAAACAATTATTATCTCTACTGGCTGTTCGTTTTGTTTAGTACATGTAGAATGTGTTATAGTGATTGTTTACTGAAAGTGATTTGTTAATTGGATTTTAGTGATAGTTGTTTAGCTTGATTAGCTAATTAGATAAAAGCTGTGTCAGGACTTTCTGGAGACAGTCATGAGTTTTTCTTTAGTAGCTTTTTAGTATAGTATCCCTTTAGTATAGTTTTAATATAGTACTAGTGTAATATAACATAGCTTAATAAAGCATTTGTTTAACCTTCTAAATCATAGAGTCAAAGCACATTATTCCCCACATGGGGGTCACCCTGAATCAATCCTGTCCTTTCTGTCACTACACACATCAGCACTCGGTAGCAGTGCCCCGATCAGCAGCCATCCTGAACTTGCTCTCCTGTTGCTTCAGTAACCCAAACTCTTGGGCAATCTGAAGCGTGTGGGTCCCTATGGAATGCAGTCAGACCCAGAGCATTGCACTGGGAACTGCACTCTTTGTGCATCTGTGCTCGGGCAAGTTCTTCTCTTGGACTCGACCACACAGATGGTGCTGAAGTGGCTGGAGTCAGAAATGCAGCCCAGCCCCTCCCAGCTCCTCTAATCTCTGAGCACCAGCTGGAATACAAGGGCATTGATTTCCTGCTCAGTTCCTAAACACAACACACACTGATTCCCTGGGCTGCCAAAAGACATGGGAGCCATTAACCTGAAAGTGATGTGTTTCTGCCAGTGCTGGAAAAGGGCAGGAAAGATTGAGAAAAAGCTCCCTTGCTCCCTGGAGAAGGAGAAATTACCCAAGGCTTCTCCTTCTAGCAAACAAACAAATAAACAAAATATGAAAGTGTTACCTACTCCAGTGTCTAAAGCACTTGGATGCAGTGAAGGGATGTCTGGCAGGGAAACAGCCCTTGTGCTGAGCATTGGCTCTATGGATCCAAGGACGGGATCTATGGAAGTCGGCCTGAAGGTCCCTCAAGAGCCCCCATGGTCCAGGCTAAAGCTCCCTCAGCACCTCCTCCCTGGCCTTGTGCTGCACCCCTTGCCCAGCTCCCCTGTCCCTCTGTGCCCATGCTGCAGCCCCTCCATGACTTTCTGCTTCCCAGGGCCCACAGCTGCACACAGCACTCCAGCTGTGGCCGCAGCACTGCCCAGAACAGGCCACGCTCCCTGCCCTGCTCCTGCTGCCCCACTGCTGCTGGCACAGCCACCGTGCCCTTGGCCTTCTTGGCCCCCTGGCCCCACGCTGCCTCCTCTTCAGCTGCTCACGGCCGCCAGCCCTGCGTCCTTTGGGCCCACGCAGCTCCCCAGCCACAAAGGTGCCCACTGCACTTCAGATACAGCAGGCACCATTGCAAGATGGCCTTCCTGTTCTATAACCACATCTTCTAAGTAGATATCATAAAGTGCGATAAGAACAGAATTGTAAGGCACTCTGACTAAATCAAAATGGTCTAATTCAACTGTACAGGAAATTGCTCTTAAGTAAATATTCCACCCTATCTGCCATCAGCAAGCAAGGTTCTCTCTGCAAAACTGGATTTGTAGTTCTTCAAAGCTCTGAGATGGAAATTTTAAAATATCCACTTATGCCTTTGTTATTTTAGTTGCAGGCATGAAAATTGATTTTCTTTCAGCCTTCCTAGCTGGCCCTCTACACTCTATTGCTACTGTCCAAGCTCTCAGCTTGCTCTACAATTCTTAAACACCAGGAACATGAAATGTTCCTTTCTCACTCACCTCAGGATCTTCAGCACTGCTGAATACACGCTTCAGGTGACCTGTAGTGGGAAGGGAAAATGAACCAGATGCTGTCAGAAAACTGCTTGGGCTGCTGAATCCCACAGAACAAGTCAACCCAAACAGAGAAGATTTCCCATTTCACAACATCCCTCCAGGAGACACATTTCATTCACACAGGCAAGAGATCAGGACAGTATTCTTGGTTGTGCCTACACTTTGGGCTGTTTAGACAGTAAATGAATACAAACATGACCAAGAAAATGCAAATTGTTCTTTAACACTCAATGCTCCTGTTCTACCAAACATATAAAACAGCTTTTGAAATCCTCTCCTTCAGGTCCTTTTTTTTTTTAATCATTTGTATGCATCAATACTCATTAACTTGCTTGAAACAGTTGCTCAGAAAAGCTTCCCCAAAATCCCCCTGAGCTGTGGCAGACACTCACTGCTTTAGAGTTTGCATTTCCTTGCAAAGGGAATCACTATTTTAACACTTGGCAAAAGCTCAAGTTAGACAGTCAAATCCTTTCAGGAGAAACTGTAGAAAGAAAGAAGCTTTCCCTGAATTCTGGGAACAACTGCAGAGTTTTTAGAAGGCCTTCCAAGAAGGTCTGCCAGTCTACATTTTCAAAGGTGTCTCGCTTGTCCCAGCAACCTGAAGAAATGACAGACTTTGCTACCACAGACTCTCCAGTGGAGGGAATAGAGCCCTGCAGGTTCCCCTGCAAATGCTGCCCCTGTGGCTACAGACACCCCCTTTTTAGCTGAATGCCTTGACAGGAGCTTTACCAAACCACTGGCATCCGAATGCTCTTTCTCGTTCAAAATCTGAAACTCAGCCACTAAGAAAGAGCCAGGAGACATACAAAAGCCAGGTTAGGATACACCCTAACCTAAGCAGAAGGGAAACCTCTACTTACGGGTAAAGTGTGTCAGGTAATATGCAGAGAAAGTAACCCCATAAGCAGCAAAAGCTGCCATGGCCAGATGGTGAAACATGGTAGAAATGTTGTGGGAATTCACCACAACCCTGGAAAACACTGGAAAAGGCTGGAAAAAGCTCCTGTCAGTGGGCAGCTACCCACTGACAAATTCCCCAACCAGGAGAGTTCTCTGATCTGAGCAAGCTCTAGGGCTGCTCTGACACTCAGGCCTTCTGTGCACCAAGGCAACCTTCTGATGTCACTACGACAAGGTGGCAACCATGCCCTGACATCACAAAGCAAATGCTCCAATTTATGCCAAGCAATAAACAACCTTCCCTACAACAAACACAAAAGAGCCTGGGAAGTTCTTCTCTGTCACAAGGCAGCACAAAATCCCCTTGGGCCAAAAACTGTTTTTTAGGTGACCCAAGAGGAACTCCAAGAGTGCCGCAAGAACCTACAGCCTGTACCCCAGCTGAGCACTCAGATGGGACACAAGCAAAGGAAACCAGACCAAGACAATGGCCCACAGCATTGCAGATGTGAGAAATGACTCTCACTTTTAAAATTTTAAAGGTTTAGTAAACCTTAACAAAGGACTGAATAAGGAAAAATTGCAGCATTGGGAGCCTCTGTGACTAGCAGCCATGTGCTCATCTACAAAGAGCATGCTCTGCCTTTTGTACCCTCAGCCCCTCTAAAAGTTTTGTCAGTCAGCTCTTTCTCTGCTGTCCATTGGTGGAGATTACTTTCTTGCATCCTGACTGGAGGTCAGGTGTTGTTACATGCTGCCTGCTGGTCACAAGCCAGCCCTCCACAAATGCCCTGACTACCAAGGCTGTTACAAGGGGGACGGGAAAGAGGACTATGGGAGGATATATTACAATACTATCACTGCACATTTGAACATCCACATAACATCTGCTTCATAATTGTCAGAGCCAACCATTGCATTACTCGTCTACAACACAGAACCAGGAGAGAAGCCACTGTTGGCATCACAGCTGAAATCCTTCCTAACAAATCTCCCCACATATGTGCACCTTTATTGGACATGCCCAGGGCTCCGGTGCGTGTACATCTCTGCCTCTCTTCCCCTTTGGCAGCAGTCGAACTGGCAGCATCTGCCCACCAGCAGCAGCTGCTCCAAGCTGGGAACGCCGCTGGCCGTGCTGATTTCCAGAGGCTTCTGTGTGCCAGGGGAAGCCAAGGCAGGAGCGGGCTGAACGGTGCTGGCGCTGCTGCTGCTCTGTGCCAGAGAGCCCCGGCTGGGCAGGGCACGGTGCCCACTGCGCTGCGGGCTCCTTCTCCTGCCACAGCTGGGCACACCTGGCAACAAGGCATGACAACTTGTGGGCTAGCAAAGGGGTTTCTGGGGCTGCAGTGCTCTGCACACACCCAGCACACCTGCAGCACAGAATTTTAACCCTCAAACAAGTAAACCAGAGGGAAAGATCTGGAAAAGATTTCATTTCAACCATTCTTTATGCTTCAATAGAAATGACCAAATGAAAGTTACCGAGCAGGGCCGATCCACACTGCCAGCTCAGTGTGAGAAAAGAGGCATTACTTTATTTCAGTGCTGGGTGTGTGAGGAATCACTTTCCTGAAACATGCACAGCCAGGTGTTAGTATCCGCGGAACTAAGACAGTACTTTCATTACTTTTATTCATGACTTTGCTCAAACTCACAGGCTAAATATTCTCACCAAGGATTTTACATGTTTGAATCACTTCCCCAAAATTACTGACATTTAGAGTAGTGGTCTCTTGAGGGTCTCTGGTGGTCATGTCGTGAACATCCCGTTCCTCAAATTCTCCTCCCATGGTTAAGAGCCTTCTTCTCCTTGAATGCATTGCAGCTACCTTCTCAGTAGGCCCACTGTCTTTATTCTCAAGGCTAAGACATCCACTTGCACACATTAACCACTGGCGTGAGGGAAGGTACGACTAAGCACTGCCTGTTAAAGCTTAACAAATTCACAATTTGTTGCAGGTCAACACTTCCCCAACGTCTCTCGTTCCTTCTCTGGTAATCAAACACGAGCATTTTGTGATCACTGAGCCCAAGGCCGCCTCCAGCCCTCCTGTCCCCCAGCAGCCCTTCTCTCCTCACAAACAGCTGGCCCAGCAGTGCCTTCCCTCACTGGCTCAGTCCCCAGCTGTGTCAGGAGTTCTCTGTCACACACTGCAGGACCATCCTGGACTGTTTGCTCTCCACTGCACTCTGCTGCCAGCAGACATCCCCACCCTGTTCCATGCCCCTTGCAGAACCCTGCACCTGCTGTCCATGGGCACCTGGAAGGGGAGGCACTCACGGCAGAGATGCACCAGCTGCACTGGGCAGGAACCAAAACCCTCTGGTGGCACAGCTGCTGGCCTGGGTCTGGCACAGCCCTGCACGCCCCACTCCTCATGGGCTCTGGGCTGGAAATGCAATTGCACTTTCTGCCTCATGGAGAAACACCAGGGCTGCACAAACAACGGCCAGCAGGCCACATCCCAAAGGCACTGCAGCTTGGAGTTGAGAAGGAAGAAGACCCTTCCCCAATTCCTAATCATACCAAAACCACCATAATGGGGACTTTTTATCTTCTGAATGTAGAGTTGATTCACAGGGTGACAAGGGAATCTTCCAATGGAGTTGAAGTTTGGTAGAGTTTTTATTCTGAGTCCTACTCAGACTGTTGATTTGAAAACTTATTTGAAAATATTTTTTAAAAGGTTGTGCAGTCATATGGTTTTTTTCTAATACCAAAATGGCTAGGTGAAATGTACCGGCATTTTAATTACATCCAAACTTGTTACTCTGTAAAAGCTTTCCTGCAGAATAGCCACTAAACAAGAAATGAAAATCTGTGGACTGTTGACTTTGCAAATTTCCACTAAACTTATCAGACAATGAGGCATTTTTTGGTAGATCATAGAGAAAATTAATTCCTATGGATAACTTGATTTGGATAAACCTGTTGATTTCAAATTAAAACTGCCAGCACATACTAAGTGGAGATCTGAATACTTACTTCTATGAGCTCTGAATTATTAGATAGTCAGTGTTTGCCATATTAACAAAAATTAACATTCTGCCTAATTTTTTACTTACAGTCAGCTCATCAACACTCTTTGTAACACCAGAAAGAGTTTGTAGCAGTGTGAACCATGGGTTGGTGGAGCATTGCAGAAGGCTCCTATGCCAGCACTAAATGTTCACATTTACCATAGCATCAGTTCTTGCCTTTAATTCCAAGCTACAGCTCAGTTCCTGCAGTATAGATTCACACTTGTAGTCTGTATTTGCAGCTGGTTCTTACTTCCCTGTCCAGAAAAAAATCACGCTTGGATCTCAAATCAAAATAAAACGAGGAGAAAGTCAGGTTCTGGATAGGTATACCAAGAACTAAGATATTTATTTGCAAATATGTTGAAAAATTGTTTGTACATGCTGCAAAAACAGCAGATTAAAGACTTGCACTCTAACTTGTAAGCTGAGCTTTGCCTGTTCTTTCTGGACTGATTTCTTGAGGCCAGACACTGAACCTAATCAGTAAGAAAATCAAAACCACAGGAGTAGTTCGGAGAATATTGTAAATTATACCATCATGATACTTTTGGCCTAAAAGTGCTGGCCATCATCTGATTGGAATAATTAGAGGAGATCGAAGCCATCATACTGTGCCTGTGCACACAATTCCTTCTCAGGAGTAATCCATGAAGCAACGCTGACAAATCCACACCAGCAGCTGCTGCCACACAGTCATGAAGCAGAGAATTTGTATTTCTGCTACACTTGGACAGCTAAAGATGCCTCTGCTGAGCTAATTTTAGTGACTGCCCACCACAGATGAGACCTTGAGGTCAGTCTCCAACAAGTCAGGGCAGTTAATATTCTGCCTAAATGAAGTAAGTCTAGCAATACATAGACCATGGAGCCTGAGGAAAGCCAGCAGCTGTGGGAGATTTAATTTGTTTCCGTATCTTTCCTTTTACTAATTAATTGCAGTCAATTATTTAAAAAATGGAAACTTTTGGCATACCGTTGGCTGGAAGGTTGGTCAGTCTTCCATTCACGACTCCTCTGAAAGCATCACCCCAGTGTTTTTATCAGGCACCTGGAGAAGGGGGAGAAAGCTGTGTGCAGAGACTCTGTCAGCTGAAGAGACATTTGTTTCCTCTGATTTGGCTGAATGGCTGCAGGAACCTTGCTGGCACTGCTGGCGGGGTGGCCTTTTGCAGGGCTGGGTGGAGTTTGGGGCCCAGGATCCCTCCTCTTGGTGGGACACCAGGGTGAGCAGCCCCTGTCCCAGCCAGGAGCAGAGGTTCTGTGGCTCTGCCCTGGGCACAGGGACCTGCCACTGCCATGAGCTCCTGCCGTGGCTCCTCTGGGGCAGCTCCTGCTCTGCAGCGATGATGAGCACAGCTGGGGGGGGCTGCAATGGAGGGGGGCTTCCAGTGGGCTCTGCTGGTCTGCCCCACTGGAGCCAGCAGAGCTTCTGGAAGGAGTCTCCTCTTGTGAGCTGCTGGAGCTGGAGCTGGCACTGGCCACAGAGCCGCTGTGTTCATCCCTGACAGGAGCAGAGCACAGAAGCCTCTGGGCCTCCTTGCTGAACGATGGCAGTGAGGAGGCCATGGACCAGAGGTTCAGTATGTGTGACTCAGCTTCCTGATAAACTGTGCTAAGAAAACCCTGCATTCCTCCTGCCAGATCTAAGACACTCCAAGAAATCTGCTGGCACATTGGGAACTCAGAATTGTTTGTATTTTGAACAATCGTCTTATGAGTGCTTTTGATTGTTTTTGTCATTTTGTGTTGATTCAGTCAATCCTTCAGAGGTTTCCTAATAACATAAAACACGGTGAACATCGGAGACCCTGGGGTGGGGGCATTGCCTGGTCTAGGGAGACACAAGAAGCTTCCCTCAAAGAGCTGTTAGACCCCATTGGCTCCTTCCCCTGTTCTTATGTCTGTTCCTGTGTTCCTGAGCCACACCTTCCCTATTCCCTGATTTCCCCCCTTATCTTTGTACTGCCCCGAGGTCAGGGTCAGCTCCCAGGCCCCTGTGGAGACAAAGTGAGACCCTCTGTGTGTGGGTGCTGGGAGCTGAACATCTCCCTGCACGGCTGAATAAAACATCTGTGGAGATTATGCAAAGGTCCTTTTTGCTTCTTTACCCTGGACTATGCTTGCAGCAATTCAGACTGCTACAGAAGAGAAGCTGTAGTACTGGCTCCAAGATTTGGGCAACTTGACCACAGGCACAGAGGGTGTCCAGGATGCTGCTCTATGAATTCCTTAACCAGCCATCTCTGGTGCTGGCATATTCCCTCCAGCTTCTGGTGCAGACAGGGCCACCTTTGGACCAGCAGATGACATTGTTATTTGAAAAATTTGGCCCACTCCTTGGGCAGAAGGCCATCCACAGGCTGTGGTCCTGCAGCCCCTGCTCAGCTGGAGACAGTGTTCCCTGTGGGGAAGATGGAGCAGCCATCACAGTGTCTGGGGGGCTGCTTTCAGCAAGGTGGCCAGGCTCTCTCCCTGCTGGACTCTAGCAATTGTCTGGGAGAGCTGATGGCACATTGTATGTAGTCCTGTTCATCCTACTCAGAAAACCTGACAGCTTCTATCATTCTGCTGCAGAGTGGGCATGCTGGATTTCTCTTTGCCATTGCAGGGTGCAGCCCAGGCAGAACTGGTGGTGACAGGGCAGAGAAAAATTCACATCCTTCTTAGTGACCTGGCAGATGGGGCAGCTCCATTCTGTCCCATAGCCATGTCTGTCTGTCCCAGCAGAAGGGAAGAGCTGAGGACCATGAGCTGCTCTCATTTGCAATATTGCTTGGCCAGAGCCCAAGCTCCAGCCAGAGTGCTCCAGGCTCTGTCAGTGCCCAAACATAAGCAGAAAGGGATGTTGTATCACAGTCCATTCCTTGGTGAAGGAGGTCCATAGCAGCCTCAAGAGGCACCTCAGACACTCAACAGTCAAGGCAGTAACATATGGACAGGACACAGATGGCAGTTCATGGCTGGGAGAGCATTCATAGACATATCCAAGGACAAATTTCCCAGGAACTCTCCACAGCTCTGGGATCTGCCCACCAGCTCTGTCAGAAGCTTCAGCAGAACAACCAAAGTGCTAAAAAGCAGCTCCCAGACACTATTCCTAACCATCTTGCCTGAGTAGCAGGGTTGCTTGCTGCAAAACACTCTTTTTCTCCTCTTCCCCAATGCCCTGTGGACACATGCAGCCAAAATAAAAAGCTCCTGGCCCTCTGTGTGATGTGATAATACAGTTTTTATATTTCCATGCTGGGATGAAAGAAAGCTGTGCTGTGGGTCAGGAGAGGGCAGGACCCACTTGGCCTTCCTGCAGGCTGAGGTGGTCCCTGCAGACATCCTGCTGCCTTTTTGGGGATTGTGTGAGGGGGAGTGGAGGGGGTGACAGAGAGGCCGAGATCATAGAGTGGAAACTCAGCTCCAGAGTGGCAGTGCAGACTCTCCCTGCTGAATGCCTGCTGGGGCTGACAAAGAAGGAAAATGCCCCAATGACAGCCTGGTGGCACTGTGTCTCAGGGACAGGTACAGGGAGGTGACAACAAACAGCAGCATGGCCCGGTCTCACAGCTCCTAGGAAGCAGTGACAGAGGGGCCTCATGTGCCAGAGGTTTCAGAAAGGCTGTCTTCTCAAAAGGCCACTCTGAAACACCTCTCTTTGCCTCTTGGGTTTGTGAATGCTTTTCACAGCCACAGCATCCTGGGGCAAGGCATTCCATGATTTCATTAAGCACTCCTTGAAAAGCACCTCCCATTGTTCAACTGAGCTGCCAGCCTGGTCATTTCAGAGGGTGCTGCCTTGGTAGAGAGAAAAATCAATTTTCTGTCTTTCAGGGAGCTGAAGGAGAAGGGACTCTTCACCATCCAACACCTGGCTGGGTCCCATTCAGAGCTCCTGCTTTGTAGACTTGGTGAGGTTAGCTTGGCAGTTACCAGCGAGGTGAGAACATTGCTCTGAATTGTCCCCCATACTTCATACATGGTGTGAAGAGTAGGTATGTGCTTGTTCATCTCCATGTGTGCTCAGGGTCTGCCTTCATTTCTGGTTTTAGACCTGATATTTCCCATGTCTGTCAGCTATCTGTAGGATCTGTGGGCACATGCAGCTGTATTTACTGGCAGGTCAGGTATCTGACACTCATCTTTGAGAGTGGTGCCTTTATAATGCAATGTGCAAATGCAGAAACTGAGACACTGATGATGTTATTTGCCAGTCCCAGTCTCTGCCCAAGCTGTAATTCAACACTGTAAATTATTCTGTAGACCTGAGCCTGTGTTTTCTGTTTCCTGGCTGAGTGCTTCAACTGCTGGTGTTGCTTTTTTGAACAGGAGCACCTGACTCTTTTGTCTTTATCACTTGTGCCTTTATGATTTGAAAGCAGCCCTTGATTTAATTTTCTATAAAAGGGCCTAAAATCAAAGCCATGGACATTTTAGAAGGGTTAAGTAGAACACCTAATGAAATTTTTATTTTAGGCTTGCAGTAAGCAGGTCTGAAGCCAGAAATTGGTGCCAGAATAAGTGCCTTTCTTTGCTTGTGCTCTCCTGCTCTTCCTGTACTTGTATGTTCCTCTGGACACAGTGGGATGTGTTGTCATTTCCTGGGACTTCTGTTGAAGGCAACTGGTTTTCTTTCCAAGGTGATTCTTATGTTTCCCCAGGTGACCAACCTCCGTTCCAAGGTGTCCTACTCCGCAATTGTCACTCTGGGAGAGCTCTTTGTGACCTTGAAGAAGGACATGGACTCTGAGGTGGATGAGGTTGCTCGGGTCCTTCTCCAGATGGTGTCCATCTCCCCAGAATTTGTTCAGAAAGCAGCCAGTCAGAGCCTGGGGATCATGGTGGAAAATGTGACTCCTGCACGAGCAATGACTGCTCTCATGGACATGGGAGTCAAGTAGGTTCTTCTTCTTTTAGTGATGTTCTTCACCTTCATGTGTGTGGGAGGGAGAAGGGATGAGAAAGAGAATGGAAATGGTGGGAGGGAAGGGTCCTGTATCCTGCATCTTCTGTGAACTCAGTGACTTGATTCTCTAACCAACCTCACTTCTCTCCTCTAGTCACCTATTTCTGCCCTCCTGCAGCCCATTAGTTCTCAGAATCACAGAACTGTAGAATATGGGGAGTTGGATGGGCCCATCAGGGCCATCGAGTCCAGCTCCTGGCCTTGCCCAGAACAGCCCAAGGGTCACACCAAGTGCCTGAGATTGCTGTCCAAATGCTTTTTCAGCCCTGTCAGGCTTGGTGCTGTGACCACTGCCCTGGGGAGCCTGTTCCAGTGCCCAGCCACCCTCTGGGTGAAAAACCCTTTGTCCTGATATCCAAACTAAAGCTCCTCTGACTCAGCTTCCTGCTGCTTCCTGGAGTTCTCCCAATCTGTCAGATTTTCCTAGATGTGGTGATCACTGGGGAAGGGAAAGTGCCTGCAAAGGCCAAGGATAGAGCCTTGTGCTTTTCTGGGCAGAGGGACAATTGCAATAGCAGCTGTGAGCAGTGTTTGGTATTTCACAGTGCTAATCACAGAGGCCCTGGTAAACCATGTCTCCTCATGATGCCATTAACTTGGGAAATGAGGAGGGTCCTTGCTGGGATGTGGAGCACATGGGGGACAATCTGCTGGTGTGGCACAGCCTGCACAGCAGGTGCAGCTCCTGCCAAAGGAGACTTGCATGACTGTCCTGGCCTTAGAGCTCTGCTTTCCATTCAAACTGATGTTTCATGTTAGCCTTGAGATGATGAATCACTTTACAGGCACCTTCACAGGCTGACTGCCATGGGACAGTTGGAGCAAATGCTGCCTGAAATGTTGGTGCTGGGCCTGATAGTTCCCAAGAGACACTCTCTAGAACAGGACAGCCTGGCTAGACTGCCTGCCACCCTTTGCCCAGCTTTGGAATAGGGTAAAACATTCAGATGGATCCATTGCCAAGCCCCACAGAAGAAACAGGCTGCATTGCTGGATATTCTGCAACTTCACAGCCCACAACGTGTTTTCCCTGCATTTGTTGTTTTCCAAAGTTCTGCAGATTTGGGGATAAATGGCTGGAAAGAGCCTCAATCCTGCTCCAGCTCTGTGTAGTGGGTACCCTCTGACGGGTCAGCATCAATTGTCTTTAATTTCTAAATTATTCATATGTCATCTATTTCTTTAATCTTTCTCAGAGTAAATACTGTGAAAGAAACTGAGTATCAGACAGTGCAGGGAGACTGAATTCTCCCTCTTCCATGCAGGCAGGCCTTGTGTGCAATGCTACCTTTGTGTTTAGCTGAGGACAGAGCCTTGTGCAGGTGTCTGAAGGTGCAGGGAGAGCCCAGGCTCCTTCCCCCAGCAAGGGCAGGGAGCAGCTCTGGCCAAGGCCGGCGCTGCCGCTGCTCCTTGTCCCTGTGCCCAGGGTTTGCTCTCTCCTCCCCAGCAGACGCCCCGCCCCGGTGCGCGAGTGTGCGGCCCAACTCCTCCTGTCCCGGGTGGAGAGAATTGGAGTCACCCAGCTCGCAGGCACCCCCAGGGATGAGAGGCTGCCACACGTGGCAGGGAAGCTTGCTCAGGACTGTCACAAGGACACAAGTAATGATCTTCATTTCACCTCCCAAAACAGGAAAACCGTTTTGTGTCTGGCTATGAAGGTGAAACCACACAAGAGTGGAAATTAAAGAGAATATGAAGTTACCTCACGGTGTGAATAAGGGTCATAGAATCATGGAATATGCTGAGTTGGAAGGGGCCCATCAGGATCATCAAGTCAATTCCCTGGCCATGTGCAGCAACCCCAAGAGTCACTCCATGTGCTTGAGAGCATTGTCCAAACTCTTCTTGAGCTCTGTCAGCCTTGGCACTGTGACCACTGCGCTGGGCTGCCTGGGCAAATGGCTGTACTGGGAAACCTGAGGGGCCAGCAAAAAGGAGCATTGCCAACTTTTTCCTGTGGCTTGAAGGATTCTTTGCTGAGATCAAAGGAGCTCAGATCAGCCTGTCCAACAGTTTTGTTTGGCCTTAGGTGCACAACACAAAGCCAAAATGTTGGCTAACGTTCATCACTGAAGGATCCCAACCATCCATTTCTCATTAACTTCAGACATTCCTAGAAATATTTCATGGCTCTTTAGCCAAAATATTCAGTCTTGCTAAACTTGTTCTGAAGATTTCTAGAATGCTCTTATCTGTGGCTTAGTGAGCTCCACATTTCTTCTTGAAGAAAACTGGTTTCCTAGAGGCAAAATCAACCCAAACCACCAAAGCCCCCTTCCTTTGGTGATGAAATTCCCATGAATAGCTGCCAAGAACACCAGAGCAACTAGCTGCCCCTCTGCATACCCATAGTATAGAATAATCAAGAGGATGCATGAGGTGTTTTGTCCTGGCTTTCCTGCCAGTTAAAGAGAGGCAAATTATTGTGCAATGGCAGCAAGACACTGCTAATAGGCTCTGACAACAAAGCAGATGTGTTTTGCTTGTTCCCTGGGATCCTTTGATGCCACAGAAGCACACCCCCAGTTTCAGAGTGAAATGGTATTTTTCTGTTGCCCCACATTCTCCTCTTGCCTCTTGTGTTCAGCTGACAGCACTGTGCAGTGTCAAGTGAGGTAAATCTCCCTCTTTGCTGAGTAGGTAATGCCTTATCATGCAAGCACTGCACCTGATGAGTTTAAGGGATCAGCCTCTTCTGTTAACACTCTTCCTGTGTTTGTTCACTTTTCTTTCGTTTCCTTCCTTCCTTAGGCATTATGGGCAGGAGATGGTGAAGATGTTGCTCAATCATCAACAATTTAAATGCTTTTCCCCCCTTGACCTGAAGATATTCTGACAAGAATTAAGAAGAAAGTAAGTGCTTGGCAGGAGAAATGTCTCCTTTGTGCAAGTATTGCCGCTGCTAATATGAGATCAAACATACCCAATCTGTCTTCAGCTCATTCCTCTTCTGCTGAATCATTTTGCTCCTGGGAATGAGCTGTTAATCCTCAGCCGGTTCATCTGCAGACCACAAGGGAACTGATATTATTAGGGAAAAAGTGGGGTTTTGAATATTTTCAATATTGGTCACAAAGAGGAAAGGGAAAGAGGAAAATGGGTTTACATTTAAGCATAAGCCCCCACCATGCTCTCCCTACTCCGCCCCCTGTAAAGCAATTAAGTGAGAATTGTGCTTCTGAAGATAACAGAGTCTTTGCAAATGACACTGGAAGTAGTAGTACAAAGAAAATTCCCAAATTTACAAAAGATGTCCAAGTCAATCCTAGTTCCTACAATGACTGTCTGTCTTTTGGGAATACTGCCCTGCTGTCCAGCCCTGTGGGGCTGGAAGAAGCTTGGTGAATTCAGCAGCATCCAGTGGAAAATCCTTTGTTTGTTTGAGGGGGGAGATTTTATTTTTTTAATCGACATTTTAGAAGGGAGCCTGCCTTTGTGCAGGCACAGGGAGAGTGAGTATTGAACCAAATTGACTTCCAACACAATGGGCCAGCCCCCAAAGAGTCCAGTTTGTTCTGCTGCTTCCATCACAGACACTCATTGTCTACCAGTTTGCACTATTCCCATTTATGCTCAGGACAAGGGAATTTGGGATTTTAGACTGCTGCTCAGTCTGGCAGCACCCATAACCTGCCTTGGGCTATTGAAAACAAAGAGTTGGCATCACTGAATCTCTGGTCTGTTTCCATCGGTAAGTTAGGAAATGTTTCCCTAAGCCCTGGTAGCAGTGATCCTGGTTGTAACTTGTGTTTTCAACAGGGAATTTCCTGTTTTATATTCTAAAGATTGATGGGTTTTCTCCATGTCTTTGTAGGGGATGGAAAACCAGAAGGCTGAAGGCCCATCTGTCAAGGAGCCGGTGAAGGAGAGGAACGATGGCTCAAAGGAGCCCCAGGCCACATTGTCTGCTGGCAAACGGTACTGAGCAATTTTGTCAGATGTGACAAAGCACGTGACAAGCTTTACATGCCTCTTCCTCAGGAAAAACTGTCTGGCAGAGATGACCAATGCCACAGATTGTTTCCTTTCCCTACAAATGCTCTAGGATAAGAAATGTCTACTTGTGCATTGTGCTGAACACAACTTCGCTGGAGGGCTTTCCACACAAATGGAGAGACAAAAAGACACCCATTGGTTGCAGCTCAGATGATCCAGTGCAGTGGCAAGGGCAGTGTTGTGGAGGCTGGGAGAGGGCCAAGTTTCTGCTGCCTGACTTGGGACAAGTAAATTCAAACAGGGCTTTTTTTTCATCTGAGTGGAGTCTTTTTCAGATAAGTGTTTTGATGAGAAATCTCAGTCTGGAAGCAAGATGCCATTCCACAAAGACGCAGTTCTCATCCTTGTGCTTTAGCCTGGCTGAATCATGGTTTTCTCACCCTCAAACAGTCCCAAGTTTGAGTAGCAAGGAGCAAAGCAATTCCTGAACAACTTTAGTCAACAGGTGTCTGAATGTGGACTTTTTGTCTTGATATTCCTGTCGTCCCTGTAATCTGCTTGGTGGACAGCATGTTTGGTTTATTTCCCCCTGTGCTGCAATCAGCATTTAAGACAGGAATTTGCTTCTTGCTATCTCTTCATGGCAGTTGCAGAGCTGCTTGTGCCTGTTCTCCTCTGATAGCAGAGGGGATTTATTTAGCTCTGTCTTGCTCAGCAGTGGCAGGAAAGTGACCACATGCCTCAGTAGCATGGCTAGCACCTTCCTGTGCTCATGGAAGAGACAGGTTGATGAGGAGAATTGTTCCCAGTGGGGTTGTTAAGCTGTGCATCTGGTCTCTAGGGAAGCAAATGAAATGTGAGCCTAGTTCTGGGATGTCTGGCTTCGGTTTTTATTTCTGTTACTGATTTTCTGAATCCTTCAAATATGGCCCTGTTCATCTGTTCAGATGCATCTGAGCTACTTTTCCAGCTTGTCATGCCTGTTTGTAGAGACACTTCTCCAGAGTGATGAGTTTCCTTATTCTAAGACACACACGTCCCTTATGAGGAGGCATTTAAACTTGGCAGTAGTGTCTCTCTTTCTCCACAAAGCAATGTGACCTGTGTGCCCTGGCAGCCATCTGAAGATAGATCAGATGCATCTCATCCTTGGTTTTCCTGAGTGAGCACTGGTGAGAATGTCACTTGCAGATTGTCTCCTGTAATGATTGTCATGCGGTCCATGTTGTTCTTCAGAGCCTCATGACTTTCCAGCTTGAAATCACAAAATTAAGAAAGCTGCTCAAGATGTTTTGCTCACAATTAACTGAAGGTATTGTCTGTGGCTGCAGCTCTCTCCATCGAGAGCAGCAGGCACAGCTTTCCCAGGCATTGTCCTGGGGAAGGCTGTGAGAAGATCAGAGAAAAGAGTGAGAAATAATTATCTTCACTTGCTGCACCTGTTGTTGTGAACATGTGGAATGTGTTATGGGGATTTGTTTACCAAAGGGTAATTGGTCACTGGTGATGGTGTTTGGGATTCGATTGACCAATCTGGTCTGTCTGTATCCGACTGTCTGTAAGGGTGATGAGTTTCAATATAGTATAGTATAGTATAGTATAATATAGTATAGTATAGTATAGTACAGTACAGTACAGTATAATAAAGTGATTGATCAGCCTTCTGGAATCATGGAGTCAATGCTAATTATTTCCACCATGGGGATGCCATGCTACGATAATTATCACCACCAGGTCCTCATTTGGTTTTATTTCCCAGGGTGAAATCTCCCTCTCATGAACACCTCCTACCCTGTGCACAAGCCCAGGTCATGTCACCTCCAGCTGTGGAAGAAACGGAGCTGCTCCAGAAGCTTTACCATCTCCTGGAAGCCAAGGGGTTTCAGACACATATGGAAGGAGTGGAACTCCTCCAAGACCTGTGCAAAACCAGCCCCCAGCTCATCTCCACTAACATTGCCCAAGTATGTAGGGTATCTTCGCTGCTCCTTTCCTTTAGCTCCTTTCCTAAGCCTGTAGCAGTAAAGTTAATTCAGTGTGTCTTGGCACTCCGTCCTGGCTGTTTGTGATACGCTGGTCCCTCTCACCCAGAGAAATTTAATTCAGGTCCAGGCTTCAGGACAAGTTATTTCAGTCCAGCTGTATTTGTCTGGCAGGTGCCTATTGATGCTGTTCATCAGATGATGGCAGAACTTTCTGCTGGTGTAACTGCTGCTCTCTCCTATTCCCAGTTGGGTGAAGTGAAGGGAATCCAGCCCCTGAAAGCATGGCAATTGTTCTCTAGACCAAAAATGGGTTTGCACAGGGAAGAGAAGTATCAGACTGGGTTGGTTTACACCCAGTTGTTTTTTTAAGAATACTTCTATACACTCCATCTTGTCACAGCTCTGGCTACTCATTTCCACCCTTGTTCCTATTCCTCTTGGTAAAGACAGTGCTCACCCTTCTTGGGGGGTCTTTTTTTCTCTTTGGAAAAGGAGAAACACAGCTAAGGACGCATCTCTGCCTTCTCCTCCCAGTAGCTGCTTTTTCCCTTTTTCCAGGAAAAGCTGCCTGATAATGTGGCTGTCAAGGGACTGAACTTAATCTAATGAGAGCTGTACAGCACATTACACTTCAGAAGTCCACCTGTTACTTAGAGAAATGGTCTGGATCCTGGAAGAGTTGATCAGAGCCCTGCACTTCCCCAGACACTGGCTCTGAGACAAACAAAAGAAAACTTAGATCTCCTCCAGCCATAGTTTTGGCAAAATCATAACTGCCCTCAGTACTTGAGGCAACTGTATAGAAAACCAGGCATTGTAAACATCTGCTTCCATTCAAAGCAAAGGTACTCTTTAGCATTAATAAATGGAATTGATTTAATGATTTATAGATGGAGAGAAACACCATAGGAACTATTCAAAAACCTCTTAAAAACAGAAGAAAATCTTTCAACCAGCATGAGGCTGCACCTCCATTCCATTGAGTGGCCCACAGGAAAGCAGTGAAATTGTGAAAGCAAGTGCTGACCAGACAGAAAGGATCACTTTCATCTTTGACATTGCTGACTGCTACATCCACTCTTCAAACAAGGACATTTGAATCCAGCTTTCACGTTGCTTGTTCTCTTCACAGATTTTTGATTATTTATGTCTCTCCTGAGAATATCTGACAGCCACAAGAAAGTGAAGCAGAGGGCACAAGACATGCTGGCTGAAATCACAGGAGCCCTGAAAGATGCCTTGAACCCGGTGATCATTGGTTTGGTGGAAGGAATAACAAAGAACCTGAACTCAAAGGATCCCAGGGTTCGTGGGGCAGCTGTGAAAGCACTGGGAGAATCCATTGCTCATTTGGGTAAGGCTGAGCCCTGGCAGGGACTCTCCTCACCTTCGTCTCTGTCTCTCCTGCACAAGAGAGTGCTGAGTGCCTTGACAGCTGCTCTTGTCTGTGGAACACTGCAGCTGACACCCACCAGAGGCTGTGCAGGTGCAGTCCTTATGCACCATCCCCAACAGGCTGGAATGGGATCAGCATTTCCCACAGTCCCAGGAGCCCTTGGCTCTGTGCTGCTTGTCTGAAGAGCAAGTCCTGGACTACATCTCTGCTACAGTTCAGAGGCAAAGGGGGTTTGGAGTTTCCTTGGGCCCCATCTGACTTCCCAAATGAACAGCTTTGCTGTTGGCGTGAAGGGACACTGACCCATCAGAGCTTCTGCAGAGCAGCCACCTGCAAGGCTCTACGTTAGAGGCATTGGCTGCCTATTTTCCACTTTTCTTCTTTGTGCTCTTTTTTCAAAGGGGAAGTGATGATTCACCAAGTTCATTTCTTTCGAACAAACAGGTATAAACCCATGTTTTTTCCTCCTCAGAGCACCCTGGGCTGGGTTTGCAGACCATCCTTGTGCGGGATTGCTGGGGCTTTTCCTCCCTATTGGGTTCCTACACCATGGAGCCACTCAAAACAGCCTCTTCCCCGAGGTTCTGCTGCAGGGATTTGTCCTCACTGGTCTCCATGCTCAGCTCCTTGTCTGGGGGAGGAAGGACAAGGAGAGGATGGGATTTTTCCCCGTGCCAGAGGGAAGGGGAAGAAGATCCCCCCAGTGCATCCCCAGGAGGACGGGGTTGGCAGCAGGGTTGTCCTGCAACTGGGGGCTATGCTGGGCTGGGAGATGGTGCAGGAGAGAGGGGGAAAGGGGCACTGACTTCCTCCTCACCTGCCTGGGTATCCCAGGGCATCTTCCTCTTCCTCAAAGTCTTCTCCTCCTCCATCTTGCCAAGGTTTGGGAATGGGAAATCCTGGTTTGGGGAAAAACAAGGTGTAAATGCCTTGGGTTGGAGATTCCTCCCACCCAAGTCCATCACTAGAAGTCATCTGGTGTCCATAAAAACCTTCAAAAATCAAGAGTGAATACAAAAAGCCACCAGGAGTTTCCCATTTCCAGTCTCATCCCTCTTGGGTTCTGGTGGACCCCCATCTCAGGGCTGGTAGGGATCCCATGGGTCCTGGGGATCCCCCCTCTCCAGGGTCCTGCTTATGGATTCCAGGGGGATTTGGGGTCGCCCTGTCCAGCCTCCCCCCACTCCAGCCACTTGGGGCTCCCCCCTCTTCCCATTGCCCCGTCCTGGTTTAGGGCAAATTTGGGAGAAAATCTCCAAAAGATTTCCTCTAGAAAGCAGATTCAAGTGGCCCCTCCTCCAACCAGATCGATAAAAGATTTCCATGGAGAAAAGGGGAAAAAAACTGTTCATTTACCAGGCAAAGCGTTCACCAGCACAAAAAATGAACAATATTAGAAAATAAAACCTTGTGCTGCTCCAAAAGAGATGACAAACTCAGAAAGTCCCTCTGTGGGCTGTAGCTCAGCTCACTCAGTCTCTTGTCAGTCTCTTATCCTTCCCTCCAGCACTGGAAATGCCACAGCCCAGGCTTGGCCAGATGGGCCACAGGTGCGAGTCAGGGTGTTCAGTCTAGAGCAGGTTTAAACAGCTCCAAAGACAAAGAAAAACCACAGTCCAGGGAACTTCTCTGCCTCAGTGAGCTAAAAACTGACTAAAAGCAAAGGAGAGCTCTGTCCTGCTGTCTGTCTGTCCACAGACAACTGATACCTTAGCTTTTAAGTTTTTCTGTTCTGTTTTGATAAGCAGCTTTTAGCTTTATATTAACTGTTACTGGGATCTTTTCACAGGGTGGTGAAGACAAAACAATCCTGTTCTAGCTGGAGACTCAAGGACAATCTCTTCAAACTTCAGGCCCAAAGCATAAACAATGTGAAAAGAGGAGGGTGGGCAAACAAGGAGGATGAAATTTAATAATTTGAAGTTATGAATTAGGCAGTTATGTGCAAATGGACTAAAACTTATAAAAATGTGAGATCTCGTGATCAAGCCCTCTTTTGCTCATCCAGGCAGAGTCACAGCTTTGGCTGCGGTACTGCGAGGGTGTGACCTTTAAAGGCATTTCAGTAAAAATCCACTTTATTCCTCATAGCTCTGTCTGGCCTCTGTTCCAGCTCCTTAAGGCACCGCAACAGTCCAGGTGCTGGAATGTGGAGGAGTGAGTGCAGTTTCTGAAAACAAACTGCTGCTTCTTCCTCCTCCCCTTCACTCTCAGAACCAGCCTTAAAGGTGCAGAACTCATTTCTGGGCTAAACAGACCGATGGGGTACGAGCATCATGAAGTCACCCCAGGACACCCCTATCAGGGTCAGGGGGTCCCGTCCCCGCCTCATCTCCGGGCTGCCGGGGGTCCCCCAGCTCCAGCATTGCCCCTTCCCCTCTCTCTGCCCTGGGGGTCCCCCGTTCCACAGCCCCGACTCTCATGGGGATCCACAAAACCAATGTCCCACCCCGTCGGTACCGGGCCATCCCCACATGGACCCCCTGGGGCCCTCCCGAGGGGCAATCGCGGGTCCTCTCCCCCCAAAAAATCTTCTCTTAGGGAGCCCAGAGATATCTGGGGCTCAAGTCCAGGATCTGCCGGCTCCGAATACTCTCCGAAAAATCCTCCCGGAGACCCCTGGCTGGAGTTATTTGGGAATTTAGCTACTTGATCTGAGCTTCTTGTAGGACTTACAGCAGCCCCTTGTGTTCCTCACGTGGGAGTGAAGGAACCTTGTCAGTCTCGCTGGTATCATTTGCTCCCTCCCTTCCAGTGATTTTAACAAACTTTTCAAAGAAAGACAACAAAATATTTTCTTTACACTGGCCACCCACAACAGCCATTTTCCTCATCAGTTCTCCCGTAAGTGCCCCACGAAGAAGGAGAGACTGCATCCAAGTTCAAAGAGTTCTTCCAGGAAGAACCAAAACCTCCTCAGGGGAGAGAACCATGATGTTGTCAAAGGCACTTGGAGTCAGTGAGTGCCCTGAACTCACTGTGCCAAAGTAATGTCGCAATCTGGTTAAGAAAATTATTAGAGAGAGGCCTCCGCCCTAATTAAGGTGCTAACAAGACCAAATCCAAAGTGGATTTTATTGAACAGTAAACGTGAGCTAGAGAGAGAGATGGAAAGAAAGAGAAAAGAGGGAACAGCAAGGGAGTGACAGGGACAGAGACCTCCCAGGGGGCAGGGCAAGTGTGACATTGTCCCCTGTGTGTGTGGCCTTCCCGGGGTGGGGGTTTTACAGCTGAGCCAGTTTGGGTAAGGAGGGTGGTGTTCACCCCCTGAGCAGGGATTACCCCACTGTTTCAGGTTGCAATGCAAGATGTAACCAAATGCATGTTTTCAATCACCATCTTCATCAACTGCTATAAATAGGAAGGGCAGTGTTCTTTATCTCTTCTATGACTCACCCCTGATTAAGCCCTCCAGGGGAGATATCTTCTGTGAATGGGACATTGAGTGTCACTGCAGGACTGATAAAAATCCATCATCCCATTGTGGGATGCTCCGCCCAGGGGGAGGAACCAAGCATTCCTACCTGGATATAAACTGAGACTGGCAACACCAGGCACAGCTTGCCTACTGGATTCCCAGAGGACAAGAACTCCATACAAGACCCTTTTGAAGGATCACTGCTTCGACAGAATCACGTTCATCGGTCCAACAGGAATGCAGCCACCATTTAATAGGACTGCAGCCACCACCCTGACCAACAGGGTGTCAGGTTATATCCTGACTGTGTCAGTTTAATGACCCCTAGACTTCTAATATTCCTTCTAAGAGAGGAGACTGGGAGTGGCTGGATCCAATCCCAACCACAGATTTTGTCAAAGCTGTAAAAGATTGGATGGGTGGAATTGAACTTTTACACAATTAGTCCTGCAGGATTAAAGACTGAATACCAGATAAATTTATATAAATACAGCTCTGATTGATTCTGATCATTATTGGACAGAATGGTTCATTTACACCATAGAGTAAATGAAGAAAAGGAGTTATTGTTGTGGTCCATGGTGGTGCTGAATACAACCTTGTGCCAACAGACAGGAGCCATGAGAGCACCAGCACAGACAGACAACACACAGACAGACACACATACACACGACACACAGAGACACACAGACACACACAGACGCACATAGACACACATAAACACACACAGACACAGACACACAGACACAGGCACAGACACACAGACACACACAGACACACACAGACACACACATACACACACACACAGACACAGACACACACACAGACACACAGACACAGACACACAGATACACATATGCAGCAGCTCAGCAGTGAAGACACAGGAGGATCCAGGCATGGAGTTCCAATGTGCTTCATTGTAGAGCAACACCAAAAGCGTCCAGGGGCCAAAGGCAAAGACAAAGGAGGGTCCAGAGTATAAATAAAGGGAAAGAGGCCGCAGAGGAGAGCATCAGGGCTCCAATGCTCTGAGGGCTCTGGGGCGGTACACAGGGAAGGGACCAATAGGAAATGCCAGGGTAGATGGACAGTGTTACGCACCAATGGGAACACAGGGAAGGGAGAACTCACCAGAACATGAACATATAAAAGGAGTAGGAAAGGCCAATGGGCCAATAGGGAGGACAGAACTGGGACAAATTGACCTAGTGCTGCAGAGCACCATGGGGGAAGCCTTTTTTCTCACCCTGAGCTTTGAGGAATGCCCAGAGGCTACGGTGTGTCTCTCCAGGACATTTCTGCTGCCTTTTCCCTGGTAGGCTCACAGGTTTCTACAGTTGTGCAGTGTCACAATGATCTCCTTGGTTCTGCAGCCCTGCAGTGGTTGCTGTGTAACAATGGGCCTGTGGTAATATGAGGTTCTGTAGTGTCACCATGGTCCCTTTGGGTCCACAAGACCTTGCTGGGCCACAATGGCCCCTTGGTTCCATGAGGTGCCCGTTGTCCCACAGCCCCTCACAGACCCCTATGGCCTCTCAGAGTTCTCCATGGCTCCTCATGGCCTCTCAAGGCCCTTAATGGTGCCTCATGACTGAAGGCCCCTCACAGCCCCTCTCCCCTCACAGCCCGTCATGGCCCCTCACAGCCCCTCACGGTCCCTCACGGTCCGTCATAGCCTCAGGCCTGGGGCTCCTAAGCACGCAGGAGAAGAGGTTGGGCCCTACTTGTTCTCCTTTCATTTCAGTCCCTTCACAGCCACGAGTGCAGAAAGGCTGAAATGGAGCCTTTGCCCAGTGTTTCCCTCAGGGTTAATTGCGGGCTGAAGCTCTGTGCTGGCCCCGGCCCCAGTGGCACCATCCCTGCAGACACCAGGCCTTTGCTGTCCCCCCGGGTCTGTTCCCTGTCCCCGAGTCCCATCCGGCTCTGGCAGCAGCAGCAGCCGCAGCGCAGGGGGCGCCGGCCCGGCCCAGCCAGGGCTCCCGGCCAGGAGCAGCAGCAGCGCCGGCCCCTTCCCGCCTGCTCCTGCCTCTGCTCCCAAGGGCTTTTTCAGCTCAATTCTGGAGCAGAGCAACCAGCACCCACACACAGCCCTGACTGCTCAGGGCCCGCCTGTGCTTCCCTGAGCCAGCCCTCAGAGGAAGAAAGGATCAGGTTCCAGCGCTGTTTTCAACGCTCTTTTACTCACCCTGAGGTGGCGGCAGGAGGCTTCTGGTGCCTTTGCCTTGGGAATTGGAGTTCATGGCTGCTCTTGGCCCTCTTCTGCTTGCCACCTGAATTTTATCCATAAAACTGCGAGTGCCTCTTTCAGTTGGTGCTACCCACGGTGCTTTCATGACAGTGAAGTCAGTATTTTTGTCTCGGACATAAAGATCAGCAGATACTGGAATGTCCACCAGCCCCTGAGCACTAAAGTGAGGGAATTAAAGCCACACAGGCCACATTTGCAGTGCTCAAACAGAGCCCTGTTGCTGGCACTGTTGAAATAGAATGAACTGACAGAGGCCATCACAGAAATTGCCTCTGCAGTGTGGAATTAAATGCAAAAATCCGCCAGGAGAAACAGAAACCAGAACTTCTCGACTCACTTCATTACTCCTTCCCAGCAGCAGGAAACACAGATGCCCAGAGGTGTTTTGCACTGCTGCTGCCCCCAGTTTGAGCCTAGGCTCTGCCCAGGCCCAGCGGGAATCTGAGCCCAGCCCAAGGAGCTCAGCGCACGTGGGGCCAGGCCCAGAGCCCCGGGCATGGCCGCCCATTATCGGGCAGCGGTGCAGACGGAATGTCCTGCGGCACAAACCTCCTGCTCCTGCCACACAGTGCCCAGTCTTCTACCCCTCCTCCTCCTCTCTCAGCACGGCACAAATTCCAGCCCAAAGGAGGCTTCCCCAGAGAGGGCTCCAGCTCCTGTTCCAGCCTGAGTGTCCCTGCAGAGGAACAGGGCATCTTTCAGGCACTTGCGGAAGCTCAGGCTTCTCACTTCATAGGAAATCTGGGATGCAGATGGCCTTGCTAAGAAAGCCAGAAGCCAAGGGAATGGATTATAGATTACTGAAAGAAAAAGTCACCCATCTTCCACGCAAGGTTTACCAAGTCATTTCCTGCATTTCTTCTTTTCAGATTCTTTCAGTTGCCTGCTCTGGGAAGTCCAGCTTGTACTGGTGCTTATCATGAACTGATTGTGCTCTTGATTCACGCAGCAAGACACCAAATGTGGAATCATCTATATGGAACTGTTATGAATCATCAATCGAAAGCCAAATTATAAAAAATGCGAAAAAATTTCTTTATCTTTTTCCGCGGCTAAAATATGGCCTTCAAAATCACCACAGCCAAAGAGACATTGTCGAGCCTGGGTTTGGTGCTGGGTGAACCTGGATCCCATCTCTATTGCATCAGACCCTCGACCATTCACAAGAGCTGCTTCTTGTAGGGATGCTTTATACAGTTTATTATGCCTGAGCGAAGAAGTCCCAGTTTCTTTTGTAACTCTGCATATTCATAGCTGGTTCTTTCAGTGTGCAGAGCTGGACAATCGCCATCTCCTTGTTGATAGCCAGCACTGATCGGATTCAGGGAAGTCACGTATTCACACCTATCTTTCTGGTGACTTTGGCTGTCTTGATCAATGTTATCAACAGGGCAATGATCGCTCTTAGGTGTCTTCGGATGACTTAGGATAATGGTGATCATTACACTGGGTGTGTCTATTCTTGGGCAAAAGTGCCGATCGTTATCTGGCCACCATCAGAAATTTCGGAATTTGAATAGACGCCTGCCTCTCAGGCTGCTTGTGGTCAGAGCCTTGTTTGGATTTTGCATTCTTTATGAAATACATGCTTATATAGCATGAATTATTTCCCAACATATATTGCAACACGACTGCAATCTCACAGAAGAAGGCAATCATACAGATCAGTGTATGGTCAAATTGCCCCCTAATTCCCATTAAGTCCAGCTCCTCTGCATACGCTTACTTTGTATTTTTGTTTCTCAGTTATCACAGAACTGAGAGCTGCAAGAAAAGAGAAAGAAATATGAACAGTCCTTAGGTAAGGGAAATACTGGACTGTCAGGAACTAAAAACAGTTGATGGCATCTGTATCAGGCAATTTTTTTTACTCTCTACCAGTGTCCATTTCAGGCATCCTGTTAGCATGACTTAGGATTTTCCAGATAAATGTAATGGGCTGCAATTTGAGAGGACTGCAATTTGAGAGGCCTACAAGAAAAAAACTTATCAGACTTTTTTTTCCCCCCCGAGTGACAGGTGCAAATTACAAAATGAAAGGGCCTACAGAAATTTAAAATTTTCTAATTTTAGAAAAATATATATATTACCATCAGATTCCAAGGGCATAGAGATATAGGAGCAGCAAGGAAATGCTCCCAGAAATGTTTTCTAGCCTGAACAGACAAGCTAGCCACAGGAAGAAGAGAGAGCCACTTCTTTTAAAATGTGTGAATTACTGAATGCAAGAGCCATTGGCCCTTTCAGCTTCTGTTTTTAACAAAAAGTAAGCTATTAACTTGTGTTTATGAAGACTTTAGTTGGACTTCAATGTTTTTGAGACAGCTTCTGAGCAAAATACAAAGAAACTACATTACATATTAGTAAATGCAGCATTTAGAATACTACTTAATAGTCCTATCTCATAGTTAAATGTTCAGTTCTTCATTAATTGTGATCAAGTCCATGAAATGCAGTACCTAATCCAGTTAAATCCCACCTACACCTCAGATTTGCTTGTGTAGCTAATATGTTCCACTCCACTCCCTATCCCTTCTCTCACTACAGTCCTCAAGCCCTCAGCCAGGCACCAGCCAACATCTCACCTCAACTGCTGTTAGCAATTACCAAGCACCTGTTGGTAATTACCTGAGCACCTGCCCCACCCACAGCAGCTGTAGGTCCCTGGCGGCTGGGAGAACAGGTCTGAAGTGCAGACCCGAACACCACCACCCCCCACCAAAAAAACCAAAATATCAAAACTTCTCTAAATAATTTGAGACTAGTAAAAGATCAGGACATGGAGGGACTTGTTTATCCCCTTTAGGCCAATCAAGAAAAAGTTTATAGCCTTCTCTGGAAAGGGAAGACTGGGGGGTTTTCTTGAAGCAGAAGCATGTTTTATCAGCCCAGTTTCCTTCCTCATTTGTTCCTGCTCCCCAGGAGGCCATTCACTAGGCATATATGTAAATATCTATGTCTGAAAACACATCTACAGGAGTGCATAACTTACACTGTTGCAATTTAAAGCATAGTTTTCATTGTACAAAAATTCAAAAATCTGTTCTAGAAGAGGCACATCTTGTGGAGCTGTAAGGACCCTGACAGCACATCTGCTACCAAAGCAACAATTCCTACTCTGCAGTGGCTTAAGCGGGCTGAGATGGAAGTGTTTCTTCATCAATGCATAAACCACAACAAAGTAGTGGTGACAAGCCTTTTTTCCAAGTCTGACTTGTGGAGAGTTTTGTTAACAGTTGGTTAGCTGAGAAAGGCCTTGTCGACATAATGCCGCTGGTTAAGCTGAAAAGGGAAGTCAGCAGTCAGTGACCAATGACAGGCAAGGACATGATGCCCTTGCCGCAACATGAGGATAGGGAAGAGAGATTCTTGCTGAAAATATACAGAAAGTATCAAAAGAATAACCACAAGAATGCAGAAGTAGGCGTAGTTGCTGATATGCAACTAACCAATCCTGAGCTCAGCTTTTGCAATATGTATGAAGCTTTTTATGAACTGTATTTAACCCGCTGTATAGATCAATCAATCGGACCTGTGATGAACCAACTGGTGTCTGGGTCTCCTTCCATCGACACTGACTGAAGGTTTGGGAAGCAGGTTTGCCTGCAGAGGGCACACACAAGCATGACACGTTTGCCTGCTCTGCACCTACAATTTCTACACCATCATATCACTACTCGGTCACTGAGCAAGCTGACAGTGTATGACAGGTTATCCATCCTGCATAGAAAATCACAGAGAGAAGAAGAGAGGAAGAAAACATGGAAGATGACAATGCAAAAGAAGTTGAAGAAATGTGGCAAGGATTGAACATGGGGGACAGAAATAAGAAGAGACCATACCCTTGAACTGTAAAGTCCTGTCAGGGAACTGCAAGTAATTGCATATATGAGTTCACCACCTGGACTTGCATGCTTCTCCACATTACCATTATTTCAAAAATTTTGCTTCCTGGACAAGCTGCCAGATCTCCAGTACCAGTTCTAGCTCCCTTCCAGCAGTCTGCAGCTGAGCAGGGAGCTAAAAATAGATCAGGGATTACCTTTTACACTGTAAGCATTCAAGACAGCCAAAGAACTTTGAGGAAAAAGGCCATACTGAGTGCCCAGGACAAAGAAATCTTAAGAAATTGGAAGAAGGAAGTATTGATTGAGGGTCACAGTTATATTGAGGTTTAGCCTTTCAAAGGTTTGTTGCTTTTCTACTGAAAACTGCAGGTGAGAAAGCCTAGGCAGAAAAGGGAAGGAGAAGCTATGTGAACAAACCCGTAGCTGTACACAAGGACAGAAGCAGATTTCTTCTTCACCAGGCTGAAGAAAAACAAAAGCCAAACTACCCCAAGTCAAATATATATTCTCCCACTACATTTCTGCTTTCCAAACAGTTTTAAAAGCTAGTTTATTGCAAAATCATTCTCAGGTATGTTCAAGGCCTCGGGAGCTCTCTAAGCTTAATTAACAACAGAAATAAAAACTATATCTTTATAACAAAGTTATAAAGATCACAACTTTAACATCACACATGTACAATCAATTTTAATATTTGTGTAAAGCCAATATTATAATATTATAATTTGTGTATAACAATCTATTTGTAATATTGCTGAAAGAAGGCACACTTTTCTAAATACCTACTGGCTTTGGTAACTGCTAAAGGTAATGTAGATTGGGCTGTACTACTGTTTACTCATCTTTTTGTTGCACAGAAATCTTGGATATTTTAGTGCATACGTCTGTAATTCTGACATTTCCTGAAATTAAAGCGAGAGGAGAAATGGGCTAAATTCAGGTACCTAAAGATACGTATCAACATTTGCAGACCTAAATCAAAAACACAAGGAAAGCTTTTCTATGGGAAGAATGCCAGAGCAAATTAAAATATGTATTGATAAGAATAATCAATAGTAGAATCGATAATCAACAGTAGAAATGAAGAGCATCTGCACCATTGGAGAGAGTGTATTAAATCACACTCTGCATCAAGAGAACATAATTCGTACTTTTTCACAGCCTTCTCCCTTTGCATGCCCCTCTGCAAAGTGCAAGGGGCCTCAAGGACTGAAGGAAACACAGGGAGTCAAATGGAGACACTTGCACCTGTCTCACTGGGGGCTCCTGGAGAAGCAGTTTCCTTGGGAATCAAGCCCCTCTCTTCCAAGGGCACTTCCCCAGATGTGTACATTTCCTGGGCAACACCAACACACCCTTAAGTGCGTGGTGCGGAGGTTCATGGACATCACACCATGACCAAAATGATCCAGTGAAGCTAAATTTATTATTCTTAAAAAGACTCTATTTATAATAAATCTCTACTGTTCACGTGTCTCTAGCTAATACATGATTGGTTAATGCTAGCTGTTCACATGTCTAAAATAGAATGCTGATTGGATCATCTAATTTTTTATGCATCTTGCTGTGGTTGTCTTGCCCACCCATGGCTCACGTTCTCAAGCCTGCTGACAAACTTGCTGAGTCCTGATGACTCTTCTTCTTATATCTTTTTCGAGGATATACCGAGCTTATTTCTGAATATGTCCATAATTCATTCTTTGTGAAGGTGTTCATTGTCCATTAGTACAAGCAGGCTGGATTGTGCATCAGCTGAATATAGCCATCGTCTTGCAAAAACCCCTCCATTCTGTCTCTGAGCCATCATTTGAGCTGGTTAAACAAAATCCTCCCTCTCACGCTGTAAAGAATGTGGAATTAGAGTTGGAATGTGACCCTGAAATAGAAGCAGCTCAGCAACTAAAGTGGAAAAAAGTTATTCCAGAAGCTATTGTAGAAGGGACTTTTCTCTCCAATGATGTAGAAGCTTTTCTTGTAGTAACTAATGCTGCAAGTAGAGTTTGAGAACCTTTCAATTGGAAAATTTTAGAAAAATTGAGAGCTGCAATTTCAGAATTTGGTTGAAAATCCCAACTTTCACAGTCACTTGTGCAGTATATTTTTCCATCTAACACAACAATTCCAGCTGATGTGCATACCCTAATAAGACTTAGAATGCCACCCCATCAGCAGGTGATGTTTCATAAAAGCTGGGAGGAAAAGTGTGCTCCAGAAGCTGCAAGAGCTAGAGTGCAGGGTGATCCTCTGTATGGTTTAACAGCACAACAGTTACTTGGCAAAGGGCCCGGGGCTACTGCCACTGCCCAGGCTAAGAGCGTTGGTCAAGTCTTACAGATGAGCCAACAACTGGCATATAATGCTATCCTTGCACTTCCAGATAAGTTACACACTATGTCTTTTACAAAGATTTATCAGAGAAAGAATGAAGACTTTGATAAAATTTTAGACAAATTGCATGAAGCTATCTATAATCATTCTCATTTTAATTCAGACACAAAGATACAATTTGGACTTTGGGATCATTACTCCGTTCCAAATAGCTTTCCCTTCAGTCACAAGAGCCTTCCATCTCTTCCAAAAATTTCCTGCTGAAACTCTTCTGCTCCCTTGCAAATCAGTTCACTACTCCCTTGAATCATGGACAGATGACTCTTCAACTAATTATAGTAGAAAAGAAGGGTATTTGTTGCAGCACTGGACACATGTGAACTAGTTTACAAAGATATGTTCAAAGAGTTGCAGACTCCTGCTCTCTATTTCTACAGAAAAGGTTTTACATTAGGTTCCTAAGGACACATAATACATAATTATTATCTGCCTGCTTGGCATTTTTATCAGCTGAATATCTATTACAGCTGCACAACTGTACTCCCTCAACTGGGTTGGTGGGATTTTGAAATGAGGGAGTGGTTGTATGGGAGGAAGAAAGCCATCTTCCTCATGGTGAACTCTTCTCCCATGGCCAATTGGCAAGACCTTTTGACCTGCTACTCATGGTCCAAGCCTCTCCTGACTGTTCCATTATTCTTAAGGCAAGGTATTTCTATGGTCTCTGCTTCTTCACAATTGCTTCCTCTATCCCTTTCACTCCTAGCTTTATGCTCCTAATATATTTTGCACTCTTTAACTAAGGTACATGATTTCTGCTAGCTATATTACTAACTAAGCTTCTCACCACATTTTAAAATCTTAACTAAAATATGCAATCTTCTGCTATTCCAATTCTATTCCCAGCTGGCCCCTCGACTTATCTGCAGTTTTCAATTATCCTAATTACATTTTCAGCTAACCCCTTGACTCACCTCATGCACATCCCCGACTGCCTCTCTCCCAGGAGCTCAGAGCTACATTGCACAGGGCTTGCTGTGTGCCAGAGAGCACAAAGCAGGCTGGCCTGGTGGGCCTGAATATTTCTGCCAAACACTCTGCATCTCACACCTTTGCTCTGGCTCAGTGCAGATCTGCAGGATTGCAGGCGCTTCCTCCCAGAGCTGTGTGAGGCGCTGGCTCCTGCAGATGGGCCCTGCCAAGCTGTCCCTGCCTCACGCTGGCCTCGCTTCCCTGGCACAAGTGCCGGGCCTGAAGGAGCTGCCCTGTGCTCCAGCCTGCCGAGCAGCCTGGCTCCCTGCCCCGGTGCCCAGAGTGCTGCACACACTGCTGGCCTTTGCCAGGAGTTGCAAGGCAGCCGGCAGAAGAGGAGGAATCCTCAGCCAGCCCAGCGGCCCACGGCTGCCCTTTGCCTTTCCCTGATCCTGGGCACACTCCAGACGGCCAATGCCTCCAGGCCGGGCCATGCCCAGAACGGCTGCGCTTCCCCTCGGCAGCAGCCAGCTGCCACCAGGGCTCTGAGAGCGGAGGATTTGCCCGCTCCCAGGAAGAGGCACCCAGGGCCCGGCTGCTGCCTCTTGCAGCTCCAAGGGCCTCCTTCCAGCCTGCCTCTGCCGGGGCTCAGGCTGCTCAGGCCTCTGCCGGGGCTCTGCTGGGGCTCCAGCCCGGGCAAGGCCGGGCCCGCTCTCACCTCACAGGCGCTGACAGCTCTGCACCACAGGAGACCTTCCCGAGCACCCTCTCTGATCTTTCTGCTTTCTCACTTGAGCAAGGCTCTCCTCCAGCCAAAGAGATTATTGCACCTAGGGATACAAATCCAAGAGGCAGGAACCCCAATGCTCTCCAGTCACAGCTGAAGGCCTGAATCTGCACAGGATGTCTTGGCTGCCCCACTCCTCCTTTGGTTTTGCCTTCAGATGCCATTGCCCTTTCTGCCTCAACTAGAAGTGTCACAGTTGTACCAAAATGGGCCAGTGTACTGGCCAAGGGCAGTGTGCTGTGGAGATGATGAATTAAGAGTCTTCCCAACTTTGAAAGCAAAGTTGGGAAAAAACAACAATAACTTGTTTTAAAATTTTAAAAGTTTAATAGCAATAAAATGGTTATTAAGATAGTAATAAAATTTAGAGTAATAAGAATTTGGACAATCAGAGTTAGAACAGTAAAGGACAATAAAAACAAAGACATACAGACAGTCCTGGTGCCTCCTGGGCAATTATGCCCCGAAAGCACACAGGCTAACAAAGGATTAGCCCTTAAAAGCAATAGCCTGTTGCATATTCATATATCTCATACATGATCCATAAATTCTTTTGAAACAAAGGGCGTTATCTGGTTATTGTCAAGTTCTCCCCATTAATCCTGTTGGCTCCTCAAAGTCAGGAAGCAGGTGGAAGAAAGTTGGTCTTTTCCAATAAGAACGCAAGAATTCTTCTCTTGGGGCTTTAGGTGTCCTGTTGCTGTTATCTCTGGGAAAGAATTTCTTGATTATCCCATCCCTTTTTTGAGCTAGTTAAAAAAGTATCTTACATCACATAGTTTCTATTTTACATAATGTTATAACCTAAAACTATACTTACCACTGAAATAATTACCAATATTGCCGGATGGGACATAGATGAGCTTGTCTGGCCTTTGCTGCTTGACCAAATAGCGGCAACTGTGGAATTTTACCCCAGAGACGCTTTTGGTTAGCTGGATGCTGCAGCTGGGGGCTTGGAGGCAAGTCCAGGCATACAGGAGCTCAGGTTTACCTTTGGTGGAGAAGCTTTAAGGTGAGGTGAAGGAAAGGAGTCGGTTCTGATGGAGGGTTTCAATTCAGAGCTTTATTCCTGGCCCACAGGCCTCTGGATCCAGCAAGGGCTCCAGGAGAACTCCCAACCGCGTGGTTTGCTCGCCCTTTTACCCGGGGCAGAGGGGGAGGGAAGGAACACGGAGGATCACCAACCAGGTACGGGGCGGGGAAGTGTCAAGGGACAGAGGACACATGGATGGCCCAATGTCCTTCCAGGATGGGAGGGCATCTTTTGAATTCTGCCAATCACTTGACATCCTTCTGGAATGCCAGGATTGACAGACAGCGCTCAGCAGGGGTCAGGGTGTGGAAAGGAGGGACGATTGACACACATGGCAGGGAATTATCAGGGAGGAACCTGGGGTACCTGAGGCAAACCATGATATCACACCGCAACATACCACACTACTTAAAACAATACAATACTACTAACTAAGACAACATAACACATATAGTTTATTAATTTTATATATATATATATATATATATATATATATATAAAATATATATATATATTCATTTTAATACCTGTGAAGTGCCTATCCTGTAATATGCACTTTTCACAATACCAGAGAAGCCATTTTCACCTTTAAGAGACAGCTGACAACTCAGAAGGAAATGCTCAGCTTGTTCACAGGGTGAGAAAGAAAGGATTCGTCCAGATGAGTTAAAGTTTTAGAAACTTTATTTATTTAAAATCCTACTCTATAATCCTCTAGGGTGGTATTTACAGAAAAATGGACAGGCACTAAATGAACCAACCTAAGCTTCTGGAGCTAACTAAACTAACTAACCTTCTAGGACTAGGTCAGGTTTTTAATAAAGCTGCATTCAACTTTGTGGATAAAAAGGTGATGTTGCGAGCAGAAAGAAGAAGCAGAAGAGTTGCTGACAGACAAAGGGTAGCAACCCAAATAAAATGACCCTTACAGCATCTACCAATTAGATTAAGAAAAAGATGCGTGCTTGCCTCAGGACAAAATAGAGCTACCAGTCAAGAGATGTGTGGACAGAGTGCAGCAACCAATCGAACAATGCATGACTATAGAAACCTACAGGATAGGAACTAATTATAAACTATGTTTAGAAGCACAATAAATGGCTTCTCCTTGATTCAAAGGGAATTGTGCAGAGTCTTTTGCCGTTTCTCCACATAATCCTACTCTAAATCCCACTCTACAGTCCTACTCTTCAATCCTACTCTAAGATGGCTATGGAGAAATTGGTCCTGATATGATTATAGCAGTGCTTGCTTCTCCATCTTCCTCTTCACTGAGATGATGAGCGGTGCCACGGTGGATGCAGCCTCGGCTGATGTTAGAAATGGATGCTGTACACAAAAAAACCCACAAAAGACAAAAAAAAAATACAAAAACAAAAACAAAACATAAAACAAGCAAAAGCAAAACAAAACAAAAACCAAAACAAATAAACCAAAAGCAAACAACAAACCAAACAACAAAAAGACAAAGAACAGTGAACAGTGAACCATTACTTTCCAACCTCAGTGCTTCACAGGCTCAATTGGGATTGCTCTGGGTCCTAAAAAGACCCAGAAAGAGGGGCAATGGGGCCATCTGCTCCCCAGCAGTCATGTGCAGGACCCTGCCATCACAGGCAAACCTGGCCCAGAATCCCACTCATCCATTTATTCAGGTTTGAAAGGCAGGAACTGTGCTGATTCCCACAGGGACAGAAAGCAGTGTCTACCTTTCCATGCCCTGCCCCTCGTGTGCTGGATGGCTCCTTCCTTCCCAGCAGGGCCAGCCCAGTGGCACTGGGCCCTGCAGTTCCCTCTCTGCCACACAGCCTGGCAGTAACCCTGGCGCAGTTCCCGTCTGCTTGAGCGTGCCAGGCAGCAGATGGTGCTGGGACAAGTCCCTCCCAGCTGTCCCTGTTTGCATGGCAGAAACCTCTGAGGGTGGGCTGGGGGGCACAAACCAGGGCCCCTCAGAGGCTCACAGGGAGCCCCCCACAGCCAAATCTCTGACCCCTAGGCTGGGACTGAACACTCCACCAAATCACAAAAGAGGGCAAAGAAACAGTCAGAGGATAGAGCACCTCTCCTCTCAGGAAATTCAGAGAGAGGTGGAGTTATTCAGTTTTGTGAAGAACAGGCCCTGGGGAGACTTTATTGCCACTTCCAAGACTTCAGAGTGGCTTTGAAGAAAGTGGGGGACATCTTTTTTAGCAGGGCCAGTTACATTGGATATGAACAAATATTTTTAAACACAAAGGGCATCCAATCAGTGTAGGTCTAAGGAAGAACTTGTTTACTCGGAGCATGGTGCCACCCTGGCACAGCTTGCCCCAAGAGCTTGTAGGTGCCCCCATCCCTGTAACCATTCCGGCTCCGAGCAAAGGGCTCTGAGCAACCTGATCTCTTTAAAGATGTCCCTGCTCATTGCAGGACACTTGCACCAGAGGACCTTTACAGGACCCTGCCAGCCTAGCCCAGTCTAGGATTCTTCACTGTTTTCATTTGAAGAGCACCAAGAGTGGAGGTGAGGAGGAAGGGGGCTCATCTGCTGCCTTGGGCTTGAGTGGAGGAGGAGCCCATCCCTCAGAGCCTGTTTCACCTGCGGCCCCTTCACATTTTACCTGCAGGAGCTCCTTGGCAGACCAGCGCCGCGCCTCGTCTCTCTGCAGGCAGCAGCTCAGGAAGTCATGCAGGCAAGATGAAAATAGGTTGGGCAGCTTTTGTCTTCCTCCTGTGGCTATCAGGAGTTGAGGCTGGGGAAAAAGGAGACACCAGGCTACACCTGCTTCTTTCCATCTGTCACTGCTCTCCCAGATCCCATTGATTAAGCTCCACTTTGCAGTGGCAGTTTCTGCCCTGGCAGAGACCCAGAGATGACTTTGCTTTACCAAGCAAACACCCAAACCCTGATGCAGCCACAGCCTCTCCAACATCCCACAGATCTTGCCTTGGCAGCTGATTTCATTGACTGACCTAGTTAGTGGGAACTACATCAGCACAAGCACATTTCCTTCCCTGATGATTCATATCAGCTTGAGAGGTGTTTTGGAAGAAGGACTTTGCTATATTAACTCTACTGTATCCAAGGGTTAGTACATGGAAAGTATCTCTGCAGTGCTTCTTGTCCCGCAAGCACAGCTGCCATAAAACAAAACGAATCAAGCTTTTTGCTTTGTTCTTGAAAACAATGGGAATTGGAAGAAAAGAAAGGAAATCCACCAAGTATTCCTCACATGAGGAAACAAACATTTGGAATCTCATCTTCAACACAGACACATTAAGATGCCTGCACAAATGTACTGGGATGAAAATGCCTGGTTGGACACACAGGAGCCACCTGCAGCTCTGTCTCTCAGCAGTCTGAAAATTTCTGCTTTCCTTACATGGAAAAGAAAAACTTTTCATGGTCAAATCAGAAGGGGAGGTTCCATCCCTATGGTCACCTATATCACTCATTTGGATACTCAGGTCAATGCATGAATAGTAGGCCCATCCCACAAAGTGCCAGAAAACAAATGGGAGGTTTTGGCAGGCTCTCCACATCACCAGGCTCTGGCTTGGTGACGGGCAGAATGTGGCTTGGGCTAGGAGAGAAACACGGTCACTGAGTGTTTCAGCAGTACTGCACAAGAAGCAGAAGAGACTCTCTGGCCTCTACACCCTCATGCCCAGGTTTCAGGCATGTTTCCCAGTGAGAAGAAACTGCACAGGGGGTTAAGTTCCTCTCTAAAAGCCAGTGCCTTAGCAACTTCCATGTGTTTGGGCTTCCTTTCTTCATTTCTGCAAATGTAACACCAGTTCTGAGAGGCTTGCCTTGTGGTTTTAGGGGCATCTTCACAGACAGACAAGTGGGAACAACTTGAAACCAAAGCAAATGTTGCCTGGGAAGAGCTGGGGAGTGTTTGCCTGTGGTGAGGCTTGAGCTGTCTGGCAATCCCTTTCCATGATGTGCAGAAACATCCAGCTGCTCCCCAGAACTTTGTCCCTCGGGGCACACAGGCCTCTGGAAACACCTGAAAATTCTGGCCTTTCTCGTGCTCAAGAGCATCTAACCTAAACTGAGCTCCAGTTTCTTCAGCAAGGCCAAGGATGCTCACTTTCATGCAGCTGACAGTGTCCATGGAGCTCAGCAGGTCTTTCTGATACTCCGCAGGCCACGGAATTACAGCGTAGATTGGCAAGACATCGGCTGATCCTTATCACATGATCCTTGGTTCATGTGGAACCAAGCTCTAACACGCTGACAAGTCAGAGGGAGAGAGCTCATTCTGCTTTTGCAAGATGGTATTTAGAAACATAAGACACTGACTTGGAACTATTCAAACCTCAACTTGCAGAATCCATCTCAGATAGAGAAAAATAACAATGGCAAGAAACCTTGGAGCCTCCATAAAAATGCCCACCACTGTCATGATAACTCTGTGCTCATGGCACTGAAATAGATGGTGACCAAAGAGACTTTGCTATTAGCCTCTTTAACCCAAAGGAGAATTTCAAGGCCAGAAATCGCAATGCACTCCCCTTGTGTACAAATAATTTATGTGGCTTTCTGTGCTTTTCCCACATCACCAGAAGTGACAAAGGGTTTTATTCTGACTCTCAGCTGAGCTCAGCCACTGGCCATGGTTGGATGCTGGAGTCCTCCCTGTCATTAGAACTGTGCAGGCCAGGGATGGCCCTGCCCCTGTGCTAAAGAAACACAACAACCGTGTCAACTGCCCACGCCGTATCCCAGCCCAGGCACCTGCCTGCAAGCTCATCAACTTGATAAAGTACCAAGAAACAGCCAAGGGTTTGGCAAACAATTCTAACTGCAGTCGGAGAAAAACACATCCTAAACTTATCCAGGCCACCCACATACATGACTGCACAAACTTACAGATGACTTGAAAGCCTGAAAGTTTTGAAGACCCACAGGATTTGGAAAAGATGCTACAGAATGGAAGAGAAGAGCTGTGTTTAAAAAATGAAAAAGCAAGCAGAACTGCTTGGGCATTGCTTTGGTAGAAGGTTTTTTTTCTCTTTTACTTTTTTGTTTACTTTCCTTTTTCCTTTTTTTCTTATGTTTTCTATAAAATTGAAAATGGGAAGGTCTAACCTCCATTTCTCAAGATATTTCTCGCCTGTCTGCCCTCTCCACTGAAAAATTCTAGTCCTTCAGAAACAGAGTTCCAACACTGTTCAAAAAACAAGTGAGAATTGTCAGGCATGGCTGGAGGCCAAAATGGCAGGTTTCTGAACTGGTTAGGTTTCTGAACTGCCCCTTCCCTTTCTGATACAACCAAAGCTACAGTAGATGCTGATGTGTTGCAGGGGCATTTTTAGAAGGAGACCTTGGTGGAAGTGGTGCCAGCAGATGGCAATGGGATTTTGTCCAATGGCACACAGAACATGGGACAGGTGAGAAAGACAGTGGGATCAGTGAGTATTTGCGCCTTACCAAGACAGGCGTTGCATTCCAGGAAGGAACTTCTCGTTCCACCATTTCGATGCCCACGATTCCCAAAGACCATATGTCCACTTTGGGGCCACATGGTTGACCTGTCACCACTTCAGGCGCCAGCCACCCAGCAGCGCCGGCCACGGAGCTCCATCTGCCCTGCTCAGGGCTGAGCTGAGCAAAGAGGCCAAAGCCAGCTGTGGAGAAAACAACAAACCGTGAAAGCCAGCTCCGATTAGGAAACCAAGCAACAGAACTCCCCACTCTCAGGCTAAGGATGTGCTGTTCAATCTCCTGGGAAACTGTCCACGCTCGATTTCCTTGGGGCTTCAGCCAAGGGAGTATGGAATTGGCCACTTCCAAAAAATCCCAGGTTTCTTAACGCTGCTCACAGCAGTGGACCTTATTCCCCTGAAGCTTTAGACTGTAGCTCCCTCTGTATGGAAGGGACACACACAGAGCAAGGCCACTCTTGACTGCTTGTGGTTCCTTATACCTCTGTGCATGTTGCAACTGTGCCCTCAGCTCGCAGCAGGGGTCCCTGCACTGCCACCAGCACCATTTTTGGGGAGCTGGCAGTCACTCCAAGCAGCCCCACATCCCTGGAACGCTGCACCTGACCAAGAATATACTGACCCAGCTTGACAGAGCCGTTGGTTCTGAGAAGGATGTTGCTGCTCTTCACATCTTGGTGGATAACATGGTTTGAATGACGAAAATCCAGTCCTTGCAGGCACTGAGAGAGAAAACAGAAAGAGGAGGGCAAAAATGAGTGATGTGATTTCATCACACAAGAAAGGAAGCAAAGAATCGAAAAGATTCCCTCTCCAGGGGAATGGGGAGTAAGGGCAGAACAGTAATGGCCACTGAGAGGAAGAGCTTGCTGCTCCAACACTTGCAGAGCAGGACCTTCCTAGGAAAGGCACGTCAGCTTTTGAATGAGCAGCAGCACCTGCTGTTGTAGGGTGACCCCTGCCATCCAGCCAGGATGACTCCTGCTGCAGTGGACATGCTTTTGCCATGCAGAGGACAAAGGAGGGGTTTTGAAAGGAGAAATCCCTCCCTTTATTGTGAAGTGGGTCACTTTTGGATGGGAGGCTGCATGACAAAGATTTTCTTGCTGCTCTCAGCACAGGCTTGGAAGTATCACACCAGTCACTTTCCAGAAGCAAAGAGTATTTTGGCTGCACTACTATCCTTTTCAGCTGAGGGCTTTGATAAATGAATCTTTTTTCGTTGCTGATAATTTCAAATCCTGCCACCAGCACTTTTGCTTTCACAGGCAAGGAATGCAGTGAAGACAGACTCCAGGCAAACATTTAGAGAGGCAAGGTGGGGAACAGCAAATACAAATACAAGAGACAGAGCGAGAATACAACAGCAGGAGATAACTGGCACTGAGTACAGGGAATGCAGGGGCACTGGCAGGCCTTTCACTTGAGATGCTTTTACTTGCCCATAGAATAGCTGCAACACAGAAACAAATCTTGGCACATGAAACCTCTCGTGTTCTGAGCCCCTGTTTCCCAGGCTATGCTGTCCAAGCCCTTGGAAACACAGATGGGATGCTGACCTCCCGACTGATGGCTGCCATCTCATGTTCCAACAGGTAGGTCTGGCTGATGACATTGCTCAGAGTGCCTCCATCCATGTACTCCATAACCAGGAACAGTTCCTCACCCACAAGGTAGCTGAAAGAAGGAAACAAGGGCATGGAGATGAATGTACATGGCTAGGTTGCTGTTTGGAAAAGACCGGTTGATTCTTCTTTTCAGGTTTCTTTGAGACAAAGACAAATAAAGGAATAGACATTCCCTCTTGGCTGTGCATTGTTTGCAATCTGTGCAGTCTCAAGGAGAAAGGCACAGCTGTGAAAAAGGAGATGTCTTAGATGGGCAGCAAGCAAAATGTGCAGTTTAGTAACAGCCCAGATAAAAAACCTGTCACGCATGTTGTTTCTGGAAAAAAGCACCTAGTCTTCCTGGCATGCATAGCAATGGAAAACAGTGGCAGCAATCCAGGGGCAATCCTTGTTATTTACCTGGCTGTAAGAAGACACTTGAAAGAAATCAAGCTCCAAAACAAAGGGGTGGCTGTGAATATAGAGATCATTGATTTAGTAAGACAAGACTCATCTGGGTTTGTGAACAATTTTAAAATACCATGTGCCAGCGAAGACTCATGCAGACAAAATGCAATCTCTTCCCATCCACTGGAGATGAAAAGAGCAATAATAATTAGCCAATAATTACAGCTCTATTTTCTGCCAGTGACCAAATTGGGATTTTACCTTGCATGTTTGCAATATGTGAACAAACATTCATTGGACAAAAGCACAACTCACCTGTCTAAACAGTTGACCACGTTGGGATTCCTATTCACCTTCATGACCATGAGTTCGTTGACTTTTAGTTCGTTCTTCCTCAATCCTTGAAGCTGTATTTTCTTGACGGCCACCTAAAATGACATTGAAAATCAGTAACTTGAGAGGTTGGTGGCGCGAGACCACAAGGCACGTGGAGCGAGTGATTTTGCAATGACACAGCTGAGCTGTGCCAAACTGCCTTGTGATTAGGCACTGCAGTAATTAGGAACTGACATTACAACAGGCCATATCTCTGCTCCCTTGGGAGCCAGTTACAGGACACATGGGGCCACTGACATTTTGCCTTGACCACTTGGTAACAGCGGTGTCTCAGTTATCACTCACAAACCTCTGACCACACTCTCTGCTGCATCATTTAGGACTCAGAAGAAGTAATCCAGGCCTTAATGCTCTGTGGATACATCTTGGGCTATGGGCATGGCATAGGGCTTTTAGCGACACCTTGCAGATCTCTCCCTACGTGCAGTTCCCAAGTGCAGCACTGCAGGTGGCTAAGGAACTACCAGTAACTTTCAGATGGATTTGCTGGCAGCCAGAAATGAGCATTCAGGACTCTGAAGCTGTAGCCCCATAGAGCAGTGAGGTACTTTAAGGAAACACCTTTGTTTTAGCAATGGAGAGTGAGTGAGCGCGTCCTTCTCTGAAAGGAACCGCTGCCCTCTGTGCTTTCCTTCCGGCAGCTGAGGAGGACAAAGTCCCAAATGTGTTTTGCAGGCTGGAACCAGTCTGTGCCAAACCGGTCACAGAGAGTCCACGGTACAGTTACGGGTCATAAATTCTGGTACAGTTTGTGCTGGTAATACGTCTAGGAAAGAAAGGTTTTACATCTTTTTTGACTTTCAAATGGAACCATTATTTGAAAATCCTAAGAGTTCAGGTTCCCCCCCGCCCCACACACCCCAAGTACTTCTCTTTGCAATATTACTCAGGGATTCAGGGATTACACATAAAAGCCCACCCTGTAAAATACGTTGCAGATACTTTGCAATAAGTGCAGTTTAGCAGCTAGAGATGATAACGTGGGTTAAATAACATTCCTTCTGCAATGATGGAAACTCTGTCTACGCAGACATACTCAGCCAAGGTTACGATGGCTTAGCTCCTGTGCTCAAGTTAATGTGCATTTTGGAACTTCCCAAGAAGGTGAATTCAACCTCCTTCATTGCTTTCTGCTGGGGTCCCAGGAGAATTTCAGTCTGCTTTTTGTCATTTACAGCTGTCACTGCTTAGCTCTTGAACATGAGACTCCCTCATGACTGATGAAAGTTGTCTAGTTAAGAGTGGCTGAAAGACATGGTCTTGCTCTAGAAGGAGACGAGAAGGTTTCTTCAGTCTTTGTCATCTCTACTGCTTGGGATTTCTAGACAAAACCAGTGGGAAGTTTTCTGAAGGCAGTCCAGAAGCTGGCAATATGGACAGCTTACAGCCGAACGCTTGCTGCAGTGCAACCATGGTGACACCAGAAAGGACTTCACAAATTTAAAAGGGCAAACAAAGCAGTTGGAAGGAAAAGAACATGAACCATTATTCCATTTTTCTAATCTATCTTTCTTTAAATCATCATTTTCGTGCAGTTTCGCGGCTTGCGTTGGTATCCCTCCGAAGGAATCTGAGACAGAGTAAGTTGTTTAATGGAGTAGAAGTGAGAAACGCAGGCCAAGTTGCCTTTTTTGCCATCAAATACCAGTTATGCTTGAACTACCCTTTGCTTAAGGTGCTTAGCTTACACTAAGAATTGATTAGCACATTTTGATGTGAGCAAATTTTACTGTCATGACTGAGTAAATTTTGCTGTCACTCAGAATTTTACTGTCGTCTGAATAGCAATGTTTGTGTCAAAATAGTATTTTGTCTCCTGTATCTGAAGCAGGTAAGCCTTTTGCTGTCAGCAGTGTTGCTTAACCTTTGATGTCATATCCCTTTTCATATCCATCTTCTGCTTAAGGCTCATTAATCTACTTTAGAATTGGCACGTGGAATAGGACTACTTTTCCTTTTTGAAAGCTAATGTCATTTGACCTACTTACAGCAAATAATTCATTAATTGCAAGTCCCTAGCTAGCATCTTTTCAGCATATTCTAACCTTCTAAAGAAGTAACAAAAGCACTCTCCAATACTTGACTTTCTTAAGCACACAAAATGCTTCTCTCCTTTGCAGATGGCATCTCTAAAATGAACCACATGTCTGCAGTATTTTAACATGCGCCATATTTAGCCAAGTCATTCATAACAAACAAAAAGCAGTCCCTTCAATTCAGAAATAGTTTTCAATTGTTCTTGAATATACAAAACATACCCTTACCGTAGGCATTGCACGCAGATTTAATGGTTGCGAAAGCAAACCCTATGTTTCTCTTGTGATAGAAGGGTTTTCCACAGTTTTCCACAATTGTTCTTGGCACAGTTTTCTACTGATGTGACTGTTAGGAAACTTGAAGGTACTTCTAAGGTACTGTAGTAAGCAGAAAAGGAGGAGAGGTTGTGCCTTATGTCTGGTTTTCTTTTTGGTTTTCTTCCTCTTGCTCTTTTCCATGTCACCTTTCTAGATGTTGTGATTTAGATTGGTAGTTCACTAAGCTGTGTTTTCTGTTGGGAATTCTTGTAAATTCTGAAAGGAACCCAACTGGTGAATAGGCATCTTGTTATGATTTGCTAGCTGCATAGAAAATCTTCCTGCTGCTCTAAAATGCTTTGATTTGATACGCATTTTTATCACCATTCAAATGAAAAGAGAACGGTTCCTCTAGTCACTACTTTTGTACTAGATTCAGTTCAATGTGCGCTAATGGTGCAAAAAAGTCCTGCTGGAAGAAAGGATCTGCATAGAAATTGACCAAGACACGTGCTACATGGGTCTTGGAAAGGGTTGAAGTTTCTTTACCTTTCTGGCAGTCTGTCTTCACAGCAAGACTTGAGGAGGGCTTTTGCTAGCATTTCTTTGACAGAAAGCAAGAACAAAGCAAGCAAAATGGAGCAGCAAAAGAAGATAGCAGCAAAAGGCACATTATCCCCTCTGTTAATCATGCATCGATGGAGTATACCATCTATGCATGCTGCCGGCAAAACTATATACAATCACGAACAGAGACGCGACATCCGGACCAGTGACATGAGCTATTTATTCAGCACATCAGTCTCAGCACATTGTTAAACAATGGAGACAGGATGTTAACACCTCGCTGATCCTCAGGGAATGCCAAGGGGATGTGACATTACAGCATAGCAAAAACCATCTCGGCCTAGGTTTTAGCCAATCACACCTAGAGCAACACATATTGACAAGAATTCTATCCAATCGTACGAAACACACGTGATGGTAGGTAAAACAAAGACTGGTTCATAAGAGACAAAGAACAGAGATCCATTCATACTAGCCTTCTAAAGAGATACATTAAATAACCTTGTTGCAATTCATAAGCCAGTTCTACAGAGGTCTATTGTTGTTTGTCACCTATGTTGTACTGCTTAGAGAACTTTGTTGCTGTATTTGCAATGCTAACAAAACTTCTGCCTGAGGCCTACTCTTTTGAACCATTTCCTCCAAACCCTCTGACTTTATGAATTCTAGCATATGCATACTCATAAATGGGGACTCCAGACAAAGGAGCAAATGCAGATGAATTTTAAGGAAGGAAATTAGTGGAGAGCTAACTGCAGTCCCTCGACTTCACAAAAAATGATGTCCAGTAATCCCAACCAGAAAGAAATAGAACTCCATTTTCAAATGGGTTGCCATCTATGGTCCTCTCTTCTTCGTATAGAAAGGAACTGTGTTTTCAATCAATCTTCAAGATGGGATGGCTAAAGACCTTAGATGCCTCCAATTTTAGTTTTGTTTTTTTTTTTCCAGAAGCAACTGTCTCAAAACCTCTTTAAAGCTGACTATTTCCCTTAAGATGCCATCATTGAAAAGAGTACCTTTTCATTTAACAGGGTATTTCAAACATCATTTATGAATTTAGACTAAAAGTAACACTTTTCCTAGTAGTCTTTCATTTTTTGCAGCTCAGTGCTAACATAGGCAGCAAAGAAGAGAACAGACCACAGCTCTTTCTGGAGCATCTTGAACAAATGCCCTTGCTTATGTTCTAATCATTCACTTCACCAAAATACCTCATGATGAAGAAAAGGTTGTTTACATGGCAATGAATGGGTGTGATTTCTCAAGTAGCATTTGTATCACATAGATGATACTTGGCAAACAGCAAATGAAGGGGTTTTCTTCAGCTCTCAGACTGATGTTACGTGTGGGTAATTTAAAGAAAAGATAACAAAAAGGATATTTTTTACCATGTGAATTTAATTACACCCCTACCATGGGCATCTGAATCTTAGACAGTGTCTGATTTAGAAAAAAATAAAGAATTATCACAGTTTAAAGAAAGATAGGATCATAAACCCTTTGCTGATGGAATGTAGCCTATTCATTGGTTGAAATGAAGCAGGTAGACAGGACATATGAAATTTTTTTTGTGGATCAAACAGTTATTTTCTAAAGTGATGCTGACAGATGGTGAACTCACCAACTTAGATATTGCCAGTAGACAAGGTTGCATAACTTGCTCCATCAAGTTATGCCTTGGAATCATCATCCAAAGGGATTTTCCCTGCATCTGTGAAAATGTGCCTACCCTTTTCACAATATTTTTGAAGCAGCATAGCTAGGCCTGATCAGCCGGTATGGAGGGTGAATTAGCAGCAGCAGCAAGGTGACTGGCCAGGGGAATTTGCTTCAATGGATTTTGATCTCCTGGATATTTTGAAGATCTGCTTCAGCCCTGTTTGTCAAACACCACTTTTAAAGGGTGCTAAACAATTGTTCAGGCTATGGATCGCATGAAGAAATACTTTCTGGTGTCCGTACTAGGCCATATGCTCTTTAATCTCTCCCTCAACTTCTCCATCACCTCTCATCTCTTTCACATGAGCTATCGTCAAGGTCCACAGGCTACTTTTCACAGAATCTTCAGGCCTGATGCAGTAAGAATGATGAATAGAAGAGAGCTGGGATCAATTTTCCAGTTTGGATAAAATGCATTCTGCACACAAATCCAAGGAGAAGGCGCTGCCCCGATGCCCAGAAAAACTTTCACTACTACTAGTGTTCTACGTCAACCGCAACTTAGCCCGAAAGAAAAGCTGTTTCTCTGAGAGCATCTGAGAGGTTTGCATGAAGCACTGATATCTGACATATGCAATTTTGCATAGGAGAGGACAAAGAAAATGGCAAGAAGTTTTTAATTTTACTGGTTTCAATTTTAAATTCCGTGCACTTCTTCAAAACTTGTCAGCTAAAATGCCCATCAACATCTTTTAGTCATCTGTAAGTCAGTATTCATATAAAATGTGCTTCAAATCAAAAGAATTTCAAATTTGCACTCCAAGTTTCCATGCCTAGATTTATGATTTCCTACACATATTAGATGAAAGGAAGGCTTTTTTTACTGTGGGAGTGCTGGAACACTGGAACAGGTTTCCCAGAGAAGTTGTGGGTGTCCCATCCCTGAAAGTATTCAAGGTCAGCTTGGACGGGGCTTGGAGCAGCAACAAAGGAGAATCTTGATGGTAGAGAAACAAAGTTGGACTATAGAAGAAACTCGGATTGAAGTACAGGAGCACGTTTTCTCTCAGCTCTTGGGGTAAATTCAAAGTTGTACAAAATGACATTTATCTGTGATTTTCACTACTGTAGCAGAAAGGTTCATGAAAACTGTACAGAAGATAGCAAATGTTAAAAGAGATAAGAATTACAGCATAAAGTCCATGGGATGGGTTACAACATGAGACACTCTCTAAGAGAAAATCTCTGTGTTTCAGCACTTCATCATGGTAAGATTTCATTAAGTGCCAAAGAAGGCAGCAAAATAACATTCGGGACATTATTTCCTGGAATTCAGCCTGGCCACTTAGTAGGAATTGGGTTTGAACATCATGTAGCTATACCACACACACTTTCCCTTCACTGTTTACAATGAATAAGCAATTGAGGATCAAAATTGATTGAAAGCATCTTAAACATGTCAAGTATTTCATTGTAGATGATCTGTGATCCAAATATTTCTTCCACCATAGAGAGAGACAAAACAATTCTTCCATATCATGATGGTTTAAAATTGTATCAACCAATGTTTTGTGCTGAAGAGATATCATCTATTTTTTCTATTTTTCGAAGAAAATATTCCTAGACATACAACAGGTTAGAACTAAGTAATTTTAAAGAAACAAATGAAATGAAAATATTCTGTAAATAGAATTAAATGAAAAGCTGTGTTTTAAATAGGAGCTAAATATTAAACAGAATTTTTGTACCAGGCATTTGAATTATTGCACCAGCTCTTTTGCCCATAAAGAGAGGCATTTAGCATTTCAGTCTTTTCCAAGGTGTTCATGATCTGCTATGCTGATCTCTGTGTGTGTCTAGGTGTGTGTGGAAGGGGGGGCATGTGAAGGGGAGTGTGTATGTTTGCTTAACACTTGTTGTGGCAGATTCATGCCTCAGCTCCACATTTTGTTTTAGACAGGTCACACAGAGTGGATATGAATTTTACTATCAACAAGAGATCAGTTCCCAAATCATCCATTTGACTCTACCTTATAAATCATGTGCTTTGTTGCATATTTTATCAAATATGCTTTCAAGCCAGATGGAGGAAGGAGAATGTGGGAATCCCTCCAATGTCTTGCAACTTTTATGCAAGTAGATTTTCAAGAAAATCATCATTTCTCTTTTAAATATGCCTGGAACAGGCATGATGGTAGTGTCAACCTGTTGGAGTTTTTGTTGCTGGGAGAAGTTGTACAAAAGGACTGGTTTTTACGTTGACCAGTTACTGAATCAAGCGCAGGAATACATTGGAAATTCAACTGGGGGTTCCTTTTTCCAGCAGACTACTTCTAGAACGAGCTTGTACACTGAAGCTGACTCTTTGGCTTTCTTTTTGTTTCTTTACTATTTTCTTGGCTTCTCTGCCACTATCTAGACAAATTTGGAACTTGTTTCCCAACTAAAATGGTTTCAATAGTCCGATCGTGATAATGCATTTTTACAAGGAATTTTTAAAATCTTTCCTTGAGTTAAGAAAGTCAAGGACTTAGGTCTTTTTCTTCCCTTATCAATATTGCAATGAAATTGATAAATAAAGACCAACTCTTTATTTTTGTTTTTAACCCAAGTAGATAATTCCCATCCATTAATCCATTTTGTGGACCAGTATTTGCCATCCTGATGTAAGTTGTCACTTCTTAACAATAGACATTCTGTGACTACGTTGACAAGACTTTGGGTGAAGATCCTAACTGGTCTTAGATACACATAGGGAGAAATTTGCTCAGCCAGTGTCAGTCTTAAGCATGCGTATCAGAAGATCTTTCTAGAGCTGGGAATTTTCCCATGAAAGGGATTCAGTTAGGGAAGAGACACTTGTGCCAGAGTTTTACATTCTTCTTGAACACTGCTTAAGGAACTTAGATGCCATGTCCATTTGGATCTCTGTCTGCACAGAACTTTGTCATGCCAGTGCTTGAAATGCATCTTGAAGAGAATTCACTAGCACAGAATGAATGAGAGTGGAAGGGGTTTGTGGGGCTAACCAGGCCCAACCCCCCTGCTTAAACCAGGATAACTAGAGCCTCTTGCCCAGGATTCTATCTGGGTGTACTTTTAATGTCTTCAAAGATCCAGGCTCCACAGTCTTTCTGGGCAGTCTGTGCTGTGGTTCAGTCACCCTCACAGTAAAAAATCATTTGGTGATGTTCCAAGGCAATCTCCTGTATTTTCAGTGTGTGCCCACTGCCTCTTGTCTTTTCACTCAGCATCACTGAAAAGACACTGGTTCCCTCCCCTTTGCACTATTGCTTCCCGTATGTATGTGTGCTGCCATGTAGAGAAATGTCAAAAAGCTCCCTGAAGCCCAGGCAGACAATATTCCCTTCATCTACCAGTCAAGTTGATTCATCAGAGGAGTTTAAAAAGATGTTCAGCATGAAATTCCCCTGGAAAATCCATGCTGACTACATTAGTTTGCCGTCCTTCATGTGCCTGGCAAGGCTTTCCATGAATAGCTGCTCCATCAACTTCCTGGGGATAAAAAAGAGGCTGGCTGGTTTGTACTCTTCCGAGTCCTCCTAATTGCTTTTTTGAAGATGGGTGTCATTTGCTTTCATCCAGTCTTAGCTCCGGAGAGCTCCATACCTTCGTCTTTAGCGTCTCTTGTCGTCTACATCTTAGCAAAAAGCTGTTCCACTATGTCTGGCAAGGAGAAAATGTGCCAGCAGAGAAAACATCTCCCATCGTGTTCTAGAAGTTGCACGGAGGTCTGCAGAGTGTTTGGCAAGAAGAGAAAGAAAGTTGTCCAAAACAGCTTCCAATCAAATGTTCATGTCATTGGAAAAGGCAGGAGAGTGGTAATGCACTGTTTTCTATCAGTTTGCAAGGGGCGCACAAAATCCCAGTGTTGTACAGCTTCCTTCTTCAACTTCCGAAGCTGCCGCTCTCTCCAGCTCGCGGATGTGAAGAAGCAGCTTTATCGCGTAAAGACGATTGTGCCGGTCACAGTGCTCTCCGCAGCACGGCTTCTGCCGAAAGATGCCCAGTAGCGGCGCTTACCTCCAGGGAGCTCCATACCTTCGTCTTTAGCAGCTCTTGTCATCTTCATCTTAGCAAAATGCTTTTCCACTATGTCTGGCAAGGGGAAACTGTGCCAATACAGAAAACATCTCCCATCGTGTTCCAGAAGCTGCAGGGAGGTGTACCAAGTGTTTTGCAAGAAGAGAAAGAAAGTTGTCCAAAACACCTTCTAATCAAATGTTCATGTGATTGGAAAAGGCAGGAGAGTAGTAAGGTACTGTTTTCTGTCCATTGGCAAGCTGCGCACAAAATTCCAGTGTTGTACAACTTCCTCTTTCAACTTCCGAAGCTGCCGCTCTCTCCGGCTGGCATAGGCGAAGAAGCGGCTTCTTCATACAAAGACGATTGTGCCGGTCACAGTGCTCTCCGGAACGCGGCTTCTGCCGAAAGGCGCCCGGGAGCGGCGCTTAGCTCCGCGGAGCTCCGTGCCTTCCAATTCAATTTTTAGGCTCACCAATCCAAATGGTATACTTGCAGCAGTATGGCGGGACATTGAACTGCACTTTCTCCTTTGCAGCGATGACCCGCCGAGACCCTATGACCTGGCTAGCTGAGAAGGTGGCCAACAGTCCCACTGCAGCAGGGGGTGTCAGCCCCGGTGGCAAGGCCCCAGGACTGGCAGCTTCAGGCACCCCTCGGCGGTAGAAGCCTTGGGCTGTGCCTGCAGGATGAGGTCTCGGGGTAGAACTGCTGAATAGGGCGGAGCAGAAAAGAGCCGGACACTCTCTGGGGTCAAACGAGTTTAATGTCCCGGGGATCGACCAGCAGGGAGTGACAGAAAAAAAGAGGTTGGGCATGGGATTATAAAGGGAGGTGGTAACTGGAGGTGGGATTTACAAAAAACCAATCAGGGGAAGTCAGGGGACGAGCTTAACATAATAGACTGTAAGGGAGAACTAATCGATACATTATAAAGGAGGGGCCCCGGGACCTCAGCCAATCACTACTCCCACTGAGAGGAACATTCTGGAAGACTGGGAGTGGTGGGGAGTGATTGACTGGGCCCAGGGAGGAGGGAAAATTATACATATTAGGAGATACAGGGCGGGGAAATTACATGACAAAGGGGGCAACCATAGTAACTAAATAATGGACAGAAACTAGGGCGGGGAAAACCGGGAGGACAGAACCATCATAAACAAAGGGGGAGAAACAGAACATACCAACACACCACAACATCTCCCCATTTTTTGTTAAATAAAATTGAAAAGAACGGAAAAATCTGTACTAAAAGTCAAGGCGTCTTCTTCTTCATAACACAGCTCCTGGTGGTATAAGGGAGGCGCAGCGGGCTCTTCTTCATCTGCGGCTTCCTCTGCCTCCGAAGGATAGGTGTCTCCCTCTGCGGATTCTCCCACTACCACCTGGTTGACACTTGGAGCTGTGATCTTATTAACAAGTCTTTGGACCAGCCCACGGACCAGCGAAAAGCAAATCAAAAGTAAAAATAAAACCAAAACAACCTTCATAACTGATTCTAGAACAGAACTGGCCCAACTGCCCAAGCCCCAGCCCTTAAAAATGTCCCTCAGCCAATCTGATGTTTCTTGCTCCATCCGATGGACTTGGTCTTTCATCTTCAGGATGGTGTGTCTGACGTCCTCAGCTCTTGATGACAAATTCATGCAGCAGAGGCCCTCAAACTCCTCACATTGATGATGATGGAGCAGCAATAGGAAATCTATTGCTGCCCTGTTCTGGAGTGTCGCCTTCCTTGTTATTTCCTCGTCTGTGAGGAGGCCGTATATAGCAGCCGAAGTCAAATTGGCTTGCTTAACCACCCAACACTCTAGGCGGCCCAATTCACCTAGAGACTTCGCCACTGATACCCACAGCAACAGAATGGTAAAAGCGATGGTTTTGGGATGGGACCAATGTGTAATTTCGTCATCACAGTCTTCTGGGAGATCTTTAAGATCTCTTTTGGATCTGGCCAATTCTGCTGTGATGTTAGTCTTCTTCCAATTCACAATTTGAGTCATGTTGGGGGTAAACAGCGTCAGCTTGCCTAATGTGCACGGCCCTCCGATCAGACCAGAGGGGATGCCTGCCCACGCTCGGTCGCCACAAATTAAAAATGCTCCCCTGGGAAGGGCATATGGGGTGTAGCCCGTGGTGGTGGGGCCGCTGATCTTTAAAACGGCCTTGCACCACTGGTAGGCTTGGTGTTCAGCTTTATTCTGTTGCACCACCTCATTGCCCTTCTCAATAGGGGAAAAGGTATACTCAAATTGAAAACAAATAGAGGAGTTGGCGGAACAGAGCAGGTGGAGTTCAGTGGGCTCGGAGGGCAAAGGATCCAGCTTTACCACTCCGTCTCTCCAAGTGTTGCTGGAATCAAAACTAGGAAGGATAGTAAGGCTCCGGGCCAAGATCGGGGAAAGGGCTGACTGAAAAGCGGAGGGGAATTCGCCTGGAGAGAAAGGGATCCCCACAAGGCACGACGACATCGGGTCCTCTGCTGATGCTGCGTCGAGGCAGATATGATCTTGCCCCAACGCCTGAGCCAAGGTACGCCAGACATTCACCTTTGGCTGAGGGACGATCCACGCTGCCCAGGGTGGAAGGAGGAGGCAGAAGATCAGGAGATGTAAAGGAGCGCTTGGGCGCTGCCACAGTTGAGGGCTGAGCTGGGCCATTCTGGTGTGGTGTGGGCCAGGCAAAGGGAGACAAACTCAAAAAACAAAACAAGCATGGTTATAACTTAAATATTTTCTTAAAAGGATGGTTCTGTCTCAAAAAGTAAATTAAGTTCGGAGGAAGAATCTGAGACAGGGGAGGAAGGTCGGGAATCGAAAACGACTCGGAAAGGGGCGCAAATCAATGGTGGAGAGGAAGGGGACCCTGTCGGAGGGAACCTGTTGAGAAAATAAAGGTGAGAGAAACTGTGAGGTTTCCTCCTCTGCTGCCAACATGCCTCCTGCACCTGTGGCACAGCTTCGGATGTTTTTGCCTGCTTGGGGAGGAAGGGCTTGACCCATTTTGACGGTATCCATTTCGGCCCTGAAGGAGTGGACACGCAAGCGTATCCCCTCCCCCAGGTAACCAGGTCATATGGCCCTTCCATCTGCCAGGTCTCCGGATCCCTTATCAGAACCGGAGGCCTGGCCTTCGGCTGCAGCTGTTGGTGACTGCCGAAGTGCCGGACAACTGGAGGATTCAGGTTGTCAAAAGAGCAGTTTAGGAAGTTTAAGGTGTACAAAGCTCTCGACAACCGGACGTGGGGGGTCTCCACCTTCACTGCCGCACGTTGTTTCTCCAAGATCCTTTTCAGGCTCTGGTGGGCCCTCTCCACCATGGCTTGGCCTGTCGGGGAATAGGGGATGCCGGTCTTATGCTCCATTCCCCATTGTTGCAGGAAGCTCCGCAGCTCATTGGAGGTATACGCTGGGCCGTTGTCAGTTTTTAAAGCCCTAGGGATGCCCAGGACAGCGAATGCCAGAAGCAAGTGCTTCTGGACATCCGCCGCCCTCTCACCTGTGTGGGCAGAGGCAAAGATAGCTCCTGAGAAGGTATCGATGGAGACATGGACGTAATACAGCCTCCCAAAGGACGGGATGTGTGTCACGTCCATCTGCCACACTTCACAGCTCGCCAAGCCCCTGGGGTTTGCCCCAGCTGCGATGGTAGGCATTTGATGGGCTTGGCATTGGGGACATGTGGCCACGATCGCCTTGGCCTGGTCCTGCGTGAGATGGAATTGCCTGACCAGGCCTGGCGCATTTTGATGAAAGAGCTGATGGCTGATCTTAGCCTGGCCGAACACATCTGGGAGCGGGCCCACCGTGACAGCAGCCGCGGCCAAAGAATTGGCCCGACGGTTGCCCTCAGCGATGAACCCTGGCAGATCAGTGTGTGATCTTACATGCATTATAAAAAACGGATGCTCTCGGTGGGAGACTAATTCTACGAGTTTTGAGAGCAAATTAAACAATTTTTGGTTAGAGACCTCCTGCAGAACTGCTGACTCTGCTCTAGATACTACACCAGCTACATACGCGGAATCTGTGACCAAATTGAAGGGACCAGGAAACCTCTCAAATGCTCGGACGACTGCGTCCAACTCAGCTACTTGTGGAGAAGCTTCCACAATGGCAACATCAGCCTCCCACCGCTGAGTCTGAGGATCCTTCCAAGTCATTACTGACTTGTGGGATGCTACGGACGCGTCGGTAAATACTGTCAGAGCATCTAAAGGTTTCTTACTCTGAATCCCTTTGATTGATAATTTAAACTCCGAATTAAAAAGTTTATGGGCCGGCCGATCAACCGCAACGCGGCCAGTGTAGCTATCTAATGCGAATTGGAGCATTTCATTGGTTTCCAGCAGTTCATTGAAGGTCTTTAATTTGAGTTGGCCCGAAACCAATTGAATTGGAAAGTGAATGCATGCAAAATCACAGCCTGCCAGCTCCCTGATCCAAGATCTCGCCTTTCGGATCAGTTCGGCCATCAGCTCTTGTGGCCTTGTCATCCTTTTGGACCTGTGGTGGCTGAGGAACACCCACTCTATGATTAAGAGGGGGTCGCCCAGACCCTGGTCCTTTAAACTCTTGTCCCACTGATGGATCAAGCCGTGAAGATGTGGCATCTTCCCCAGAATAATGAATTTAAATGGCAGGCCCGGATGGTAGCAGTGGGCCTGCCTGGCCGAAATGATTTTCTGAACCTTCTCCAGGGCTACCTGAGCCTCTGGGGTGAGTTCCCTAGGAGAACTCAGCTCCTCTCCCCCTTTCAATAAATTGAAAAGGGGGGCTAGGTCTTCCGTTGGTATACCTAGCCAGGGTCTCACCCAATTTAAAGACCCACACAGTTGGTGAACATCCGCTAGGGTCTGGACTTTCGTCCGGATGGCCAATTTCTGCAGAACAATGGTCCGCTTGGTGATTTCAAGACCCAGGTACTTCCAAGGTGGCATCCTTTGAATTTTTTCTGCTTGGAGCTCGAACCCTGCAGCAAACAACGCACTGGTTGTCAGGTCAAGCGCATGGGCAAGTAGATCATCTGTTGGGGCGCAGACGAGGATGTCATCCATATAGTGATGTAACAGGATGACATCCCCGAGGGCTGTACGGACAGGAGACAGCAGCGAAGCGACGTACCACTGGCAGATCACAGGGCTGTTCTTCATTCCTTGTGGAAGAACTCGCCAGTGATAGCTCTTGGCCGGGGACTCACGGCTGATGGAGGGAACCGTGAACGCAAAACGCGGGGCATCATCAGGATGTAGAGGAATTTGGAAAAAACAATCTTTTATGTCGATTATAGCCAAATTCCAATTTTGGGGGAGCATTGTAGGGGATGGCATCCCTGGTTGGAGGGGACCCATGTCAATTATTTGTTCATTAATTTGGCGGAGGTCGGTCAGGAGCCGCCACTTGTCTTTATTAGGTTTTTTGATGACAAACACTGGGGAGTTCCGAGGTGACATGGTCTCCACCAGGTTGCCTTTGAGCAGCTGCTCCTGAACGAGCTCGTTGAGCGCCTTCAATTTTTGTTTATTAAGTGGCCACTGCACTACCTGTACTGGCTCATCTGATCGCCAATCCAGCTTCCAGGTAGGGCGCTGTTCAGTGGCCACTGCCTGAAAAACCTGGAGAGCCTTTGGGAGGTCAATTCTGGCTCCCCATTGGGCTAGCAGGTCCCTTCCCCACAGGGGCTCGGTGTAATCCAAAACAAATGGGCGTATAGAAGCCAATTGCCCATCTGGCCACGTAATTTGTACAATGCTCTTTGATTGCTTCGCCAATTTTAGACCCCCTACACCTTGTATGTGTCCGGCTGCGTTTTGCAAATCCCAATGTGACGGCCAATCCCTAGAGGGAATGATCGTCACATCTGCCCCTGTGTCCAGTAACCCCCGCACAATTTTATGGTCTGAGCCCAGGGACAGTTGACATGTCAGCCTGGGCTTTTCTCTCCCCACAACTTGGGCCCAAGCAACCGTTGGAGGTGAGGACCCCTTAGATGGCCGGGAATCCTGCACCTCCTCCGGCACTGGAATGGCTTGGGCGATGATTTGGCCCTTGGGGAGAGAAAGCGGGGGCTGGACGCAGTACAGCCCTAATGCGAATCTGTCCCAGTCAGTTGTTACTAACCCCGGGACTATGTGAAGATTGAGTGGTGTATGTTTGGTGTCCCCAACAATGATCCACCTGCTACGTCCAAGTCTCCTCCAGCTGCCGGGATGTTGAATGTCGGCAGTCACCAGGTGGAAATCAGTGTCCGGGAGATGTATTTCGCGGGTCAGCTGCAGCCTAAAAGGAGAAAACGAAGAGGTGGTGGTTAAAGCAGGTTGAGGCTGAAGCCAACAGGTACAGTAAGTCAAGTCCGGTAAAGAAATGTCACGTCCAGTAGAGGCATGTGGTGGGCTTCTCCCTGTTCCCTCCTCCCTGCCTGGTGTAACCTTGCCCGCCTTATTTGTATCATGGCGCAGGGAGGGGCTGCGCTCGCTTTCTAGTTTTTTTGTTGTTTTCCCTCCTGCTTCCCAGCAGGATACTCCTTCCTTTTGAATGTTAAAAATTCTTGCCGCAGTGGGCAGTCAGGCATCCAGTGCCCCGTTTTCCCGCATAGATGACATGGGTGGGTCCCTGGATGTCTCCTTGCAGCTCCTGGGGTCGACATTCCAGCTGCTGCCGCGCTGTAATCTTCTTCATCGGCGCTGGAAGTCGACGCGAAGGCCACTGAGTTCCGTTTGTTCTTCAGCTTGGAGTCAGGCGCTCCTGGCAGTGGGACTTCTCGTGCCACGACCTCCATCATTTGCTCGATGGTAGGTCGTGGACTACGGGGGAGGGTTCGGATGGCTCTCCGGCATTCAGAGTTTGCATTCTTGAACGCCATCCACCGCAACAGGTTTTCCCTTTCTCCCTCCTCGGAAGCATGAGTCTCCACGTATCTGTAAAGTCTTTCTAAGAAAAGTAAATAGGGCTCCTGTGGCCCCTGCTGGGGCTCTTCCTCGTCTTGCTGAGAGAAGACTGCTGGGAGCTTGAAAAAGGCCCTCTCTGCAGCCCGACAGGACTCGGTGATCTGAGTCGGGAAGAGCACCCGCGCCTGAATCACCCCACCAGCCCATGCCCCTGTACCCACCAGATGATTCATGGATATCAGTTGGCCATCTGCGTCATGTGCAGTCGCTTGGTCCCCCCAGAGAGCTGGGAGAACTTCCGCGACTTCCCTCCCCCACTCTACCGCCCAGGCCCTAAACTCCATAGGTCCTAAAAGGCTGGAAAAGAGAGCTCTCAGGTCAGCAGGGACCAGATCTCCCGGTGCAAGGGCCGAACAGAGAAGCCCCCGGAAATACTCCGATTCCCGGGAGTACTCTCTCTGGGTCTTGCACAGATCTTTGATCCGGTCCTGTGCAATTGGCACCCACTGAGCCTGGGCGCTCCCTTCCCCGCTCAGGCGGTAGGTAACCGGGGCAGCTTCAAAAACAGGGGCTTGCCCTGGCTTCCGGTTACCCACCCCCCCCCCCCCCGGAACACAAAGCGTGGGAACCGGAAGGGGAGGCGTGGGAACCAGAAAGGAGGGAGGCAGAGGCGGGGCCTGGCATCTGGGAGGGGCCGGCTGATGGGCGTGGCGGAACTGGGGGTGGCGGCTGGATTTTCTCCGCCTCCGAGGTGGAGTCCGGAGGCGGAGCGGAGACAGGAGGCAGGGTGAAGGAGGGGCTATTGAGGGGTGGAGCGCAGGGAGGAACAGAGGGTGGAGGCAGGGGAGGAAAGGGTGGATCTTGGGATAGGAAAGGATCTGACTGAGGGGCGAAGGGATTATGGGAAGGAGAAGAAAAATCGGTGGGAAAATGCACGTGGCCGCCTCCATCTTGGGCTCCATAGGAGCCATCTTCTGGAGGCAGTGGGACATTAACTGGGGGGACATTAAACCGAACACTCTTGGGAATGTCAACTGGGTACTGGGGAGGTTGGGAAAAGGGGTAGGAAAACCTGCTCCGAGGAGTCTGGCCAGGATCTCCTCGGAGTCCTCCTTTTGGAGGGCCAGGTCGGACCGATCGAGAGGGGACAGAGGGAAGATGGAGCCTCTGCTGTGGGTTGGCCTTGAGGACCCCCCTCAAGGGCTCCGACCGAGGGACATGGGGTGAGGTAGACGGGGTAGGGACAACAGAACCGGGAGAACTGGGGTTCAACCGCAACACTGATGGATTTTTTCGCAGTTACCTCTGCTGAGACAACAATTGCAAAATTTTACCCGCCCAGTAAGCGGCCGGGTAAAGCTTTGCCTCCCCAGAGCTGACCTCTTGATCTAATTTTGCTAAAACAGCTTTCCAATAGAGGGGGTCTCTAATTTGCTCTGGGGTAGTGTTGGGGAACTGAGAAAAAATCCACTTTACTAAACTCTTTAAAGCAACCTTCGGAGGATCTAAACCTCCCCCAAGCAACAAACTTCTAACTTGATGATAGGCTCTTTTATGAGGAGAGCTCTGACGTGCACCCATCGCGTAAATTAAAAGAAAACGACAGAGAAAGTAAAGAAAAGAGCACTCCTCTGATGACACCGACCGCCTAAACCGAAGTAAAAAAAAACAACTAAAACAAGAACTGCTCGTCCGCCCGCTCCCACGCTGCCGCTTGCCTAGAAGACCAGTCCCAAAGCAGGCATGAGCCCCCAACAGCAAGGCAGCAGGAAAGTGATTTTAGGGAAGTAGGAGCTTTTCTAGTAGCGGTCCCAGTAGGGCATGACCACTAGGCTACTGGTCCCAAGAAGGGCATGAGTAGCACTCCCACCGGAAAGTTAAAGCAACAAAGGAAGGGGTGTAAGGAAAAGAGGGGTTGGGAGCTGTCCCCAAAGCAGGGCTCAGGTCCCGGGAAGATTAAAAAGGTGGGAGGGAAGACCCCCAAGGCAGGGGCTTACGAATCAGACGAACGGCGAAAAGAAGATCCGGTAGAGGCAGAACTCCGCCCTCAGAGCTCTCCTTGGGTGAGAGGAGTTGTAGCTCTGGGTCCACCGGGAGTGCCGCTCCTACAATGGAGCCTGCTGCGACCGGTGGTAGATTAGTGTCCAGAGGTCCGATGACCTCGTCCGCGGGGTCCGAGCGACGGCCCCGCGTGGGCGCCAATCTGCAGCGATGACCGGCCGGAGACCCTGTGACCTGGCTAGCTGAGAAGGTGGCCAACAGTCCCACTGCAGCAGGGGGTGTCAGCCCCGGTGGCAAGGCCCCAGGACTGGCAGCTTCAGGCACCCCTCGGCGGTAGAAGCCTTGGGCTGTGCCTGCAGGATGAGGTCTCGGGGTAGAGCTGCTGAATAGGGCGGAGCAGAAAAGAGCCGGACACTCTCTGGGGTCAAACGAATTTAATGTCCCGGGGATCGACCAGCAGGGAGTGACAGAAAAAAAGAGGTTGGGCATGGGATTATAAAGGGAGGTGGTAACTGGAGGTGGGATTTACAAAAAACCAATCAGGGGAAGTCAGGGGACAAGCTTAACATAATAGACTGTAAGGGAGAACTAATCGATACATTATAAAGGAGGGGCCCCGGGACCTCAGCCAATCACTACTCCCACTGAGAGGAACATTCTGGAAGACTGGGAGTGGTGGGGAGTGATTGACTGGGCCCAGGGAGGAGGGAAAATTATACATATTAGGAGATACAGGGCGGGGAAATTACATGACAAAGGGGGCAACCATAGTAACTAAATAATGGACAGAAACTAGGGCGGGGAAAACTGGGAGGACAGAACCATCATAAACAAAGGGGGAGAAACAGAACATACCAACACACCACAACACTCCTTTTAGAGAGAAGCTAATGAAAAAGTTTCACCGGAATCAGAGCAGGCTGTAAAACAAGAAAAGTGTCATGAAAAGTAGCCAGCCTTATCCTCTTAGTCTTGCTTGTTGTGATTGGCCAAGAATGAAATGTGTCAACTCGATGTTCCTGGGTATCACATCAGTAACAGGTACTTCAGCTACTGCACTTCTCTTCTAAAGTTCAGAACAGAATCCAAGGAATTTTGATTCCGTGGTCTCAATTCACCCTATGGTGCCGAAAGGTGCTGAAAAAGGAGTGGAAGGTGCACAGGTCAATTAACTTGAATGGCCTATGTAAATCAGCGCCCACTGATTTCCTGAAGGCTTCAACGGGTCAGTTACCTATGTTTTTCTAGGAATTGTTTTAACCTTTGGTCATGATTTCCTTGGGATTCTTTTACCCTTTCCCCATTAGTTCAGCCTTTGCTCTCAAGCCTTTGCTGACATTTCCACTATCTCGGTAGCCTGGAAATGTGTTGTCTTTATTGATCACATCATTATTCCCTTCAACGGGTTGTTTGCTTCAAGTCTCAGTTTTGCTGGTTTTCTGCTAGTTGATTGTCAGAGGGCAGCAGGTGTTTTGTAAGAGCAAGTACACAGTCCCATAGCTTGCTTTTCTTTTGATTTGGCCTGTCTATAAATGGAATGACTGAACATCTCTGAGAGGCTTTTCTCTCCCCATTAGGTTTCACTTGAAGGGCAGATGCAAATCATCTACCTAAAGTCTTGGCACAGAAGAAAGTAGTGGTTTGCTGCTGCATATAGCTAGAAGCTTACAAAAGGAAAACGCCCAGCACGGCTGCGCTTCCCCTCGGCAGCAGCCATCTGCCACTTGGGCTGTGAGAGTGAAGGATTCTCCCGCTCCCAGGAAGAGGCACCCAGGGCCTGGTTGCTGCCTCTTGCAGCTCCAAGGGCCTCCTTCCAGCCTGCCTCTGCCGGGTCTCAGGCTGCTCAGGCCTCTGCCGGGGCTCTGCTGGGGCTCCAGCCCGGGCAAGGCCGGGCCCGCTCTCACCTCACAGGCGCTGACAGCTCTGCACCACAGGAGACCTTCCCGAGCACCCTCTCTGATCTTTCTGCTTTCTCACTTGAGCAAGGCTCTCCTCCAGCCAAAGAGATTATTGCACCTAGGGATACAAACCAAGTGGCAGGAACCCCAATGCTCTCCAGTCACAGCTGAAGGCCTGCATCTGCACAAGATGTTTGGGCTGCCTCATTCTTCTTTAGGTTTTGCCTTCAGATGCCATTGGCCTTTCTGCCTCAACTACAAGTGTCATAGATGTACCAAAATGGGCCAGTGTGCTGGCCAAGTGCAGTTTGCTCTGGACATTATGAATGAAGATTCTTTCCAACTTTCAAAGCACACTGCGAAAAACGCCAATCACTTGTTTTAAAATTTTAAAAGTTTAATAGCAATAAAATGGTTATTAAGTCAGTAATAAAAGTTAGAGTAATAAAAATTTGGACAATCAGAGTTAGAACAGTAAAGGACAATATAAACAAAGACATACAGAATACAGACAGTCCTGGTGCCTCCTGGGCAATTATGCCCTGAAAGCACACAGGCTAACAAAGGATTAGCCCTTAAAAGCAATAGCCTGTTGCATATTCATATATCTCATACATGATGCATAAATTCTTTAAAAACAAAGGGCGTTATCTGGTTATTGTCAAGTTCCCCCTGTTGATCCTGTTGGCTCCTCAAAGTCGGGAAGGAGGTGGAAGAAAGTTGGTCTTTTCCAATAAGGACGCAAGAATTCTTCTCTTGGGGCTTTAGGTGTCCTGTTGCTGTTATCTCTGGGCAAAGAATTTCTTGATTATCCCACCCCTTTCTTGAGCTAGTTAAAAAAGTATCTTACATTGCATAATTTCAATTTTACATAATGTTATAACCTAAAACTATACTTACCACTGAAATAATTACCAATATAGCTGGACGGGACCTACATGAGCTTGTCTGGCCTTTGCTGCCTGACCAAATAGCGGCAACTGTGGAATTTTACCCCAGAGACACTTTTGGCTTGCTGGATGCTGCAGCTGGGGGCTTGGAGGCAAGTCCAGGCATGCAGGAGCTCAGGTTTACCTTTGGTGGAGAAGCTTTAAGGCGAGGTGAAGGAAAGGAGTCGGTTCTGATGGAGGGTTTCTATCCAGAGCTTTATTCCTGGCCCACAGGCCTCTGGATCCAGCACCGGCTCCAGGAGAACTCCCAACCGCATGGTTTGCTCGCCCTTTTACCCGGGGCAGAGGGGGAGGGAAGGAACACGGGGACCACCAACCAGGTACGGGGCGGGGAAGTGTCAAGGGACAGAGGACACATGGATGGCCCAATGTCCTTCCAGGAGGGGAGGGCATCTTTTGAATTCTGCCAATCACTCAAGGCCCTTCTAGAATGCCAGGATTGACAGACAGCGCTCAGCAGGTGTCAGGGTGTGGAAAGGAGGGATGATTGACACACATGGCAGGGAATTATCAGGGAGGAACCTGGGGTATCTGAGGCAAACCATGACATCACACCGCAACATACCACACTACTTAAAACAATACAGTACTACTAACTAAGACAACGTAACACATATAGTATATTAATTTTTATATATATATTCATTTTAATATCTGTGAAGAGCCTGTCCTGTAATATGTACTTTTCACAACAGCAAAGAAGGCATTTTCACCTTTAAGAGACAACTGACAAGGCAGAAGGAAATGCTCAGCTTGTTCACAGGGTGAGAAAGAAAGGATTCTTCCAGATGAGTTAGTTTCAGAAACTTTATTTATTTGCAATCCTACTCTATAATCCTGTGAGGGGTATTTACAGAAAAATGGACAGGTACTAAATCAACCAGCCTAACCTTCTGGAGCTAACTAAACTAACTAGCCTTCAAGGACTAGGTCAGCTGCATTCAATTTTGTGGATAAAAAGATGATGTTGCGAGCAGAAAGAAGAAGCAGAAGAGTTGCTGACAGACAAAGGGGAAGCAACCCAAATAAAATGACCCTTACAGCATCTACCAATTAGATTACGAAAAAGATGCGTGCTTGCCTCAGGACAAAATAGAGCTACCAGTCAAGAGATGTGTGGACAAAGTGCAGCAACCAAACAAACAATGCATGACTATAGAAATGTATAGGATAGGTAGTAATAATAAACTGTGTTTAGAAGCACAATTAATGGCTTCTCCTTGATTCACATGGGATTGTGCAGAGTCTTTTTTATTTTCTCCACATAGCCCTACTCTAAATCATACTCTACAGTCCTACTCTACAATCCTACTCTAAGATGGCTACGGAGAAAATGGTCCTGATATGTTTATAGCACTGTTTGCTTCTCCATCTTCCTCTTCACTGAGATAATGAGCGGTGCCAGGGTGGATGCAGCCTCGGCTGATGTTACAAATGGATGCTGTTGACAAAAACACACAAAAAACAAACAAAAAAAATTTACAAAAACAAAAACAACAAAAAAGAAAACAAACAAAACCCAAAAAAACAAAAACAGTACAAAACCAAACAAAACAAATAAACCAAAAAAACCCCAAACAACAAAAAGACAAAGAACAGTGAACTATTACTTTCCAAGCTCAGTGCTTCACAGGCTCAATTGGGATTGCTCTGGGTCCTAAAAAGACCCAGAAAGAGAAGCAATGGGACCATCTGCTCCCCAGCAGTCATGTGCAGGACCCTGCCATCACAGGCAAACCTGGCCCAGAATCCCACTCATCCATTTATTCAGGTTTCTTTATCTTGTTGGGATTTTTGCCCTGCCAGTTCTCTAGAAATGGTGCTTTCTGTCCCTGGGTTTTCTTCCTTTCAGGAAACTCCAAAGCCTCTCATTGGTCCGTCTCTTTGAAAGGCAGGCACTGTGCTGATTCCCACAGGGACAGAAAGCAGTGTCTACCTTTCCATGCCCTGCCCCTCAGGGACAGAAAGCAGTGTCTACCTTTCCATCCCCTGTGCTGGGTGGCACCTTCCTTCCCAGCAGGGCCAGCCCAGTGGCACTGGGCCCTGCAGTTCCCTCTCTGCCATACAGCCTGGCAGTAACCCTGGCACAGTTCCCTTCTGCTTGAGCGTGCCAGGCAGCAGATGGGGCTGGGACAAGTCCCTCCCAGCTGTCCCTGTTTGCGTGGCAGAAACCTCTAAGGGTGGGCTGGGTGGCACAAACCAGGGCCCCTCAGGGGCTCACAGGGAGTCCCCCACAGCCCCTCCTGCCCACAGCCAAATCTCTGACCCCTAGGCTGGCACTGGCTTCCTTGGGTTCCTCCACCACCAGTTCATGTCTCTGTATCCCGCATTGCTCTACTTCAATTCTTTTGCCATTAGATAAAACTGAACTCTCCACCAAATCACAAAAGAGGGCAAAGAAACAGTCAGAGGATAGAGCACCTCTCCTCTCAGGAAATTCAGAGAGAGGTGGAGTTATTCAGTTTTGTGAAGAACAGGCCCTGGGGAGACTTTATTGCCACTTCCAAGACTTCAGAGTGGCTTTGAAGAAAGTGGGGGACATCTTTTTTAGCAGGGCCAGTTACAATAGGATGTGGGTGAATATTTTTTAACACAAATAGGATCTAATCAGAACTTGTTTACTCGGAGCATGGTGCCACCCTGGCACAGGTTGCCCCAAGAGCTTGTAGGTGCCCCATCCCTGCAACCATTCCAGCTCCAGTGGGAAAGGGCTCTGAGCAACCTGATCTCTTTAAAGATGTCCCTGCTCATTGCAGGACACTTGCACCAGAGGACATTTACAGGGCTCTGCCAGCCCAGCCCATTCTAGCATTCCTCAGTCTTTTCATTTGAAGAGCACCAAGAATGGAGGCGAGGAGGAAGGGGGCTCATCTGCTGCCTTGGGCTTGAGTGGAGGAGGAGCCCATCCCTCAGAGCCTGTTTCACCTGCAGCCCCTTCACATTTTACCTGCAGGAGCTCCTTGGCAGACCAGCGCTGCGCCTCGTCTCTCTGCAGGCAGCAGCTCAGGAAGTCACGCAGGCAAGATGAAAATAGGTTGGGCTGCTGCAGCTTTTGTCTTCCTCCTGTGGCTATCAAGAGTTGAGGCTGGGGAAAAAGGAGACACCAGGCTACACCTGCTTCTTTCCCATCTGTCACTGCTCTCCCAGATCCCATTGATTAAGCTCCACTCTGCAGTGGCAGTTTCTGCCCTGGCAGAGACCCAGAGATGATTTTCCATTATCAACCAAAAACCCAAACCCTGATGCAGCCACAGCCTCTCCAACATCCCACAGATCTTGCCTCGGCAGCTCATTTCATTGACTGACCTAGTTAGTGGGATCTATATCAGCACAAGCACATTTCCTTCCCTGGTGATTCATATCAGCTTGAGAGGCTTTGTGGAAGAAGGACTTGGCTATACTAACTCTACTGTATCCAAGGGTTAGTACATGGAAAGTATCTCTGCAGTGCTTCTTGTCCCGCAAGCACAGCTGCCATAAAACAAAACGAATCAAGCTTTTTGCTTTGTTCTTGAAAACAATGGGAATTGGAAGAAAAGAAAGGAAATTCACAAGGTATTCTTCAGGTAAGGAAACAAACATTTGGAATCTCATCTTCAACACAGACACATTAAGATGCCTGCACAAATATATTGGAATGAAAATGCCTGCTTGGACACACAGGAGCCACATGCAGCTCTGCCTCTCAGCAGTCTGAAAATTTCTGCTTTCCTTACATGGAAAAGAAAAACTTTTCATGGTCAAATCAGAAGGAGAGGTTCCATCCCTATGGTCAGCCTCTACTCATTTGGCTACTCAAGTCAATGCATGAATGGTAGGCCCATCCCACAAAGTGCCAGAAAACAAATGGGAGGTTTTGGCAGGCTCTCCACATCACCAGGCTCTGGCTTGGTGACGGGCAGAATGTGGCTTGGGCTAGGAGAGAAACACGGTCACTGAGTGTTTCAGCAGCACTGCACAAGAAGCAGAAGAGACTCTGTGGCATTTACACCCTCATGCCCAGGTTTCTTGCATGTTTCCCAGTGAGAAGAAACTGCACAGGGGGTTAAGTTCCTCTCTAAAAGCCAGTGCCTTAGCAACTTCCATGTGTTTGGGCTTCCTTTCTTCATTTCTGCAAATGTAACACCAGTTCTGAGAGGCTTGCCTTGTGGTTTTAGGGGCATCTTCACAGACAGACAAGTGGGAACAACTTGAAACCAAAGCAAATGTTGCCTGGGAAGAGCTGGGGAGTGTTTGCCTGTGGTGAGGCTTGAGCTGTCTGGCAATTCCTTTCCATGATGTGCAGAAACATCCAGCTGCTCCCCAAAATTCAGTCCCTCGGGGCATGCAGGCCTCTGGAAACACCTGAAAATTCTGGCCTTTCTCGTGCTCAAGAGCATCTAACCTAAACTGAGCTCCAGTTTCTTCAGCAAGTCCAAGGATGCTCACTTTCATGCAGCTGACAGTGTCCATGGAGCTCAGCAGGTCTTTCTGATACTCCTCAGGCCACGGAATTACAGCGTAGATTGGCAAGACATCGGCTGATCCTTATCCAGCGTGGTTCATGTGGAACCAAGCTCTAACACGCTGACAAGTCAGAGGGAGAGAGCTCATTCTGCTTTTGCAAGATGGTATTTAGAAACATAAGACACTGACTTGGAACTATTCAAACCTCAACTTGCAGAATCCATCTCAAATAGACAAAAAGAACAATGGCAAGAGGCCTTGGAGCCTCCATAAAAATGCCCACCACTGTCATGATAACTCTGTACTCATGGCATTGAAATAGATGGTGACCAAAGAGACTTTGTTATTAGCCTCTTTAACCCAAAGGAGAATTTCAAATCCAGAAATGTCAATGCACTCCCCTTGTGTACAAATAATTTATGTGGCTTTCTGTCCTTTTCCCACATCACCAGAAGTGACAAAGAGGGTTTTATCCTGACTCTCAGCTGAGCTCAGCCACTGGCCATGGTGGGGAGCTGGAGCCCTCCCTGTCATTAGAACTGTGCAGGCCAGGGATGGCCCTGCTCCTGTGCTAAAGAAACACAGCAACCGTGTCAACTGCCCATGTTGGATCCCAGCCCAGGCACCTGCCTGCAAGCTCATCAACTTGTTAAAGTACCAAGAAACAGCCAAGGGTTTGGCAAACAATTCTAACTGCAGTCGGAGAAAAACACATCCTAAACTTATCAAGGCCACCCACACACATGAACTGAACAATGTACAGATGACTTGAAAGCCTGAAAGTTTTGAAGACCCACAGGATTTGGAAAAGATGCTACAGAATGGAAGAGAAGAGCTGTGTTTAAAAAATGAAAAAGCAAGCAGAACTGCTTGGGCATTGCTTTGATAGCAGGGTTTTTTCTCCTTTTTCTTTTTTGTTTACTTTTCTTTTTCCTTTTTTTCTTACATTTTCTATAAAATTGAAAGTGGGAAGGTCTAACCTCCATTTCTCAGGATGATTATCACATGTCTGCCCTCTCCACTGAAAAATTCTAGTCCTTCAGAAACAGAGTTCCAACATTGTTCAGAAAACAAGTGAGAATTGTCAGGCATGGCTGGAGGCCAAAATGGCAGGTTTCTGAACTGGTTAGGTTTCTGAACTGCCACTTCCCTTTCTGATACAACCAAAGCTACAGCAGATGCTGATGTGTTGCAGGGGCATTTTTAGAAGGAGACCTTGGTGGAAGTGGTGCCAGCAGATGGCAATGGGATTTTGTCCAATGGCACACAGAACATGGGACAGGTGAGAAAGACAGTGGGATCAGTGAGTATTTGCACCTTACCAAGACAGGCGTTGCATTCCAGGAAGGAACTTCTCGTTCCACCATTTCGATGCCCACGATTCCCAAAGACCATATGTCCACTTTGGGGCCACATGGTTGACCTGTCACCACTTCAGGCGCCAGCCACCCAGCAGCGCCGGCCACGGAGCTCCATCTGCCCTGCTCAGGGCTGAGCTGAGCAAAGAGGCCAAAGTCAGCTGTGGAGAAAACAACAAACCGTGAAAGCCAGCTCCAATTAGGAAACCAAGCAACAGAATTCCCCTCTCTCAGGCTCGGAATGTGCTGTTGAATCTCCTGGGAAACTGTCCACGCTTGATTTCCTTGGGGCTTCAGCCAAGGGAGTATGGAATTGGCCACTTCCAAAAAATCCCAGGTTTCTTAACGCTGCTCACAGCAGTGGTCTTTATTCCCCTGAAGCTTTAGACTGTAGCTCCCTCTGTCTGGAAGGGACACACAAAGAGCAAGGCCACTCTTGACTGCTTGTGATTCCTTATACCTCTGTGCACGTTCCAACTGTGCCCTCAGCTCACAGCAGGGGTCCCTGCACTGCCACCAGCACCATTTTTGGGGAGCTGGCAGTCACTCCAAGCAGCCCCACATCCCTGGAACGCTGCACCTGACCAAGAATATACTGACCCAGCTTGACAGAGCCGTTGGTTCTGAGAAGGATGTTGCTGCTCTTCACATCTTGGTGGATAACATGGTTTGAATGAAGAAAATCCCGTCCTTGCAGGCACTGAGAGAGAAAACAGAAAGAGGAGGGCAAAAATGAGTGATGTGATTTCATCACACAAGAAAGGAAGCAAAGAATCGAAAAGATTCCCTGTCCATGGGAATGGGGAGTAATGGCAGAAGAGTAATGGCCACTGAGAGGAAGAGCTTGCTGCTCCAACACTTGCAGAGCAGGACCTTCCTAGGAAAGGCACGTCAGCTTTTGAATGAGCAACAGCACCTGCTGTTGTAGGGTGACCCCTGCCATCCAGCCAGGATGACTCCTGATGCAGTGGACATGCTTTTGCCATGCAGAGGACAAAGGAGGGGTTTTGAAAGGAGAAGTCCCTCCCTTTATTGTGAAGTGGGTCACTTTTGGGTGGGAGGCTGCATGACAAAGATTTTCTTGCTGGTCTCAGCACAGGCGTGGAAGTATCACACCAGTCATTTTCTGGAAGCAAAGAGCATTTAGGCTGCACTACTATCCTTTTTAGCTGAGGACTGTGAGAAATGAGTCTTTTATCTTTGCTGATAATTTCAAATCCTGCCACCAGCACCTTTGCTTTTACAGGCAAGGAATGCAGTGAAGACAGACTCCAGGCAAACATTTAGAGAGGCAAGGTGGAGAACAGCAAATACAAATACAAATACAAGAGACAGAGCGAGAATACAACAGCAGGAGATAACTGGCACTGAGTACAGGGAATGCAGGGGCACTGGCAGGCCTTTCAGTTGAGATGCTTTTACTTGCCCATAGCATACCAGCAACACAGAAACAGAGCTCGGCACAGGAAATCACCTCTGAGCCCCTGTTTCCCAGACAATCCTGCCCAAGCCCTTGGAAACACAGATGGGATTGCTGACCTCCCGACTGATGGCTGCCATCTCATCTTCTGACAAGTAGGTCTTGCTGATGACATTGCTCAGAGTGCCTCCATCCATGTACTCCATAAACAGGAACAGTTGCTCACCCACAAGGTAGCTGAAAGGAGGAAACAAGGGCGTGGAGATGAATGTACATGGCTAGGTTGCTGTTTGGAAAAGACAGGTTGATTCTTCTTTCCAGGTCCCTTTGAGACAAAGACAAAAAAAAGGAATAGACATTTCATCTTGGCTGTGCATTGTTTGCCATCTGTGCAGTCTCAAGGAGAAAGGCACAGCTGCGACAAAGGAGATGTCTTAGATGGGCAGCAAGCAAAATGTGCAGTTTAGTAACAGCCCAGATAAAAAACCTGTCACACATGGTGTTTCTGGAAAAAAGCACCTAGTCTTCCTGGCATGCATAGCAATGGAAAACAGTGGCAACAATCCAAGGGAAATCCTTGTTAGTTTACCTGGACATAGGAAGACACTAGAAAAAAATCAAGCTCCAAAACAAAGTAGTGACTGTGAATATAGAGATCATTGATTTTGTAAGACACGAGGCTCATCCGGGTTTTTGAACAATTTTCAAATACCATGTGCCAGCGAAGACTCATGCAGACAAAATGCAATCTCTTCCCATCCACGGGAGATGAAAAGAGCAATAATAATTAGCCAATAATTACAGCTCTATTTTCTGCCAGTGACCAAAGTGGGACTTTACCTTGCATGTTTGCAATATGTGAACAAACATTCATGGGACAAAAGCACAACTCACCTGTCTACATAGTTGACCAGGTTGGCATTCCTGTTCACCTTCATGACCATGAGTTCATTGACTTTTAGTTCGTTCTTCCTCAGTCCTTGAAGCTGTATTTTCTTGATGGCCACCTAAAACGACATTGAAAATCAGTAACTTGAGAGGTTGGTGGCATGAGACCACAAGACACGTGGAGCGAGTGATTTTGCAATGACACAGCTGAGCTGTGCCAAACTGCCTTGTGATCAGGCACTGCAGTAATCAGGAACTGACATTCCAACAGCCCATTTCTCTGCTCCCTTGGGAGCCAGTTACAGGACACATGGGGCCACTGACATTTTGCCTTGACCACTTGGTAACAGCGGTGTCTCAGTTATCACCCACAAACCTCTGACCGCACTCTCTGCTGCTTTGTTTGGGATTCAGAAGAAGTAATCCAGGCCTTAATGCTCTGTGGATACATCTTGGGCTATGGGCAGGGCTTAGGGCTTTCAGGGACGCCTGGCAGATCTCTCCCTACGTGCAGTTCCCAAGTGCAGCACTGCAGGTGGCTAAGGAACTACCAGTAATTTTGAGATGGATTTGCTGGCAGCCAGAAATGAGCATTCAGGACTCTGAAGCTGTAGCCCCATAGAGCAGTGAGGTGCTCGAAGACACCGCCTTTGTTTTAGCAATGGAGAGTGAGTGAGCGCGTCCTTCTCTGAAAGGAACCGCTGCTCTCCGTGCCTTCCTTCTGGCAGCTGAGGAGGACAAAGTCCCAAATGTGTTCTGTGGGCTGGCACCAGTCTGTGCTTCTTGTGCCTTTTCAGCACAGCTCTGGCCAAAGCTCCAGCCACAGCTCACACCAGAGTGGAAAGCCCTCGAGTGCAGCAGCGTCTGCAGGGGCTGTTCACATTTACCTCTCCTCCTGTGGCAGTGTCGAGTGCTTTACAAACATCTCCAAAAGTCCTAGAAACAAAACAGAAGCAGAGAAAGGAGAAGCCTTTTAGATCTTGCAATGAAAGTCAGCCCACACAGGAGATCTGTGCTGTAAATGCTACAGACCTGCAGGACACTGGAAGCATGGAGATGTCTTTGACAATGCCTTCTGAGAACACTTAGAAATTCTGATCAGCACTGACAATCTAAGCCCAGTGCCTGAACACATTTGCAGCTTGTCTGACTTCACACTTGATACCTATTCCGCCAGCAAAACATCTGATGCATAGTTTTGTACAATTAACATTGCTTGGACTCACCCACTGCCAATATTTTCCAGTTCAATGTATTTTAGAATAGGATTTTCCATCTTCACCATTCTCCCTGAGGGAAACAAAATGCAAGATGTTCACTTTAAAGCAGAGATCCCACCTTCTAGGAGATACAAAAGGCAGCCCCACTGTCTGGGGCTCTGAGCCCTCCCTTGGTGGACAGCTGGCGAACAACAACAGGAACAGGAACTGGAACAACAAGAGAAGGACAGCAGGCCCACAGCACAAGTGGCTGGCACAGAGGCTGTTTTCCAGCATCCTTTGAAGTGAGAGACCTCTTGACAGCAGGCACACAGGGAAGCACAGGGAGATACATTCAGAGGAGACTGAGACCAGAAGAGAATACCTACCTAGGCAAGTAAGTTTGTCATCTAGAAACGTTAAGGAGAGCTGGAACTAACAGTGCCTTTGTTTTCTTGGGAATAAACACTGTGCGATTTATAAAAGGTTTCCTACTTGCTAAGATTAAATGCACCTGGACATCTGGAATCAATTCCTCTGAACAGATGCCAAGTTCAGAACAGGAGGAATATTGCCAAGTGTTCCCATCTTTTCCACCTTGCAGCGGTTTGCCAGAAGAATGCCTCTGCGTTTGTAAACCAGAGCAGCTCATGCTAGAACCAATCCCCACAGGGCTTTCAGCATCAGGACCCTCACCCTTTATGAGCAGGCTGAGCCCAAAGATGCTCTTGCCCGTGCCCCGCGTGAAGAACCGCGCTGCTTCTCTTCACCCTGACAGCGCGGATCAGTCGCTCCCATTGCACTCGCCCTCTCGGCACCGCACACGTCCCCATCTTCCCAACTCAGCACGGCGGGCATGGGCACAGAGGACAGCAGTGCTCCTCAGGTGGCCCTGTGACACAGAGAGCTGCCCAGAGGAGATGCTGACCCTCTTGTGAGCCCAGGCCGTGCGAGGCAGAAGCCGGCCCAGAGCAGGGGCTGCAGCCTCAAGCAGCTCCGCGCTGCAGCAGCTGGGCAGCAGCGGGACCCTCCCAGCTAAGGAAGGCTCCAGCCTCTGCATTCCCACAGCCCTCAGGGGCAGGGCAGCGACCACAACAAGGCTGGCAAAGCCCAAGCATGAGCACTGACAGGCACTGATGGGAAGAAGCCAGAGTGAGCCTGAGCCCCGGACAAGCTGTTGCCCCCATTCAGGACACAACAGGATGGGCTTTGAGATCAGCCACACCGAGGTGCAGATCAGTGCCCTTTTTGTCCCAACAGGTGATGGTAGACACAGAATCCACTGGGCTCTCTTCTCAACCCTACCAGATCTTATCTGAGAGCACAGCACTGGCAGCTGTTAAGGGCAAGAAGCAGATTCATTGGGTTGTGCTGCAGAATCACAAAGGGCTTGATGTGTTCTCCTACAGACTGATCTCAGCAGGGCTTCTGCCAGTGGCTGGGACTCAAGAAGTCACAGCCTTCTGCTGATCCAGGAACAATCCCTGCTTCTGCCTTCAGCAGAGAGGGAAGCCCAGGCAAACTCCAGCCAGTCTAAGCTGCCCTCAGAGGCAGCAGGAACACCCAGAGCTCTCTCTTGCTGCCTCGGAGCACTGCCAGCACTTCTGTGACACTCAACTGAGGAGAACCCTTTGGTACAGCTATGCTGACACGTGCACACAACACACTGTCCCTCAGATGAGAAAGATACCAGACGTACTCTGCTGCTCCAGGGAGTCACCCGCCGTCTCCTGTTGCTGAGCACCAGCTGGGTCAGCACGGGAGGTGAACCAAGGGCTCAGGCTCCACTTCTTCAGCTGGGGAGCAAAGGCTCCTTGGGACAGCACTGCTGCTTCTGCAGCAGCTTCAGTGTCAGAGTCGGTGTCGATCTGAGACAAGAAATGAGTTGATGTCAGGAAGGTGTGGCAGAGATTGCCCTGAAATGCAAGAGAGATTGCCATTTGAAATGCAAGCCCTTAGGAAGCTGCTGTCAGCCACATGCAGAGCTCTTCAACTGGATTGCTTTGGATGTCCACTTGAGAAACCAAATGGTCAAAAGCAAAGGCTGGTTTTACTCGAGTTCATAGCCAGTTTCTTGTTCTAAAGGATGACTGCAGCAATGACCGTTCCACTTCCTCCCAAAGACTCCTTTCCCCCTCCTAGCTCTGCAGATATATTTGCAGCTCCTCATTCTAATGTTCTACCTCCTGCCATGAAATTCCCTTTTTCTGCACCTTCCTCGGGATGTGCTTATCCTGCAGTATCTCAGGATGGGTCAGTTCCTGGGCCTCATGCCAGCCTCGGGGCTCTTGGTTGCCCGTCATTTGCTGGAACTCTCTGCAGGCTGCCAGGTAGGATGGCGACACTTCCACCTCAAGTCAAACAGAACAAAGCAGTCAGAGACTACAGCTTGTCCCCGTCAGCCAGGAGTCATCAACTGGGAAGAAAGTAAAGAAAAGGACAGGAGCAGATTCACAAGGGATACAGACAGCTTGTAACTCATATTCCAAATCTTTGTGAGTGACCATGTTCACCTGCAAAAACACCTCAAGAAACAAGGTCACCTGGAAGAAGCCAGCAGGAGTTCATTGGGATGACTGCTGGCTAAATGGCCAGAGGAGTAATGCCACTGTCCAGAGCATCAGCTGAGATCCAGCAGAGCAGGAAGTGTCCTTGAGAGCAGCTCTGACAGTGGCCTCATCAGGATGGCACTCAGAGGCATCACCCACCCCCCTGCTGCTCTGCACTGGAAAGGCAAGGAGGGCAGAAACCACCCCTTGGGTGACTGCAGTGCCTATTGCTATTTCACTCACTTGCTTTTCTAGAGCCTTTTGCTCCTGAAGGAGGCGATTAATTTTCTCTTTGACGATTTTAATTTTTTCGTCTAGCCTCTTCTTCCTTGCCTTGGTCCTAGCTTCAATTTCCTGCAGCTCTGTCTGCATCTGTTCATCAATTCTCTGTAAAGAACAACGGAAAGGACTCACTTTCATGAGTGGAGTGGCTGCCATTCCTTCATTCACCTGTTTTTGTTGATTGCCCCTCTGCATAGGGAGATTCTTCTCCTCTTGGATGTCTTCATTCCTCCTCTTCGCTGCCATGATGTCACTCTGAGCTTCAGGCAGCTCTGCTTGTGGCTCTGCCTTGATGTTCTGTACACACAAAAGCAGAGCAAGTGACTGAGAGCTGCCATCAAGCTCAGCTTTTCCCTCTTTTAGCCTCAAAATCACATTTATTCAGCCCCTTCTTTCTGCTTCCCTACCCAGCTCTGCTTCCACTGTAACAATCCTGTCCCAGGGCTGATCTTTGCAGATTGCAAGGCTCTGTGCTTCCAGTGCCTGTGGGACCCCTGGCCTCCTCAGTACCAGGAGCTCTGGTTTATGCTCCTCTTCCTGCCCTTCCCTCTGTGTCCTGGCCAGTCAGGCCTACCTGGCCATTCTCCTGTGGCTCTTCCACCTGCTGCCTGAGCTGCTCTTCCTGCTCTTGGGCAGGGAACAGCTCTCCCTGAGTCTGGCATGGCATCTCAGATGAGGCAGTGTGCTCCTGCTCTTTCTCTAGAAGCACCTGCACAGAAAGCAAGAGAAGATGGGTTTCCACTTCCCATACGCCCTTTGTGGGCCAAGACTCAAAGGCTGCTGGGCTCACACATTCCCAAAGCACTGTGCTGCTGCTCTCCTGGGTCGTTCTCTGCCCGAGGGGAGGCACAGATTCCAAAGTGACCCTGGCCCTACAATCAGGGGCCACTGGGACTGAAGCTCCAGCAGCCTCTCAGGCAGCTGAAAGGGAAGGGGTGGCATTTCTCAAGGGTCTGGTGAGAGCCTCCCTCTGCTTCTGCCATGTCCTGTTTGTCTTTCAGTAGTGACTGACTCCCCGCCCTGTCCCACAGCTCCATCCTGGCTCTGCAGGGGCTTCCTGGGTGAGCTCACTCCTTGTGAGAGACACTTCTGGAGTTCACCTTCTCTTCAGGCCTGCACCAACATTCCTCCTTCCTGACATCTACACTCTTGTTAGAAAAGCTGGTCATTCAGGAGATGAGGATGCATGCAAAATCTCTGATGGAAGTCAGAGAACCTCTATGGCCACCTCAGTATATGGAGGAGGACCAAGGTGTTTCTTCTCCCTCTTTTGTCAACTGAGAATTCTGACCAGCAGTAACAGAGTTTCTCACAAGGCCCCATTAACGAATGCATTTACACAGCCCTGGGGATGCCAGTGAAGGAAACCATGTGTCATGTATGGCATGTATGAGCAAAGTCACCAGACCCCAGCTACAGCATGGGATTGTTCCACTCCCTTAGGACATGCAAAATTTTAAAGGATAAAAAGAAGGCTTCAGGGCACAAGAGGCTGGAGGAGGAAAACAGGAGGGTAAAAAACAACCATCTCTGGAGGGGGAAACATCTCTGCCTGCTCAGGATCCATCAATGATCTTGTCTCTACTCCTCTACTGAAGGGATGCCTTTAGGTGAGCTTTGCATTATCCACTGCTTTGGAGCAGAGCCAGGAAGATTCAAATAGATATATAGATAGACAGATCTCACTTTTATAATCTCTATTTACTGTGCTGTGGTATTTACATTCTTTGAACTCAGAGAGATATAATTCCCTCTCCTAGGTTTTTTTTAAGGGAAGGTAGTGAGAAACTTAGAGAAGAAGAGAAAACAATTATTATCTCTACTGGCTGTTTGTTTTGTTTAGTACATGTAGAATGTGTTATAGTGATTGTTTACTGAAAGTGATTTGTTAATTGGATTTTAGTGATAGTTGTTTAGCTTGATTAGCTAATTAGATAAAAGCTGTGTCAGGACTTTCTGGAGACAGTCATGAGTTTTTCTTTAGTAGCTTTTTAGTATAGTATCCCTTTAGTATAGTTTTAATATAGTACTAGTGTAATATAACATAGCTTAATAAAGCATTTGTTTAACCTTCTAAATCATAGAGTCAAAGCACATTATTCCCCACATGGGGGTCACCCTGAATCAATCCTGTCCTTTCTGTCGCTACACACATCAGCACTCGGTAGCAGTGCCCCAATCAGCAGCCATCCTGAACTTGCTCTCCTGTTGCTTCAGTAACCCACACTCTTGGGCAATCTGGAGCGTGTGGGTCCCTATGGAATGCAGTCAGACCCAGAGCATTGCACTGGGAACTGCACTCTTTGTGCATCTGTGCTCGGGCAAGTTCTTCTCTTGGACTCGACCACACAGATGGTGCTGAAGTGGCTGGAGTCAGAAATGCAGCCCAGCCCCTCCCAGCTCCTCTAATCTCTGAGCACCAGCTGGAATGCAAGGGCATTGATTTCCTGCTCAGTTCCTAAACACAACACACACTGATTCCCTGGGCTGCCAAAAGACATGGGAGCCATTAACCTGAAAGTGATGTGTTTCTGCCAGTGCTGGAAAAGGGCAGGAAAGATTGAGAAAAAGCTCCCTTGCTCCCTGGAGAAGGAGAAATTACCCAAGGCTTCTCCTTCTATCAAACAAACAAATAAACAAAATATGAAAGTGTTACCTACTCCAGTGTCTAAAGCACTTGGATGCAGTGAAGGGATGTTTGGCAGGGAAACAGCCCTTGTGCTGAGCATTGGCTCTATGGATCCAAGGAAGGGATCAATGGCAGTCTGCCTGAAGTTCCCTCAAGAGCCCCCATTGTCCAGGCTAAAGCTCCCTCAGCACCTCCTCCCTGGCCTTGTGCTGCACCCCTTGCCCAGCTCCCCTGTCCCTCTGTGCCCACGCTGCAGCCCCTCCATGACTTTCTGCTTCCCAGGGCCCACAGCTGCACACAGCACTCCAGCTGTGGCCGCAGCGCTGCCCAGCACAGGCCACGCTCCCTGCCCTGCTCCTGCTGCCCCACTGCTGCTGGCACAGCCACCGTGCCCTTGGCCTTCTTGGCCCCCTGGCCCCACGCTGCCTCCTCTTCAGCTGCTCACGGCCGCCAGCCCTGCGTCCTTTTGGCCCACGCAGCTCCCCAGCCACAAAGGTGCCCACTGCACTTCAGATACAGCAGGCACCATTGCAAGATGGCCTTCCTGTTCTATAACCACATCTTCTAAGTAGATATCATAAAGTGCGATAAGAACAGAATTGTAAGGCACTCTGACTAAATCAAAATGGTCTAATTCAACTGTACAGGAAATTGCTCTTAAGTAAATATTCCACCCTATCTGCCATCAGCAAGCAAGGTTCTCTCTGCAAAACTGGATTTGTAGTTCTTCAAAGCTCTGAGATGGAAATTTTAAAATATCCACTTATGCCTTTGTTATTTTTGTTGCAGGCATGAAAATTGATTTTCTTTCAGCCTTCCTAGCTGGCCCTCTACACTCTATTGCTACTGGCCAAGCTCTCAGCTTCCTCTACAATTCTTAAACACCAGGAACATGAAATGTTCCTTTCTCACTCACCTCAGGATCAGCACTGCTGAATACACGCTTCAGGTGACCTGTAGTGGGAAGGGAAAATGAACCAGATGCTGTCAGAAAACTGCTTGGGCTGCTGAATCCCACAGAACAAGTCAACCCAAACAGAGAAGATTTCCCATTTCACAACATCCCTCCAGGAGACACATTTCATTCACACAGCCAGCAAGGGATCAGGACAGTATTCTTGCTTTTGCCTACACTTCAACCTGTGTAGCCAGTAAATGAATACAAACATGACCAAGAAAATCCAAATTGTTCTTTAACACTCAATGCTCCTGTTCTAGAAAAAACATAAAACAGTTTGTTAAATCCACTCCTTCAGGTCTTTTTTTGGGTTTTTTTTGTTTGTTTGTTTTTGTTTTTTTTTTTTTTTTAAATCAGTTGCATGCACTAATTCTCTTTAATTTGCTGGAAATGCTTGCCCAGAAATGCTTCCCCAAAATCCCCCTGAGCTGTGGCAGACACTTACTGCTTTAGAGTTTGCATTTCCTTGCAAAGAGAATCACTAGTTAAGCACTTGGTAAAGGGTCAAGTTAGAGAGGTCAATCTTTTCATGAAAAAATTTAAAAAGAAAGAAGCTTTCCCTGAATTCTGGGAACAACTACAGACATTTTAAAAGGCATTCCAAGAAGGTCTGCCAGTCTGCATTTTCAAAGGCGTCTTGCTTGTCCCAGCAAACTGAGGAAATGACAGACTCTGCTGCCACAGACTCTCCCATGAAGGGAAGGAAGCCCTGCAAGTTCCCCTGCAAATGCTGCCCCTGTGGCTACAGACACCCCCTTTTCAGCTGAACCTCTTGGCAGGAGCTTTACCAAACCAGTGGTGTCCTAATGCTCTTTCTCTTTCAAAATCAGAAACTCAGCCACCAAGAAAGAGCAGGAAGACAGAGAAAAGCCAGGTTAGGATACACCCTAACCTAAGTAGAATGGAAAACTCTACTTACGTGCAAAGTGTGTAACATAATACGCGGAAAAAGAAATGCCATATGCAGCAAAAGCTGCCCTGGCCAGATGATGAAACATTGTTGTTTTTGAAAGTTAGGTAAATAGATGAAACAATGCTCTTGTCAGTGGGCAGCTACCCACTGACAAAGGTGCCAACCAGGAAAGTTCTCCTGAAAGAGAGAGCTCTAGGGCTGCTCTGACACTCAGGCCTAATGCGCACCAAGGCAACCTTCTGATGTCACTATGACGATGTGGCAACCATGCCCTGACATCACAAAGCAAACGCTCCATGTTGGTCTGTGAATTTATGCACTGCAATAACCAACCTTCCCTACAGCAAACACAAAGGAGCCTGGGAAGTTCTTCTCTGTCACAAAGCAGCACAAACTCCCCCCATGGGCCAAACCCTGTTGTTCAGGGATCCAAGAGGAACTCCAGGAGTGCCTCAAGCACCTACAGCCTGTACCCCAACGGAGCACTCAGATGGGACACAAGCAAAGGAAACCAGACCAAGACAATGGCCCACAGCATTGCACATGTGAGAAATGACTCTCACTTGTAACATTTTAAAGGTTTAGTAAACCTTAACAAATGACTGAATAAGGAAAAATTGCAGCATTGGGAGTCTCTGTGACTAGCAGCCATGTGCTCATCTACAAAAAGGATGCTCTGCCTTTTATACCCTTAGCCCCTCTAAAAGTTTTGTCAGTCAACTTTTTCTCTGCTGTCCATTGGAGGATATTACTTTCTTGCATCCTGACTGGAGGTCGGGTGTTGTTACACCCTGCCTGCTGGTCACAAGCCAGCCCTCCCCAAATGCCCTGACTACCAAGGCTGTTACAAGGGGGACAGGAAAGAGGACTATGGGAGGATATATTACAATACCATCACTACACATTTGAACATCCACATAACATCTGCTTCATAATTGTCAGAGCCAACCATTGTATTACTCATCCAGAACACAGAACCAGGAGAGAAGCCACTGTTGGCATCACAGCTGAAATCCTTCCTAACAAATCTCCCCACATATTTGCACCTTTATTGGACATGCCCAGGGCTCCGGTGCGTGTACATCTCTGCCTCTCTTCCCCTTTGGCAGCAGTCGAACTGGCAGCATCTGCCCGCCAGCAGCAGCCGCTCCAAGCTGGGAATGCCACAGGCCGTGCTGATTTCCAGAGGCTTCTGTGTGCCAGGGGAAGCCAAGGCAGGAGCGGGCTGAACGGTGCTGGCGCTGCTGCTGCTCTGTGCCAGAGAGCCCCGGCTGGGCAGGGCACGGTGCCCACTGCGCTGCGGGCTCCTTCTCCTGCCACAGCTGGGCACACCTGGCAACAAGGCATGACAACCTGTGGGCAAGCCAAGGGGTTTCTGGGGCTGCAGTGCTCTGCACACACCCAGCACACCTGCAGCACAGAATTTTAACCCTCAGACAGGTAAACCAGAGGGAAACAGGTGGAAAAGATTTCATTTCAACCATTCTCCATGCTTCAATAGGAATGACCAAAATGAAAGTTACCAAGCAGGGCCGATCCACACTGCCAGCCGAGTGTGAGAAAAGAGGCATTACTTTATTTCAGTGCTGGCTGTGTGAGGAATCACTGCCCTGAAACATGCACACCCACGTGTTAGTATCCATGGAACTAAGTCATTATTTTCATTACTTTTATTCATTACTTTGCTCAAACTCACAGGCTAAACATTCTCACAAAATATTTGACATGTTTAAATCCCTTCCCCAAAATTACTGACATTTAGATTAGGGGTCTCTTGAGGGTCTCTGGGGGTCATATGGTGAATATCCCATTCCTCAAATTCTCCTTCCATGGTTAGGAGCCTTCTTCTCCTTGAATGCATTGCAGCTATCTCCCCAGTAGGCCCACTGTCTTTATTCTCAAGGCTAAGACATCCACTTGCACACATTAACCACTGGTGTGAGGGAAGGTACGACTAAGCACTGCCTGTTAAAGCTTAACAAATTCACAATTTGTTGCAGGTCAACACTTCCCCAACGTCTCTCGTTCCTTCTCTGGTAATCAAACACAAGCATTTTGTGGTCACTGAGCCCAAGGCCGCCTCCAGCCCTCCTGTCCCCCAGCAGCCCTTCTCTCCTCACAAACAGCTGGCCCAGCAGTGCCTTCCCTCACTGGCTCAGTCCCCAGCTGTGTCAGGAGTTCTCTGTCACACACTGCAGGACCATCCTGGACTGTTTGCTCTCCGCTGCACTCTGCTGCCAGCAGACATCCCCACCCTGTTCCATGCCCCTTGCAGAACCCTGCACCTGCTGTCCATGGGCACCTGGAAGGGGAGGCACTCACGGCAGAGATGCACCAGCTGCACTGGGCAGGAACCAAAACCCTCTGGCGGCACAACTGCTGGCCTGGGTCTGGCACAGCTCTGCACGCCCCACTCCTCACGGGCTTTGGGCTGGAAATGCAATTGCACTTTCTGCCTCATGGAGAAACAGCAGGGCTGCACAAACAACAGCCAGCAGGCCACATCCCAAAGGCACTGCAGCTTGGAGTTGAGAAGGAAGAAGACCCTTCCCCAATTCCTAACCATACCAAAACCACAATAATGGGGACTTTTTATCTTCTGAATGTAGAGTTGATTCACAGGGTGACAAGGGAATCTTCCAATGGAGTTGAAGTTTGGTAGAGTTTTTTTTCTGAGTCCTACTCAGACTGTTGATTTAAAAATTTATTTTAAAATATTTTTTAAAAGGCTGTGCAGTCATATAGTTTTGTTCTAATACCAAAATGGCTAGGTGAAATGTACCGGCATTTTAATGACATCCAAACTGATTAGTCTGTAAAAGCTTTCCTGCAGAATAGCCACTAAACAAGAAATGAAAATCTGTGGACTGTTGACTTTGCAAATTTCTACTAAACTTATCAGACAATGAGGCATTTATAGGTAGAACATAGAGCAAATTAATTCTAATGGATAACTTGATTTGGATAAACCTGTTGATTTCAAATTAAAACTGCCAGCACATACTAAGTGGAGATCTGAATACTCACTTCTATGAGCTCTCAATTAATACATAGTCATTGTCTGCCATATTAACAAAAATTACCATTCTGGCTATTTTTTTTACTTACAGCCAGCTCTTCAACACTCTTTGTAACATCAGAAAGAGAGTTTGTAGCAATGTGAACCATGGGATGGTGGAGCATTGCAGAGGGCGCCTATGTCAGCACTAAATGTTCACATTTACCATGGCATCACTTCTTGCCTTTAATTCCAAGCTACAGCTCAGTTCCCACAGTATAGATTCACACTTGTAGTCTGTATTTGCAGCTGGTTCTTACTTCCCTGTCCAGGAAAAAATCACGCTTGGATCTCAAATCAAAATAAAACGAGGAGAGAGTCAGGTTCTGGATAGGTATAACAAGAACTAAGATTTTTTTTGCAAATAGGTTGAAAAGTTGTTTGTACATGCTGCAAAACCAGCAGATTAAAGACTTGCACTCTAACTTGTAAGCTGAGCTTTGCCTGTTCTTTCTGGACGGATTTCTTGAGGCCAGACACTGAACCTAATCAGTAAGAAAATCAAAACCACAGGAGTAGTTCGGAGAATATTGTAAATTATTCTGTCATGATGCTTTTTGCCTGAAAGTTCTGGCCATCATCCGATTGGAGTAATTAGAGGAGATTGAAGCCATCATACTGTGCCTGTGCAAACAATTCCTTCCCAGGAGTAATCCATGAAGCAACGCTGACAAATCCACACCAGCAGCTGTTGCCACACAGTCATGAAGCAGAGAATATGTATTTCTGCTACACTTGGACAGCTGAAGATGCCTCTGCTGAGCTAATTTTAGTGACTGCCCACCACAGATGAGACCTTGAGGTCAGTCTCCAAGAAGTCAGGGCAGTTAATATTCTGCCTAGATGAAGTAAGTCTAGCAATACATAGACCATGGAGCCTGAGGAAAGCCAGCAGCTGTGGGAGATTTAATTTGTTTCCGCATCTTTCTTTTTACTTATATATTGCAGTCAATTATTTAAAGAATGGAAACTTTTGGCATATCATTGGCTGGAAGATTGGTCAGTCTTCCATTCATGATTCCTCTGAAAGCACCACCCCAGTGTTTTTATCAGTAACTCTTTCATCATCATGGCTCACACAGCATTTCCTGCAGCACTTGCTGGAGTCAGGGAAAGGCACCAGGAGAAGGAGGAGAAAGCTGTGTGCAGAGACTGTGTCAGCTGAAGAGACATTTGTTTCCTCTGATTTGACTGAATGGCTGCAGGAACCTTGCTGGCACTGCTGGCGGGGTGGCCTTTGGCAGGGCTGGGCAGAGTTTGGGGCCCAGGATCCCTCCTCTTGGTGGGACACCGGGTTGAGCAGCCCCTGTCCCAGCCAGGAGCAGAGGTTCTGTGGCTCTGCCCTGGACACAGGACCTGCCACTGCCATGAGCTCCTGCCGCGGCTCCTCTGGGGCAGCTCCTGCTCTGCAGTGATGATGGGCGCAGCTGGGGGTGACTGCAATGGAGGGTGGCTTCCAGTGGGCTCTGTTGGTCTGCCACACTGGAGCCAGCAGAGCTTCTGGAAGGAGTCTCCTCTTGTGAGCTGCTGGAGCTGGCACTGGCCACAGAGCCGCTGTGTTCATCCCTGACAGGCCCAGAGCACAGCAGCCTCTGGGCCTCCTTGCTGCGCGATGGCAGTGAGGAGGCCATGGACCAGAGGTTCAGTATGTGTGACTCAGCTTCCTGATAAACTGTGCTAAGAAAACCCTGCATTCCTCCTGCCAGATCTAAGACACTCCAAGAAATCTGTTGGCACATTGGGAACTCAGAATTGTTTGTATTTTGAACAGTCGTTTTATGAGTGCTTTTGATTGTTTTTGTCATTTTGTGTTGATTCAGTTGATCCTCCAGAGAAGCTTTCCTAATAATATAAAACATGGGGAATTGTGGAGACCCTGCGGGGGCATTGGCTGGTCTGGGGAGACACAAGAAGGTTCCCTCAAAGAGCTGTTAGACCCCATTGGCTCCTTCCCCTGTTCTTATGTCTGTTCCTGTGTTCCTGAGCCACACCTTCCCTATTCCCTGATTTTCCCCCTTATCTTTGTACTGCCCCGAGATCAGGGTCAGCTCCCAGGCCCCTGTGGAGACAAAGTGAGACCCTCTGTGTGTGGGTGCTGGGAGCTGAACATCTCCCTGCACAGCTGAATAAAACATCTGTGGAGATTATGCAAAGGTCCTTTTTGCTTCTTTACCCTGGACTATGCTTGCAGCAATTCAGACTGCTACAGAAGAGAAGCTGTAGTACTGGCACCAAGATTTGGGCAACTTGACCACAGGCACAGAGGACGTGCAGGATGCTGCTCTATGAATTCCTTAACCAGCCATCTCAGGTGCTGGCATATTCCCTCCAGCTTCTGGTGCAGCCAGGGCCACCTTGGGTCCAGTATATGACATTGTTATTTGAAAAATTTGGCCCACTCCTTGGGCAGAAGGCCATGCACAGGCTCTGGTCCTGCAGCCCCTGCTCAGCTGGGGACAGTGCTCCCTGTGGGGAAGATGGAGCAGCCATCACAGGGTCTGGGGGGCTGCTTTCAGCAAGGTGGCCAGGCTCTCTCCCTGCTGGACTCTACAATTGTCTGGGAGAGCTGATGGCACATTGTATGTAGTCCTGTTCATCCTACTCAGAAAACCTGACAGCTTCTATCATTCTGCTGCAGAGTGGGCTGGATTTCTCTTTGCCCACTGCAGGATGCAGTCCAGGCAGAACTGGTGGTGACAGGGCAGAGAAAAATTCACATCCTTCTTAGTGACCTGGCAGATGGGGCAGCTCCATTCTGTCCCCATGGCCATGTCTGTCTGTCGCAGCAGCAGGGAAGAGCTGAGGACCATGAGCTGCTCTCATTTGCAATATTGCTTGGCCAGAGCCCAAGCTCCAGCCAGAGTGCTCCAGGCTCTGTCAGTGCCCAAATATAAGCAGAAAGGGATGTTGTATCACAGTCCATTCCTTGGTGAAGGAGGTCCATAGCAGCCTCAAGAGGCACCTCAGACACTCAACAGTCAAGGCAGTAACATATGGACAGGACACAGATGGCAGTTCATGGCTGGGAGAGCATTCATAGACATATCCAAGGACAAATTTCCCAGGAACTCTCCACAGCTCTGGGATGTGCCCACCAGCTCTGTCAGAAGCTTCAGCAGAAAACCCAAGTCCTAAAAAGCAGCTCCCAGACACTTTTTCTACCATCCTGCCTGAGTAGCAGGGTTGCTTGCTGCAAAACACTCTTTTTCTCCTCTTCCCCAATGCCCTGTGGACACATGCAGCCAAAATAAAAAGCTCCTGGCCCTCTGTGTGATGTGATAATACAGTTTTTATATTTCCATGCTGGGATGAAAGAAAGCTGTGCTGTGGGTCAGGAGAGGGCAGGACCCACTTGGCCTTCCTGCAGGTTGAGGTGGTCCCTGCAGACATCCTGCTGCCTTTTTGGGGATTGTGTGAGGGGGAGTGGAGGGGGTGACAGAGAGGCCGAGATCATAGAGTGGAAACTCAGCTTCAGAGAGCCAGTGCAGACTCTCCCTGCTGAGTGCCTGCTGGGGCTGACAAAGAAGGAAAATGCCCCAATGACAGCCTGGTGGCACTGTGTCTCAGGGACAGGTACAGGGAGGTGACAACAAACAGCAGCATGGCCCAGTCTCACAGCTCCTAGGAAGCAGTGACAGAGGGGCTCATGTGCCAGAGGTTTCAGAAAGGCTGTCTTCTCAAAAGGCCACTCTGAAACACCTCTCTTTGCCTCTTGGGTTTGTGAATGCTTTTCACAGCCACAGCATCCTGGGGCAAGGCATTCCATGATTTCATTAAGCACTCCTTGAAAAGCACCTCCCATTGTTCAACTGAGCTGCCAGCCTGGTCATTTCAGAGGGTGCTGCCTTGGTAGAGAGAAAAATCAATTTTCTGTCTTTCAGGGAGCTGAAGGAGAAGGGACTCTTCACCATCCAACACCTGGCTGGGTCCCATTCAGAGCTCCTGCTTTGTAGACTTGGTGAGGTTTGCTTGGCAGTTACCAGCGAGGTGAGAACATTGCTCTGAATTGTCCCCCATACTTCATACATGGTGTGAAGAGTAGGTATGTGCTTGTTCATCTCCATGTGTGCTCAGGGTCTGCCTTCATTTCTGGTTTTAGACCTGATATTTCCCATGTCTGTCAGCTATCTGTAGGATCTGTGGGCACATGCAGCTGTATTTACTGGCAGGTCAGGTATCTGACACTCATCTTTGAGAGTGGTGCCTTTATAATGCAATGTGCAAATGCAGAAACTGAGACACTGATGATGTTATTTGCCAATCCCAGTCTCTGCTCAAGCTGTAATTCAACACTGTGAATTATTCTGTAGACCTGAGCCTGTGTTTTCTGTTTCCTGGCTGAGTGCTTCAACTGCTGATGTTGCTTTTTTGAACAGGAGCACCTGACTCTTTTATCTTTATCACTTGTGCCTTTATGATTTGAAAGCAGCCCTTGATTTAATTTTCTAGTAAAAGGGCCTAAAATCAAAGCCATGGACATTTTAGAAGGGTTAAGAGAACACTTAATGAAATTTTTATTTTAGGCTTGCAGTAAGCAGGTCTGAAGCCAGAAATTGGTGCCAGAGTAAGTGCCTTTCTTTGCTTGTGCTCTCCTGCTCTTCCTGTACTTGTATGTTCCTCTGGACACAGTGGGATATGTTGTCATTTCCTGGGACTTCTGTTGAAGCAACTGGTTTTCTTTCCAAGGTGATTCTTATGTTTCCCCTCATGGCTTCCCCAGGTGACCAACCTCCGTTCCATGGTCTCCTACTCTGCCATTGTCACTCTGGGAGAGCTCTTTGTGACCTTGAAGAAGGACATGGACTCTGAGGTGGATGAGGTTGCTCGGGTCCTTCTCCAGATGGTGTCCAACTCCCCAGAATTTGTTCAGAAAGCAGCCAGTCAGAGCCTGGGGATCATGGTGGAAAATGTGACTCCTGCACCAGCAATGACTGCTCTCATGGACATGGGAGTCAAGTAGGTTCTTCTTCTTTTCGTGATATTCTTCACCTTCATGTGTGTGGGAGGGAGAAGGGATGAGAAAGAGAATGGAAATGGTGGGAGGGAAGGGTCCTGTATCCTGCATCTTCTGTGGACCCAGTGACTTGATTCTCCAACCAACCTCACTTCTCTCCTCTAGTCACCTATTTCTGCCCTCCTGCAGCCCATCAGTTCTCAGAATCACAGAACTGTAGAATATGGGGAGTTGGATGGGCCCATCAGGGCCATCGAGTCCAGTTCCTGGCCTTGCCCAGAACAGCCCAAGGGTCACACCAAGTGCCTGAGATTGCTGTCCAAATGCTCCTTCAACCCTGTCAGGCTTGGAGCTTTGACCACTGCCCTGGGGAGCCTGTTCCAGTGCCCAGCCACCCTCTGGATAGAGCCTTGTGCTTTTGTGGGTAGAGGGACAATTGCAATGGCAGCTGTGAGCAGTGTTTGGTATTTCACAGTGCTAATCACAGAGGCCCTGGAAAACCATGTCTCCTCATGATGCCATTGACTTGGGAAATGAGGAGTGCCCTTGCTGGGGTGTGGAGCACATGGGGGACAATCTGCTGGTGTGGCATAGCCTGCACAGCAGGTGCAGCTCCTGCCAAAGGAGACTTGCATGACTGTCTTGGCCTTAGAACTCTGCTTTCCATTCAAACTGATGTTTCATGTTAGCCTTGAGATGATGAATCACTTTACAGGCACCTTCACAGGCTGACTGCCATGGGACAGTTGGAGCAAATGGTGCCTTAAATGTTGGTGCTGGGCCTGATAGTTCCCAAGAGACACTCTCTAGAACAGGACAGCCTGGCTAGACTGCCTGCCACCCTTTGCCCAGCTTTGGAATAGGGTAAAACATTCAGATGGATCCATTGCCAAGCCCCACAGAAGAAACAGGCTGCATTGCTGGATATTCTGCAACTTCACAGCCCACAACGTGTTTTCCCTGCATTTGTTGTTTTCCAAAGTTCTGCAGATTTGGGGATAAATGGCTGGAAAGAGCCTCAATCCTGCTCCAGCTCTGTGTAGTGGGTACCCTCTGACGGGTCAGCATCAATTGTCCTTAATTTCTAAATTATTCATCTGTCATCTATTTCTTTAATCTTTCTCAGAGTAAATACTGTGAAAGAAACTGAGTATCAGACAGTGCAGGGAGACTGAATTCTCCCTCTTCCATGCAGGCAGGCCTTGTGTGCAATGCTACCTTTGTGTTTAGCTGAGGACAGAGCCTTGTGCAGGTGTCTGAAGGTGCAGGGAGATCCCAGGCTCCTTCCCCCAGCAAGGGCAGGGAGCAGCTCTGGCCAAGGCCGGCGCTGCCGCTGCTCCTTGTCCCTGTGCCCAGGGTGTGCTCTCTCCTCCCCAGCAGCCGCCCCGCCCCGGTGCGCGAGTGTGTGGCCCAACTCCTCCTGTCCCTGGTGGAGAGAATTGGAGTCACCCAGCTCGCAGGCACCCCCAGGGCTGAGAGGCTGCCACACGTGGCAGGGAAGCTTGCTCAGGACTGCCACAAGGACACAAGTAATGATCTTCATTTCACCTCCCAAAACAGGAAAACCGTTTTGTGTCTGGCTATGAAGGTGAAACCACACAAGAGTGGAAATTAAAGAGAATATGAAGTTACCTCACGGTGTGAATAAGGGTCATAGAATCATGGAATATGCTGAGTTGGAAGGGGCCCATCAGGATCATCAAGTCAATTCCCTGGCCATGTGCAGCAACCCCAAGAGTCACTCCATGTGCTTGAGAGCATTGTCCAAACTCTTCTTGAGCTCTGTCAGCCTTGGCACTGTGACCACTGCGCTGGGCTGCCTGGGCAAATGGCTGTACTGGGAAACCTGAGGGGCCAGCAAAAAGGAGCATTGCCAACTTTTTCCTGTGGCTTGAAGGATTCTTTGCTGAGATTAAAGGAGCTCAGATCAGCCTGTCCAACAGTTTTGTTTGGCCTTAGGTGCACAACACAAAGCCAAAATGTTGGCTAACGTTCATCACTGAAGGATCCCAACCATCCATTTCTCATTAACTTCAGACTTTCCTAGAAATATTTCAGGGCTCTTTAGCCAAAATATTCAGTCTTGCTAAACTTGTTCTGAAGATTTCTAGAATGCTCTTATCTGTGGCTTAGTGAGCTCCACATTTCTTCTTGAAGAAAATTGTGGTTTCCTAGAGGCAAAATCAACCCAAACCACCAAAGCCCCCTTCCTTTGGTGATGAAATTCCCATGAATAGCTGCCAAGAACACCAGAGCAACTAGCTGCCCCTCTGCATACCCATAGTATAGAATAATCAAGAGGATGCATGAGGTGTTTTGTCCTGGCTTTCCTGCCAGTTAAAGAGAGGCAAATTATTGTGCAATGGCAGCAAGACACTGCTAATAGGCTCTGACAACAAAGCAGATGTGTTTTGCTTGTTCCCTGGGATCCTTTGATGCCACAGAAGCACACCCCCAGTTTCAGAGTGAAATGGTATTTTTCTGTTGCCCCACATTCTCCTCTTGCCTCTTGTGTTCAGCTGACAGCACTGTGCAGTGTCAAGTGAGGTAAATCTCCCTCTTTGCTGAGTAGGTAATGCCTTATCATGCAAGCACTGCACCTGATGAGTTTAAGGGATCAGCCTCTTCTGTTAACACTCTTCCTGTGTTTGTTCACTTTTCTTTCATTTCCTTCCTTCCTTAGGCATTATGGGCAGGAGATGGTGAAGATGTTGCTCAATCATCAACAATTTAAATGCTTTTCCCCCCTTGACCTGGAAGATATTCTGACAAGAATTAAGAAGAAAGTAAGTGCTTGGCAGGAGAAATGTCTCCTTTGTGCAAGTATTGCCACTGCTAATATGAGATCAAACATACCCAATCTGTCTTCAGCTCATTCCTCTTCTGCTGAATCATTTTGCTCCTGGGAATGAGCTGTTAATCCTCAGCCGGTTCATCTGCAGACCACAAGGGAACTGATATTATTAGGGAAAAAGTGGGGTTTTGAATATTTTCAATATTGGTCACAAAGAGGAAAGGGAAAGAGGAAAAAATGGGTTTACATTTAAGCATAAGCCCCCACCATGCTCTCCCTACTCTGCCCCCTGTAAAGCAATTAAGTGAGAATTGTGCTTCTGAAGATAACAGAGTCTTTGCAAATGACACTGGAAGTAGTAGTACAAAGAAAATTCCCAAATTTACAAAAGATGTCCAAGTCAATCCTAGTTCCTACAATGACTGTCTGTCTTTTGGGAATACTGCCCTGCTGTCCAGCCCTGTGGGGCTGGAAGAAGCTTGGTGAATTCAGCAGCATCCAGTGGAAAATCCTTTGTTTGTTTGAGGGGGGAGATTTTATTTTTTTAATCGACATTTTAGAAGGGAGCCTGCCTTTGTGCAGGCACAGGGAGAGTGAGTATTGAACCAAATTGACTTCCAACACAATGGGCCAGCCCCCAAAGAGTCCAGTTTGTTCTGCTGCTTCCATCACAGACGCTCATTGTCTACCAGTTTGCATTATTCCCATTTATGCTCAGGACAAGGGAATTTGGGATTTTAGACTGCTGCTCAGTCTGGCAGCACCCATAACCTGCCTTGGGCTATTGAAAACAAAGAGTTGGCATCACTGAATCTCTGGTCTGTTTCCATCGGTAAGTTAGGAAATGTTTCCCTAAGCCCTGGTAGCAGTGATCCTGGTTGTAACTTGTGTTTTCAACAGGGAATTTCCTGTTTTATATTCTAAAGATTGATGGGTTTTCTCCATGTCTTTGTAGGGGATGGAAAACCAGAAGGCTGAAGGCCCATCTGTCAAGGAGCCGGTGAAGGAGAGGAACGATGGCTCAGAGGAGCCCCAGGCCACATTGTCTGCTAGCAAACGGTACTGAGCACTTTTGTCAGATGTGACAAAGCACATGACAGGCTTTACATGCCTCTTCCTCAGGAAAAACTGTCTGGCAGAGATGACCAATGCCACAGATTGTTTCCTTTCCCTACAAATGCTCTAGGATAAGAAATGTCTACTTGTGCATTGTGCTGAACACAACTTCTCTGGAGGGGTTTCCACAAAAATGGAGAGACAAAAAGACACCCATTGGTTGCAGCTCAGATGATCCAGTGCAGTGGCAAGGGCAGTGTTGTGGAGGCTGGGAGAGAGCCAAGTTTCTGCTGCCTGACTTGGGACAAGTAAATTCAAACAGGGCTTTTCTTTCATCTGAGTGGAGTCTTTTTCAGATGAGTGTTTGGATGAGAAATCTCAGTCTGGAAGCAAGATGCCATTCCACAAAGATGCAGTTCTCATCCTCGTGCTTTAGCCTGGCTGAATCATGGTTTTCTCACCCTCAAACAGTCCCAAGTTTGAGTAGCAAGGAGCAAGGCAATTCCTGAACAACTTTAGTCAACAGGTGTCTGAATGTGGACTTTTTGTCTTGATATTCCTGTCGTCCCTGTAATCTGCTTGGTGGACAGCATGTTTGGTTTATTTCCCCCTGTGCTGCAATCAGCATTTAAGACAGGAATTTGCTTCTTGCTATCTCTTCATGGCAGTTGCAGAGCTGCTTGTGCCTGTTCTCCTCTGATAGCAGAGGGGATTTATTTAGCTCTGTCCTGCTCAGCAGTGGCAGGAAAGTGACCACATGCCTCAGTAGCATGGCTAGCACCTTCCTGTGCTCATGGAAGAGACAGGTTGATGAGGAGAATTGTTCCCAGTGGGGTTGTTAAGCTGTGCATCTGGTCTCTAGGGAAGCAAATGAAATGTGAGCCTAGTTCTGGGATGTCTGGCTTCGGTTTTTATTTCTGTTACTGATTTTCTGAATCCTTCAAATATGGCCCTGTTCATCTGTTCAGATGCATCTGAGCTACTTTTCCAGCTTGTCATGCCTGTTTGTAGAGACACTTCTCCAGAGTGATGAGTTTCCTTATTCTAAGACACACACGTCCCTTATGAGGAGGCATTTAAACTTGGCAGTAGTGTCTCTCTTTCTCCACAAAGCAATGTGACCTGTGTGCCCTGGCAGCCATCTGAAGATAGATCAGATGCATCTCATCCTTGGTTTTCCTGAGTGAGCACTGGTGAGAATGTCATTTGCAGATTGTCTCCTGTAATGATTGTCATGAAGTCCACATTGTTCTTCAGAGCCTCATGACTTTCCAGCTTGAAATCATAAAATTAGGAAAGCTGCTCAAGATGTTTTGCTCACAATTAACTGAAGGTATTGTCTGTGGCTGCAGCTCTCTCCATCGAGAGCAGCAGGCACAGCTTTCTCAGGCATTGTCCTGGGGAAGGCTGTGAGAAGATCAGAGAAAAGGATGAGAAACAATTCTTATCCTCACTTGCTGCACCTGTTGTTGTGAACATGTGGAATGTGTTATGGGGATTTGTTTACCAAAGGGTAATTTCTTAATTGGTCACTGGTGATGGTGTTTGGGATTCGATTGACCAATCTCGTCTGTCTGTATCAGACTGTCTGGAAGGGTGGTGAGTTTCAGTATAGTATAGTATGGTATGGTATGGTATGGTATGGTATGGTATGGTATGGTATGGTATGGTATGGTATGGTATGGTATGGTATGGTATGGTATGGTAGGCTATAGTATAGTATAGTATAGTATACTACAGTATAGTACAGTATAGTAAAGTGATTGATCAGCCTTCTGGAATCATGGAGTCAATGCTAATTATTTCCACCATGGGGATGCCATGCTACGATAATTATCACCACCAGGTCCTCATTTGGTTTTATTTCCCAGGGTGAAATCTCCCTCTCATGAACACCTCCTACCCTGTGCACAATCCCAGGTCACGTCACCTCCAGCTGTGGAAGAAACAGAGCTGCTCAAGAAGCTTTACCATCTCCTGGAAGCCAAGGGGTTTCAGACACAGATGGAAGGAGTGGAACTCCTCCAAGACCTGTGCAAAACCAGCCCCCAGCTCATCTCCACTAACATTGCCCAAGTATGTAGGGTATCTTCACTGCTCCTTTCCTTTAGCTCCTTTCCTAAGCCTGTAGCAGTAAAGTTAATTCAGTGTGTCTTGGCACTCCATCCTGGCTGTTTGGGATACGCTGGTCCCTCTCACCCAGAGAAATTTAATTCAGGTCCAGGCTTCAGGACAAGTTATTTCAGTCCAGCTGTGTTTGTCTGGCAGGTGCCTATTGATGCTGTTCATCAGATGATGGCAGAACTTTCTGCTGGTGTAACTGCTGCTCTCTCCTACTCCCAGTTGGGTGAAGTGAAGGGAATCCAGCCCCTGAAAGCATGGCAATTGTTCTCTAGACCAAAAATGGGTTTGCACAGGGAAGAGAAGTATCAGACTGGGTTGGTTTACACCCAGTTTTTTTTTTTTTTAAGAATACTTCTATACACTCCATCTTGTCACAGCTCTGGCTACTCATTTCCACCCTTGTTCCTATTCCTCTTGGTAAAGACAGTGCTCACCCTTCTTGGGGGGTCTTTTTTTCTCTTTGGAAAAGGAGAAACACAGCTAAGGACGCATCTCTGCCTTCTCCTCCCAGTAGCTGCTTTTTCCCTTTTTCCAGGAAAAGCTGCCTGATAATGTGGCTGTCAAGGGACTGAACTTGCTCTAATGAGAGCTGTACAGCACATTACACTTCAGAAGTCAACCTGTTACTTAGAGAAATGGTCTGGATCCTGGAAGAGTTGATCAGAGCCCTGCACTTCCCCAGACACTGGCTCTGAGACAAACAAAAGAAAACTTAGATCTCCTCCAGCCATAGTTTTGCAAAATCATAACTGCCCTCAGTACTTGAGGCAACTGTATAGAAAACCAGGCATTGTAAACATCTGCTTCCATTCAAAGCAAAGGTACTCTTTAGCATTAATAAATGGAATTGATTTAATGATTTATAGATGGAGAGAAACACCATAGGAACTATTCAAAAACCTCTTAAAAACAGAAGAAAATCTTTCAACCAGCATGAGGCTGCACCTCCATTCCATTGAGTGGCCCACAGGAAAGCAGTGAAATTGTGAAAGCAAGTGCTGACCAGACAGAAAGGATCACTTTCATCTTTGACATTGCTGACTGCTACATCCACTCTTCAAACAAGGACATTTGAATCCAGCTTTCACGTTGCTTGTTCTCTTCACAGATTTTTGATTATTTATGTCTCTCCTGAGAATATCTGACAGCCACAAGAAAGTGAAGCAGAGGGCACAAGACATGCTGGCTGAAATCACAGGAGCCCTGAAAGATGCCTTGAACCCGGTGATCATTGGTTTGGTGGAAGGAATAACAAAGAACCTGAACTCAAAGGATCCCAGGGTTCGTGGGGCAGCTGTGAAAGCACTGGGAGAATCCATTGCTCATTTGGGTAAGGCTGAGCCCTGGCAGGGACTCTCCTCACCTTCGTCTCTGTCTCTCCTGCACAAGAGAGTGCTGAGTGCCTTGACAGCTGCTCTTGTCTGTGGAACACTCCAGCTGACACCCACCAGAGGCTGTGCAGGTGCAGTCCTTATGCACCATCCCCAACAGGCTGGAATGGGATCAGCATTTCCCAGCAGTCCCAGGAGCCCTTGGCTCTGTGCTGCTTGTCTGAAGAGCAAGTCCTGGACTACATCTCTGCTACAGTTCAGAGGCAAAGGGGGTTTGGAGTTTGCTTGGGCCCCATCTGACTTCCCAAATGAACAGCTTTGCTGTTGGCATGAAGGGACACTGACCCATCAGAGCTTCTGCAGAGCAGCCACCTGCAAGGCTCTACGTTAGAGGCATTGGCTGCCTATTTTCCACTTTTCTTCTTTGTGTTCTTTTTTCAAAGGGGAACTGATGATTCACCAAGTTCAAATCTTTAGAACAAACAGGTATAAACCCATGTTTTTTTCCTCCTCAGAGCACCCTGGGCTGGGTTTGCAGCCCATCCTTGTGCGGGATTGCTGGGGCTTTTCCTCCCTATTGGGTTCCTGCACCATGGAGCCACTCAAAACAGCCTCTTCCCCGAGGTTCTGCTGCAGGGATTTGTCCTCACTGGTCTCCATGCTCAGCTCCTTGTCTGGGGGAGGAAGGACAAGGAGAGGATGGGATTTTTCCCCGTGCCAGAGGGAAGGGGAAGAAGATCCCCCCAGTGCATCCCCAGGAGGACGGGGTTGGCAGCAGGGTTGTCCTGCAACTGGGGGCTATGCTGGGCTGGGAGATGGTGCAGGAGAGAGGGGGAAAGGGGCACTGACTTCCTCCTCACCTGCCTGGGTATCCCGGGGCATCTTCCTCTTCCTCAAAGTCTTCTCCTCCTCCATCTTGCCAAGGTTTGGGAATGGGAAATCCTGGTTTGGGGAAAAACAAGGTGTAAATGCCTTGGGTTGGAGATTCCTCCCACCCAAGTCCATCACTAGAAGTCATCTGGTGTCCATAAAAACCTTCAAAAATCAAGAGTGAATACAAAAAGCCACCAGGAGTTTCCCATTTCCAGTCTCATCCCTCTTGGGTTCTGGTGGACCCCCATCTCAGGGCTGGTAGGGATCCCATGGGTCCTGGGGATCCCCCCTCTCCAGGGTCTTGCTTATGGATTCTAGGGGGATTTGGGGTCCCCCTGTCCAGCCTCCCCCCACTCCAGCCACTTGGGGCTCCCCCCTCTTCCCATTGCCCCGTCCTGGTTTAGGGCAAATTTGGGAGAAAATCTCCAAAAGATTTCCTCTAGAAAGCAGATTCAAGTGGCCCCTCCTCCAACCAGATCGATAAAAGATTTCCATGGAGAAAAGGGGAAAAAAACTGTTCATTTACCAGGCAAAGCGTTCACCAGCACAAAAAATGAACAATATTAGAAAATAAAACCTTGTGCTGCTCCAAAAGAGATGACAAACTCAGAAAGTCCCTCTGTGGACTGTAGCTCAGCTCACTCAGTCTCTTATCAGTCTCTTATCCCTCCCTCCAGCACTGGAAATGCCACAGCCCAGGCTTGGCCAGATGGGCCACAGGTGCGAGTCAGGGTGTTCAGTCCAGAGCAGGTTTAAACAGCTCCAAAGAAAAAGAAAAACCACAGTCCAGGGAACTTCTCTGCCTCAGTGAGCTAAAAACTGACTAAAAGCAAAGGAGAGCTCTGTCCTGCTGTCTGTCTGTCCACAGACAACTGATACCTTACGTTTTAAGTTTTTCTGTTCTGTTTTGATGTGCAGCTTTTAGCTTTATATGAACTGTTACTGGGATCTTTTCACAGGGTGGTGAAGACAAAACAATCCTGTTCTAGCTGGAGACTCAAGGACAATCTCTTCAAACTTCAGGCCCAAAGCATAAACAATGCGAAAGGAGGAGGGTGGGCAAACAAGGAGGATGAAACTTAATAATTTGAAGTTATTAATTGCGCAGTTATGTGCAAATGGACTAAAACTTATAAAAATGTGAGATTTCGTGATCAAGCCTTCTTTTGCTCATCCAGGCAGAGTCACAGCTTTGGCTGCGGTACTGCGAGGGTGTGACCTTTAAAGGCTTTTTATTTTATTTTAAAGGCACTTTATTCCTCATAGCTCTGTCTGGCCTCTGTTCCAGCTCCTTAAGGCATCACAACAGTCCAGGAGCCGGAATGTGGAGGAGTGAGTGCAGTTTCTGAAAACAAACTTCTGCTTCTTCCTCCTCCCCTTCACTCTCAGAACCAGCCTTAAAGGTGCAGAACTCATTTCTGGGCTAAACAGACTGATGGGATATGAGCATCATGAAGTCACCCCAGGACACACCCCTGTCAGTGTCAGGGGGTCCCGTCCCCGCCACATCTCTGGGCTGCCGGGGGTCCCCCAGTTCCGGTATCGCCCCTTCCCCTCTCTCTGCCCTGGGGGTCCCCCGTTCCACAGCCCCGGCTCTCATGGGGATCCCCAAAACCAATGTCCCACCCCGTCGGTACCGGGCCATCCCCACGTGGACCCCCCGGGCCCCTCCCGAGGGGCAATCGCGGGTCCTCTCCCCCTGAAAAATTTCCTCTTAGGGAGCCCAGAGATATCCGGGGCTCAAGTCCGGGATCTGCCGGCTCCGAACACTCTCCAAAAAATCCTCCTGGAGACCCCTGGCTGGAGTTGTTTGGGAATTCAGCTACTTGAGCTGAGCTTCTTCTGGGACTTTCAGCAGCCTTGTGTTCCTCACCTTGGAGTGAATGAACCTTCTTCCTGGTATCATTTCCTTCCTTTCCTCCAGTGATTTTAACAAACTTTTCAAGGAAGGACAACAGAATATTTTCTTTACACTGGCCACCTACTACAGCCATTTTCCTTATCAGTTTTCCCATAAGTGTCTCAGAGGAAGCTGCATCCATGTTTCCAAGAGTTCCGCCATAAAGAGCCACAACCTCCTCGGTGGAGGGAACCGTGCTGTAGTCAAAGGCACTTGGGGTCAGACAACAATGCCCTGAACTCACTGCGCCAAAATAATGTCTCAATCTGGTTAAGAAAATTACTAGAGAGATGCCTCTGCCCCAATTAAGGTGCTAATGAGACCAAATCCAAGATGGATTTTATTGAACAATAAATGTGAGGTAGAGAGATTTAAAAGAAAGAAGAAAGCGGGGTATGGCAAGGGAGTGACAGGGACAGAGACCTCCCCTGGAGGGGGCCAAGTGTGACATTGTCCCCTGTGTGTGTGGCCTTGCGAGGGTGGGGGTTTTACACCTGAGCCAGTTTGGGTAAGGGGGGTGGTGTTCACCCCTTGAGCAGGGATTACTCCACTGTTTCAGGTTGCAATGTAAGATGTAACCAAATGCATGTTTTCAATCACCATCTCCATAAACTGCTATAAACAGGTGGGGCAGTGTTCTTTATCTCTTCCATGACTCAGCCCTGATAACACCCTTCAGGGGAGATATCTTGGGCTAATGGGCCATTGAGTGTCACTGCAGGACTGATAAAATTCCATTATCCCTTTGTGGGATGCTCCGCCCAGGGGGAGGAACCAAGCATTCCTACCTGGATATAAGTTGAGACTCCACACCAGGAGCAGCTTGCCTACTGGATTCTCAGAGGACAAGAGCTCCATAACCACCACTGGACCTTCAGAGAAAGGCCAGACACTTCTACAGGATCACTGCTCTGACAGAACCACGTTCACCACTCCCACAGGACTACAGCCACTATTTAATAGGACCGAAGCCACCACGCTGCCCAACAGGGTGTCAGGTTATATCCTGACTCTGTCAGTTTAAGGCAGTTTTTCTGTGTCATTGTCTTGATCTTCATTTTCCTCTTAAAATGTGATTCTGGCTTAGACCCTTTCCCAGGTTTGCCTTCAAACCAGTACAAAAAACAATGTGCTCATCTGTTGTTTTCTGCTGAAAACAGGACTTCCCATTCCCAAACATTTGCCAGATGGAAGAGGAGGCTGCAAGGAAGAGGAAGATGCCCCAGGACACCCAGGAATGAGGAGGAAGTCAGTGCCCTTTTCCCCCCTCTATCCTGCTCCATCTCCCAGCCCAGCATGGCCCCCAGCTGCAGGACAAACCTGCTGCCAACACTATCCTACCGGGGATGCACTGGGGGGATCTCCTTCCCCTTCCCTCTGGCACAGAGGCAAATCCCATCCTCTCCTTGTCCTTTGTTCCCCAGACAAGAAGCTGAGGATGGAGACCAGGGAGAAAAAATCCCTGTGGAAGGAAGAGGCTGTTATTAGTGACTCCAGGGCACAGGAATTCAATGGGGAGGAAAATCCCCAGAGATCCCACAGGAGGAGGGGCTGCAAACCCAGCCCAGGGTGCTCCGAGTAGGAAAGACCCTCCCTTAGCCAGGAAAGTAGACAGAGCTTCAGCCAGAGCTCAGAGCTGGTGGTCCATGAGCAGCTTCATGATGGGGAGAAGCACTACAAGTATTTGGAGTGTGGGAAGAGCTTTAGGCAGAGCAGCACCCTGATCAGCCACCAGATGATCCACACCGGGGAATGGGCCTATGAGTGTGGGGAATGTGGGAAGGGCTTCAGCTACAGGTCAAAACTCATCAGGCACCAATGCATCCACACTGGGGAGAGGCCCTACGAGTGTCCCCAGTGTCAGAAGAGGTTTTGGACCAGCTCCAGTCTCCTCCAGCACCAGCAGATTCACACAGAGCAGAGGCCCTTCTGCAGCCCCAACTGTGGGAAGGGCTTCAAGCACAACTCCAACCTCACTACCCACCGGCGCATCCGCACTGAGGAGAGGCCTTACAAGTGTCCTCAGTGTGGGAAGAACTTCACCCAGAGCTCTCACTTGACCCAACACCAATGGAGGCACTGGTAAGGGAAGGCCTCCAATGCCCCAAGTGCAGGAGGATTTTGTGCACTGCCCCAACTCCAATAATTGGAGTATCCATGTTGGGAAGAGCCCTGATGATCCATGTTCCCCATGATCCATGATGGGAAGACACCTGTACCTTTTCCTGTGCCTGCCAATGACATGATGTGGGATGGAAAAACATGAAGGTCTGGCGATGGCCGTGTCAATACATTCACTCCCACCTCAGGTCATTGCCAGGGGCAGGAAAGGGACTCTCTCTCTCCCTGACGAGAAGGGTGAAATTTCCAGGAAGGGGAAATTGTGGCCAGGAAGACCCAGTGAGTTTTGTTGAGTTTTCCCTGTAAACAGTCCCTTCTGTTATCAATAGTGTTTCTGTTTTTGTTTGTTCCTTATCTCATTGCTGTTCCCAATAAATTGTTCTTATCCCAACCAGGGATCTTTGCCTTTTGTGCTTTCCATGGGAGGCAGGAGGGCAGTGAGGGCAGCGCGGTTTTAGCAGGAGCAGGAAATTGGGGAATCCCATTCCTGAACCCCGACCCCTGGAAACAGAGCATCCCAGCTGGTCCCAGCCCTGGTGGCCATGGCAACAGCCTTGGGAGCGGGTCCCTGGCTGGGGCTGTGGGAACCTCTTCCCTCTGGTGCCCAGGGACAGGAGTGGAGGGAACGGCTGCAGCTGAGTCGGGGCAGGCTCAGGTTGGATGTCAGGAAAAGGTTTTTGCCCAGAGGCTGCTGGGGCATTGCCCAGGCTCCCCAGGGAAGGGTCCCAGCTCCAGGGCTCTCTGAGCTCCAGCAGCGTTTGGACAGCGCTGCCAGGCCCAGGCTGGCATTGTTGGGGTGTCCTGTGCAGGGCCAGGAGTTGGACTGGAGGATCCTGATGGGTCCCTCCCAGCTCAGCCAATTCTGTGGTTCTGGGATCCCATGAGCCTGGGGATGGGGCTGCCAATGGTTGCCATGGCAACAGCTCTGGTTGCAGGCCTTAGCTGGTGTCCATGGCAACCACCCCTGGCATGGGGTCTCCATGGAGCTGCCATAGAAACTGACCATAGCAACAGGGCGCTGGTGATGGTTGCTATGGAAACTGACCATAGCAACAGGGGCCTGGTGATGGTTGCCTGCTAAGGATCAGATTTGTCACAGGCCCTCAGAGGGGTTCCAAGGGGACTTTCCAAGAGTCTCCAGGCTTTTCAAGAGCTGGAATGTCACAGGCAGAGACAGGGGCTCCTTGGAGACCTCCCAGGGGATGGTAAAGAGCCCTGGGGATGGTAAAGAGCCCTGTGGTCAGAGGCAGTCACAGCCATTCCGTGGTGACATCCCAGGGGACCTTGGGCTGCAAAGGCACTGATCTGTCACAGGCACTCACGGGGGCTCCACGGTGACATCCCAGGAGTCCCCAGGCTGCCAAAGAGCCAGGATGTCCCAGACACTCACAGGGGTTCCTGTCATGGGCACAGTGGGAGCTTCAGGCAAAAGCTTTTTTCCTTTATTGGAAAAACTTCTGCTAAATCATGAGGCGGAGAAATGACACTGAACAGCCACCATGGATCCTCAAACCCCTGCAGGGCCCCTAGACTTCTAAAATTCCTTCAAATAGAGGAGACTGGGAGCAGCTGGATCCAATCCCAGCCCCAGATTTTGTCAAATGTGTAAAGGATTGGAGAGGTGGAATTGAACCTTTAACCCAATTTGTCCCACAGAATTAATGATGGGATATCCAATAGATTTACATAAATATTCCTCTAATTGATTCTAATCATGATTAGAAGAAAGAACTTAACCATATTCATTTACTCCACAGTTCAGGAGCTATAACAATTATTAGAATATAGTGCTCTAGGAAGCAGTTTTGAAGTCAACAGGGCCTTGCTGGAGTTGTTGGAGCCCATTGCAGGCAGAGCCTCCTGCTCCAGCAGGAACTGCCTTTACTGTGCCGTGAGCAGGGCAGGTCCCGCTGCAGGAAAAGCCCCAGGCCAGCCCCAGCACAGGGAATGGCTTGGGTACAAGGGCAGAGTGCCATGCTGGGAACTGTGCCAGGGAGAGCCTGAGGCACCAAAGGCACCTTGGCAGCAGCAGCTGCTTGCAGGCCATGGCCAGAAGCCTCCCTTGGCAGCCCGGCCTGGTGGCCACCACTGCAGAGCTGCTGCCTCAGGGCTTATTCCTGGCTGGGCTCTGAAAAGCCACTTCTGCTGCAGGAGCCTGACTGGGAAGCCATTGGCCCCAGCACCTTGGGGACAAGATATTAGTGACAAAACTCTTCATGCCAGCAGAGCCAAGGCCGGGGCAGAGGAAAGGAGAGAGCCAGGCCCAGGGGACAGGGCTGCCATGGTGTAAGGTCACTGCCCCTGCAGCAGCCTGGCTGCCCTCAGCAGACATTCTGGCCAGAAGCATTGTGAGGGCTCCCAGAACATCAGAGAACCCACACTACAGGAATTCTGTCACTGGGGAGGAGAGGGTTTCAGTGGGACCCAGACAAAGTTAAAGAATCTTTGGACTTTGAATCTGATTTTGAGTTTTTTAGAAGTTGTTTGAGCACATTGTCGGGGACTGAGCCTGATGCAAAGAGCACCAAAGCCCCAGAGGGTCATTAAAGTCCCTGTGCTGTGTCTGTGGTGCTGAGCTGGGCCGGGCTCCTGGCCCAGAGGCAGCTCCTGGCAAGGGCAGTGCTGCAGAGAGACAGCTCTGGCCAGGAGCAGCTCCTGTGCACAGCCCAGCAGGGCTGGGGCACTGCCAGGGCCCCTCAGGGACACCAGCAGGGCACAGACAGAGCTCACAGGGGCTCAGCACTGGCAGGGGCTGTGGCATGTCCCAGAGGGGGCTGTGTCACAGCAGCACCTCTGTGGCTGTGTCATAGAGGCACAGAGCAGCTGTGATGTCAGCAAGGGGCTGTGTGAGGTCATCGAGCAGCTACAGAATCATAGAGGGGTTTGTGTGACATCACAGAGCAGACTGCGACATGATGGCATGGCTGTAAGACATCATAGAACACGCTGTGAGTTGCAAGTGTGTGCCATGACATTACAGAGTCATCACAGAGAAGGTTTTGTGACATCACTGAGGGGGTTGTAAAATAACAGATGTGGCGGTGACATCATTGAGTAGGGTGTGGGGGTATAGAGCAGATTCTACCATCATGGAGGGTGGCTCTGTAACATGAGAGAGTGAGTTGTGACATCACTGGGTGTCTGAGTAACATCACAGAACAGGGTGTGTCATCACAGGACAGTGACATCATGGGATTCCCTTGTGACATCACAGAGATTTCTGTGACATCGCAACACAGCTGTATGACATCACAGAGAGATCTGCCAGTGTTGGCTCTGTGACACAGGATGGCTTTGTGACATCCCAGAGTGGGCTTTGGACATCACAGGGTGCTGTGTGACATCACAGGTGGTTGTGTGACATCACAGGTGGTTGTGTGACATCACGGGGGCTGTGTGACATCACAGGGGTTGTGTGAGGTCACTCTGCCCCGGCCCCCCTCACAGCTCCCCCCAGAGCAGTCCAACCCTGCTCGTGCACAGCGGGGTCCCCTGTCCCCCCAGGTCCCCCCGCCCCTGGCCCCGCAGCCTCCCCCAGAGGATGTTCCACGAGATCGACCCCAGAGCCTGACACGGGTTTGGGGGCCGGGACCCTGGGGGTGGGACAGTGGGACAGGGACCCCCCGGCAGCATCCCCATGTCCCCCAGGGCCAGAGCCTGGGCCAGAGCTCCTTCACCCTGCTACCATTGAGGCCTTGAGAGCACTGAAAAAATCCCCAGCAAGGGATCAGCAAAAAACAGATTAAATATTAAGGGACAGCAGCACAAAGTTCCTTGGCAAGAGTCACTCAGCTCCTGACTGGACACTTCAGGCACACCAAGGAAACAAAGCAACAACAAAACCAAACATAATCCAGGCAATCAAACCAGAAATGAACTGAGAACAGTCCCTGTCAGTGTGTGTGACACAAGGACAGTAAGGGCAATGATAAAAGTAATACGACCTAAAAGCTTAACAGAGCTCAAACTTAACAGGACTGAACTTAGACCCTAATTTTAACTGATACAGTCAACTTCACAGTTTAGCAAAAGAACAGCACTTAACAGTATTTAACGTAACTTAAAACCTGACTTTGCAATTTAACAGAGGAATAACACTTAGCAATTTTTAACTTAGCTAATAAATTAAACTTAAAATCTTGGCAAAAGAACAACTCTTAGCAGCATTTAACTTAGCTTAGATCTCCTGACTTAACCTTCTTTACTGATATCTGGATATCTGCCTGACTCAACTATCCAAGGCACTCCAACTCCTCAGAGAGCAGCATTTCTGCCACATTTCCCCAGCACAGGCACTCCTGTGTGCACACAGACACCAAGGGTCAGTGCAAGGCACCTGTGAGAAATTCCCCTGAGGGCAGGAAATGCTCCCTGTGGATCCTTTGGCATCTCCCCAGTGGGTAAAGAGTTGAGCCTGGAGGAGTGGGGGGATTGGCCCAGGCTCCGTCGTTGTTCAGGATCCCCGAGTGCAGCAAACGGGAGAGTTCCTGGCTGGGAGAGGCCCCACTCAGAGGAAGTCGCTGGCCCAGGAGAACTCCAAGGGCTCCTTTTGGAGCGCTGTTTGTAGGGCCCCAAGAGAGGGGCTTCAGTCCCAGCAATGGTTCATCCTGGCCGCACTTTGCATCAACAGCTTTCTTTGGCAGTGTGAGAACAGGGATGTTGTGCTGCTGAGGTAACAAAAACAGCTCCCAGGGCTGCTCCTAGAGAAACCAGGGGCTGGTTGGGCAGCAGCAGTGCCTGGGGCAGACAGTGTTTGTGATGAGCTGCAGAGGAGCTGAGCCCAAGGGTTTTTGGCCAAGGCGGAGGCCCAAGGAGCATTTCTCAGCTGGCAGGGCGGCCTGAGAAGGGGAGGGGGGAATGCAGCAGCACAGGGCCCATGGAACCAAGGGACCATTGTGACACTGTGGGGCCCTGTGAGAGCAAGGGGCCATTGTGACACTGTGGGGCCTCATGGAATCATGGAGAGCACTGTGACATTGCTGGGCCTCATGGAACCAAGGGAACTGTAGTGACACTGTGCGGCTCCATGGAATGTAGGGATCTTTGTGACTCTGGGAGGCCCCATCAAACCAAGGATCCATTGTGACTCTGTGGAGCCTCGTGGAATCAGTGAGACAATTGTGACCCTGGGGTTCCTTACAGAACCAAGAGGACCATTATGATACTCTGGGGCCTTGTGAAACCAAGAGGCCTTTGTGACACTGCAGGACTGCATGGAACCAAAGGTCAATTGTGACATTGTGTGGCCTCGTGTCATCAGTGGTCCATTGTGACACTGTTGAACTAAACGAGAACATTGTGACACTGCAAACTCCCAGGGTCCAAAGGTCCATTGTGACATTTCAGGGCTCATAAAATAGAAGAGTCACGTGATATTGTGGGGCCTGGAAAACTATGGAGACCATTGTGACACTGGGAAGCCTCATGGATTTGTTGTGACCATTGTGACACTGCCGGGCCTTATGAAACATAGGGACCATTGTGACACTGCTGGACCCATTGAACCAAGGGTCCATTGTGGCACTGCAGGTCTTCTTGTAATCAACAGGCGATTGTGACACTGTAGGACCCCATAAAACTAGGGGAACACAGAACAGGTCTGGCTTCACCACCCGTGGTCTGCCTGACTGGTCCAGCCGACCTTGGCACATTGAGAGGCTCCTCATATGCTATTGAAACACTGGGGCTCTGTGCTTTCCTTCTCATGGAAAAGAACTGGCCTTCTCCTCTAGACACCCATGGCCAGAATTGGGATTTCACCTCCAAAATTCCAGGACAAATCTGACTGGTAATGGTTTCACAAGGGTCACATTTCATCTGTCCCCAAAACACTGAGGAAGGCTCTGTGCTTTCCCTTCCTGTGGGAAAGAACTGTCCTTCTCAGCCAGGGGCCTATGACCAAGATTGGGACTTCACCTCCAACATTCCCTGTTGTGAGAGACTGGAGGAGATTGTTGACTCAAAACATTTTGTCAGGGGCGGGGAGGGGGGAGGAAGGGGCAGGTCCAGCCCTGCCCTGCCCTGGAACCCCAATCCCCCCAGAGCCTCTATCCCAGCCCAGCAGTGTCTGCCAGTCCCTGGCACAGCACAGGCAACGCTCCACAGCCACCCCTGCAGCACCCAGCCCAGCTCCTGAGGGACCAAATGAGCCCAAGTCCCACCTGGGGGAAGGGTCCAGGAAGACCAAGGAGTATTGAAGGCTGAGCACAAGGCAAGCACACATCTTGACCCTATCTCCTCTTGGAATTTCTATCTGAAATGTGCTGGAATCCAGGAGTTGGTACCTCTGTTTGTGCTCCTCTGTATCTTTTCTGCCTTTCTCTCTTTCTGTCATTTCCTTCTATTTCTGTCATTTTGCAAATTTGAGTAATGTAAAATTCAAATGGCTTAGAGTTTTTGAAGTCGAATGTGCCAAGTCAGTGCTTTAAGAAGTGTTCTGTGTTGATTGAATGTCATATTAAACCTGTTGCTAAAATTTCTTCGACTATCTAGAGTTGCCAGCAAAGGCTGTTTGGTTGTTTGGAGCTCCTGAGAGTCTCTTGTTGGTATTTCTCCAGTGCATCCAATTCAGAGGACACAAACAATTGTAATTCCTTTGAAATGTCTCATTAAGAGAATTGTTTGGGAGATGGGGTTTCAGGGCTTGTCTGTCCTGCTTGGCACATCCCAGGCAGGGCTTTCCCAGCCACATTCCACACTCCATTTCCCAGCTGGAGCCGCTGGTGCCTCTGAGTTGTGCTGCCCCAGCCCCAGGGACGCTCTCCTTGTCTGCCCATTCCCCCACGGTCTCTGGGCAGGGATGGCCTCAGTGGGGGCTGCTGACATCCTCAGCAACTTGGAGGCTGCTGCTGAATTTTCCTGCTCCAGAGGCTTGTTCAGCCTTCAGCTCTTGAGTGCAGGAATTCAGTGTCCCAGGGCTCATTCACATTCAGAATACCTTAACGAGGCAAGCCTCTGGGAATAATTTGATTAAAGTGTTCAAATAATTTGTGGTTGATTAGTCAGATTTCAGAAGCCAATTCATTGTGAATACCCTGAATTTAAAAAACAGCAACAAAATATTTTCTTAGGTCCTGTATTTTTTTTACTAGTAATTCATTGACATGTGCAATCTCCAATTGACATTGAATCCAAGTACCTCCTCATGCATTTTGACTGGGTATGAAAATCAAGACCCTTCATGGCTGACAATCAAGACTCTGTCCCTGCCCCCACTCCACCATTTCCCCCATCCATGGCTGGCATTCAGAGCAGCCTTGTGCAAATCTGAGCTCCCTCTAGCCCACACTGGACCTAGCCAACAGACCACAGTTGAACAGGATACAACTTAATAAAAATTACACAAATAAAATAACAATCACACAATTACAAACTCTTCCCTGAGCTATGTGCAATGTCCCGGCAGTGTCTGATGAGTCCACTATTCACAACTGATTTGCATACTAAAATTAATTTTTGACAAACCTGGTACTGTGGTAGATATAAACACAATTAAGTTATTGTATCAGGATTTTTGTCCTGGACTGAGGACAGAACAGCTCAAACAATTCCTGATTTGCAAAGCTGTCAGTGGTGGATGGAGAAGGGAGGTAAGGCTGCTCTTGGTGTTGAGGAAATGCTGAAAGCAGCCTGACTCATTTCATCTGCTCATGCCCTGGTTGATCTCCCCTCTTTCCCCTTCCACCCATCAGATTTTGTCTCCCACCAGCCTTCCAGTGAAGAGCCTGGCTCTGTGTTCTCCTTCCCCTCCTCGCTGGCACTGCCAGGCTGGGATGAGGAGCCCCTCAGCCTTCCCTGCTCCGGGCTGGACAAGCCCAGCTCCCTCAGCCTCTGCTCACAGCCCAAGGGCTCCAGCCCCACCTTGGAGGCCCTCCCCAGACTCTGCTCCAGCTGCTAGACATCTTTCCTGCCCTGGGCAACCAAAACCAGGCCACAGTGACCTGGATAATCCATGTCCTTGGTGTCCTGGTCACACAGCCCTGGCCCCTTGTCCCCATGTCAGTCTCTGGGGTGGATCCTGTGGAACATCCTTTGGTGGAGGCTGTGGCTCCAGGTGGGCCAGGGGGATCCTGGGGGACAGGGACCCTGATGGGCATGAACAGCATTGGCCTTTTTGGAGAAACTGTGAGGGGGAGCTGGGGCAGAGTGACCAACCCAGTGACCTGACACAGCCCTGCTGGAATGTCACACAGCCCCTCTGTGATGTCACAGCCCATTATGTCACAACCAAATCTCTGATGTCATAATCTGCTATGTGATGTCAGACCTCTGCCCTGTGATGTCACAGCTGGCTCTGTTATGTCACAGAGGCAGTCTATCATGTCATAGCTGCTCAGTGACCTCACATAACCCACTCTGTGATGTCACAGCACACTCTGTGACCTCATCTTAGTAGATAATAAATTGTCTCCACCAGCTGAGCTGACACCTGGAGCTTGTTCTCTACAGCCCCAGGCCTATGGAAACCACACTATGCCCATTGTGTGAGAAGGGGAACTGGAAGTTCAGCAGCCTCAGTGTCCTGCCAGCTCAGCCAGGCCCACGGGAACACTGGGGTCCACGACCACCAGGGACCACCAGAGAGACCCCCAGGACAGAAGAACGCATGAGTATAGGGGAGGGGAAACATATTAATGATTTTGGGGAAATGATTATCATATGTGTGTTTAGTCCAGGACAATGTATATATGTGCAAAATACAGAAAATAAACAGAAACTTTCCTGTACTCAGCATGTTGGGCTTTGGGAGGAGCTATTCCCCCGTGTATCCAGCTGAATAAAGAAGGATGCTTCTTAATGCTACATTGGGGTTAAGGAGTTTTCTGTTTTACTGAATTTTTGGTAACACTCCCACTGCCAAGGAAAGCTCTATCTGCTGCTGTTCACAAACAGAGAAGGGCTGGTGGCAGATGTGGGGTCAGAGGCTGACTGGGGCACAGTGACAATGAAAAAATCATGTTTTCCAAGTTCTGTGAAAGAAGGAGGGGCAGCACCAAAACTTCTGCACTGGAATTAGGAAGGGCAGACTTTGGCTTATTTAGGATGCTGATTTTGGGATGATGCCGAATTTTGCCCCAAAAGGCGAGAATAACTGCTTAAGAGACTCAGCTTAAGTCAGATAAGCAGGAGGTATTTTATTGCGACGCGTCGGAGAAATCACAAAATGGATTTCTAAGTTTCCTGTAACAAAACAAGCCTTTTATACAATTTTAAATATAGGATTACATCAGATCATATACATCATCATATCTTTGCATGCATATTCATAGGGGGTGTGGTGTAGGCGGAGCGTGGGCGGGGACACTTCTTTTGAGGATTATCTTGGCGGTCGTTCCGGTTGCCTTCATCATGGGCTGGAGTCTCCTGATGAGTCTTCCTCCTTAAACTTTTGAACCCTTCTCCTAATTTGGTCAATTCCCGGTGTACTTGGCTTGGTCTCTATGGCTTGGCAAAGTTCTTAGGGTCAGTTTGACATTGTTGGCTCTGAACATGCTTAGCCCATCGCTTCTCCTCTCGCTATCTCTTTTCTGTCATTGTGTTCCATGCTTTAGCTGATTAATTGCTCTATGTGTCTCCTAATACTATACCTTCTTCAAATGCCTCACATTTTACGTTTTAACTCATTATTTCTTGAAGGCTATCTGTTTTGGAGCTTCAGGGAGTACCAAATCAGGTACTGATTTTTTAAGGGAAATTGCCCTTAAAAACAAAGGGGTCCAGGAAGGATGGACACATTTCAAGAAAGTAATCTTAAGAGGGAAGGAGCAGCCTGTCCCAGTGTGGCAAGAGATGAGCTTGTGAGGAAAATGACTGTCCTGGCTGTCCATGGAGCTTTTGTGGGAACTCAGGGGAAAAAGGACTGGCAATTCAGGAAGTGTTCAAGGATGCCCTTAGGTTATAAGAAAGAAAATTAAAGCAGTAAATGTTCAATCAGAAATTAACCTGGCCCATCCTGTAAAAAGAAAAAAAAAAAAGCAAGATTGTATAAAAAATGTTTTACAAAAGGAGGGAAGAGGAGAACATCTACTCTTTATTAGATGGAGTGGAGAATACAGAAATTAAAGATAATGAAAAGGCTGAACTACTTAGCATCTTGTTTGTCTCAATTTTCAATATTAGGACAGGCTGTTCTCTGGACAAGTGTTCTCCTGAGCTAATAGATGGGCACACGGAGCAGAACAGCCTCCTGGAATCCAGGTGGAAGCAGTTGCTGACCTGCTGAGCCACTCAGATGCTCACAGTTGTATAGGATCAGATGGGATCCATCCCAGGATGGATGAGGATGAGGGATGCTGGTGGATGAGCTCCCCAAGCTGCTCTCCATCATTTACCATCAGTGCTGGCTCAGCAGGGCGATCCCAGAGCACTGGAGGTGCCAATGTGAGCCCATCCTCAAGAAGGGCTGGAAGGAGGAAATGGGCAACTCCAGGCCTGTCAGCCTGACCTGGGTGCCAGGAAAGGTTATGGAACAGATCTCCCTGAATACCATCCCAGGGCACCCACAGGATGGCCGAGGGGTCAGAGCCAGCCAGCAAGGACTTAAATATCTGCATTGAGGATCTGGATGAGGGGATTGAGTCCACCATCAGAAATTTTGCACATGACACCAAGCTGGGTGTGAGTGTGGATCTGCTGGAGGGTAGGAGTGCTCTGCAGAGGGACCTGGACAGGCTGGATCCAGGGACCAAATCCAACAAGGTGAGGTTTAATAAGTCCAAGTGCCAGGTCCTGCACTATGGCCTCAACAACCCCTGCAGCACTATGGGCTGGGGACAGAGTGGCTGGACAGCAGGCAGGCAGAAAGGGACCTGCAGGGACTGATGGACAGCAGGCTGGACATGAGCCAGCAGCGTGCCCAGGTGGCCAAGAAGGCCAATGGCTCCTGGCCTGGATCAGGAATGGTGTGGCCAGCAGGAGCAGGGCAGGGATTCTTCCCCTGTGCTCAGCACTGCTTGGGCAGCACCTCGAGTGCTGTGTCCAGTTCTGGGGCCCCCAGTTTATGAAGGCCACGGTGGGGCTGGACGGTTCCAGAGAAGGGCAACAAGGCTGGGGAGGGGGTCTGGAACACAAGTGCTGTGAGGAGTGGCTGAGTGAGCTGGGGTTGTTTATCCTGGAGAAGAGGAGGCTCAGGGGAGACAAGGCAGTGTCAGGGCACAGGTTGGACTTGATGATCTCCAAGGTCTTTTCCACCCTTGCTGATTCTGGGATTCTCTGAAACCACCCTTGCAGTAGTTGCAGGAGGAGCCCTGGGCCTCCTCTTCAGGAGCTCCAGCAGCCCAGGTCCCTCAGCTTCTCCTGCCAGCCCCAAAGCCCATCCTGTCAGTCCTGCAGAGCCTCTGCAGCTCCTCCTCATTGCTGAGAAAAGGAAGCCCCAGAGCCAGACACAGCAGCCCAGATGTGCCCCCCTGGCCTGGGGTGCCTCTGGCAAGGGAACAGTACCAGGCACTGCAGGAGCCTGCAGACAATTCCTGCAGCACTTGTAGGATGATCTTGCTCCCCAAGGGATGTTTCCATGGTGCCAAGTCAGGAACTGCAATGGGGAGTGGGGCCGGAGAGGAAAGGGACAACAGGGATGGGCTGTTTGCAGGGGAATGAAGAGGTGTGGGCAATGGGAAGAAATTTGTAGCAGGAAGAGGAAAACAAGCAAAGGTGAAGCAAAGGAAATGCTCAGGGCAGTTTGGGGGGTGGCTGCCAGGCAGCCCTGGCTCTGACCAACAGCGTCTGCAGTGGGACAGGAAACTCCCAGCTGATGGGAACAAACTTTCTGGCTGAGTGCAGAGGCCAGGACAAACCTGAGTGATTTCCCTGATGTCCCCAAGCCCTTGCTGGCCCCAGGGGCTGATGGCATTTGTGCTCCCTCACGTTCATGTCCCCACACCAACAGCATGGGGGTGCTCCTCCTGCTCTGTGCAATGCAAACAGGGGCTGCTGAGCCAGTGCTGCCGTGTCTGTGTCTGCAAGGATGGGGCACCTGTGTGAGCTGGGGGAGAGGCCAGGGCTGCAGAGGGAGGATGTTGTTGGCAGCTCCATGAGGATGCTCTGGGACGCTGTCCTGGGCTGTCCAGTGCACTGGGGATGGATCAGCCCCTGCTCTGCTGCTCCTTCCCATCTCCCCCAGGGCCCTTGCAGAGCCCCAGCCATGCTGTTTGCCCCCAGCCTGCCCACGGCCAGCCTGGGGCTGATCACAGGGGTTTTCTGTGCTGAGCATTGGCCTGGGCGTGTTCTTGAGAGAGCCTGGGCAAGAAATCTGGAGCCCCCAGGCCCTGGGCTGAGGCGTCAGCACTGCCCCAGCAGTGCCCATGGCCTGTCCCTGCTGCAGCCCCGGCACTGCCACCCCCAGGGCTGTACCCGGCCCCGAGAGCACTCAGGCCCTACAGCAACACCAGAGCCACCAGGGCAGCAGGGCAGGGCCAGGGCAGCAGCACTGGCAACACCAAGTGCTGCTGCTGCTGGGCACAGCTGCTGGGCCAGCACTGATCTGCCCCCAGCTCTGCACACAGACATTGCTGCTGCAGCTCCAGAGAGGGCAATAAAAGGGGGATCTCTGCAGAAAACTTTGCTGGGAGATCCTTTAGCTCATTTGAAACCACAAAGAGCGCAGCCCCTCATTGACACAGTCTGTGTCCACAGGGAAGGTAGAGAGAAACAAAATGAGAAATGGCACAAACAATGACATTTCTTTTTTGGACAATATGAAAAAAGAAAAACAAAGTAAAAGATCCCTAAAATGAAGCCAACAAGAGTATCAAACATTACTTGTACTGCGAATGATTTGCAAAAATTGGCCAACACTTTAATATTCCTGAAACCATCCAGTCATCAGTGTCCACACTGCATCCTTGAGCTCCTGGTTCCTCAGGCTGTAGATGAGGGGGTTCAGGGCTGGGGGCACCACCGAGTACAGAACTGACAAGGCCAGATCCAGGGATGGGGAGGACATGGAGGGGGACTTCAGGTGAGCAAATGTGCCAGTGCTGAGGAACAGGGAGACCACAACCAGGTGAGGGAGGCAGGTGGAAAAGGCTTTGTGCCGTATCTGCTCAGAGGGGATCCTCAGCATGACCCTGAAGATCTGCACATAGGAGAAAACAATGAACACAAAACAGCCAAATACTAAACAGGGACTGACAGCAATGAACCCAAATTCCCTGAGGTTTGAGTGTGAGCAGGAGAGCTTGAGGATCTGGGAGATTTCACAGAAGAACTGGCCCAGGGCATTGCCATGGCACAGGGGCAAGGAAAATGTATTGGCTGTGTGCAGAAGTGAATAGAGAACGGCAGTGGCCCAGGCAGCTGCTGCCATGTGAGCACAAGCTCTGCTGCCCAGGAGGGTCCCATAGTGCAGGGGTTTGCAGATGGACACGTAGCGGTCGTAGCACATGATGGTCAGGAGGGAAAGCTCTGCTGAGAGGAGGAACATAAAGAAAAATATCTGTGCAGCGCATCCTTTGTAGGAGATGTTGCTGGTGTCCCAGAGGGAATTGTGCATGGCTTTGGGGACAGTGGTGCAGATGGAGCCCAGGTCAGTGAGGGCCAGGTTGAGCAGGAAGAAGAACATGGGTGTGTGCAGGTGGTGGCCACAGGCTACGGCACTGATGATGAGGCTGTTGCCCAGAAGGGCAGCCAGGGAGATGCCCAGCAAGAGGCAGAAGTGCAAGAGCTGCAGGTGCCACATGTCTGCCAATGCCAGCAGAAGGAAGTGGCTGATGGAGCTGCTGTTGGACATTTGAGCTGTCTTGGCATGGAGGTCTGTAAAGAAATAAATAATGAAATATTTTTGTTTGAGACGACTTTAAATATCCCACCACAGCCTGGGGGCATTTTCCCCTCATTGCCTGCCGAGGGCTCTGCTTCCTTGAGCTGTCCCTGCTAGCAGCTTCTTCCCTGTGCCCAGGGCTGGGCCCTGCCAGTGCTGCCAGAGCCCAGCCCAGCTTTGGGGGCTCAGCTCTGCCCTGCAGACACATCCCAACTCAATCACTGCCCAGGGGCATTTGCAGGCTCTGAGGGCAACATCAGAGCAAAGCGACACTGATGCTGCCTGTGAGGGTCCCTATGGTGATATCTGTCACAGCCTGGTTTTTTAAAATCTGTGATAGATTTTATTTATCTTTCTCAACCTGAACTGAGAGATGAATATCTATGGGCAATTTCCCATCCAGGCAACCCGGAGCAGTAGATTTAAAAAGCAGGATTTTCCCTTTTATGCAGCCCCTGCCTCTCTAAGCACCCTGTATAATCTGCATGGAGCTGTTCTGCAGTTAAATGCCATGCTGGGAGCAGTCCCAAACAATGCAGCATCCTCCCCACACAAGGAGAACACTTCCAAGCCTTACCAGCTGTCTCCTCCCACCCAGATCTTGTCCCTGCCAGGGCTGGCTGAGAGCTGTCCCTGGCAGGCAGCAGAGTCCCTGCCCCATCACAGCGCCCTGGGCTGCAGGACCCTGCTCTGCAGGACAGCCATGGGCACTCCTGGCTGCTCTGCACAAGAGACAATCAGAGAATGTACTCACAGGATCTGTAGGCATTGGGATGTTCCAGCTTTAGGAGATGGCTCCAGGAGCTGCAGCTGCATTGTCCTGCAGCCAGAGGTTCCTGTGCCAAGGGCTGGCAGTGATTCTGCCCCAGGCACTTCTCAGCCCCTTCCCAGCCCTGACTGATTGAAGCTCTCTGTGCCTCTGTGCTGTGCCCAGGGTGGCTGCAGGCAGTGTCCCAGCCCTGCTGGGCTGGCAGAAGAGCTGCTCATCAAGAGAAATGTGCTTTTGAAGCTTTGCTTGATTACCAGGAGCTGCCTCTGTGCCAGGTGCCCAGCTCAGCTCAGTAGCACAGACAAAGCACAAGGACTTTAATGAGCCTCTGGGGGTTTGTGCTCAGGCCCTGAACATCAGTCCCTTAGAGGCAGCTGAAGAAACCTCTCCAGAACTCCAAGGCAGAATCCAACTCCAAAGTTTCTTGGACTTTTAATGGGTCCCACTGAGGGACACAACTGAGAAAGTGTGCCCAGGTCCCAGGCAGAGCAGAGAACTGGAGGCAGTGATGACAGGTGAGGACAAAGAGAAGCCAAGTCTTGGTGCCCTGGGGCACAGCAGCAGGGTCTGTGCCACCAAGGGCTGTAAAGAGACACCTTGTCCTGAGGCCCTGTGGCCTCCTGGCACAGCCCCAGCCAGGCTGGCAGGCTGGGCACTGTCAGCCCCTTGTCCTGCCCTCAGCACCACCCCCTAGCCCACATCCCAGTGGCCTCAAGGATCTGCTGGAAGGAGTCCCTGGGGAGCCTTGCTCAGCAATGGCCCTGGGGTCTCCCTAATGTTCCCAGAGACTGCAGGTTTTTCAAAGGACTTTGGGTTTGGCTTTTGCCTTGGACTTTGTTAGAGGTTCGTGCAATCATGACCTCCAATTATCTGCTGTAACTAGTTCCTGGAGAGGCTTTGTCAGTAACAACAGTCAGTGGGGCTCATTAATGCTTCAAAGTACTTCAGTTATTTGAAGGTACTTGGTGTTTCTCTTTTGATACAGACTCTGTGAGATGTTTGTGCAATCATGGCCACAATTATCTGCTTTAATTAGTCCCTTGAGAGCTTTGTACTGACACTCAGTGGGGCTCATTAATACTTTGAGATACTTTTGGTTTTTAAAGTACTTTGGAATATCTTTTCCACACTGAATCTATGAGAGGTTTTTGTGCCATCCTGGCCCCCAGTTGTCTCCTCCAAGGAGTCCATGAGGAGCCTGTGTTTGGGATGGACCTCAGTGAGACCCATTAAGGCCCTGAGACACTTTGAATGTTTCCTCTGACCTTGACTCATGGAAACGTTTGTGCAATCTCCTCTCAGGCCTTGAGGTTTAAGAACTCAGCTCCAAATGCACCACAGGGCTTATTAGGATCAAGCAAGTCCTGTCAAACTATGTCTCTGCCTTGATTTCCCCCTGCTACAGTGCAGTTCACTAGGAATTTCTTTTTATATAATTATGGAGAAATATTTCAAAGAGGTTCTAATAAATTCACATTCATGTTTTAAGGGATGTATTTTTCTCTTTAGAGCAGAGGTAATTGGAGCATTCAGTGACTGATATTGACCCAGGGATTCTCCTCAAGAGGTCTGGCCTGATCAGAGAAACTCTGCCTTGAGGTCTGACCCTGTTTGGACAGTCTTACTCCAAATTCACCAACTCCATCCTGTTCCTCCTCTGTCACTTGCGTGCAGATTTCTTGGAGAACTTGCTGCACTCAGGCAAAGAGGAGTTTTCTTCTTTTATTTTCGCAGTCTTAAACTCTGGAGCTCCTCATTTAAAACAGACACCTTCCTCATGAGTGTGCCAAGCCCAAGTGCCACCAAGATCACTCCAGATCTGCCCTGGGCCATCTGTGAGGGTGTGTGGAGGCCCAGAGTCCTACCATCACAGTCTCAATCTCCCAGCCATGAAGGGCTGGTCCCAGGTAAAAGGAATAGTCTTTCAGGTTAGGCTGAGATGCTTGCTTCTCCTATAGATCTTTGCAGGCACATGCTGATTTATGTAAAGTTATGTTTACCCATTAGCCCATTAGCCCAATTACCTTACTTCAAGCCCTATTGCCCTCATTTGGTTAGTCCCAAGAATTTTCTCTCCCTGTCCCTCCATTGGCCCTAGTTTACTGCATTCCTCAGCCCCTGTTTCACTATTGGCTGACCAGTCCCTAACTACTCTTTTGCACCCTTTTTCCCTATATCCATTGGACCTGGACCCTCAGCTCCACCCTCACTATCCCATATAAAACCCTCAGGCCTCAACCTGCACCCTGTCTTTGTCTCTGGACCGTCTTGGGCTTTGTGGCCGGTTCCTGTACCAATAAACCCAGTTCGCAGGAGATGATACGATGACCCATCCTGCCTATTCTGTCGGCTTTCTAAGGTAGCAGTGAGCTTTGGGCTCGTGAGTGCTGGACGCTACAAGGGCCTCAGTAGAGCCATGATGCTACACATGGCGCCCGAAGAGGGACCTGATTCATTGAGGTCCCCGTGAGTGTCTCCAGCAGTGATCCTGCCAGCCACATGTCACTGGAAGCTGTACGCCTTTGGGTCAGCCACAACACTGAAGTGAGATTCGAGTTTTATCAAATCTCACTGAAGAAGTCAATAATCCCTTCAACATCTGTGGGACCAACTTCACTGACAGCCCCACAAACCCCATGTTGGCTGAAGATTGTGCCTGTGAGACTGAGTGACTGAGTGGCAGAGACCTCCCAGGGGTTTGGGCTTTTGATATCTGTTCCTGTGGATGGGCATTTCCTCTTCCATTGGGGGCAGCTATGGGAAATACTCAGTCCCAAGTTGCAAAGGATGTTTTTGTAAAGTTTTGGAGAGTTTTAAATTTAGAGGGGAGTTCATTTTCTGAGGGGAGTTTAAAAGGTGTTGTTCGTGGTTATTTGAGGAGCTTCCTGATATCTCTGTTGATTCTATCAGTTACCATTTTGGGATGCTGTTAGGAAAAAGCTTTATATTTTACAAACACAAGGGGTTTTAAAAGTTGGGAAATTTTATCTGTTGTTTCATTTAATTTATAGGATCATTTAACGAGTTCATTGTTCCAACCCATTGTCCTGGTTTATTTAATCCTCCCACCACGTTCCCGAACCCATGTTCCCTGAGAACAGGATGGGAGGTGGAGCCCACCCATTGGCACAGACAAGCCATCTGCCATCAGCCATCTCCCCTCCTTTTCTGTCCTCTCCTCAGGGTGGTAGTGGTCATGCTGCCTTGAGATATTCCCTCACCCACATTCCTTCATCTCCTAATCCCTCTTCCTATGAATCACAAGGTGGCAATGCTCCTGTTAGAGAGATGGCCATTTTAGATTCCCTCCCGCTTTCATCCCCATTTCCTGCCTTTTCTCCAGGTACCTCCCCTGTTACGGGCCCTACCTTGACGTTGAGTTCCACCCACGGAACTGGACATGGGGCCAACCAGAAGGAAGCCATTTTTGCTACCAAAGGCCTTCAACACAGGGTGTTGCCAGTCGGCCAAAAGCCCTGCACCCTTTCCAGCAGACCTGCTTCCTCTACAGAGAAAAAGAGCAATAGCTTATCTGAGAGTGAGGATGAGCCCAAGGATTCTTGGCAGAGGACGCAGAGAAAAGCCGCAAAGGAGGGAGACTGTGAAGTGGTATCCAAGATTCAGGTGGCACCTGTACAGTATTAGCAGGGGCCAAAACTTCAATGGGAATCTATTCCCCACAGGGAAATGAAGGACTTAGTAAAGGCTGCAAAGGATTATGGGAGGGGTTCTCCCGATTTTAACAATTTGCTGGACATGCCATTTACTGCCCACACAATAGTACCATAAAATTTAAAACAGTGTATGAAAATTATATTGTCACCTGACAAATTTATTTTGTGGAAAGGAGTTTGGATAAATAAAGTTAATGTGTTACCAAAAGCTTATGTTGAGGAAGAAGGGCGACAACACCTCACAATGGACTGCATTACTGGGGAAGGAGACTATACTAGATTGCAATATCATGCTGAAGTCCTCCCTCAGTCAATACAGGAAGATCCCAAAGGTGCTGCATGGTCCACTCTCCTCCAAACCCCTGACACTTCTACACCCCACACTAACTTCACTGACATTTGCCAGGGCCTGGACGAGAGCTATATCAAGTTTGTAAAGCACCTTACAAAAGCACTGGAAAAACAGGTAGGCAATCAAAAGGTCTGGGATTAATTTATTAGCAAATTAGCTTTCTGTAATGCCAGTAATGACCGCAGAAAGGTTCTGTACACCCTCCCCCTTGGCCCTGAGTTGACCATCACTTAGATGGTTGATGTTTGCACCCAACAAGGGGTCTCAGACCGTGACTCCAGCCTAGCCAAGGCCACTGGCCAGGGTGCAGTGGAAATGCTGGTTGCAGCAAATGTGCTTCCCCACAATACAAAATGGAATAAAGGCAGTGGAAACTTTTATAACTGTGGGAAAACTGGACATGTAGCAAAAGACTGTAAATACAAGAATAACAACTGTTCTGGTTTTTCAAAAAGCCCTCTGTCCCACAGCCATTGCCCAAACTGTTCCTGAAGCAAACAGCACTACCAGCCCTCAGGAAACTCCCAGCAGAGCACAAAATGACACCAAATACAAAGTTATTCAGTTGCCCCCTTCCATCGGTAATAGATGCCCGAGGTTACAATATAAAGATATATTCTATTTCCATCCTCAAGAGCTGTTGAAAGCAGGAGGGGCATTGTTTTTCCTTATCTCCTGTTAATGGGCCCATCAATGCCTTTCTGCATGACTCAGAGATAAATCCCTCCAGGAGCCATTTCTGTTTAATGGACCCATCCCATGACTCACAGAATGATATCAGCTCATTGTGAGATGCTCTGCCCAGGGGGGAGGAGCTAAGCATCCCCATCTGGATATAATCTGGGGTTTGGGACAGAACAAGCTGCCTTTCCACTGGATTTCCCAGAAGAACAGCTGCCATTTCCACTGGATCTTCAGAGGAAGACTACACACTTCTACAGGATCACTGCTCCAACATAACCACATCTGCCATTTCAGGAGTACTGCAGCCACCATTCCAAGTGGACTGTTTCCAACAACCCGAGCAACACAGTGTCAGGTTGTGTTGTGACTTTGTCAGTGGTTTCTCTTTTGTCTTATTGCATGCATTTTCTTTTTTTATTTTTTTTTTCTTTTCCTAATAAATTGTATTTCTGACTTGGAGTCTCTCACTGGTTTTGCTTTCAAAACAATGGAAAAAGCCTGAGCAAGTTTCCTGAACAACAAACCCCACTCAGGAACCACCTGCTCAGTCCAGGCTGCCTGGAATATGTCACCTTTCTACAAGGGACAGTGTGAGCAGAAATGGTCTCTGGAAGCAGAATTCTCTGAGTCTTGCAGCTGAATTCTCTGTCCCTGTCCTTTCCCTGGATCTCTGTTACAGATGGAAGCTGCTGGTGCCGTCCTCACCTTTAATCTCTCTCTTTAATCTAAACAGATATTCCCAGGTGTATTAAGCAGGATTTTTCCATGTTTCTACAAAACCTTTGTGTACCTCATGGAACGAAGGGGCCATTTTGACACTGAGGGGGTTACATGGAAGCAAGAAGTCAATTGTGATCCTGGGGTCCCATGGAATCAAGGGGCCATGGTGACACAGCAGGGCCACGTGGATCCAGTGGTCCATTGTGACACTGTGGATCCAAGGAGTCCATGGAGACACCTCCAGAACATCATGGAACCAAGGAGTCCATGGTGACCCAGCGGGGCTGCATGGAGCCATGGTCCATGGTGACACTGCCCATCCAAGGAGTTCATTGTGTCACTGTGGAAGCTCATGGAGCGTGGGAGGCCATTGTGACACTGAAGAACTTCATGGCGCCAAATATCCATGATGACACAGGAAGGCATCATGGGAACCAAGGAACTGCTGTTGGCAGTAGGGAAACTCATGGAACCAGGGGCCCTGGTGGCACTGCAGAACCAACAGAGCTGCTGGACCTTGTCTCCTGGCCCTGCACAGCTCCTTGGGAGGCATGGCAGGAGCAGTACCCTGGGATCCATGGCACACACTCCCATGTGCTGGAATTCCAGTTCCCAGCCAGGAAAAGATTTTTCTGCCCTTGAAGGCAAAACTCGCAAGAAAGAGCCAAAGGCCAAGTGGAGCAAGATCTTACAGTGACATTTCACTGCCAGCCTTCATAACTTCCCCCATCGTTGTTGTAGCTCCTGGATTGGGAATTAAATCAGGGCAGGGTTTTTGGTGGGAGCTGCCCTGGGTCAAGGGAGACACTGAGAGAGAAATAAGGCAGGCAAAGAAAGGCAGGAGAGAAAGGAGGACACAAACACAATCAGCTGAGAAGGTGGCACTCTGAAAAACAAAGTGGAACTGATGGAAAATGAATGGGACAGAAATCAGTAGTTCTTAAAGTTTTATTTTCTATCAAAATACATCCCACACACTCAGACCTACACAATCCTGATCCCACACTCTCAAATTTGGATCCCACTTCTCCCAATCTCCTTCTGACCCCATCTCACCCTGGAGGCTGAGAAATTGAGTAATTTTGGCATGGGACTGAGTTTTTTTGATGTTGGAACAAGCCAGTTTGAAGTGGGATTGAGCCCCTTGAGGGTAAGATTGAGGCGTTTTCAGTGGGACTGAGTCATTTTGAGGTGACAGATCAATCCATCTTGACTTTTGGAGTACAAAGATATGGAGAACACTTTCTGAAATCCCCCAAGAACCAACAAATCTTCCGGAATATGTCCCAAACCCATAAATTCCTGCTCAAGTATCTGTTAAGTGATGGAACTTTTGACATCTTTGATCAATTTCTTTCATTTTAGTCGTATTTCATGTGTTTTTAAGTGATAATGACAAATCAAGAGGAAATTGGGGCCAAACTAAATGGATAACCAGCCAGGTGTCCTCCCAGAGCAGATCACTGGGAATGTGGGTCAGCAAGGCTCTGCCCAGCGTCGATCCTCGCATGGGGGATGAAGCTAGGAATCACCAGTAAGGGAAGCCCTGCAAATGCTCACATTGGGGCATTTGCAGGGCTTCCCTTACAGGTGATTCCATTGGTGTCTGGTCAAGTGAGAGCTCATGAAGAAGCTCTTCCCACATTGGGGACACTCATAGGCCTCTCTCCAGTGTGGATGCGCTGGTGGGTGAGGAGAGTGGAGTTGTGCTTGAAGCCTTTCCCACAGTCAGGGCAGCAGAAGGGCCTCTCCCCTATGTGATTCTGCTGGTGGTGGAGCAGATGGGACCTGGTCTGAAACCTCTTCTGACGCTCGCTGCACTTGTATGGCCTTTCCCCAGTGTGGACCCTCTGGTGATGGATCAAGTGGGACTTTTTCTTGAAGCCCTTCCCACATTCCCCACACTCATAGGGCTGTTCCATGGTGTGGGTCCTCTGGTGGGAGACCAGGTTAGAGCTCTGGCAAAAGCTGATCCCACATTCCCCACACTCGTAGTGGTTCTCCCCGGTATGGATGCGCCAGTGGCTGATGAGGTGGGGTTTCTGCTTGAAGCCCTCCCCACAGTCAGGGCAGCAGAAGGGCCTCTCATCCATGTGAATCTGCTGGTGCAGGGGGAGATTGGAGCTAGTCTGAAACTTCTTCTGACTCTGGGGATATTCATAGGGCCTCTCCCCAGCATGGATGCATTGGTGGGTCACAAAGGTGGAGCTGAAGCTGCAGCCCTTCCCACATTTCCCACACTCATAGGGCCATTCCCCAGTGTGGATCATCTGGTGCTGGATCAGGGTGCTGCTCTGCCTGAAGCTCTTCCCACATTCCAAGCACATGTAGTGCTTCTCCCCATCATGAAGTTGCTCACGGACCATGTGAAGGTCCGCCCGAAATAAACGGGTGACGAATGATTTTTGGGTGCAAAAATAACCAACAAGAGGCACAGGGGTTTTGCAGTAACAAATCAACAAGGTGAAATTTATTGATTATAACCACAGCTAAATATGCGTTTGGTTAAGGGATCTGGGGAAGAGAAGGGTAAGACAAGGAAAAAGGGAGGAAAGAGGTCAGGGAATGGGGTATAGCTACCAAAACGTGATGTCTTCGGGGTCCTGCCGCCGAAACTCGCTGGTACACGTTTTGGGGAGATCTCTAAGGACAGTTGGGCCGAACCCCAATATATATACTGTTCTTGGTTGGGGGAAGGTGGCTGAAATTAGGTTTCCATGGAGGGGAGAAGTCCATTGTTTTCATGGCCGAATGCTCACAGGTACGTTAGGGTTTTCCCCCTCCCTGAGTTGGGAGGGAGTACAGTCCCAGTCTCTGGAAGGAGGTTGCCATGGGGGTGCCATGGGGGTGCCATGGGGGTGCCAATAGGGTGCCAGAGGGGTTCTTGGTTCCTTGATGAGGGGATTTGCATCTCTCTTGGTCCATCACGGTGGTTGAAGACAGGCAATGGGGGTCTTCTCATGGAGCAGGGGGAGCCACCCCAGAGCTCAGTCCAGCCAGCTCAGGAGTTTGGAAGAAAGTCCAGTTCAATTGTCCAGAAAAGGGCAGCATGCCCCCTCTGAGTACAGCATGGCGTGTTCTGCAAACATCACTTGTGAACACACTAGATAAGCAGGAGACTTTCTTTCCCAACCGGCTCAGCAGCTTTGACCCTTCGGTAGTCTTTTCTCATGACAATTGTGAGGCAAAAAAAAAAGAAGAAGGATTTTCAGATGGACTTCTACACGACCCCGTGACTCACGATTGTCTTGAGGAATCTTCATCAGCAGAGCTCTAGAGTGTCTTTGAAACTCGTTGCACGTCGGTAGCATAACCCCGGAAAAGTAGGGATGATAGGGGAGAGGGGATAAAAGGGGAAGAGAAGGAAAAGAAAGAGGGAAAAAGGGAACCAACAAACATAAACATAATTAATATTGATCATCATAACAACTTCACACGTGGTTATTTGTTACAACAATTTCAAAAAATTATGATTAATTTTAACAATTTCAAAAAATATTAATCAGTTAAAGCAATATCATTTGTTTAACAATTTCAAAATGATTAAAACAAATCACAAATAATCAAAACAACAAACAAATCATAATATAATCATCATCTTTTAAAATTATTTTCTAAGAATTAAAATAACTTTCTGTAAGTCATACTTAATATTTAAGAAGTTGTTCTAAAGCACATATGCTTGATTCCCATCTGTTTGATGAGAAGCTACCCAACCAACCAGAAAGTTTCCTTTACTGGCAATTTCTAGGATTTCTTTCCACTTATCTTTCTGCCACGCTGGGATTCTGTTAACTTCCCAGCCATTCTGTTGCCAGAAAGGGAGCCACTCAGTGCAGCCTTTGTATACCCCATATGAATCAGTATAGATGTAAACAGGAGAAGTGTTTTGTGCATCACGCTGGAAAACACTCCAGAGGGCTATGAGTTCTCCTACCTGAGTGCTGCCCTCCCCTTCTGTGATAATCTTTTCACCAGATGAAATATGTAAGGCAGCCGCCTTATATTTCCAAATTTTTCCTTCCCGCTTTGAGGAAGCATCTGTAAACCAACAGTTTGCTGCTATTTCAGGTGAGAATGGTGGTGCTATTTTTATTACAGAAGCAGGTTTGTCTTGGCTACTATCCAGGCTCTCAGTGTCTTGTGTTGCCAAGAATTTTGCAGCACCTTCTGTGACAGAAAAGCTATTGCAGTAATACTCTATTTGAGCATACCATTTCCTGACTGATGATTTTTGAGCTATGCCATCAGGTGGAGGGGTCCCATTTGTGACAGCTTTAATTACCTTGAAGGGACCTCTCAAGATGATAGCTTGCTGCCATGTGATTTTTTCTACTTCAATGAGAGCTAAGCTAACAACAAACAATCCTTTTTCCCAGGTAGTGTATCTTTTCTCAGCATCTTTAAAACCACGGGAAAAGAAGCTGACAGACCTTGTTGGACCTTGTTGGACCTAGCTGCCAGATGTGTATTGATAGCCATGAGGAGGCAAATCCCCATTCCAGTTGGAAATGGTCTTTAGGGTGAATGGGCCCCAATGCCTGATGTGCAGTGGCTTCAAAAATCAATAACTGCAGTTCTTCTTCCTGAGAAGGAGTCCAATCCCATTTGATTCCTTTTCTCAGTAAATTGTAAAGGGGCCTAGCAATGATTGAGAAATCTGGGATGTGTTTCCTCCAGAATACTAACAGGCCTAAGGCTTGCTGGAGGTCTTTTTTGTTTTCAGGCATTTTCATCTGCTCTAGAGAAGTTAGAGTGTCAGGTGGGATGCATGTGCTGCCAGATCGCCACCAAATTCCCAGGAATTTCACTTCCTGAGAAGGCTTTTGAATTTTCTCTGAAGGGATCTTTAAATCAAGGCTCTCCAGATGAGAGATTATATTCTGCTGGAGATCCCCCACCTCTTTAATTTCCTCTCCTCCTACCAAAATGTCATCAATGTATTGGTACACAGCTACAGTGTCAGGTTTAGGTATTTTTTCTAATTCCTTAGCTAAAGCATGATGTGCTAGTGTTGGAGAGTGTTTGTATCCCTGAGGGAGTCTGGTGAATGTGTACTGTTGTCCCTCCCATGTGAATGCAAAGCGATCCATGTCCTCTGGCTGTATAGGTATCATGAAGAACATGTCTTTAACATCTATGGTTGCCATGATTGTGTGAGCCTTTTCTCGTATTGATGTTATCAGTTCAGCTAAATTTGGCACTGCTGCAGTCAGAGGGTCAGTGTTGGCATTCAGCCTATGGTAATCAACCGTAAGCCTCCACTTCCCATTGGGCTTTCGGACTGGCCACACGGGTGAATTATATGGGGAGTGTGTGTTAATAATTATTCCTTGATCACGCAATTCCTGAATAACTGGTTTGATGCCTTCTCTAGCTCCAGAAGGCAAGGGATACCGTTTCACATTGATTGTTTTACTGTAAGGCAGTGCGGGTGCAGTCTGAAGCAGTCTAATATTAAGTTGTGGAGTGCCAAAAGACCAAAGGAAACCCTCAGTGTCTTCCCACTGCCTTCCTGAGAGGACATCCATCCCTAGCAGATTATTTGGTATGTCCCCAATAACCATTTTGACAATCAATTGATTTTCTTCTCCAGGGAGTGTTATTTTGACTAAAGCAACATTCATGGGTTCTATGGTTCCTAAAGCATTAAGAACGCAGCATTGCCTTTTTGTTGGAACAACTCCACACTTCTGGGCATCTCTATGTGTTAGTGCAGAGATCTGGGCTCCCGTATCAACAATGTAGGTTACCAGAACCTTTTTAGGACCCGTGATTGCTGTAATTAACATGTCTCCTGATTTATTTTTTGTGGGCCTTCGTAAGTAAACCCAATCTCCACCCCTTTGCTCACCTGTAAGCGGTGGAGATATTAGTTTCCCAAAAGCTCTGTTGGTGAAGATTCACTGTTTGTGTTTTGGGGTATGGGCGGGTGGGCAGTTATGTTGCTTAGGCTCTGTGAAAGAAGTTGCGAAATAACTACTTCCAGCTTACTGCCAGTGCTTTTCAGGAGACACGCAGCCAGGGTTTCACTGTCCAAGTTCTGTGAAAGAAGCTGAGAAAGAGTTAATTTTGGCTCACTGGCTGAGTTCTGTGGGAGAGGCTGAGATACAGCCTCACTGCCCAGGTTCCGAGGAAGGGTTAACTTTGGCTCATTGCCTGTGTTCTGTGTGAAAGACTGTGATGTATTGTGTGTACTGAACTGTGTACTGGTAGGAGTGTTTGTTAATTTCTGGTGAGGGAGGGGGATCGGTGCACTGGGCTGGGTATTTGATCTCCTAAAATTCCAGTTAGTTAAGATTTTCTGCAATTTTTTAAGTGATAAACCATCCATTATGTCCTGGGGAACCCCTTTCTTTATTCCCAGCATCCACCAGCGTTGTCTGTTGGAAATCTGTTTTCTTGGTTCTATGTTTTCAGTGTTAGGGGTTCCCATAAACCGGACACCTTTTGTTTTTTCAGATTTTTCTTCCAGGGTTTTTACAGGCCCATACTGTCTACAATAGTTTATTAAATCAACTGCTACCTCACCCCATGTCCAAGTCTTGCGATTACTGTTAGACGTGTCAGATGGTGTTGTGGGAGCCTGTGTTGGTGTGTAGGGTGAAGGTGCAGTGTCAGTGGATTCAGACCGATCAGTGGAGTTGTTAAGAAGTCTTTTTAATCTATCTATTGGGCTTAGAGCCATAACTGTTTTCTGAATAGTGATTGTGGTTGATTTCAATGTTTCTGGAAGCCCACGAATTAAAGGGGTCATAATTTCAGGCTTCACAGGCAATTGCATTGGTGATTCAAAACCAGGAATTAATTTTTTCTCATGAATCATTTGCAAACATGCAGCTTTTTGTACACTTTCTAGGATTTGGTCAGGGGTAGTGGCAATTGCTAAGGGATCACCCCTTTCCAGGGGATTTATTCCCCCGGCCCAATAGGGTGCACGTTTTGTTAGAGACCAGGAGTCACGCTTATCTCCTGTTGTTAGGAAAACACCGTGTCCCCAGTAACCACTGGCTTCTTGTTCAGTTAACTTAATCTGGTCTCCGCCAGTGAGAGACACACGGAACATATATTCTGTTTCTGATTCGTGGGGGAGGCAACCAAATTCCTTTTTCAATTTGGCTAATTCGGTAGCACTGAATGGTGTTTGTTTGGTTGTTATGTGGGGATCCATGTCTTCATCATTAATGTAATTATATTCAGTTTTAATAAAAGGTCTCAAATGAGGACAACAATTTTCCCCACAATTTTTAGCTGTTTCAGATTCTTTTTGTTTTGCTGCCTCGAGTTCTTTGTAAGGATAAATCTTTTTAATGCAAGGTGTTACTTTTTCTTCCTCCTCTGTAGAGGAGTTGATTTTGTGTATGGCTTTGGTGTGTTCTTCCCTAAGAGCAGCTCGCAGCGTGTAAATTTCATTTCTGTCCTCATTTAACGGTTTTTGCAAAATTTCAACCAAATTTTGAAGGGAATCTATAATTACCATTTCCTCAGTTCTCCGTTTACAGCGGTTTTCTATGGCTGCAGTAAGACATGCTCCAAGAACTGAGAAAAGAATGTTTTTATTTTTACCCATTTTGAATTTTGATTCATGTTGCAGAGAACATATTCTATCAATGACATTTTCCAAATTAAACCAATTGTTCTCTGCCCAAGTTTCTCCGCCAGATGACGGTTTGGCATGGTATTTAGCAAGCAACTTGTAAAAGTCAGCTTTTACTTTAGGATTGAGATTTTCACTCATTTTGTGTGAAGGGACTAGGACTATACCAGGGAGCTGATTTGCGAACTCAAGTTACACAATCATACAGACTTTGGTTCCACTCTGTCTCCCTAGATAGCTGAAGAAACCAAATCTGTCTGGAAGGCACTGTTTTAATTGCTTCAGATTGTCGCTTCCTTTCCAGACAGTCTAGACAAACACACTCACACACACACAAATGTTTTCTCTGTGAGGGGACCAGAAACCTAGAACAGGGAAAAGCCACTCAGCCTTCGCTGCGCCGCCCCTCACTCCCTGTGTAGGTGAAGGGACAATATCTGTCTAAAAGGCACTGCTTAATTACTTCAAGTCTGCCCCTTCCCTTTTAGACAGTCCAGGTACACAAAATACAGCAGTAAAAAACAGTAACAGGTTCAAATTCAGCTCAAAAACAACAGTAACAGGTTCAGATTCAACTCAAAAACAACAGTAACAGGTTCAGATCCAATTCAAATACAACAACAACAACAACAGTATCAATATCAGTAACAGCATCAATATCAGGATCAGGAGAAGTATCAGTGTCAGTTTCCCTGCTGGTAAAATCAGTAACAGAAGTGACAGTAACAATTTTTCCCTGCTTTTGCACCGAAAAACCTTTTGTGTCAATTCCGGAGCCTGTGTGCTCAGTCGAGCGTGAGATTTGGCTTTGGCGTGTGTAGTCTGTGAGAGGTTACAAACTACACAAAACCTGCAAAATCTCACTGGCTGCTGGAATCCTTGTCCGTGATGCCAACTATGTGAAGGTCCGCCCGAAATGAACGGGTGACGAATGATTTTTGGGTGCAAAAATAACCAACAAGAGGCACAGGGGTTTTGCAGTAACAAATCAACAAGGTGCAATTTTATTGATTATAACCACAGCTAAATATGCGTTTGGTTAAGGGATCCGGGGAAGAGAAGGGTAAGACAAAGAAAAGAGGGAGGAAAGAAGGTCAGGGAATGGGGTATAGCTACCAAAACATGATGTCTTTGGGGTCTCGCCGCCGAAACTCGCTGATACACATCTTGGGGAGTACTCAAAAGGGCAGTTGAACCGAACCCCAATATATATGCTGTTCTTGGTTGGGGGAAGGGTGGCTGAAATTAGGTTTCCATGGAGGGGAGAAGTCCATTGTTTTCATGGCCGAGTGCTCACAGGTACGTTAGGTTATTCCCCCTCCCTGAGTTGGGAGGGAGTACAGTCCCAGTCTCTGGAAGGAGGTTGCCATGGGGGTGCCATGGGGGTGCCATGGGGGTGCCAATAGGGTGCCAGAGGGGTTCTTGGTTCCTTGATGAGGGGATTTGTATCTCTGTTGGTCTGTCATGGTGGTTGAAGACAGGCAAGAGGGGTCTTCTCATGGAGCAGGGGGGGAGCCACCCCAGAGCTCAGTCCAGCCAGCTCAGGAGTTTGGAAGAAAGTCCAGTTCAATTGTCCAGAAAAGGGCAGCATGCCCCCTCTGAGTACAGCATGGCGTGTTCTGCAAACATCACTTGTGAACACACTAGATAAGCAGGAGACTTTCTTTCCCAACCGGCTCAGCAGCTTTGACCCTTCAGTAGTCTTTTCTCATGACAATTGTGAGGCAAAAAATGAGGATTTTCGGATGGACTCTTACAAGCCCCTAGCAAGCAGGGAATATTCAGTTCTTAGTGATTAGCTAGCTCTTATGATTTCAGCTTTGCTTGCTAGGTAGCTTTCCCTTGGCTTGAGGCTCCAGCAGATGGTAGAGAGAGGAGAAGGGGAAGACACCGGCTGTTGTTATTAGAGGGGTCTGTGAAGATTCTTGGCACTTCTTCTGAGTTAGTATGGGTACAGTGTGCTACTTTTATACCCTTGGCCTCGTTCCAATCCTGACCAATGGCAAAAGGTTAGAGGGACCATAAGTGACCAATAGTAGGGTTAACACAATATTGCCTTACATGGCTATAGGGGTAGGTTATACGGCGGATGTCCCTCGAGTCAGGAAGCTTCTTTGCTGCTGTGTCAGCATTTTATTATTCCGAATCTCCACAGGGCTGTGGCTAAACCTGATGGTTTCACTACACCTGGAGACTAAAAATGGAAGGAGCCTGAATGTGGCTCGGGAGCCCGACCATCCTCCCTCCATCTTGGCTCCTCCACTTCCTGCTATCACAACCTTCTCTTCTTCCCTGAACGAACCTCCAGACTCCATCGCCACAACTGCAGGTCATGCCCCACTGTCAATCATTCCACCTTCACCCTGGGCCCTGCCTCCAGAACTCCACTCTGGAAGTTGGCCATCCTAAATCAAGGCCATTCCTCCCCAACACGTGACAGAATGGCAGTGCCCTTTGCCTAACCCTCTGGCAACAATATGACCCCCATGGTCAAAGATAGTGAGCCCAACTGTCGCACTATTTCTAATACAAATGTTTCTGCTCCAAGTTATTCTTCCTCCCCAGAAGACAGTTTGGATTCCCCAGAGCCACTGTGCCCCTAAACCCCAGAAGACCCCTAGGAAAGGATCCAGAAAGAAGCAGTTAAGGAAGGAGACTGGCAAATAGTCTCGAAATTCCTTATTGCCCCCGTATGTTATGAAACAAGGAGGCAGAATCCCAGCTATCAGCCATTGGTTTACGGGGAGCTGTGTAAGGCAGCTAAAGACCATAGGAAGGACTGAGCTTGTTTTAATGGCCTAATGAGGGCCATGTTTACAGCATATGTTTTAAACCCCTATAATTTAAAATATATTATGACCATGTTGTCGCATATACAGAATACACCCTGTGGGAAGGGGGATGGAAGCATTTACTGAAACACTTAATAGCAGACTATGCTAATAATGAGGCAAGGGCAGAATTGACAACCAACCATCTAGCTGGAGAAGGACAACACAGCCTACCAGATAATCAAGCAGCAGGTATCCCCAGAGAAGTATTGGATGATATCAAAAAGATGGCTTTGCAAGCTTAAATCCAGGTATCGGATGGTAGCCAAACCCACAGTTTGGACTACCTTGGGTGACTGCAGCTAAAGCTTTAGGACAATTAGACCGTCTTGGGTGCCTGTTAAGTAAGCAAACCAATGCTACCTCCCTCACATTGAGTGGCCTGCTCTCAGACATAGAGACCATCAGACATGCCACCATGCAGAACAGTGATAGAGTTTTTACTCTGGGCAATGGGCATGGCGGTGTGGACTCTGAGGGCATGTGTTGCATGAACTTCTCCACCCACAGCGAGTCCATCCACAAGAGCATTCAGGTACTGAAGAAGAGTTCAAAAAGCTACAAATGGAAAACAAAGACAAGTTCAATAAACTCTTCCAATCCAAGGGACTAAAGGGTCGGATGATGTCTAGCTAAAACAGGACTATTAATTCTCTTAGTGTTTGTTGTTGTATTGTTAATTATCCCATGTTTACTTGGATGCTATAAGAAATTCTTATGAAAAGGCTTTCTTAAGAAAGCCTTATGAAATTCTTTCAGTTCCATCTTTGTTGTAAAACAGAAAAGGGGAAGATACCCAACACAGGCTCCTCATGGACTCCTTGGAGAACTGGCAGTCAGGGTGGCACAAAGATCCCTCAGAGACTCAGTATGGGAAGGAAAATCCTTAAAAGTACCTAAAGTATTCTTAAATCCATAAAGTAACTTTAAAACCTTGAGTATCTCAAGACATTAATGAGCCCCATTGAGTGTCAGTGCAAAGCTCTCCAGGGATTATTTAAAGCAGATAATTCAGGCAATAATTGCACAGATCTCTCACAGAGTCTGTATCAAAATGGAAACACCAAGTACCTTCAAATAACTGAAGTACCCTGAAGTATTAATGAGCCCCACTGAGTGTTGTTACTGACAAAGCCTCTCCAGGGACTAATTACAGCAGATAATTGGAGGCCAGGATTGCAGAGACCTCTCAGAGACTCCAAGGCAAAAGCCAAACCCAATGTCCTTTGAAAAACCTGCAGTCCCTGCAGGGAGCATTCAGGAGACCCCAGGGCCATTGCTGAGCAAGGCTCCCCAGGGACTCCTTCCAGCAGATCCTTGAGGCCACTGGGATGTGGGCTAGGGGGCGATGCTGAGGGCAGGTCAAGGGGCTGACAGTGCCCAGCCTGGCTGGGGCTGTGCCAGGAGGCCACAGGGCCTCAGGACAAGGTGTCCCCTCCTGGCCCTTAGTGGCACAGAACCTGCTGCTGTGCCCCAGGGCACCAAGACTTGGATTCTCTTTGTCCCCACCTGTCATCACTGCCTGCAGTTCTCTGCTCTGCCTGGGGCCTGGGGACACTTTCTCAGTCGTGTCCCTCACTGGGACCCATTAAAAGTCCAAGAAACTTTGGAGTTGGATTGTGACTTGAAATTCTGAAGAGGTTTCTTCAGCTCCCTCTCAGGGATTGATGTTCAGGGCCTCAGCACAAAGCCCCAGAGGCTCATTAAAATCCTTGTGCTGCGTCTGTGCTGCTGAGATGGGCTGGGCTCCTAGCACAGAGGCAGCTCCTGGTAACCAAGAAGAGCTTCAAAAGCAGATTTCTCTTGATGAGCAGCTCTTCTGCCAGCCCAGCAGGGCTGGGACACTGCCTGCAGCCACCCGAGGCACAGCACAGAGGCACAGAGAGCTTCAATCATTCAGGGCTTGGAAGGTGCTGAGAAGTGCCTGGGGTGGAATCACTGCCAGCACTTGGCACAGGAACCTCTGGCTGCAGGACAATGCAGCTGCAGCTCCTGGAGCCATCTCCTAAAGCTGGAACATCCCAATGCCTACAGACCCTGTGAGTACATTCTCTGATTGTCTCTTGTGCAGAGCAGCCAGGGGTGCCCATGGCTGTCCTGCAGAGCAGGGTCCTGCAGCCCAGAGCACTGTGCTGGGGCAGGGACTCTGCTGCCTGCCAGGGACAGCTCTCAGCCAGCCCTGGCAGCTGCTACCAGCACTGGGGGACAAGATCTGGGTGGGAGGAGACAGCTGGTAAGGTTTGAAAGTGTTCTCCTTGTGTGATGAGGATGCTGCATTCTTCAGGACTGCTCCCAGAATGGCATTTAACTGCAGAGCTTTTCCAAGCAGATTATAGAGGGAACACAGCGATGCAGGGGCTGCATACAAGGGAAAATCTTGCCTTTTTAATCTACTGCACTTGGTTGCATGGGTGGGAAATTGCCTATAGATATTAATCTCTCAGTTCACATTTAGAAAAATAAAAAAATATTATCTCAGATCTGAATAAACAATTCAGTGACAGAAATCAGAACAAGACCCCTTAGAGGCAGCATCAGTGTCGCTTTTACAGACTCCTCAGGGTTGCTCTGACTTTGCCATCAGAGCCTGCAGAGCCAGAGCTGCCCCTGGGCAGTGCCAGAGCTGGGAGGGATCTGCAGGGCAGAGCTGAGCCCCCAGGGCTAGGCTGAGCTCTGGCAGCACTGGCAGGGCCCATCCCTGGGCACAGGGAAGCAGCTGCTGGCAGGGAAAGCTCCAGGCAGCAGAGCTCCAGGCAGGCAGTGGGGGGCAAGTGCCCCCAGTCTGTGTTGTGATATTTGAAGTCCTCTCCAAACCCAATTATTCCATGATTAATTTTTCTACAGATCCCCATGCCAAGACACCGTAGGAAATGTCCAACAACAGCTCCATCAGGCACTTCCTCCTGCTGGCATTCTCAGACATGTGGCACCTGCAGCTCCTGCACTTCTGCCTCTTGCTAGGCATCTCCCTGGCTACCCTCCTGGGCAACGGCCTCATCATCAGCGCCGTAGCCTGCAGCCACCACCTGCACACGCCCATGTTCTTCTTCCTGCTCAACCTGGCCTTCACTGACCTGGGCTCCATCTGCACCACTGTCCCTAAAGCCATGCACAATTCCCTCTGGGACACCAGGAACATCTCCTACACAGGATGTGCAGCCCAGCTGGGTTTTTTTGCCTTTTTCATGTCAGCAGAGCTTGCCCTGCTGACCATAATGTGCTACGACCGCTACGTGTCCATCTGCAAACCCCTGCACTATGGGACCCTCCTGGGCAGCAGAGCTTGTGCCCACATGGCAGCAGCTTCCTGGGCCAGTGCCTTTCTCCATGCTCTGCAGCACACAGTCAATACATTTTCCCTGCCCCTGTGCCATGGCAATGCCCTAGGCCAGTTCTTCTGTGAAATCCCAGAGATGCTCAAACTCTCCTGCTCCAAATCCTACCTCAGGAAACTGGGACTCATTGCTCTTAGTGTGAGTTTTGGTTTTGGTTGTTTTTTGTTCATTGTTTTTTCCTATGTGCAGATCTTCAGGGCTGTGCTGAGGATCCCCTCTGAGCAGGGACGACACAAAGCCTTTTCCACCTGCCTCCCTCACCTGGCTGTGGTCACTCTGTTCATTAGCACTGGTATATTTTCTGATCTGAAGCCCCCCTCCATGTCCTCTCCTTCCCTGAACCTGGCACTCTCAGTGCTGTACTCAGTGGTGCCTCCAGCCCTGAACCCCCTCATCTACAGCCTGAGGAACCAGGAGCTCAAGGCTGCAGTGTGGACATTGATGACTGGGTGGTTTCAGAAACGTTAAACTGCTGGCCAATTTCTGCAAAACACTTGTAATAAAAATCATTTTTGATATTCCTTGTTGATTTCATTTTGGTGGTTATTTTTCTTTGTTTTACTTATTTATATTTTTCACAAAGAAATGTCATTGTTTGCACCATTTCTCAGTCTGTTTCACTCCACATTCCCTGTGACCACAGACTGTGTCAATGAGGGGCTCCACTCTTGGTGGTGTAAAGGAAGTATAGGATCTCCCAGCAGAGTTTTCTGCAGAGATGCCCATTTGTTTCCTCCTCTGAGCTGAAGCAGCAATGTCTGTGTGCAGAGCTGGGGGCAGATCAGTGCTGGCACAGCAGCTGTGCCCAGCAGCAGCAGTACTTGGTGTTGCCAGCACTTGGTGTTGCCAGCACTTGGTGGACCTGCCCCGCTGCCCTGGTTGCCCTGGTGTTGCTGTAGGGCCTGAGAGCTCTCACCGCCGGGCACAGCCCTGGGGGTGGCAGTGCCGGGGCTGCAGCAGGGACAGGCCATGGGCACTGCTGGGGCAGCAATGACACCTCAGGCTAGGGCCTGGGGGTCCCAGGCTCCTTGCCCAGGCTCTCTCAAGAACACACCCAGGCCAATGCTCAGCACAGAAAACCCCGTGAGCAGCCCCAGGATGGCCGTGGGCAGGCTGGGCGCAAACAGCATGGCTGGGACTCTGCAAGGGCCCTGGGGGGGACGGGAAGGAGCAGCAGAGCAGGGGCTGATCCATCCCCAGTGTGCTGCACAGCCCAGGGCAGCGTCCCAAAGCATCCTCATGGAGCTGCCAACAACATCCCCCCTCTGCAGCCCTGGCCTCTCCCCCAGCTCACACAGGTGCCCCATCCTTGCAGGCACAGACATGGCAGCACTGGCTCAGCAGCCCCTGTTTGCATTGCACAGAGCAGGAGGAGCACCCCCATGCTGTTGGTGTGGGGACATGAACCTGAGGGAGCACAAATGCCATCAGCCCCTGGGGCCAGCAAGGGCTGGGGGACACCAGGGAAATCACTCAGGTTTGTCCTGGCTTCTATACTCAGCCAGAAAGTTTTTTCCCATCAGCTGGGAGTTTCCTGTGCCACTGCAGACGCTGTTGGTCAGAGCCAGGGCTGCCTGGCAGCCACCCCCCAAACTGCCCTGAGCATTTCCTTTGCTTCATCTTTGCTTTCTTTACTTCTCCCGATACAAATTTCATCCTATTGCCCACCCCAGTTCCCTGCCCTGCAAACAGCCCATCCCTGTTTGCCCTTTCCTCTCTGGCCCCACTCCCCATTGCAGTTCCTAACTTGGCCCCTTGGGAATGTCCCTTGGGGAGCAGGATCATCCTACAAGTGCTGCAGGAATTGTCTGCAGGCTCCTGCACTGCCTGGTGCTGCTCCCTTGCCAGAGGCACCCCAGGCCAGGGGGGCACATCTGGGCTGCTGTATCTGGCTCTGGGGCTCCCTGCTCTGGGCAGTGAGGAGGAACTTCAGAGGCTCTGCAGGACTGACAGGATGGGCTTTGGGGCTGGCAGGAGAAGCTGAGCGACCTGGGCTGTTGGAACTGCTGAAGAGGAGGTCCAGGGTTCCTCCTGCAACTTCTCCAAGGGTTCTTTCAGAGAAACCCAGAATCAGCAAGGTTGTAAAAGACCTTGTAGATCATCAAGTACAACCTGCGCCCTGACACATCCTTTTCTCCCCTGAGCCTCTTTCTCTCCAGGATAAACACCCCCAGCTCACTCAGCCACTCCTCACAGCACTTGTGTTCCAGACCCCTCATCAGCCTCGTTGCTCTTCTCTACAAACACGCCAGCCCCTCCATGTCCTTCCTAAATTGGGGGCCCAGAAGTGGACACTTCAGCCAGTGCTGAGCACAGGGGAAGAATCCCTGCCCTGCTCCTGCTGGCCACACCATTCCTGATCCAGGCCAGGAGCCATTGGCCTTCTTGGCCACCTGGACACACTGCTGGCTCATATCCAGCCTGCTGTCCATCAGTCTCTGCAGGTCCCTTTCTGCCTGCCTGCTGTCCAGCCCCTCTGTCCCCAGCCTATAGCACTGCGGGGGTTGTTGTGGCCAAAGTGCAGGACCCGAAATTTGGACTTGTTAAACGTGACCTTTTTGGATTTGGGCCCTGGATCCAGCCTGTCCAGGGCCCTGTGCAGAGCCTTCCTACCCTCCAGCAGATCAGCACTCCCAGACAACTTGGTGTCTTCTGAAAATTTGTTGATATTGGGCTCAATCCCCTCATCCAGGCCATCAATGCAGATATTGAAATCCATGCTGGCTGGCTCTGATCCCTGGGCCATCCTGTGGGTGCCCTGTGATGGCACTCAAGGTGATCTGTTCCATAACCTTGCCCAGCACCCAGGTCAGGCTGACAGGCCTGGAGTTCCCCTGATCCTCCTTCCAGCCCTTTTTGGGGATGGGTTCACACTGTCATCTCCAGTCCTCTGGGACCTCCCTGCTGAGCCAGGACTGATGGTAAAAGAAAACCACAGAGCACTTGGGGAGCTCATCCAGCTCGTTCATCTCCCTAGGATGGATCCTATCTGACCCCATACAGCTGTGAGCATCTGAGTGGCTCAGCGGGTCACCATCTGCTTCCTTCTGGATTACAGGAGCTGTTCTGCTCCCTGTGTCCATCTACCAGCTCAGGAGAACACTTGTCCTGAGGTAAACCTGTCCTAATATTGAAAATTGAGGCAAACAATGTGTTAAGTAGCTCAGCCTTTTCCTTATCTTTAGTTACTATGTTCTCCACTGCATCCAATAAAGAGTGGAGGTTCTTCTTCTTCATTCTTTTGCTATAATTTTTTAAATAAAAACTCTTTTTATTCTTTAGAGAAGCCACTAGATTAAATTCTAATGGAGCTTTAACCTCTCTAATCTTCTTTCTATATAACCTAATGACATCCTTAAACACTTCCTGAGCTGCTGGTCTTTTTTCTCCCTGAGTTCCCATAAAGGCTCCATGCCCTGCCAGGTCAGTAGTTTTCCTCACCTGCTCATCTTTTGCCATACTGGGACAGGCTGCTCCTTCCCTCTTAAGATTACTTTCTTGAAATGTGTCCATCCATCCTGGATCCCTTTGATTTAGGGTTTTTTCCCTTAAAAATCAGTACCTGATTTGGTACTCCCCAAATAAGCATGCGAAACAGGCCAAAGTCTGCCCTTTCTAATTCCAGTGTAGAAGTTTTGTTGCTGCCCCTTCTTTTTCTCACAGAACATTGAACACTTGATTATTTCATGGTCACTGTGCCCCTGGCAGCTCTGAGTCCCACATCTGCCACCAAGCCTTCTCTGTTTGTGAACAGCAGCAGGTAGAGCTTTCCTTGGCAGTGGGAGTGATACCAAAAATTCTGTAAAACAGAAAACTCCTTAACACCAATGTAGCATTAAGAAGCAGCTTTCTTTATTCAGCGGGATGCACGGGGGAATAGCTCCTCCCAAAGCCCAACATGCTGAGTACAGGAAAGTTTCTGTTTATTTTCTGTATTTTGCACATACATACATTGATTGTCCTGGACTAAACATATATATGATAATCATTTCCCAAAAATCATTAACATGTTTCCCCTCCCCTATACTCATGCGTTCTTCTGTCCTGGGGGTCTCTCTGGTGGCCCCTGGTGTTCGTGGATCCCAGTGTTCCCGTGGGCCAGGCTGAGCTGGCAGGACACTGAGGCTGCTAAACTTCCAGTTCCATTTTTCACACAATGGGCATAGTGTGGTTTCCATAGGCCTGGGGCTGTGGAGAAAAATCTCCAGGTGTCAGCTCATCTGGTGGAGAAAATTTATCATCAGTTAAGATGAGGTCACAGAGTGTGCTGTGACATCACAGAGTGGGTTATGTGAGGTCATTGAGCATCTATGACATCAAAGACTGTCTCTGTGATGACATCACAGAGCCAGCTATGACATCACAGGGCAGAGATCTGACATCACAGAGCAGATGATGACATCAGAGATTTGGTTGTGACATCAGAGTCCAGCTCTGTGACATTAGAGACTGGGCTGTGACATCACAGAGCAGGCTGTGACATCCCAGAGGGGCTGTGTGACATCCCAGCAGGGCTGTGTCAGGTCACTGGGTTGGTCACTGTGCCCCAGCTCCCCCTCACAGTTTCTCCCAACAAGTCCAATGCTGTTCATGCCCAGCAGAGTCCCTGTCCCCCAGGATCCCCCCAGCCCACCTGGAGCCACCGCCTCCACCAAAGGATCTTCCACAGGATCCACCCCAGAGACTAACATGGGGACTAGGGGCTGGGCAGTGTGATCAGGACATCAAGGACTGGGATTATCCAGGTCACTGTGGCCTGGATTGGGTTGCCCAGGGCAGGAAAGATGTCTGGCAGCTGGAGCAGGGACTGGGAAGGGCCTCCAAGGTGGGGCTGGAGCCCTTGGGCTGTGAGCAGAGGCTGAGGGAGCTGGGCTTGTCCAGCCCAGAGCAGGGAAGGCTGAGGGGCTCCTCATCCCAGCCTGGCAGTGCCAGCAAGGAGGGGATGGAGAACACAGAGCCAGGCTGTTCACTGGGGGCTGGTGGGAGACAAAAGCCGATGGGTGGAAGGGGAAAGAGAGGACATCAGTCAGGGCATGAGGAGATGAAATGAGTCAGGCTGCTTTCAGAATTTCCTCAACACCAAGAGCAGCCTGACCTCCCTTCTCCATCCACCACTGACAGCTTTGCAAATCAGGAATTGTTTGAGCTGTTCTGTCCTCAGTCCAGGACAAAAATCCTGATACAATAACTTAATTGTGTTTATATCTACCACAGTACCAGGTTTGTCAAAAATTAATTTTAGTATGCAAATCAGTTGTGAATAGTGGACTCATCAGACACTGCTGGGACATTGCACATAGCTCAGGGAAGAGTTTGTAATTGCGTGATTCTTATTTTACTTGTGTAAGTTTTATTAAGTAGTATCCTGTTCAACTGTGGTCTGTTGGCTAGGTCCAGTGTGGGCTGGAGGGAGCTCAGATTTGCACAAGGCTGCTCTGAGTGCCAGCCATGGATGGGGGAAATGGTGGGGTGGGGGATGGGACAGAGTCAGATTGATTGTCAGCCATGAAGGGTCTTGATTTTCATACCCAGTCAAATTGCATGAGGAGGTACTCAGATTCAATGTCAATTGGAGATTGCACATGTCAATGAATTACTAGTAAAAAAAAAAATTACAGGACCTAAAAAAAGATTTTTTTGCTGTTTTTTTAAATTCAGGGCATTGACATTCAACTGGCTTCTGAAATCTGACTAATCAACCCCAAATGATTTGAGCTCTTTAATCAAATTATTCCCAGAGGTGTGGCTTTTTAAGGTGTTCTCAATGTGAATGAGCCCTGGGGACACTGAATTCCTGAACTTAAGAGCTGAAGGCTGAACAAGCTTCTGGAGCAGGAAAATTCAGCAGCAGCCTCCAAGTTGCCGAGGATGTCAGCAGCCCCCACCGAGGCCATCCCTGCCCAGAGACCGTGGGGTAATGGGCAGACAAGGAGAGCATCCCTGGGGCTGGGGCAGCACAACTCAGAGGCACCAGTGGCTCCAGCTGGGAAATGGAGTGTGGAATGTGGCTGGGAAAGCCCTGCCTGGGATGTGCCAAGCAGGACAGACAAGCCCTGAAACCCCATCTCCCAAACAATTCTCTTAATGAGACATTTCAAAGGAATTACAATTGTTTGTGTCCTCTGAATTGGATGCACTGGAGAAATACCAACAAGAGATTCTCAGGAGCTCCAAACAACCAAACAGCCTTTGCTGGCAACTCTAGATAGTCGAAGAAATTTTAGCAACAGGTTTAATATGACATTCAATCAACACAGAACACTTCTTAAAGCACTGACTTGGCCCATTCGACTTCACAAACTCTAAGCCATTTGAATTTTACATTACTCAAATTTGCAAAATGACAGAAATAGAAGGAAATGACAGAAAGAGAGAAAGGCAAAAAGGATACAGGGGAGCACAAACAGAGGTACCAACTCCTGGATTCCAACACATTTTAGATGGAAATTCGAGGAGGAGGTAGGGTCAAGATGTGTGCTTGCCTTGTGGTCAGCCTTCAATACTCCTTGGTCTCCCTGGGCCCTTCCCCCAGGTGGGACTTGGGCTCATTTGGTCCTTCAGGAGCTGGGCTGGGGGCTCCAGAGGTGGCTGTGGAGCATTGCCTGTGCTGTGCCAGGGACTGGCAGACACTGCTGGGCTGGGATAGAGGCTCTGGGGGGATTGGGGTTCCAGGGCAGGGCAGGGCTGGGGTTCCAGGGCTGAGAATGGCTGGACCTGCCCCTTCCTCCTCAACATATGAAATATTTCTAGCCAACAATCTCCTCCAGTCTGTCACAAAAGGGAATGTTGGAGTTGAAATCCCAATTCTGGCCATGAGCACCTGGACAAGAAGGACAGTTCTTTTCCATAGGAAGGAAAGTACAGAGCCCCAGTGTTTGGAAGGCAGGTGAGAGCCTCACTAGGCCAAGGCCAGCCAGACTTGTCTGGAATGGCAGATTTTCTCTGGGAGCAGTCTTTGCATATAGAGAATTCTGATGGTGGAAGCCCAATCTCAGCCATGGGTTCCTGGAGAAGCAGGACAGTTCTTTCCTATAGGAAGGAGAGCACAGAGCCTTCCCCAGTGCTTTGGGGACAGATGAGAGGTGACCCTTGTGAAACCATTACCAGCCAGACTTCTCCTGGCAATATTCCCTATTACAGCATCCTGAGTGGGTCGCTGGAGGTGAGAGAGAGACGAGAATCTTGTTTCTTGATCAGAAGGCTGGATTTATTGACATATGATATATAATACATTATGACTATACTAAATAGAATAAAGAGAGAAGTTTGCAGAGGCTTCCTAAGCTAAGAATAGAAAGAAAGAATCTATAACAAAGTTGTGTCCAGGGACTCTGTCCCCAGCTTGTTCCTGTGATTGGCCCTTAATTATAAACATGGGAACATGAACCAATCACAGGTCAAAATAGGTGCATCCTATTGCATTCCACAGCAGCTGATAACAATTGTTTACATTCTCTTTCTGCGGCCCTTGCTTGCCAGAAAATGCAGAAATCTGAAAGAAAGGATTTCTGTGAAAAAATGTCTGCGACAATTCCCATGCAAACAATCCCTGGATATATGGAAATTTGGAGGTGAAATCCCAATTCTGGCCATGGGTGCCCGAAGAAGAAGGAGAAATCTTTTCAATAGGAAGGAAAGCACAGAGCCCCAGTGCTTCAGCAGCAGATGAGGAGAAACCCTCAACATGCCAAGGTCAGCTGGACCAGTGTTGGTGCCCCTGGGAGGCCAAACCAGCCAGATCTGTTCTGTGTTCCCTTGGTTTTCTGGGGCCCCATAGTGTCACAATGGTGCCTTTGATCCATGAGCCCTCACAGTGCCATAATGGTGACTTGTTTCCATAGGGTCCACCGGTATGACAATGGACCCTTTGGTTTGATGGGGTACCACAATGTCACAATGGCCCCTAGGTTCCATAAGGCCTCAAGTTTCACAATGGTCCCAATGATTCCATGAGGCCTTGCAGTGTCACAATGGACTGCGTGGTTCCACAGGCCCCACAATGTCATGTGACTCCTCTGTTTTATGAGCCCTGCAATTTCACAATGGACTTTTGGACCCTGGGGTTTTGCAGGGTCACAATGATTCCTTTGGCTCCAGAGTGCCACAATGGACCATTGATGACTGGAGGCCCCTCTGTATCACAATGGACCTTTGGTTCCATGCACCCCAGCGGCATCACAATGAACCCTTGGTTCAGATGGGTTCCACAATGTCACCATGGCCACTTGAAATCTCCCTTTAAACACTCATGGCTCTGCTCCACTGTGCTCAGTCTCCACCCCACTGAGCACAGAGCTCCTTTCTCCCTATATAGAGCTCATGTGCCCAAGGCCTCCAAACCCCACATTGGGAAATCTCTGGGCCCTCTCCAAGGTGTTTCCAAATGAAAACATTCATCTCAGAGTCTAAGAAAATCACCAGAGGACAGGGCCAGCCCAACCGGTCTGTCCTGGCTACTTTTGTCTGGGAGCAATCCTTGGATATACAGAATTAGGGAGGCCAAATTCTAATTTTGGCCAGGGTCCCTGGACAAGAAGGCTGGTTCTTTTCCATAGGAATGAAGGAACAGAGCCCCAGTGTTTCAGGGACAGATGAGAGGTGACCACCAGAGGCCAAGGCCAGCCAGGGCTGGCAGGTTTTGTTTTATGAGATACCCTTGCAAATAGGAATATTTTTAGGGAGAGTACCAATTTTGGCAACAGGCATCTGAAAAGTCAGACAGTTCTTTTCCATAGCAAGGAAAGCACAGAGCCCCAGTACTCCAGGATCTGATGGGAGGCAGCCCTTGACATCCCAAGATCAGGCAGATCTGTCAGGTGGCCCCTGGGAGGCCAAGCCAGCCAGAGCTGTTCCATGTTCCCTGGGTTCCATGGGGCCCCACACTGTCCCAATGGTCCCTTATGTCCATGAGACCCTGAGGTGTCATAATGCCCCCTTGGCAACACAAGGCCCTGAAGGTTGGAATGGTCTCCATGGTTCCATCAGGCCCGACAGAGACATAATGGTCTCTGGGTCCATGGACCCCCTTTGTTTCACCATGATCCCCTTGGTTCCATGGGCTCCCGTGGTGCCACAATGATCCCCTTGGTTCCATGGGCTCCACTGGGGCCACAATGATCCCCTTGGTTCCATGAGGTCCCACAGTGTCCCAGGGATCTCCATAGGAAGGAAAGAACCCAGCCCCAGTGTTGCAGGGGGGCAGCCACCAGAGGCCAAGACCAGAGGCCAAGCCACCAGAGGCCAAGGCAGATTTTTCCTTGGAGCAACCCTTAGATATAGGGAATTTCAGAGGTGGAATCCCAATTTCAGACATGGACACTGGAGGAGAAGGATTGTTCTTTTCCATAGGAAGGAAAGCACAGAACACCGGTGGTGTTTCAGGGGCAGATGAATGGGGGCCATCAGAGGCCTAGGCCAGCCAGACTTCTCTGTCTGGGCAGCTTTTGTCTGAAAGCAACCCTTGAATATAGGGAATCTGGGAGGTGGAACCCCAATTTTGACCATTTCTCCATAGATAAGAAGGATAGTTCTTTTCCATAGGAAGGAAAGCGCATAGCCTCAGTGTTTGAGAGGCACATGAGTGCCAGCCCTCAGGAAGAAAAGGCCAGCTAGACTTGTCAGTCCTGGTAGCTTTTTTCTGGCAGCTATGCTTGGATATAGGGAATTCTAGAGACAGTTGCCCAATTTGGCCATGGGTGCCTGGTTGAGATGGATGGGTTTTCCCATAAGAAATAAAAGCACATGGTCCCAGGGTTTCAAAGGCAGATGAGAGGTGGCCCCCAGGTAGCCAAGGCAGCCAGATCTGTCTGTCCTGGCAGATTTCATCTGGGAACAATCTTTGCATGTAAGGAAATTTGGAGGAGGAATCTCAGTTTTGGCCATAGGCCCCTGGAGGAGGATCAGGACAGTTCTCTCCCATAGGAAGGAAAGCCCAGAGCCCCAGTGCTTCAGGGGCAGATGAGAAGCAGCCCTCAACATGCCAAGGTCAGCTGGACCTTTAAGGTGGTCCCCAGGAGGCCCAGCCAGCCAGACCTGTTCCATGTTCCCTTGGTTTCATGGGACCCCATAGTGTCACAATGGTCTCTTTGGTTCCATGAGGCCCTAGAGTGTCACTATGTTCCCCTTGCTTCTGTAGTGTCACAATGGCCCTGTGCTCCCATGAGGCCTTGCAATATCACAATGGCTTCATGGTTCCACAAAGCCCTGATGTGTAACCATGGCCCCTCGGCTCCATGCGCCCTCGCTGTGTCACAGGGGCTCCTCTGTGACACTACGGGCTCCACAAGGTCACCATGGACTGTTGGTGCCATGGGGCCCCCGAGTTTCACAATGGTCTCCTTGATTCCATGAGGCACCACAGTGTCACAATGGCCCCTTGGCTCCATGAGGTTCTGCAGTGTCACCATGGTGTCTTTGGACCTCCATTGTCACAATTGACCCATGGCTTCATGAGGTTCCTTAGTGTCACCGTAGTTGCTGTCAGAGGGTGGATGAGATCAATGTTACGAGACACCTTGGGATGCTCAGAATGCCCGTGTGGGGCCAGGGCCAGGTCAGGCCTTGGTTTGTGGTGGGACAGAGCCCCGTCCCCAGCCCTGGCCTGGCAGAGCTGTCAATCACACAGTAGGGGGCTTTGTTAACCCAGCTCTGATTGGCTGAGCTGTCAATCAATCACATACCAGCAGCTGGTGCTACCCTAATTGTGATTGGGCAAACAACTGACAGTCCCACCCCAGGGGCAGGGCCATGAAGGCCCAGGGGTTTAAAAGCCGGAGCACGAGACCAGTGCAGGTTCTGGATCCTGCCTTCTCCTGGGGTTCCTCTTTTGCGGATGCTGGAACCTGACCAGTTGTTACCTATGTGTGTGTCTTTCTATAGATCTTCTCTCTTTCTAATGTTCTCTATTTCTTCTCTTTCTAATCCTACTTACCTGGAACATTTTGGGGTAACTTAAAATTCTTTAATGTTCAAGATTTTAGGTTAACTGTGTGGGAATCCAAGGCAAAGGGAATATTTCTCTGTCTGCGTTTAACCTTCACCCATGGAGATGGCTTCCAAGACTTGGAGATAGATTGAATTTACCAAAGTGTGAAATAGATTAGAGGGTAGTATAGCGTGTCACTTGTGTGAGAAATTCAGGTTTTGGGGATTTTAGTATGGTGTAGATAGGAAGCAAGTTGCAGGAATTTGGATGTAGTCCCTGTCTTCTTCTTTATCTACTCCATTTTCCACAGTGTTGGTGGCACAGGGTGATTGGTCATGGAAAGCACAGTGCAGAGTTTATGTGGACAGTCAAGGGATGAGTTACTGGTTGATAAGTAGAAATAATGTATGTTTTAAGAGTTAATTGGATGAGACAGCTTTAAAAGACTTTGAAACTGTACATTTTGGGGCCATTTTGAGGTGTTTTTCCAGCGTGCTGAGCCTGGTGTGGACAGAAATGCAAAACTTGAGATAATAACAAATGAGAAGCTGAAGACTGAAAAAGTCCTGTGCATCTCCTTTTATCTGGCACAGAACTGCTACAGTAGGTTTTCCCCCATCCAGGGAGCCCCCAGAAGGGCCCAGTGTAAAACAAACATCAATAACTGGTACCCTGACAATGTTTGTAATAAGTTGGCTTTTTTCCATAAAGTTGTTTACTGAAGGGTCTTGTCTTAATTGGCCAATCATGTGAAATGTGTTGACTTATGACCAATGAGGTCCACCTGTAGCAAACCAAGATATAAAAGAGGATTGAATAAATGAGTGGCTTTTAGCCCTTAGCCTTCTGATCTGAGTCTGTGTCATCTCTGATTCAACAGTGACATTTGGGGATCTGTGGGGGCTGTTGGGGCTCCTTTCTGTACCTCGTGACCCGACAGGAGCTTCTCTAATAAACGTTGCCTGAAGCTCACACTCTGCCCATGACAGGAACCCCAAGGAAAGCCTGCATCTCTTTCTTATTGGTGGGTGGAGACATTGCTGTGATCTTGTTGATGATGTCTGTAGGAATCCGTCACCGTCCATCTTGCCACTTCATTCCCAGGAACTGAATCTCACGAGCTGGTCCCTTTGCTCTTTTTAATGGCAAAACAGCTCCCAGGAGGATTTGGATGATTTCCTTTCCTTTCTCAAACACTTCTGCAGCTGTGTTCCCCCACAAAATGATGTTATCAATATATTGCAGATGTTCTGCAGATGTTCTCACCCCTTTCTAGTGCAGTCTGGATCACTCCATGGCAGATGGTAGGACTGTGCTTCCACCCCTGGAGCAGTCGGTTCCAGGTGTACTGCACGCCCCTCCAGGTGAAAGCAAACTGAGGCCTGCATTCTGCTGCCAGAGGAATGGAGAAAAATGCATTGGCATGTCTATAGTGGCGTACCACTTTGCTGCCTTGGACTCCAGCTCGTACTGGAGCTCTAACATGTCTGGCAGGGCAGCACTCAGTGGTGGATTCACTTCATTCAATGCACGATAGTCCACAGTCAATCTCCATTCTCCTTCAGATTTATGCACAGGCCAGATGGGGCTGTTGAAGGGTGAATGGGTCTTGCTGACCACCCCTTGGCTCTCCAGCTCTCGGATCATCTTTTAGATGGGGATCACAGCATCTCGAGTGGTTCTATACTGTCGTCGATGCACTGTGGAAGTGGCAATTGGCACCTGTTGCTCTTCTCCTGTCAGGCCTCCTACTGCAGATGGATTCTCAGACAGTCCAGGTAAGGTGTTCAATTGCTGGACACCCTCTGTCATTACAGCCGCTATTCCAAATGCCCACTTGAGTCCTTTCAGGTCTTTGAAACATCTGCTTTGAAGGTAGTCTATGCCCAAAATACACGGGGTCTCTGGGCCAGTCACGATAGGATGTTTCTTCCACTCATACCCAGTCAGGCTCACATCAGCTTCCACCAAACTAAAATCCTGTGATCCCCCTGTCACACCAGCAATAGAAACAGATTCTGTCCCCACATGTCTTGATGGGATTAATGTGCATTGCACACCGGTATCAACCAAAGCTTTGTACTCTTATGGTTCCGATGTGCCAGGCCAACAAATCCACACAGACCTGAAAACACGATTTTCCCTAGCCTCTACCTGGCTAGAGGCAGGGCCCCTCTAAGCCTGGTTATCCCTCTTTCCCTGAGCATATGTCTTGGATGTTCCTTCAATGGGATCAGACCATCATCATACCTGGCCGTTCGGCTACAGGCAACTGGAGCTCCTTTCCTTCTGGTGGCTTCCTTCAGTTCATGCACCCGTCGTGCCAGAACAGCAGTAGGCTTTCCATCCCACCTTCTCATGTCTTCTCTGCAATCACGCAGGAAGAACCACAGCTCAACTCATGGGGTGTACCTTCTCTTGCCATCTGGGGAACATCTGCCTTGGATACCAGAACCTCTTATCTGTACTGCTGAAATTTGGAGAAGGTCTTCTTTAATCTCCTCTCTGAGCTTCTTATGATTCTCCTCTATCTTACCCTCTAAGTTCTGCAGAGGTGTTTCCACCGCTGCAATTCTGGCATGTGTTGGGCCATGAACAGCATCTGCATATGCTCGGAGCTTCCTTGCCATATCCAGCACAGTCTCATCCCTCTTCGTTATGGCTAAGGCAGAAGCATATTCATGTGGCTCATTTCTTGTCACACAAGTTTCCACCACATCAGAGATGTGCATGGTACTAAGTCTGGATTCCTGGTTGTTCCGTCATCTGAGAAGACAATCTCTGCCACTGCCATTTCTCTCAGGTGTTGGATCCCTTGTTCTATGGTCTTCCACTGTGTTTGCTGCATATAAAGATCATCTGCACACAGATATCTTTGTGCAATACTTTCTAAGACCCGTGCCCAGAGGCTGTGAGGGTTAGCCCCCCTCATCATTCCTTGGTCGATGACAAGATCATGTGACAGGGATCCCAAATGCCTTGCTTCAGTGCCATCCAGAATTGTAGCCTTGCCTGCAGCATCCCAGAGACGGACCAGCCAACAAATTATGGATTCATCAGGTCGTTGGGTGTAATCCTTCCGTAAGCCACGAAGGTCCTCCAGGGAAAAGGACTCAATATTTCCATCTGATCTTGCACCTGCTGCTTGGACTCCTGATTTTATGTCAGGAGACATTGAGGTTCCTTCTCCTGTATCACCATCATCATCATCATCCACTGGTCGATTATTTTTTTCCGTGCATTTCCCACTTCTCGTACAGGTAGCAACAGCCATGGGTTTAGATGCTGGCTTAGGCTCACTGTTTGGTCTGGCTGCTGGTTTCCAGCCTGGGCTGTTGGCTACAGCTTGAGTGACTGGGATAGCTGATTTATCTCCCTGCCCCCCTGCCTCTGTCTGCTGCCCTACACTATCAAACAAAGTGCGATAAGCATAGGCCAGGGCCCAGCTTATTGCAATGAGCCTTTTCTCCTTAGAATGGTCATGGCACTTCTCTTGTAGGTATTTCCCCACTTCTGCTGCATTCTGAATTTGTTCCTGGGGAAAATCCCAGTCTACAGGATCAGAAAATTCCTTCAGGGTTTGGCCTATATTTTCCCATTGTCCACACCACTCAGGATTTTTCACGCCTGCATCTGCTTCTGGGTCAGGGGTCTCACCAGCTCCTCTGGATATCTCAGCCCTCATTCTAGAGAAGCTGCAGACCATATAGAGGAAGCTTACCAGATTAAATACCAGAAAGATGGTCTCTTTAACATTCAGGGGAAACTGAACATTCTCAAAAAGTGACATAACCGATCCAAAGGAGAAGAAGGAAAGGGAAGGCTGGAAAGTCTTATTCTCGGCTCCTCCTCCAACAGACTGAGTGTAATTACTAATAAATTCCCAAAACGTACTACTGGAATTGGGATGCAGTGTAGGATGAAGAAACCATAAACCATACATATCGTAAACAGACACCAGTATCTTTGTAAACGCTTTATAAATCATTATCCCCAAGGCCAGCACAACAGGTATTCCAATCTGTACCCCTCTACCGTAAAAATTACTTGTTAAGGACAATAATCCTATTGACCAGAAAGGTATTGAAACCTCAAAAAGGTCTAGAGCCCAGAGCCACACAAAGGCTTTCACTCCCAGAGACATCAGGGGTTGAAGCAGCATGGCTGCTGACTGCTTTAACAACCACAAACACACAATTAATAGAGCTTTTTTCCACCTTTTCCAGCCACGTGTTGGGCGCCAATTTATGTATTTGTCAAGGTTTATAGCAAATTTGGGGAAGAATCCCCCGAAGGAGCTCCGGTGGGAAAAAAGCAGATCCAATCGGCCCCTCCCCCCAACTGGTCCAGGAGGAAAAAATACCTCCTTGGAGAAAGGTGGAAAAAACCTGTTTATTAAAAAATGAAACCAAAACGATATCAAACAATGAGACCCTTTGCCACTCTAAAAGAGAAGACAAACTGAGAAAACCCCGGGTTGAAGCTCAGCTCACTCAGTCTCTGATCGGTCCCTCCGGTGCTGGAATTGTCGCAGGCCAGGCCTGGCCCGGTGGGCCCCAGGTGCAGCTGCCGGTGCTCTCCTGGGTGTTCAGTCCAGAGCAATTTCAAGAGGTCCAAAGAAAAAGAAAAAAAAAAAATCAGTCCAGGGAACTTCTTTGCCTCAGCTAGCTAACACTAACTAAAAAGCAAAAGAAGAGCTCTGTCCCGCTGTCTGCCCATCTGCAGACATCAACAGGCCAGGAGGAGGAATGTGGGAGAGTGGAGTACAGTGTCTGAAAACAAACTGCGCACTTCTTCTCTCCCCCACCCTTCACTCTCTGGAACACTCTTAAAGGTGCAAAATTTATTATTCAACATAAACAGAATGAGATGATTGGGGATAAAAGCATCTTATAGTCAACCCAGGACACTGTCCTCCTCTTTTCTCTTTCTTTCCAGATCTCTCTCTACCTCACATTTACTGTTCAATAAAATACACTTTGGCTTTGGTCTCATTAGCACCTTAATTGGGGCAGAGGCATCTCTGTAACAATTTTCTTAACCAGACTGTGACATTATTTTGGCACAGTGAGTTCAGGGCACTGTTCACTGACCCCAAGTGCCTTTGAACACAGCATGGTTCCCTCCACTGAGGAGGTTGTGGTTCTTTCTGGAAGAACTCTTGAAAACTTGGACACAGTCCCTCCTTCCTCCTGGGGAACTTATGGGAGAACTGATGAAGATAATGGCTGTTGTGGGTGCCATGTGTAAAGAAAATATTTTGTTGTCCTTTCTTGAGAAGTTTGTTAAAATCACTGGAGGAAAGGGAGCAAATGATACCAGTGAGACTGACAAGGTTCATTCACCCCCCGCTGAGGAACATAAGGCTGCTGAAAGTCCCAGAAGAAGCCCAGCTCAAGTAGCTGAATTCCCAAATAACTCCAGCCAGGGGTCTCCAGGAGGATTTTTTGGAGAGTGTTCAGAGCCGGCAGATCCCAGACTTGAGACCCGGATATCTCTGGGCTCCCTAAGAGGAGCTTTTTCGGGGGGAGAGGAGCCAGGATCGCCCCTCAAGAGGGTTGCGGGGGGTCCACGTGGAGATGGCCCAGTACCGACAGGGCGGGACATTGGTTTTGGGGATCCCCATGAGAGCTGGGGCTGTGGAACAAGGGATCCCTGGGGCGGGGAGAGGGGAAGGGGCAATGCTGGAGCTGGGGCACCCCCGGCAGCTCATAGATGAGGTGGGGACGGGACCCCCTGACCCTGGCAGGGGCATGCCCTGGGGTGACTTCATGATGCTCGTACCCCATCGGTCTGTTTAGCCCAGAAATGAGTTCTGCACCTTTAAGGCTGGTTCTGAGAGTGAAGGGGAGGAGGAAGAAGCAGCAGTTTGTTTTCAGATACTGCACTCATCCTCCACATTCCGGCTCCTGGATGGAAAGAGGGCGGACAGAGCTCTCCTTTGCTTTTAGTTAATTTTTAGCTCTCTGAGGCAGAGAAGTTCCCCCAACTGTTGTTTTTTTTTTTCTTTGGTGCAGTTTAAAATTGCTTGAAACAGAACACTCAGAACACCACCAGCACCTCGCACCTGTGGCCCACCAGGCTGGGCCTGGGCCGGGCATTTCGAGTGCTGCACGGGCTGATAAGAGACTGATAAAACACTGAGTGAGCCCAGCTACTGCCCATGGAAGGACTTTGTGAGTTTGTCATCTCTTTTGGAGAAGAAAGAGGTTTTATTGTTTGATATTGTTAATTTGTTTTGTTGGTGAATGCTTTGCCTGCTAAATAAACAGATTTTTTGCAATTTTCTCCAAGGAAATATTTTTCTGAATCAGCCAGGGAAGAATCTGCTTGAATCTCCTGTCTAGAGAAACCCATTTTGGGGATTTTCTCCCAAATTTTCCCTAAACCAGGGTAGGATGGTGGGAAGTGGGGGGAGCCCCAAGTGGCTGGATTGAGGGGAGGCTGGAGAGCAGGACCCCAAAATTCCCCAGAATCCCTATGCAGCCCTGAAGAGGGGGTATCCGCAGGACCCATGGGATCCCCACCAGCCCTGAGATGGGGGACTAACCAGAACCTGAGAATGATGAGAACGGAAATAGGAAACTCCGGGTGGCCTTTTATTATTCACTCTTGATTTCTGGAAACCAGGTTGAAATAAACAGGGCCAGGAGACTTCTTCTCCTGTGTAATGCCTTTATTAAAAAGTGATCAGCTCAGGATTGGGCGGCTCGACGGGTCTGCAGCGTCCGTCGTCTCCCAGGGCGACTCAGAGGAGGAGGATATGCGCAGCTTTGTCCACCAGGGGCAGAGCTGGGAATCAGATCCTCGTGGGAGCCTTCAGGGCTTGATCCCATAAGATGTTGCCTCGGTCCGGGTCTCCAGACCCCCCAGTCCTGGCTCGGGGGATCTCGAGGACAGGGTGAGGAATGATGAAGGTTTCCCGCATCTCTGCAGGCTCAGCACTTGGTTCCTCACGTCCAAACATCACTCCAGTCTCTCAACTCTTAGGTGGCTCGTTGTTTTTGGGGTTTCTCCATGAGTTTGGAGATGGGGGTCCCACAAAGCATTCTGGTCTTGCGAGTCACTTTGCATAACCCCCCCCACCTTCTCAGGTGTCTTCCCTATTCTGAGAAAGGTAAAACTTAGCTTCGGGCAAGGTCCCCACCCAGGAGAAGGGCCATTACCTCGCCCCAGCCAGGGCTTTTACTAATACAAAAACAACCATTAACGACAACGACCCGTGATTACAATAACAAAACACACAGAACTTGGGCAGGGCCAGTGGTCTGGCTGCCTTTTTGAAACTTTTTCTCATAAAAAAATATTAACCGAGTTTTTGTTCATAACAGTCCCCCCTCTTTTTCTTTGATCGAGCTTAAACTCTAAGCTCACATCAACTCTTAATTTTTGTTTTGAATCTACTATAAATCTCTTGTGCACTTTGGTAGTCATGGTTACTTAACCTTGTTACTTTCCTTGGTTTCTTCAGGTTTGTCTTCACGGCAAACACTATTTTACTGAAACAGATAAATAAGCATAGTAAAAATAGCAATCCTCCAAGTGCACACACAGCGAGAAAAACTACCTTTTCCCACACATCCTTTTTGAAAATCTCCAGGTTCTCCCACCCACTGGGATCAAGTGTAGGAGTTTGATCTTCATTATTTACACATGCTAACCTTTTTATTTCGTTTGAAATGTTCCTAATAATTGAATTCTTAATTTTTAATACTGCCTGGAGCCGGATAACTTTGTTTAACATAGATATTGGGATCCGAATTTGGCTTTTACAATTTTGGATTTTCTCAATTTCTATTTCACTGTGCCTGTTCTGTTTAATTTCTCCCAAATCATTATATATAGGAACTCCCAAACTTGATCCAGTTTCTTTGGGTAATAAGAAAATTGGTTTTATCACTCTAGCGGCGCAGCTGCCAGACAAGATCAAATCTAGGGGTTTAAGGCTCCCCTGAAATGTGTTCCTAAAGGGGTTTATCTCTTTTCCAGTACACTCATATAAATACTTGTAATAAACAATTTTTCTTACCATTTTCACCATTTCTTTGCTTTTTACTAGATCTGCTGAGCTTGTTTCAGCAGCATCCCATTCAAAGCACAACCAGGCTTCCCCTATAGGGCACTCTCCTAGGAGTGGCTGCCAAAAAGCGGCAGTATTGTATACTATCCAATACACTCTCTTATTTTTTTTGATAAAAGACCAATTGGGAGAGGTTAACACAATCAGGGTTAGAACTGATGTGGACTCTCGACAAGGAGCTCACTTCCTCCTCACAGAGGGGTTGGTAGCATTCATTGCACGGCTCAGCTGGGCTCCCCTGAGCACCACCAGCAATCAGAGCCATCAGCACTACCCTTCCCAAGAGTTCGGTATGGGTCATCTCACACAGCCTGCCCACCCGGCCTTGCCTCTTGGGGAACTTTACTGAGGAAAAGCTTCCAAGCTCTTTAGAGTCCCTTCTACCCGTTTCTCTGGTTAAACCTCTCTTGGTCTGTTCCCTACCAATTTTGGTTTCCCCTCCCAGGGGAGTGTTCTGTAGAGGATTAACCTGGAGTCTTTAGAAATAAATTGGGGAACTTAACTAGAATTACTTATTTACAGTCTTAAACTTTTTACCAACATAGTTTACACAGAACAGTCTTAAAACATTTTAAGCAATATTAGAACTCTGATACCAATTTTTTTTTCCACACAGTTCAGTCTTTTTGACTCTTCCTTCTGAGAGTCATCTTTAAATCACAGTATACTCAGGTGAATTAACTTGTGAAGCAGATGAATCTTGTCCAGCGCCGGGGGGTGAGAGTGATGTGGACTCTGGTCCAATGCCAGAGGGAAAAACTGGGACTCTGGCCCAATGCCAGAAGGACAAAGGGGTGGAGTCCGGTCCAATGCCAGAGGAAGAATGGGGTGCAGTCCGGTCCAATGCCAGAATGCCAGAGGGAAAAAAAAACTGGTGTTGAATCCTGGTCCAATGCCAGGGGGTGAGAGTGATGTGAGTCCAACCTTTTCCTTTGGTCCGCACAGCTGAATTAGTGATCAGGAGCACCTGGAAGGGGCCTTCAAATTTAGGCATTAATGTTCCCGTAGTCCATGATTTTATCAAAACCCAATCTCCTGGACTAATGTTGTGAACTTTTGTGTCGAGAGGGGAAGTTTGAGGAAGGTATCCTTTCTTTCTAAGTCCCTCCAGAGTTCTTCCAATTATTTCTAAATACTTTCTGGTAGCTTCTTCCCCTTCCAGATAGTCTCCTGTGCTATAAGGTGTTAACAAGAATGGCAGCCCAAACATCATTTCATAAGGTGAAATTCTTATGTCAGCCCGAGGTCTTGTTCTGATGCGCAATAGCGCTAGGGGCAAACACTTCAGCCAATTCATCTTTGTTTCTTCAATCAATTTAGTTAATACATTTTTGAGAGTTTTGTTCATTCGCTCCACCCTCCCAGAACTCTGGGGGTGCCACGGAGTATGCAACCTCCATTTCATTCCTAAAGCCTCAATTATATTTTGTCCTTGATGTAACTTTAAATCTTTTATTGCTTCTTTAAGTTTTCCATTTGTTGATCATCTTCAGCTGTCCAAATTAGGGGTTCTGGATCTACTAGTTTATTATACAGAAATTTCACACTCTGTGTGTATTGATCCAACCATAACTTACAATACCCAAACAAGCCCAGGAGTTTTCTCACATCTCTTTTCGTTTTTGGGGCCGGGAGAGCTAAAATACCTGAAATTCTGTCAGGGCTTAGTTTCTTATACCCTCCCCTATTATGTGCCTCAAGTATGTTACTTCTGATTGCACAAATTGTAGTTTCTCTTGGGAAACTTTTAGTCCTTTCTCCCCCAGAAAATTCAGAAGTTTAATACTAGTTTGTCTGACCTGATCTTTTTCCTTTCCTGATACCATCAGGTCATCAACATACTGCAAGATCTGCACTTCTTGTTCAGGGACAAATTGTTCCAACAAACTCTCTAAAGCTTGTCCAAAGAGATTGGGGGATTCAGTGAACCCCTGTGGTAATCGGGTCCACCTTAGCTGTTGTCTCCTTTTTGTACTCGGGTCCTCCCATTCAAAGGCAAACCAATCCCTACATTCTGCTGCCAGAGGACATGCCCAGAAAGCATCCTTCAAATCTATGACAGTGAACCAAGCATGTTCTCTTGGAATTCTGCTTAGGAGACTATATGGGTTGGGCACAACTGGATGTCTGGCAATGGTTCTTTTGTTGACTTCCCTCAAATCTTGTACCAGCCTATATTTCCCTTCAGCCTTTTTAACTGCCAGTATAGGGGTATTATGTGGTGACATGCAGGGTTCTAAAATTCCCTCCTGCAACAGTTGCTCGATAACTATAGCAAGCCCCTTCTTTCCTTCTAGGAAAATCAGATACTGTTTAACCCGTATGGGTGAGGTATCATCCTGCATTTTTATTGTTATCAGTGGAATGTCTAATAAGCCTCTCTTTCCCCCCTCAGCCCATACCTCAGGATTTATTTCTGCAACATCTCCTTGAGACAGCTTCATCACTTGTTCTACCATCCTCCCTTCCCTTGGAACAATCCCAACCCCCAAATGGACTTGCAGATCCCTTCCTAACAAACTTTTTTCTAAGTTAGGCAGATAAAGAAAATTAGCTTTATATTGCCTTGAGTTTCCAATTATTTTCACTTCTTCAATCACCGATGCTCTAAATGGTCTCCCCTCTGCACCCAATACTTCACAAAATTGTCTCCCAATTTCCATACCTTGTGGTATTTTGTTGAGACAGGACTTATCTGCCCCTGTATCAACCAAAAATTCAAATTCCTCATTTAGGGGTCCCACTTCAAAGTTTACCAAGGGCTCTTCTAGATGTTTCATCGGGTCCCCTATAGTAAAAAGCCCTTGACACCCCTAGTCCTCCCCCTTAAGAATCCTTCCTAAATTGTCCTGTTCCTTGGCTATTGCCTCATCGAGACTGAGCTTTTTACAAAACCTCCTGATGTGTCCTGCCTCCCCCCAGTAATAACACTGTCGTCCTCTCAAAGGGACTTCTTGAGGTCTCTCAATCCTTCGTGCACCGGTCAGTACTGGCCTACCTCTGCCTCCTCCTGGTGGTGGACCCGCCCACCCTGCACTTTCTCTAGCTACAGCAACCATGATCTTAGCCTTGGCCTTTACTTTTTCTTCCTCCCTCCTTAAATACACCTTCAGTGCCTCTTTTGATAACTCATTAATGTCCTTCTCTTGCCAATCTTCCATCTTTTCCAGTTTTCTCCGTATATCAGGCCAAGATTTGGTAACAAATTGGACTTTTAGTAGCATTTGACCTTCCGGGGTGTCTGGGTCTATTCTAGAGTACAACTGAAAGTTTCGCCTTAGGCGATTAAGCCAGGCAGCAGGAGCTTCATCTTTCTCCTGTGCACCCTCAAATGCCAATTGGGTATTAGTTCCTTTGGGAACTGACTCTTTGATCCCCCGTATTATCAAAGACCTATATTCCCTCATGGCCTTCCTACCCTCCTCCTGATTAGGGTTCCAGTTGGGCTCCGTTAGTGGCAATTTCTGTTCACCTGATGGCACCTGGGGTCCTGGACTGTTATCTTTCTCCCAAATTTTTATGCCAGCCGCCCTTATCATCTGGACCTCTTCTGGGGAAAATAATATACTCAGGATGGAATTCATTTCCCCCCAAGTGTAGATATTTGGACTTAGAAATTGATCCACTTGGTTGGCTATGCCCACTGGGTCCTCAACTAAATGCCCCAACTCTTTCTTGAATCCCCTCACCTCAGAAGCAGTTAGGGGAACATTCACAAAGCCAACACCTCCTGCCACTCCTCCCATAGGAACCTCTCTGAGGGGAAAGAGTCTCTCTGCCTTGGAGGTCTTGGATCTGGTGCTACAGATGCCAAACTACTTTCAGGGTTCTCTGGGTTACCCTGAACTTTCTGCCCATCAGCAGGTGTATTTGCTGATAGCTGTCTACTGGGCGAGGAGGCATTTGTGTCCCAGGTAGAAGGAGGTAAAGGGACAGCAATAGGAGGGGGAGAGGGACCTGAGTAGATATTAATCGGAGCTGGAGAAGGGGTGGAGAATGCAGCAGGTGGAGTAGGCACTTGTGGTGGTGCAGAAGGAACTGGAGGAGATACTGGGTTCATCATAGCAGAAGCTGAAGAGGTAGAAGGAGGAGTTTGAGCAGGTGGTAATGAGATGGCAGCCGGGGGAGGAACCGGACCTGCCATTTGAGGTGCTTGAAGAAGAGGATTATAAGGTGGAGGGGCAGAAGGAGGCAAATAATCCAGGGGGTCCCATCTTTTACTAGTTCTATCATCCCCTCCTTCATTCCCCTCTTTCTTCCTCTGTACCTTACAAATTCGCACCCCTTCATCCCCAACAGCACTCTTTAACCAGCAAGCCACATACAATAATTGCTCAGGATCAGTATCCCCTCGAGCTGTCAGATAATTATTTAATTGTTGGCACATCCACTTATCCTTTGTCCCACACCAAGGCCATCCTCCTTGCAACTCTAATTCTGGCCACGCTTCCATACAATAATGGATCATTTTCACTTTATCTAATCCCTTCGTGGCCTCTATAGAATCCCATTTTACTAACAGTTCTCCTAAGGGACTACTAGGAGGTATATCCCTCAGTCTCTTGCCAGTCTTTTTACTACTACAACATCCCATTTTTCAAGTCTCAATAAAAAAAATCCCGAAGGTGCCTCTACTGACCGGGAATTTCAAAAAAAACCTTCCTTGAGGAGCTCCAGCCTCCTCCACTGAACTTCAAATTTACTGCCTGATGCTCAGGACTTTATACTGAAACAACTGCCCAATCTCTTGATTGCCCAACTTCCCAGCGTCAGGTCTTACATCTATCGGGACTGAAACACACGAAGCCACGGCCAAGAATCCGGGTCGTGCCTGACACCCTCAGTCAGGAGAAACAACTGCCTGATTTTTAGTTTGCCTAACCTGCCAATTTTTAGGCTTCACCGTATCAGGACTTAAAAGCAAACCGCAGCCTCCTTCGCTGGGGTTTGTGCCTGACTCCTTTGTCAGGACTTACTTTGCCTGCAGGGCTTGTGAACCACCCGAATCCTTCTCGGGACTTACAAATCTTACTCGAATCCTTCTCGAGACTTACAAAAGTGCCTGACCTCCCTTTGTCAGGACTTTGGGGTGTGTGCCACTCATACACAGTAATTCACTCCGCACGCCCGGAGTGGGGGGGCCCTTTATTCCCCCTTGGGAGACGACTCACTCACACTAATTCCACGTGCTTCCCCCTGTTCCTGGCCGCTTTTCTCGCGAAAAGCCGGAACCGCAGTACTGAGGGGTCCACTCTCGCTTCGAAGGTCCGGCTGCCGGCCCTCGTCTCACTCACACACACATGCGCACGTCTCCCGCTCCCGCCACCGAGTTTCTCACCAGTCCGGTGCTCTGGTGCTCCTCTGTGTCGCTGTCCTGAGCCGGTCCCTCTGGTCCTGGTAGCCAGCTGTCCTCTGAAGATCCAAGATGGCCAGTCCTGAGTCCTCTTGCGGCGTGGCTATCCCGGACGAGAGCCCCCAGCTGAAATAAACAGGGCCAGGAGACTTCTTCTCCTGTGTAATGCCTTTATTAAAAAGTGATCAGCTCAGGATTGGGCGGCTCGACGGGTCTGCAGCGTCCGTTGTCTCCCAGGGCGACTCAGAGGAGGAGGATATGCGCAGCTTTGTCCACCAGGGGCAGAGCTGGGGATCAGATCCTCGTGAGAGCCTTCAGGGCTTGATCCCATAAGATGTTGCCTCGGTCCGGGTCTCCAGACCCCCCAGTCCTGGCTCGGGGGATCTCGAGGACAGGGTGAGGAATGATGAAGGTTTCCCGCATCTCTGCAGGCTCAGCACTTGGTTCCTCACGTCCAAACATCACTCCAGTCTCTCAACTCTTAGGTGGCTCGTTGTTTTTGGGGTTTCTCCATGAGTTTGGAGATGGGGGTCCCACAAAGCATTCTGGTCTTGCGAGTCACTTTGCATAACCCCCCCCACCTTCTCAGGTGTCTTCCCTATTCTGAGAAAGGTAAAACTTAGCTTCGGGCAAGGTCCCCACCCAGGAGAAGGGCCATTACCTCGCCCCAGCCAGGGCTTTTACTAATACAAAAACAACCATTAACGACAACGACCCGTGATTACAATAACAAAACACACAGAACTTGGGCAGGGCCAGTGGTCTGGCTGCCTTTTTGAAACTTTTTCTCATAAAAAAATATTAACCGAGTTTGTGTTCATAACACAGGTGACTTCTAGAGATGTCCTCAGGGGAACATAAACGGTTTGAGAGAACTTGCCGGGAGCTCGGGGAGCTCTAAGCGGGCTCTTTAGGGTGGAGGCAGAGGCAGGAGTTTAAGGCATGGGACTGTTGTGAGGGGCTCTGGGGTTGCGAGGGAGCAGAGGAGATGAATTCCCAGAAGCGGCTGTACCGGGCATCTGTGGGGTTGGGAGCACTCAGGGGGTCCGGGGATTTTGGGGGTTCCCAAAAGGGCACTGAGGGATCCTGGGGTGTCTGGGGGACACTTAAGGCACAAAGGGGGGGCGGATCCCGGGGGGAGGGGGGCTTCTTTGGAGCACGGGGCATGACAGGCGTTGTAGTGCCGGCTCCAATGGGGCTCAATCGAGCCGCGGGGCATGACGGGAGTTGTGGCTACCATAGGCACCGTCCCCGAGTCTCCGATCTCTGGCGCTGTTTGGCTTTGCCGGGTGATGGGCAGAAGCCTTGGCAAATGGGATGTGGTGGAGGCGGGAAGAGCCCATTGAACCTCTCCAGTCCCTCTCTGTACAGCCCAGTTCATCGCCGGTATAGACCAATACAACCCCAGTACAGCCCAGTTCATTCCATGCAGAACCCAGCTCAACCCCAGTGCCCCTCCAATGCCTCCCAGTATAGCCCAGTCCCTCCCAATAACTCTGAGTTTATTCCCAGTCCCTCCCAGTTCATCCCAATGTCATCCACAGGATGCCCCAGTCTTCTCCGCAATGGCCCCAGTGTCCCCAGTTTGTCCCAGTATCACTCAGTATCACTCCCATTGTGTCCCAGTCCTCTCCAATGTCACTCCCAGTATGTCCCAGTGTCTCCCACAGCGTTCCCAATGTCCCCAGTATGTCCCAGTCCTCCTCATTGTTTGCAAGGACAGTTTCATTTCTCACGGTGGCTGTGGCAGCCAAACCCAGCAGTGGGGTTAGTGCAGTGCCCATGGCCACAGCCCCTTGCAGGGGCCCAGGGCAGCTTGGGCTGATGATCCACCCTCACAGCTGGCCCAGGGCAGCTCTGCAGTGCCTTTGGTGGCACCTGGGGCTGGCACACACCTGAGCAGTGTGTCTGTTTGCAGTGAGGAAACTCAGCAGTTTGAGATTGCTGCAAAAACCCCAAAAAGGGAAAACCCCTCTTAGGCTGGGTGCAGCCAGCTCTGCAAGCACAGCAGGGCCCAGGGCAGTGAGGACAGACAGGATGGGGCTGGGCAATGTGGAGCAAGGTTGTCCACACTGGGTCAGAGCTCCAGGCACAGCTTCTGTGAGCAGGCCAGAGCTGCTGAGGAGAGACGCTGGGTCAATATCAATCACAGAATGCTGCAACCACCTCTGCTCTAAGGAGAAATTTTATAAAAGACACCTTTAAAACAGGAATGTATCTTTTATTACTGCTCTTTGAAATCTTTCTCCATGACTTTTCTATGAAAATTTTAATGACCCTCTCAGGGCTTTGCTGTTGTTTACATCAGACTCAGTCCTTGATAGTGTCTTGAAAAAACTTCTCAAGAACTCAAAGGTAAATTTAGATTCCAAATTTTCTTGAAGTTTTAATGGCTCCCACTGAGGTACACGACTGCCTGCCTCTGCCTGCCCACACAAAGCCTCCTGCTGGGGAACATGCTGCACCACAGCCCTGCCCTGGCAGGGAAATTCCTTTATGTTTGGGTCCTGTCTGGCTCTCCCTATCTGCCCTTTGTATTAATTCTTTCTTCCTCTGGCTGTTCTCTATTATGCCAAAAGGATCCACCATCTCTGAAACCTCCCTTCAGTCCCTCCCAGGTCTCCTCTGCTGTCCTCAGTCTCCACTCCACTGAGCACAGAGCTGTTTTGTGCCTGTACACAAATTTTCTGTTTCAGAGGGTGTCATTTACTCAGGCCTAAGCTCTAGTGAGGGATAACTCCCAACCTCACATGGACATGTAATTCTACCAGTGTGTTGCTTCTATACAGTCACTAAATGTGAATTACAATTTATCCATTTCCATAAAACCCACCCCAAGTTCCCAGATTCAGTCCTTGTTTTCTCTATCCCTGCACCCCTGAGCCAGATGTATTCATCTTCTCTTCCAACCATTCCTGCTGGGAAAGCAGCCCCTGCATGCCTTGTTCCTGTGCTGAAAGTTCACAGGCACAGTAAAAATGGAATTAACCCTTTTGGTATCAGCCCAAGGCTTTGTGCGGTGAGGCAGAGGCAGGCAGGAGGCAGAGCTGTCAGCAAAGGAAGGGCCCAGCCAGGTGGAGCAGCCGGGGGATGCCGACAGCCTGCAGGGACAGAGGCGCAGGGCAGGGACACCGTGGGACAGCCTGGGCTGCACAGGGCACAGGGATGGGCAGCAGCTGCAAGACAGCCCTGACAGAGCCAACTTGGGCAGCACTTTGGCCATGGCTGCTGGCCCTGGGCCTGAGGCCTCGAGGGGACAAGTGACCCTTGCAGGCCTGGGGCCTCATTGCCTCCTTGTCCCTGCTCAGCAGCCTGGCAGGGGCCGCCCCATGCTCCTGCCCTTGCCATTGCACATCCCCACATGCCAGTGCCCATCCCGGGAAGAGCCGTGAGCAAGGAGGGAGGGACAGGATCTGCCTGGCCAGGGGCTGGGGCTCAGGCCTTGGCCCTTTGCATTCCTCAAACACATCCAGGTGTGCTCAGCACCAGAGACACCTTTGCCTTGTTTGTCCCCAGCTGTCATCACTGCCTCCATTGTTCTGCTCTCCCTGGAACCTGGGGACACTTTTCAGTCGTGTCTCTCAGTGGGACCCATTAAAACTTCAAGAAAATTTGGAATTTCTTTTATAAATAAGAAAAATAAGTATAAATTTATTCAGTAAATTTCATTTTTAAGGGGAAGTGCATAATTATTTTTATGTTTTGGGATGTCAGTCTGTAAGAGATTGTCCAAAGATCCCTCATCTGCCTCACAACCGCCATCATGGATGGAGATTGAAGCCCTCCCCAAGGACCGAGACTGAGACCCTTCAAATTCTAACCCAGGGGTGCTGGCCTGACTGGAGCGGGATGTCTGCCATGGGAAGCAGGATGTTTCCCATAGGAACCAGTCCTGAAACAACGGGCCCCACTCACTGCTGGCACCAGTTTGTGCTGTTCAGAACTGGACTGTCAGTGCCTGTCCCCAATGGATTTACTCTCCACTGTTCCCTCCATGCGCCGTCCTGCTCCCCTCCCGGCGGTAGATTATAAAAGAGCCTTGAGTTAACCAAAGGCTTTGAGACTCTACCCGACGTGACCAGACTGATCTATTGGCCGGACCACGAGGATTTCATCTCTCTTTTGGCAGCTATTCCCCCCCCCTTTTCTCTGTCTGTCTATCCCTATCTCCTTTATAATCCTTCTGTTGCATCTGCTGTGGGCACTCAATAAAAGGTGCGTTTGTTTTGGTTAATACAGAAAGTCCCCTGCTGTGTGTCTTTGCACCCTGAGATCAGTGAAACGAAACATCGTGACGCCCCTTGTACCAGGGGATCGTGACACAGCCTGAAGGGGTTGCTGCCCACAGCGTGTGAGCGTGATCTTCTTGGTGGGGACTGCACTGGTTAATCTGCTCTTGCTTTCTGGTCTGCCTATCCCAGAATCACCTGTGCAACCGGATGTTCTTATATTCTGGTTCTCTGCAGTTCCTTCAATAGTCAGCCCTTCTTAAGTTCACTCTTAGAATAGGGGATCATCACCTCCCCATCATAGCGAGTGTATTTGAATGCACTTGAATGCATTTTGCCTGCATTCAAAATATGGTCCCTGCGTTTGATTTACTGTGGAATCTCTGTTTGTATTTTCTACCTCTGTTTGTATTTTCTATCTCTGTCGAGGCAGGGATTGAAGGTACTTGAGATGATATTTCGCGTTCAGATTCAGGTGGTTTTAGTTTCTAATCAGACACAGCCTCACAACCATGAGTTCTGCAGCCTTTCATCTAAGGCACAAAATGGCTCCCTATCTCTTGTTACAAGGCCTGGATGGTACCAAGAAGACCGTGGTGACACCATGGACACGCATGGAACCATGGGTATTGTGACACAGCAGGGCTTCATGGAACCAAGGAGTCAATTGTGATTCTACCAAACCCCTCGTGGAACCAAGGGCCCATTGTGAAACTGAAGAACTTCAGGGAACCAGGAGTCTCTTGTCACACAGGGGATAGTCATGAAATCATGGAGACCATTTTGAAACTTCAAGGCCTGATGGGTCTTTCTGGCACTTCTGAGCCTTGGAAGCAAAGGGACCACAGTGACACAGTGGGACTCTGTGGAACCAAGGGATCGTGGTGACTTTGTGGATGTGTCATTGAACCAACTGTCCATGGTGACACTGCAGGGCCTGATGGAATCATGGACACCATTGTGATACTACAGGGTGTCATGGTAGCAAGGGGCCATTGTGACACTCTGGGGCCTCTTGGGATCCAAGGGCAGTTGTGATACCATGGAAATTATGGCAACTGTGGTACCAGAAAACCAAGGAGACCTTTGTGACCCTACAGGACCCCATGGAACTAAGGATTTACGGAACAGTGCACGACACATGGAACCGAGGGGCCATTGTGAAGCTGTAGAACCAAGAGAGCCCATTGTGACACTGTGGGCCCCCATGGATCCAAAGGTCCATTTTGACATTGCAGGGCCTCATGGACTCCTGGAGACCACTCTGAAACTTTGGGGCCTTGTTGAATGAAGTGGCCCTGCAGGGCCTGATGGAACCAATGAGAACCCATACAGCCAAGGGTCCAGTGTGACCCTGTAGTCCCAAGGTGTCGTGGGTTGACCCAGGCCAAATGCCAGGCATCCATGTGGGCTGCTCACTCACTCCCCTCTGCAGCTGGACAAAGAGAATTTAATAAAGGGTTCATGGGTTGAGATAAGGACTGGGTGATATCAGTCATCAAATACTGTGCTGGAAAAACAGGCTTAGCTTAGAGATGAGAAATTCATTTATTACTAACAAGGTCACAGCAGGAAATGGGGAAATGAAATAAGCTCCTCACCTCCCTCTTTCCAGCTCTACGACCCATCCAAGCAGTGCAGGCAGAGAGGGAATGGGGTTTATGGTCAGTTCATCGCCCATAGCTTCTGGCCCTGCTATGGGAGAGGAGTGGTTCCCCTGCTGCACCGTGGGTCCCTCCCAAGGGAGACAGTTCTGCAGGAGCTTCTCCCATGTGGGTCCATTTCAGGGGCAGCAGCCCTCTGCAAACTGCTGCAGTGTGAGTCCTTGCCAGGGACAACAGTCCTTCCCAAACTGCTGCAGCATGGGTCACTCTTCCAGGGGGTGCATTCCTCCAGGGACAGGCTGCTCCAGCCTGGGAGCAGGGCCCCTCTCTCCATGGCTCTCCTGCAGGGTGCCTGGGTCTGCAGTGCCTGGAGCATCTCCTGCCCCTCCTTCTGCACTGACCTGGATGTCTGTAGAGTTGTTCTTCTCACATGTTCTCCCTCTGATCTCCTCTGGCTGGACTTAAATCTGTGCCACAATCTCTATTTTTATTTCTTTTTCAATCTGTTATTGCAGAGGCATTGCCGCCATTTGTAACTGGCCCATCCTTTGCCAGCAGCAGGTCCATCTTTGAAGCCACCAGGAATTGGCTGTGCCAGACATGATGGAAGCTTCCAGCAGATTCTCACAGGAGCCATCCTTGTGCCCCCCTGTGAAATACAAAGCTGTGTTTCATGTCAGGTACATACAGGCAACGTGGTATTTGTGATTGTAATATGTGTGGAAATGGACCATGAGACAGGTATAAAGATGAATTCTGATAATTACTGAGGAAAATAAAGCATGGAAGAAGGCCTTTGAACCTATCTTTTGTTCGTAATTAACCTTTATAAGTCTTAAGTTGATTTAGGAGCATTTGAATTAAATCTTTAAGGACATTGCTTTTTGACAGGAACTTTCTGCTTGTAGCTAAGCCTCAAGGAGTTTAGCAATAATAACCTGTTGAAGTATAATTTTAGAATATTGCATGTAGTAAGGGTCTTTGAAACGATAGCTTTAGAATATATAAAAAGAAACATTCTTATCTCACACTTTAACAAAACAATGAAAAGCAGCTTGAGAAAGGAAGATGAACATCAACTCAAGGATTAATAGTTTCAACCAAGGGAAGCTGGACATCCCTGTTATGAGATTTATAGTCTCTGCAATTAAAAGGTGGACCCACATCTGGAATCTGGACCTCACCATCTGGGAGATTTCTTCCTTCTTTCAGAAACCGAACCACCAGCATCCTGGGATACTCCTTTCTGGGATACATCCTGAGAAAAAATAAGTCCCATTAGGTATGGAATTGGGAATAGAAAACTTGGGAATAGAAATTTCTGAGAAAGCTGATAAGTACCCCTATAAATGCCTGTAAGCCTCAACTATCGGTGTGCAGTTGGAGGGAAAACTTCCCCCCACTGTACCCAGCGCTGTATTGCTCATACTTTACCATAGCAATTAGTGACTTGAGTGCTGCTTGAATATTGGCCTAGTCAAGCTTCTCATTTATAACACTCCTGTGGTGGGAGCTGGGAGAGAAGAAAGGGACGCTGTCCTGTCCCTCAGGGGAGGCACGGCTCATTTGCTGACAGCTGGTGCCTCCTAGCTGAAAACTTTCAAACTCAGTGTTTTTCTGGGACACAACATTTTTCACAGGCTGATTCATGTTTGGTCAGGGGCTTCTCGCTGGGATTTGGGGTGCCTGACTCCCCTCACGTGCACCAGCGGCATGGGGTATGTGGCTCCCAGAGGTGCTGCCTCTGGCCACAAGCCCAGAGGGGATGGGGGTGATGTTGAGGAGCAGAAAACAGGAACGCTGAAATTTGAATCACCGGGTGGCTGGGGGCTGGACAGCGAGCATCGCTCACTTTTTCTGGGGAAAGAAGACCCGCAGATCCAGGATGAGGATCCCTGGGAAAGCTTCTCCTTCCCAGCTGCCAGTGTGCACTGGTGGTTCTGGGGGGGAGAGGGACAAAACATTTGGTCACTCCTGCTGCCAAGGCCCTGGCAGCACAGTGCCGGTGGGCTGTGAGAACAAAGACCCTGCCCTGCAGGCCTGGTCTGGGCTGTTTGACCTCCCACTGTTGGGTTTGGGGGCTTTGATCCCCCTATCCGCGCCCAGGGCACCGTTCTGTGGAAGGTGGACAGAGCTACCAGCTCAAAGTACTGGAAAGCCACGAGTCAGACTCAGCCCAAGTGATTCAATTAAGGACAGTGCCAAGGCATTCCAGAAATTTTCTCAATATTGTTTGATAAATATCAATGGATTTCTTTTAATAGTTATTAGTGATTTTTCTTCTGCCATTCTTTGTTTCAGGATTCTGCAAGTCTGTTTCAGGACCAAAAGGGACCTTTGGGGATGTCAAAGATCAACGCCTTCAGTGACTGGGATTGTACGGGGATACTATGGGGATCATACTGGGACCAGCTGGGCCCATGCCGGGGCAGAGTGCGATCACACTGAGGGAGACTGGGATCATACTGGGATCATACTGGGATGGAGTATGCGCCTGCAGGGAGCAATTGAGACCATATTGGGGACAGATGGGACATACTGGGAGTGACTGGGATCATTCTGAGGGTGACCAGGAGTAGCTCTGAGCAACTGGGATCATGCAAGGAGCAACTGGGAAGAACTGGGAGTGACTGGGTGCATGATGGGCATGATTGGAAGCCACTGGGCTTCTACTGGGATGAACTGGTATCATGCTGGAGGTGACTGGGATCATACTGGCAGTGAGTGCCACTACACTGAGGCTGACTGGGAGTGGTTGTGAGCAAATGGGATCATACTGGAAGGAACTGGGAGTGACTAGGAATGTGCTGGAAGGAACTGTGGTACACTGGGAGAGACTGGGAGCGACCGGAACAAAAGTGAGGGTGAAAGGGAACAACTGGAACCATGTGGGGCACAACTGGTTCATACTGGCAGTGACTGAGAGCACACTGGGATCATCTCTGGATCATACTGGGAGGGACTGGACTAATACTGGGAGCATCTGAGAATGACTGGGAACACACCCTGCACATCATCCCCCATACTGGAGGTGACTGGGAGCAACTGGGAGCAACTGGGAGCAAATGGCATCATACTAGGACTGACTGGTTTGATCTAGCTGGAGGCAACTGGGACCATACTGGGAGAGATTGGAACCAACTGGGATTATACTGGGACCACACTGGGAGTGCTGGCATGTGACAAGGATCATACTGGAGCTTCCTAGGCTCCTATTAGTGTTGAAAGGGAGCAACTGGGATCACACTTTGGGCTACTGGGAGCAACTGAGAGAAACTGGGATGATGCTGCAAGCAAACTGGAGGAACTGGCAATGACTGGATGCAGGCTGGAGGCAACTGGGATATACTGGGTGTGACTGAGATCATACTGGGATAACAAGCACATTCCTGGGATCACTGTGAGTGTCTGGGAAGGACCATGGACATGCTGAGGGCAACTGGGATGTACTGGGAGTGTCTGTAATCATACTGGGAATGACTGGGAACAAGAGGGACCATGCTGGGGAGAACTGAGACCATGGTGGGAGTGAGTGGGAGTGAGTGGGAGTGACTGGGTCTACACTGGGGGCAACTGGGCATCATGCTGGCAGGGACTGGGATCACATGGGGAGTGACTGGGACTATAGAAGGGACAACAGGGTTCAACTGGGATCACACTGGGAGGAACAGGGAGCAATTGGAACCATGCTGGGGGCAACTGGGATCATACTGGGTCATACTTGGAGCAACTGGGACTGCATTGAGGGTGACTGGGAGTGGCTGTGAGCAACTGGGATCAGGCTGGAAGCAACTGAGGACAACTGGGACTAACTGGGAACCTGCTGGGAGTAACTGGAATATGCTGGGAGTGATTGAAACCACAGCGGGGGTAAATGGGAGCAACTGGAACCCCACTGGATGATAATGGGAGCAGCTGTGCCCATGCTGGGGTCATACTTGGAACTGACAGGCATCATACTGGGAGTGACTTGAAAAGCATTAGGAGTATCTGAGAGTGACTGGGATCCTACTGGAACCAGACTGGGAGTGACTGGAAAGGTGCTGGCTCTGACTGGAACCATCCTGGAGGTGACTGGGAGCAACTGGGCCCACACAGGGACTGACTCTGAGCATGACTGGAATCATACTGGGAGGATTTGGGAGTGACTGGGGGTGGTTGTAACCATACTGGTGTGGACTGGATGTACCTGGGATCATCCTGGGAGCCACTGGGATTACAGCAGGTGAGAATGGATCCTGACTAGGGGGTACTGGAAGCCACTGGGCCCATGTTGAGAGGAAAATGTGGCACATTGGGAGCAACTGGGATCAACTGGAAGGTACTGGAACCATGCTGAGAGGACTAAGGACACAACTGGTGCAAGTGGGTGTGAGACTGCAAAATTTCCCTCATCTGCCTCACGATCATCATTGGGGACCACTGAAGAAAAGACACCCCTGTCTTAAATCTCTAGCCCTGTGGGACAAAGTCACATGCTAAGGGCCCCGAGACCTGAGAGCATTGCTAAGCTATTGTTTCACAGGTGTGTTTACTGTCTGCTACACTGAGCTCAATGAAAAGAAGAGAAAGACATTCTGCCCTTTTTGCAACAATAGCTCTGGGATTTTTCCCCCACCTCTCGGCCTGGCCAGACTTCTCCTGAGTGTCATGGCTTAGGCCTGGCACAGGGCCAGTGCCCCCATGAGAATGCCCTCTCCCTGGTGTCTGCTGTCAGATGTGACCAGGTATAAGCAAAGCAGGCTCCAGCTTAGAAATAAAGAAAACTTCGTTAACTAAACTACAAGAAAAGAAGGAAAAAAAAAACTATAAGGGAAAATTGAAAACCTTACAAAAAGCACTTTCCTCCTCACCCCCACCAAAATTTCCCAATCCGATACGTTCCCCCAAATCACCAACTCCCAGTCCGGCACCACCCTTTAGAATACTCAATCTTCACTTCATGTAGAGGAGAGGAGTCCTTCTTGCACCATAGGCTTCCCCTGGAAACATGCTGAAACCTCGTGTGCTTCCATGTCACTCAGCACCGCCTGGAAAGTCCTTTTGCCATGGTGACATCTTCTTTCCATGCTCAGTGCTCTCACCACTGTGCATGGACCAGAGCTGCTTTTAGGGTTGTCTTTTAAGGATGCCTTGTCTCACTGCAAAAGAGGCACAGTCTCTCCTTCGGGACATCTGTTCCCCCCCATTTTTTCACCCCCTGGGGCCGAGGGGTCCCCACAATGAACCCTCCTGGTTCTGAGGCACTGCCTCCCCAGTGCAGTCTCTGTCACAGGAATAAAAATGGTTCAGTCTATGGCCACACAAGAAAAGTCCAGCCAAAAGGCCACTCCAATCATCTCTCCCCCCACCCAGCCAGTCTTCTCCACTTCCCTCAGGCCTAGTCCTTGTTATGTCATCTCTTATCTCTCTTCTTATTAAGCTCCAGGAGGATCAGCATTTTGCAAGGTCTCAATCATGTAAGAAAAAGGGTTAAAAATTTCAGTCTCTGCCTGTCCCAGAGCTCCAGCACTCCCACGCTGCTCTGCCGGGCACCTTCTCGCCGCACCCCCCCCTTCTTCTCCTTGGCCGGCTGCTATCACATTCCGTCGCTGGCTCTCCCTCTCTCTCTCCTGGGGAGGGGGTGTGGGGTGGCTGCCCGATGTCTCTTGGTGCTCTTCCACCCTTCCATCCTCAAGGGCCTCCTCACCCCCCCCTCTCTGTCCAGGCCCAGGCCTACCGCAGGGCTGCCCCTCCCCCACCCAGCAGCAGCAGCTGGACGGGGGAGGGAGATCTGACCTCTGAAGTCCCAAGAGAAACTCCCAGGCACGAAGATCTGCTTTTAACCCCTGTGTGTTCTCAGAGGTGTGTCCAAACCCTACTGGCCACATCAGGTGCCAATATCAAAATCTGAGCTCCCATAGGTTTGACAACAGCATCCCAGAATTCCCACTTCTTCCTGGTCAAACCAGCACACTGAGTTTTGGGTGGTCCTGCAAAGAAGACCCTTCTTGGTCATTTGCAATCACCGTGACAGACAAACTGAGATTTAAGAAGCCTCTTCACCAGAGAAAAATTGAGACATGAAATGCCTATGTGAGAAGGCCCCATCTCACACTTTCCAAGAACTGGGACTGAAACCCCCAACCTGGGGGAGGTGTATGGGGGAGGCAAGCTGATCAAAGCAAGATGGGTATTGCAGGTGTGAGCATTGGACCACAAAGAGAACATGGACTGTGTGTACCCTTCTCTAAATATCATTCTGTCCCCCAAAGATACAATAGACTACCTTTGATTCAGTTTAAAGATCTATTCCCCTTCCCCCATCAAAAAAGAGTGTAACTAGAGTCCAAATGGACTGCACCTCTGAGATCTCCCTGGATGTGACCTGGTGAACTCCATCGGCAGGACATCGAGGGACTTCGCCATTCTGCGTTTGGTAGCTATACACCCATTCTTTTTCCTCCCTCTTTTCCCTTATTTTTTCAGTTTTTCCCCGATTCCTCCCCAATGCATTTTTGCTGGGGTTATTTCAATAGAGGTGCATTTGTTTTGATTATTACTACTGAGATCTACCTAACCTCACAAGATTTGAAAATTAAAATCAAATTATTCCCAGAGGCTTGGCTTGTTAAGGTGTTCTCAATGTTAACGAGCCCTGGGACACTGAATTCCTGCACTGAAGAGCTGAAGACTGAACAAGCCTCTGGAGCAAGAAAAATCCAGCAGCAGCCTCCAAGTTGCTGAGGATGTCAGCAGCCCCCACTGAGGCCATCCCTGCCCAGGGACCGTGGGGGAATGGGCAGACAAGGAGAGCGTCCCTGGGGCTGGGGCAGCACAACTCAGAGGCACCAGCGGCTCCAGCTGGGAAATGGAGTGTGGAATGTGGCTGGGAAAGCCCTGCCTGGGCTGTGCCAAGCAGGACAGACAAGCCCTGACTCTCATCCCCCAAACAATTCTCTCAATGAGACATTTAAAAGAAATTACAATTGTTTGTGTCCTCTGGTTGAACTCACTGGAGAAATACCAACAAGAGGTTCTCAGGAGCTCCAAACAACCAAACAGCCTTTACTGTCAACTTTAGAAAATCAGAGAAACTTTGGCAAATGGTTTATCATGACATTGTAGTGGTTTTGGTTTGTTAATTTAAGATTTTTTCCAATCCTGAGATATCTTAATTAATGTATTGATGAGTGTGGTTGGTTTTAGTGTCGGTTAATTATTTATGTATTTATTTTTTTGTGAGATAGGATTATGAGAAAGGTAAAGTAGGCTTAAAATTTTATGAGAGTATAAGAAAATTTTATTAAAAGCAAATGAAAAAAAGGTAGTAAAAATTAAATTATTTAGAACACTTTTTTTTCCCTTACATTTTTTTTAACCTGACAATGTAAAGAAACTAAACTAAAAATTTCTAGTAGTTTACTATTTCTGGAATTGTCTTTTTTTAGTTTTAGGGAGAGAAGACTTTCTTGTTAAGTTTATGGAGTTTTTTTTACAGGAGGAAAAAATATTTTTTTTGTGGTTCTTAATTTTTTCATGGATAACAGTTGTCTGGAGAACTTTGTTATTGTGAAGTTCTTTTATTGCTACAAGCTTTTTTACAAATTATTGATGGGTCATGTCGACTTATGAGGTATTGTTTTAAAGGTGAGTTGTTTAAAGGTAAATGCTTTTATTATCTACTTTTTAAAATATTTTTATCTCTGGAAATAGAGATCTTCTCTTGTGGGTACTAGATTACTTTTTTTTCTGCCTGAACTTTATATGAAATTGCAGGTATTTTATAATTTATTTTGATATGGAGGGGGTTTTTTGATATTGTTTTGAATATTTAATTTTTTAAAATAGTTTTATGTGTTTTAAAGAAAAAGGGTTTTTTCTTTTTAGATTATAAGAGGATTTTAGTTTCAAGATTAAGGTATTTTTTCTTGTTTTTTATTGGATATTAATTTCTTCCTTTCTGACTTTGATGGTTTTATGGGTTTTTTTGATGTTTCTATTTTGTTTTTTTCTTTTACTTGAGGGATGATTGAAGTATTGAAAGGGTTAACATCTGACCCGCCAGTAATTTGTGATGGAAGTTGTGGTTGTGTTGTGTTAGGATTGGTTTTATGGTTGGTTTTTGAGTTTTTTTGTATTTAGTTGTAGTGTTATTTTGTATGAGTTGTAGGATGTAGGAGCTTTTGCTTTTAGTTGTGTTGGGGGGAGGGGACATGGTGGTAAGATTTTAAAAGCTGTGGCTAGCTTTGTTCTGGTTGGGGTTTTGTAGCCTCTTTTGTTTTCCCAGTCCCAGCTCTCCCAGTCCCTTCACCCCTTTCCTTGACTCTGAGCCCCTGAACCTCCTTCCTAGCTCTGCCTGCTCTTCATGTCCCCCTTTTCCTTGGCTGGTGGAACCCCCTGGATCCCAAACTCTCACTTTCAGCCCCCCAGCCCCCTCAAATCTCCATGTCCCCCCAGTTCTCCACTCCTGCAGTGCCTGGAAGTGGTGCTGTCGGAGCCCAATCCAGGGGTCCTAAATCCTTGAATGTGGGGGATGTGGATGGGACACCCTGGGAGCACTGGGGCAGCAAGCGGGGCCGGATGGAGCCACAGAAAACAGGGATGGTGGGAGGAACTGAGTTGAGCTGAGCTATTGGGATGGCCAGGGCTGGGATATCAGGACAGCCAGAGCTGGGATATTGGGATAGCCAGAGCCAGGACATTGGGATAGCCAGGGCTGGAATACTGAGAAACCACGGCTGGGATATTAGGATAGCCAGAGCTGGGATATTGGGATAGCCAGGGCTGGGATATTTGGATAGCCAGGGCTGGGATATTGGGATAGCCAGAACTGGGATATTGAGATAGCCAGAGCCGGGACATTGGGATAGCCAGAGCTGACATATTGGGATAGCCAGAGCTGGGACATTGGGATAGCCAGAGCTGACATATTGGGATAGCCAGGGCTGGCATATTGAGATAGCCTGAGCCGGGATATTGGGATGGCCAGAGCTGGGATATTGGGATAGCCTGAGCCGGGATAGTGGGATAGCGAGAGCTGGGATATTTGGATAGCCAGGTCTGGGATATTGGGATAGCAAGGGCTGGGATATTGGGACAGCCAGAGCTGGGATTCTGGGAAAGCCAGAGCAGGGCTATTGGGTTAGACAGGGCTGCGATATTGAGATAGCCAGGGCTGGGATATTGGGTCGGCCCGAGCTGGGTTATTGGGATAGCCAGGGCTGGGATACTGGGACAGCCAGAGCTGGGATATAGGGATAGCCAGGTCTGGGATATTGGGATATCCAGCCCCGGCTCAAGGACAGGACCCGGCCCGTGGCTGACAGTTCCCTGGAAATGGGGCTGGTACAACCAGAATGGGGGGATTCGGGGGAGCCGGGGCTGGGCTGGGATCTGTGAGAATGGAGGATTCTGAGGGGCTGGAATGGGATCTCTGGGGATGGGGGGGAACTGTGGGGCTGGGATGGGAATCCAAGGGGCACCCTGGGTCTGGGACACAACTCCATGGATCTGTTCTCTCCTCGTTCCCAGGTCTCCACATGCTGCAAGTGGTTTCCAGCTGTGACCTCCTGTCCAATGGAGTGTCCATGAATGCCACCAGTATGGCTACAAGGGCTGGGATTTCATCTCCTTCCAGCTGCGATCCAGGAGCTTTGCAGTGTCCGATGGTGCCACCTGGATCAGCCAGAGGTGCTGGGAATCCAAAGGGATCATGGTGGAGCAGACGAAGCATTACCTGGGACACACCTGGGTGGAAATACATCAGATGGGGTTGGGTGGCTCTGGAGCACAAAGGTGAGTTTGGGAGGGGAAGGGCAATTCCTATGGGAATGGGGGGATTCAGGAATGGGGGCCTTGGGAATGCAGGAATTACCATGGAATTTCCATGGCCAGATTTCACTCTCATTCCAGTCAGGTGAGAATTCCATGGATGGTTCTTCCCCCTAACCCACTGCCATGGGAATTCCATGGGGAAATGATTTGAATGGATGACCAATGCAATGCCAGCAGTGCAATGAGAAGTAATCCCTGCTGGGATTCCATGGGACATCAATCCCAGTCCTTTGCCCAGGCCGGCTCTGCTGTGCCCGTGGCAGCACCAGGGGAGTGCCCTGTCCCCGCCCTGAGCCTAGCATGAGCCTTTCCTTGGCTGTTCTGTCCCTGCCCGGGGCAGGAGGGCACTGCCGGAGTGGTTCTGGTGGCCCCGGGCACCCTGCCAGGCTGCAGCTGCTGCAGGGGCTCCTGGGGAATATTCCAGAGCTCAAAGAAAACAACAGTTCCTGGAGGGGATTCTGCCCCTGGGCCTGTGCTGGCAGACCAATGGAACAGCCCAAAGTGATGGAGCTCAGTGTCCCTCGGCCAGGCCATGTTCCCTTGCTGTGCCCTGTCCCATGGCTGTCCCCTTTCCCTCAGCTGTCCCCTGTCCTTCAGCTGTCCCTGTCTGTGTCCCCTGTCCCTAAGCTGTCCCTTTTCCCTTGGCTCTGTGGGGCCAGGGGTGGCAGCAGGACCTGGGGCAGCCCTAGGGGAGAACAACCCTGAGCCCCAGCTGGCCAGTTCCCCCAGTTCCCCCCAGGTCACTCCCAGCATGGGCCCTGTGGTTCTCAGTCACCCCCAGGATGGTCCCAGTCACTTCCAGTTACACTCAGTATGATCCCAGTATCATCACGGTCACTCCCAGTATGATCCCAGCATGGTCTCAGGTGTTCCCATTCACCCCTACTATAGTTCCAGGCACTCCCAGTATGGTTCCAGTCCCTCCCAGTATGATTCCAGTACGAACCCGGTCACTCTCGGTACAGTGCCATTTGCCCCCAGTATGGTCCCAGTCATTCTAAGTTACCCAGTATAATTCCAGTCACTTCCAGATACTCCCAGTATTCTTCCACTAACTTCCTTTATGGTTCCTCTGTGATCCCAGTCACTTCTGGTCTCTCCCAGTATATCCCAGTTGCCCCCAGTGTTTCTATTCACTCCCAGTAGCTCCCAGTCACTTCCAGCATGATTCCAGTCACTTCCTGTATATCCTGGTTGCCCCAGCATGATCCCAGTTGCCCACAGCCATCACCTAGTCACTTCCAGTATCATCCCAGAATGACCACAGTCACCGTCAGCATGGTGCCATTTCCTCCCAGTATGATCCCAGTTACTCCCAGCATGGTCCTAGCTGGTCCCAGTCTGATCCCAGTTGCTCTCAGTGGTGCCTAGCATTGACCCAGTCACTCCAAGTATGATCCCAGTATGAGTTCACTCTGATCCCAGTCTCCCCCAGCATGGTCCCAGTCAATCCCAGTTGCCCTCAGTGTAGACTCAGTCACTGCCAGTTGCTCCAGGCACCCATGGCCGAGATTGGGTTCCACCTCAAAATTCCCTTAATCCAAAGATGACACCCAGACAAAATCTGCCATTCCTGACAAGTCTGGCTGGCCTTGGCCTAGTGAGGCTCTCACCTGCCTTCCAAACACTGGGGCTCTGTGCTATGGAAAAGGCCTGTCCTTCTTAACCAGCTTCCCATGGGCAAATTTGTTTCCACCTCCAACATTCCCTGTTGTGGCAGACTGGAGGAGATTGTTGGCTGGAAACATTTTGTGTGTGAGGGAGGAAGGGGCAGGTCCAGCCTTGCCCTGCCATGGAACCCCAGCCCTGCCCTGCCCTGGAACCCCAATCCCCCCAGAGCCTCTATCCCAGCCCAGCAGTGTCTGCCAGTCCCTGGTACAGCACAGGCAATGCTCCACAGCCACCCCTGCAGCCCCCAGACCAGCTCCTGAGGGACCAAATGAGCCCAAGTCCCACCTGGGGGAAGGGCCCAGGAAGACCAAGGGGTATTTAAGGCTGATCCCAAGGTAAGCACACATTTTGACCCTATCTCCTCTTGGAATTTCTATCTGAGCAGTGCTGGAATGCAAGAGTTGGTAGCTGCGTGTATGCTTCTCTGTATCCTATTTGTCTTTCTCTCTAATTCCCTCTTCTTGAAAATTTTGAGTAACTTAAAATTGAACGGGCTTAGAGTTTGTGAAGTTGAGAGGGCCAAATTCATGCTTTGAGAAGTGTTTTTTCATTTTTTGATTGAATGTCCTATTAAAACTTTTGCCAAAGCTTCTCTGATTTTCTAAAGTTGCTAGTAAAGGCTGTTTGGTTGTTTTGAGCTCCTGAGAATGTCTTGTTGGTATTTCTCCAGGCAGTCCAGCTCAGCGGACACAAACAACTTGAATTCCTTTTAAATGCCTCCTTGAGAAACTTGTTTGGGGAATGAGGGTCAGGCTTGTGTGTCCTTCTTGGCACAGCCCAGGCAGAGCTTTCCCAGCCACATTCCACACTCCATTTATTAGGTCCTGTTTATTTTTTTTCCCTGTTAATAAACTGGTATGTGCAGTCTCCAATTGACACTGAATCCCAGTACCTCCTTATGCAGTTTGAATCAATATGAAAATCAGGACCCTTCATGGCTGACAATCAATCAGACTCTGTCCCTACCCCCACTCCACCATTTCCCCCATCCAAGCCCTGGCACTCAGAGCAGCCTTGTGCAAATCTGAGCTCCCTCTAGCCCAGGCTGCACCTGCAGCTTTCAGCTCCTTGGCTCCAATTCCACCAGGTTTCCTTGGAGAATGAGCTGCCCGAGACACAGAGGGATGTTCATTTCTTGTCAGCCAACAAAGGCAAGGGAAGGCACAACTCCATTAAATGCAAAAGTTATTCTCTTCCCTGGTTCTGCCCTGCCCCTGCTCCCCACAGCCTGTCCTGTTTCCTTCATCCCTGCATTGCCAGGGACTTTCTGGGAAAAGGGAGCTCTGCTCTGGCTATGGAGGGAGGTCCAAGTGCAGCCCCTGCAGTGGGAACCTCAACTCATCAGGTTTGTGTCCCTTAAGGGACCAGGAACTGGTGAGACACAGAGACACAGAAATGTTTTTCTTCATGGTCAACATAAAAAATGTGAACATGATGAAATTTAAGAAACATCCAAATTCTTCCTTCAGCTCCTTGTGACATCCCAGCAACATCTGACATGTCCACCATCAACAAGGGATTGCCATAAAGGAAGGTATATAGAAAAAAGGCATCTTAGTTGTAGTTTTGTGTCACTCTTGCTCCAGTCTGAAACAGGGCCCAGCCTGGTGCCAAGATCATCAGGGACCTGAGGTGTGTGCTGGAATTCAATGCCCTCCCCATCCCGCAGCAGCCCTGCATTTCCCTCCTGCAGCCTTGGTCTCCAGCACAGCCATGGAGGCTCTTTGGGCTCTGGATTGTTCCTGCAGACCCCAAGGGCAGCTGAGCTCTGCCTTTGGCAGAGTCAGGCCTGGCCAGACTCAGGAGAAGCTGAGGTCCCTCAGCTTCTCCTGCCAGCCCCAAAGCCCATCCTGTCAGTCCTGCAGAGCCTCTGCAGCTCCTCCTCACTGCCCAGAATAGGGAGCCTCAGAGCCAGACACAGCAGCCCAGATGTGCCCCCCTGGCCTGGGTTGCCTCTGGCAAGGGAGCAGCACCAGACACTGCAGGAGCCTGCAGACAATTCCTGCAGCACAGGATGATCCTTCTGCCCAAGAGATGTTCCCATGGGGCCAAGTCAGGAACTGCAATGGGGAGTGGGACCACAGAGGAAAGGGCAAACAGGGATTGGCTGTTGGCAGGGGAGGGAACAGGGGTGGGCCATAGGAAGAAATTTGTAGCAGGAAGAGTATAGAAAGCAAAGGTGAAGCAAAGGAAATGTTCAGGGCAGTTTGGGGGTGGCTGCCAGGCAGCGCTGGCTCTGAGCAACAGCGTCTGCAGTGGGACAGGAAACTCCCAGCTGATGGGAACAAACTTTCTGGCTGACTGCAGAGGCCAGGACAAAGCTAAGTGGTTTCCTTGGTGTCCCCCAGCCCTTGCTGGCCCCAAGGGATGATGGCATTTGTGCTCCCTCAGGTTCATGTCCCCACACCAACAGCATGGGGGTGCTCCTTCCTGCTCTGTGCAATGCAAACAGGGGCTGCTGAGCCAGTGCTGCCGTGTCTGTGCCTGCAAGGATGGGGCACCTGTGTGAGCTGGGGGAGAGGCCAGGGCTGCAGAGGGGGGATGTTGTTGGCAGCTCCATGAGGATGCTCTGGGACGCTGCCCTGGGCTGTCCAGCACACTGGGGGATGGATCAGTCCCTGCTCTGCTGCTCCTTCCCATCTGCCCCAGGGCCCTTGCACAGCCCTAGCCATGCTGTTTCTGCCCAGCCTGCCCATGGCCAGCCTGGGCCTGCTCATGGGTCTTTTATGTTCTGAGCATTGGCCTGGGTGTGTTCTTGAGAGAGTCTGGGCAAGGAACCTGGAGCCCCCAGGGCCTGGCCTGAAACGTCAGCACTGCCCCAGCAGTGCCCATGGCCTGTCCCTGCTGCAGCCCCGGCACTGCCACCCCCAGGGATGTGCGCGGCCCCAAGAGCACTCAGGCCCTGCAGCAACACCAGGGCCACCAGGGCAGCGGGACAGGGCCATCGCAGCAGCAGTGGCAACATCAAGTGCTGCTGCTGCTGGGCACAGCTGCTGGGCCAGCACTGCTCTGCCCCCAGCTCTGCACACAGACATTGCTGCTGCAGCTCCACGGAAGGCAACAAAAGGGCATCTCGGCAGAAAACTCTGCTGGGAGATTCTTTAGTTCCGTTAAAGCCACCAAGAGCACAACCCCTCATGGACACAATCTCTGGCCACAGTGAAGGCGGAGAGAAACAAAATGAGAAATGGAACAAATATGACATTTATTTTTGGACAATATGGAAAGGGAAAAATAAAGAAAAAAAAAACTCTCACTACTGAACCAACAGGAAGTATCAAAGATGACTTTTTTTGCAAGTGATTTGCAGAGATTGGCCAGCAGTTTAATGTTTCTGAAACCAGCCCGTCATCCTTCTCCTCACAGCAGCCTTGAGCTCCTGGTTCCTCAGGCTGTAGATGAGGGGGTTCAGGGCTGGAGGCATCACCGAGTATGGAACTGACAGGGCTAGATCAAGGGATGGGGTAGAGATGGAGGGGGGTTTCACGTAGGCAAATGTGCCAGTGCTGAGGAAAAGGGAGAGCATGGCCAGGTGAGGGAGGCAGGTGGAAAAGGCTTTGTGCCGTCCCTGCTCAGAGGGGATCCTCAGCACTGCCCTGAAGATCTGCACATAAGAGAAAACAATGAACACAAAACAACCAAAATTTAAACAGACACTAGCAGCAAGAAGCCAAATTTCCCTGAGGTAGGAGTGTGAGCAGGACAGCTTGAGGATCTGTGGGATTTCACAGAAGAACTGGCCCAGGTCATTGCCATGGCACAGGGGCAGGGAAAATGTATTGGCTGTGTGCAGCAGAGCAGTGAGAAAGCCTCTGGCCCAGGCAGCTGCTGCCATGTGGGCACAAGCTCTGCTTCCCAGGAGGGTCCCGTAGTGCAGGGGTTTGCAGATGGACACGTAGCGGTCATAGCACATGATGGTCAGGAGTTAAATCTCTGCTGAAATGAAGAACAGAAAGAAAAAAACCTGTGTAGCACATCCTGTGTAGGAGATGTTCCTGGTGTCCCAGAGGGAATTGTGCATGGATTTGGGGACAGTGGTGCAGATGGAGCCCAGGTCAGTGAGGGCCAGGTTAAGCAGGAAGAAGAACATGGGCGTGTGCAAGTAGTGGCGGCAGGCTACAGCACTGATGATGAGGCTGTTGCCCAGGAGGGCAGCCAGGAAGAAGCCCAGCAAGAGGCAGAAGTGCAGGAGCTGCAACTGCCGCGTCTGCCAATGCCAGCAGGAGGAAGTGGCTGATGGAGCTGTTGTTGGACATTTGCTGTCCCTTCGCATGAGGATCTGTAAAATAGTAATGAAAGAGTAATTGGGTTTGGAGAGGAATTGAATTATCCCACCACAGCTTGAGGGCACTTTCCCCCCACTGCCTGCCCAGGGCTCTGCTGCCTGGAGCTGTCCCTGCCAGCAGCTGCTTCCCTGTGCAGGCAGTGTCCCAGCCCTGCTGGGCTGGCAGAAGAGCTCCTCATCAAGAGAAGTCTGCTTTTGAAGCTCTTCTTGGTTACCAGGAGCTGCCTCTGTGCTAGGAGCCCAGCCAATCTCAGCAGCACAGACGCAGCACAAGGACTTTAATGAGCCTCTGGGGCTTTGTGCTGAGGCCCTGAACATCAATCCCTGAGAGGGAGCTGAAGAAACCTCTTCAGAATTTCAAGTCACAATCCAACTCCAAAGTTTCTTGGACTTTTAATGGGTCCCAGTAAGGGACACGACTGAGAAAGTGTCCCCAGGCCCCAGGCAGAGCAGAGAACTGCAGGCAGTGATGACAGGTGAGGACAAAGAGAAGCCAAGTCTTGGTGCCCTGGGGCACAGCAGCAGGTTCTGTGCCACCAAGGGCTGTGAGGAGACACCTTGTCCTGAGGCCCTGTGGCCTCCTGGCACAGTCCCAGCCAGGCTGGGCACTGTCAGTCCCTTGTCCTGCCCTCAGCATTGCCCCCTAGCCCACATCCCAGTGGCCTCAAGGATCTGCTGGAAGGAGTCCATGGGGAGCCTTGCTCTGGAATGGCCCTGGGGACTCCTGAATGCTCCCTGCAGGGACTGCAGGTTTTTCCAAAGGACTTTGGGTTTGGCTTTTTCCTTGGAGTCTGTTAGAGGTTTGTGCAATCATGGCCTCCAATTATCTGCTGTAATTAGACCCTGAGGCTTTGTCAGTAACAACACTCAGTGGGGCTCATTAATGCTTCAGGGTACTTGAGTTATTTGAAGGTACTTGGTGTTTCCCTTTTGATACAGACTCTGTGAGAGGTTTTGCAATAATGTCCCCAATTATCTGCTTTAATGAGTCCCTGGAGAGCTTTGTACTGACACTCAGTGAGGCTCATTAATGCCTTGAGATACTCAAGGTTTTTAAGGTACTTTATGGACTGAAGAATACTTTTAGGTACTTTTAAGGGTTTTTCTTCCCACACTGAGTCTCTGAGAGGTTTTTGTGCCATCCTGGCCTCCAATTCTCTCCTCCAAGGAGTCCATGAGGAGCCTGTTTTGAGTATCTTCCCCCTTTCTGTTTTACAACAAAATGGAACTGAAAGAATTTTGTAAGACTTTCTAAAATCATCCAAAAAACCATGGGAGAATTAACAATGCCACAACAACCACTAAGACAATAATTCGTCCTGTTTCAGCTAGACGTCATCCAACCCTTTAGTCCCTTGGATTGGAAGAGTTTATTCACCCAGTCTTTGTTTTCCACTTGAAGATTCTTGAACCCTTCCTTCAGTACCTGAATGCTCTTATGGATTGACTCACTGTGGCTGGAGAGGTTCATGCAACACATGCCCTCAGAGTCTACACAGCCATGCCTATGTGCCCAGAGTAAAAACTCTATCGCTGTTCTGCAAGGTGGCATGTCTGATGGTCTCTATATCTGAGAGCAGGCCGCTCAATGTGAGGGAGGTAGCATTGGTTTGCTTACTTAACAGGCACCCAAGATGGTCTAATTGTCCTAAAGCTTTAGCTGCAGCCGCCCAAGGTAGTCCAAACTGGGGGTGCTACCATCCGATACCTGGATTAAAGCTTTCAAAGCCATCTCTTTGAAATCATCCAATACTTCTCTGAGGATACCTGCTGCTTGATCATCTGGTAGGCTGTGTTGTCCTTCTCCAGCTAGATGGTTGATTGTCAATTCCGCCCTTGCCTCATTATTAGCATAGTCTTCTATTAATTGGTTTAGTAAACACTTCCATCCCCCTTCCCACAAAGTGTATTCTGTAGGTGACAGCAACATGATCATAATATATTTTAAATCATAGGGGGTAAAGGCATGTGCTGTAAACATGGCCCTCATTAGGCCATTAAAACAAGGTAAGTCCTTCCTATGGTCTTTAGCTGCCCTACATTGATTCTTTGATTTCCTTGTAAACCAATGGGTGATACCTTGGATTCTGCCCCCTTCTTTCATAATACCCTAGGGCAATGAGGAGTTTTGAGACTATTTGCCAGTCTCCTTCCTTAACTGCTTCTTTCCAGATCCTTTCCATGGGATCTTCTGGGGTTGAGGGGTGAGGTGGCTCTGGGGAATCCAAACTGTCTTCTGGGGAGGAAGAATAACTTGGAGCAGAAACATTCAGATTAGAAATGGTGTGACCGTTGGGCTTAGTATCTTTGATCATGGGGTTATATTTTTGTTGGAGGGTGAGGCAAAAAGCACTGCCATTTTGTCAGGTGTTGGCCTTGATCTAGGATGGCGGACTTCCAGGCTGGAGTTCTGGAGGCATGGCCCAGGGTGGAGGTGGAATGATTGATAGTGGGGGCAGTACCCGCAGTTGTGGGGGTGGAGTCTGGAGGTTCATTCAGGGTGGAAGAGAAGGTTGTGGTAGCAGGAAGTGGAGGAGCCAAGATGGAGGGAGGATGGTCGGGCTCCAGAGCCACATTCAGGCTCTTTCCATCTTGAGTCTCCCGGGCATGACGCATCTTGGACCATCGTGGACGGTCTGAAAAAGGCAAGTTTGAGAGGAAGTCCTGTATTAGGAGTGACCAATGGATTGAGTTTTCAACACGCTGCTTGCTGGTGAAGAGTCTCAAGGATGGTGTGGAAGATGGGGAGCATGCGGGGTGCAATGTGGTTGCTTTTGATCGAAAGGTTGTACAATTTAACTCTCACTGAGTCCCAAAATTCAATGGTATGGATTTCCTCAGTAGAGGCATCTGGAAAATTTTTAATGATCCACCTCATGATTGATTTAATTCATTCTTGGAAAATAATATGTCATGATCAGGGAGAATTAAAGCATCCATATATGCTCCTTTCTGCTTTGGAGAGCTGGCTGCCCATTTTTTTCCTTCTCTACCTTATGGGGAAGAGCCAACGGAACACACCAAATCAATGATTAGACGTGGGTGCATATTGTAAAAACACAGTGGCAAAATGGGCAATAAATGTCTTGCGTTTCCCCAAACCCACCTGCAATCCTATGCAGGTGAAACCGTGGTTGTCCCTGCAGATCCTGGGCAAGGTCCCTTGAAGCAATAATGAATCTGCCGGTCCAGGAACAATCCAAAATCCTGGGGAGCACTGGCCTATCCATCAGCAAACCCCAGCTGATGTGACCGACACAGGGAGCCCTGAGTTTTAGGGTCCCTGTTCGGGTGCCAAAAGTCACAGTGAAGCTGGCGGCAACAAACCTCTCTGGTTCCTTGACTTCAGGGCGAGGAGGGGATTTGATGCAGTTGCCAAAAAAGAACTTTAATACCAGGGTGAAAAACAATAAACATGGAGAAGTCGAGCACTGTACGAGGGATAGGATCCTAAGACCTGAGACAAAGGGGAAGCAACAACATAGACACTTGGGGGTAGAAAACTAGAACAATAACCCTATAGAGGAAACAAGTAACCAATAAACAAATTGGGGAGTAGAACTTGGACAACTTAGCATAACAACACATAAAGGCTTATAGAGGAACTCTCAAGCTCACCCTAAGTTAAAAGAATAATTCCTAGGACTTGAAACTCATGCCAAATTCTTTTGGGGTAAAATCTGACTGACTCTGAGTTACAGCTGGGCTAACTCCAACACTACTGCTTTGCACTGGCCCCTTGGGACCATGTGGCCCAACAGAGCCACAATGATGTCCTTGGTTCCATGAGGCCCCACAGTGTCACGATGGTCCCATGGAACCATGATGCCCTGCAGTATCACAATGGCCCCTTCATTTCACAAGGCTCCCAATGTCACACTGGTCTCCATGGGAAGGAAACCACAGAGCCCCATGTTTCAGGAGCTGATGAACAGCAACCACCAGAGGCCAAGGCAAGCCTGACCTGTCTGTCCTGGCAGGTTTGCTTGGAGCAACCCTTGGATATTTGAAATTACGAATGCCTAGTACTAATTTAAAATATTTGTGCCTGGAAAAGAGGGATTTTTTTCCATACAAAAAAAAGCACAGAACCCTTTCCAGTCTTTGGAAAACAGGTGAGTGCTGCCCCTCAGGAGTCAAACACCAGCCAGACTTGGCTGTCCTGGCAACTTAAGTCTGGCAGCAATCCTTGGAAACAGAGAAATTTGGAGGTGGAATCCTAATTTTTGCCATGGATGCCTGGAAAAAATGGACAGTTGTTTTCCATAAAAAGAAAAGCCCAGAGCCCCAGTGTTTCAGGGGGAAATGGGAATGGCCTTCAGCATTCCAAGGTCATCCAGACTTGTCAGGTGACCCCTGGGAGGCCAAGGCAGCCACATCTATTTCATATTCCTTTGCTTCCACAGGGCCCTGCAGTGTCACAATGGCTCCTTGCTTCCATGAGGCCATCAGGTGTCATAATGGCCCCTTGGTTACACAAGTCCTTAAGTATCTTAATGGTCTCCATGGTTCCACAAGGCCCCATAATGTCATGATGGTCTAATGGTTCCATGAAGCCTCGCTGTGTCCAATGGCCCCTTGGTTCCATTGGGGCCCAGTAGTGCAACAATGATCTCCTTGTTTCCACAACTTCCCATAGTGTCACAATGGCCCCTTCCTTCCATGAGGCCCAGCAGGGTCACAGTGTTCCTTTGGTTCCGTGGGGCCCCACGGTGTCACAATACTCTCCATGATTCCTTGGGGCCTTGCAATGCCACAATGGTCTCCATGGATCCACGGTGCCCTGCAGGATCACAACGGCCCTTTGGCTCCACAAGGCCTTGAAATGCAGCAATGTTCTCCTTGGTTCCACAAAGCCCCGCTGTTTCACGCTGGCCCCTTGGGACCATGTGGTCCAACAGAGACACAAAGATGTTTTTGCTTCCACAAGGCCCCACAGTGTTACAGTGGCCCCTGGGATCCATTGTACCCTGCAGTGCCACAATGTTCCCCTTGGTTCCACAAGTTCCTACAGTGTAACAGGCTCCACAAGGGCCTGCAATGTCACCATGGCCCATTGGTTCCACAATGCTCCGCAGTGTCACAGTGGTCTGCATAGGAAGGAAACAAGTGAGCCCCAGTGGTGCAGGGGCAGATGAGAGGCAGTCACCAGAGGCCAAGTCTAGCCAGACTTGACTGTACAGGCAGATTTTGTCTGGTAGTAACCCTTGGTTATAGAGAATTTTAGATGCAGAACCCCAGTTTTGGCCATGGGTGCCTAGACAAGAAAAACAGTTCTTTCCCATACGAATAGAAGCACATCTGCTTCATGGTCAGATGGGAAGTGGCCCTTGACATGTCAAATTCAGTGGGACTTTTCAGACAGCCTCCAGGAGGCCAAAGCAGGCAGACCCGTTCCATGTTCCATTGATTTCATGGGTCCTAACACTGTCACAATGGTCTCCTTGATTCCATGAGGTCTGGCAATGTCACAATGGCTTTTTGGTTTCATGAGCCCCAACAGAGTCACAAAGGTCCATTGGCCCCCTGCAGCCTCGCTGTGAAACAATGGCTCCTTGTTTCTGTTTTAAATCAATCACAATCAAACCACAGTTTTATCACTGATCCTTGCTTCCATAGGGTCCATGACTTGCACAATGGTCTTGATTCCCTGATTCCTGGATTCCACAGTCTCACCGTAGTTTCCTTGGACCCACATTGTCACAACTGACCCATGGTTTCATGAGGTTCTGTAGTGTCACAGTGGTCGCTGTCAGAGGCTGGATGAGATCGATGTCCCGAGACACCTTGGGGTGCTTGGAATGCCCGTGTGGGGCCAGGGCCGGGGCAGGCCTTGGTTTGTGGTGGGACACAGCCCCGCCCCCAGCCCTGGCCTGTCAGAGCTGTCAATCACACAGCAGGGAGTGATGTTAAGCCAGCTATGATTAGCCCAGCTGTTAATCAGTCAATCAATCACACACTAGCAGCTGGTGCTACCCTGGCTCTGATTGGGCAAACAACTGGCAGTCCCACCCCAGGGGCAGGCCCATGGGGTTACAAGCCAGAGCACGAGGCCAGCCCAGGGCCTGGATCTTGCCTTCTCCTGGGGTTTGTCTATTGGTGATGCTGGGACCCAAGCTATTGGTACCTATGTGTGTGTCCTTCTATGGGTCTTCTTTCTGTTGTTCTCTATTTCTTCTCCTTCTAATCCTACTTACCTGGAACATTTTTGGGTAACTTCACATGTTAAGGACTAAAGGATTTTAGGTTAAATGTGTGAGAATCCAAGGCACAGGGAATATTTCTCTGCCTGCTCTAAAGGGGTCCTGACCACCAGGTAACACTACCTTTAATCTTCACCCATGGAGAGGACTTCCAGGACTTTGAGACAGATTACAATTTACCAAAGTCTGAAATAGAATAGAGGGTAGTATAGCATGTCCCTTGGGTGAGAAATTAAAGGTTTTGGGATTTTTAATATGATGTAGATAGGAAGCAAGATGGAGGAATTTAGATGCAGTCCCCGTCTTCTTCTTCATCTAGTCCATTTTCTGCAGTGTTGGTGGCAGAGGGTGATTGGTCAAGGAAAGCGCAGTGCAGAGGTTATGTGGACAGTCAAGGGACAAGTTATTGGTCGATAAGTAGAAAAAATGTACGTTTTAAGAGTTAATTGGGTGAGACAACTTTAAAAGACCTTAAAACCGTACATTTTATAGCCATTTTGTGGTGTTTGTCCAGCGTGGTGAGCCTGGTATGCACAGCATGCAAAACTTTAGAGAAGATAACTATTACAGTGACCTGATGAGGTCTCCATGGTGAGAGAGAAGGACGAGAATCTTGTTTGATGATCAGAAGGCTAGATTTATTGATATATGATATATAATACATTATAACTATACTAAAAAGAATAGGGAGAGAAGTTGCAGAGGCTGCTAAGCTAAGAATAGCATAGAAAAGAATGAATAACAAAGTTCTGTATCCAGGGAATCTGTCCCCGAGCTTGCTTCTGTGATTGGCCCATAATTGTAAACACGGAGCATGAGCCAATCACAGGGGCACCTGCTACATTTCACAGCAGCCAATAACAATTGTTTACATTCTTCTTCTGGGGCCTCTGTTTCCCAGAAGATGCACAAATCCCAAAGAAAGGATTTCTACGAAAAAATATCTGCGACAGATAACAATAAACAAGAAGCCGAAGACCAAAAAAGTCCTGTGCATCTCCTTTTACCTGGCACAGAACTGCTACAGGAGGGTTTCCCACATACAGAGAGCCCCCAGAAAGGCCCAGCATAAAACTAAAAACAATAACTGGCACCATGACAATATGTATAATAGGTTGCTTTTTGGAAAAAGTTTTTTAATGAAGAGTGTTGTCTTAATTAGACAATCATGTGAAATGTGTTGATTAAATGACCAATGATGTCCACCTCTAGGAAACTAAGGTATAAAAGAAGAGGATTGAAAAAAGGGTGCATTTGAGCCCTTAGACTTGTGATTAGGGTCTATGTCATCTCTGATTGAATGGTGACAATGGTGGATCTGTGGGGGCTGTTAGGGCTCCTTTCTGAACCTCGAGACCAAACAGGATCTTCTCTAATAAATTTTGCTTGAAGCTCCCACTGTGGCCATGACAGGAACCCCTGTGAGTGTCTGGGACATCCCGGCTCTTTGGCAGCCTGGGGACTCCTGGGATGTCACCATGGAGCCCCCATGAGTGCCTGTGACAGATCGGTGCCTTTGCAGCCCAAGGTGCCCTGGGATGTCACCATGGAATGGCTGTGACTGCCTCTGACCACACGGCTCTCTACTGTCGGTTTCTCGGCTGTTTAGGTGGCCTGGAAAGGCCCAGGGTGGCCTTGGACAGCCCGGCGCTTCAAAGGACGAGGAGAGACTTCTGATCTTTTCTCGGTCTCGGTGTTTATTAATTGTTTATCTAAAAGATTTTCTTTCAGCCCAACAGAGGTCTGCACAGCAAGCCAGCCATGAGCACACTGAGAGCCCCCAGGGCGGTCACTTATCTTTATACCCGAAGTTACGTATACAATATTTATAATTTTTCCCCAATACCTTCTACCCTTATTAACCAGTGCACTTCTAGTAAAGACCAATCCCAAAGTGCCACCATCACCACAGAAGATGGAGGCCAAGAAGAAGAAGAAGGACAGGACACGCCCCAATTCCTCCATCTTACTTCTTTAGACGCCCCTGTACAGAAATCCTAAACCCTGTGTTCTACACCCTAATTAACTTATCCCTTCACCATTCACCCCAGTGAAATCCTCCCAGTCCTCATACAGGTGTCATCTCCTGTGTACGATCAAAGTCCTGCCACCAGACACTTCTGGCAACATTCCAGGACTCCCGAGCCCCCCAAGGGTGTTCTCGGCCACTCTGCACCTCTGTCCTGAGGTGCTGAGATCCCACACTCTACCATCCCCAGAAAGCTCTTGGAGGTCTCCATGAAGCCCCAGTCTCTGCCTGTGACATTCCAGCTCTGGAGCAGCCTGGAAACTATTGGGAAGTCCCTATAGAACCCCTATGAAGGCCTGTGACAAATCAGGCAACCATCACCAGCATCCTTTTGCTATGGTCAGTTTCCATGGCAACCATCACCTGGCCCCTGTTGCTATAGTCAGTTTCCATGGCAACCACCCCCAGCCCCATGTTGCTATGGTCAGTTTCCATGGCAACCATCACCACCCTCTGTTGCTATAGTCAGTTTCCATGGCAACAATCATCAGCCCCCTGTATCTATGGTCAGTCCCTTGGCAGCTCCATGGAGACCCCATGTCAGGGGTGGATGCCACGGATACCAGCTCAGGCCTGCAGCCAGAGCCCATTGCCATGGCAACCATTTGCAGTCCCAACCCCACGCTCATGGGATCCCAGAACCACAGAATTGGCTGAGCTGGGAGGGACCCATCAGGATCCTCCAGTCCAACTCCTGGCCCTGCACAGGACACCCCAATAATGCCAGCCGGGGCCTGGCAGTGCTGTCCAAACGCTGCTGGAGCTCCGAGAGCCTTGGAGTTGGGACCCTTCCCTGGGGAGCCTAGGCAGGGCCCCAGCAGCCTCTGGGCAAAAACCTTTTCCTGACATCCAACCTGAGCCTGCCCCGACTCAGCTGCAGCCATTCCCTCCACTCCTGTCCCTGGGCACAAGAGGGAAGAGGTTCCCACAGCCCCAGCCAGGGACCCGCTCCCAAGGCTGTTGCCATGGCCACCAGGGCTGGGACCAGCTGGGATGCTCGGTTTCCATGGACCGGGGTTCAGAAATGGGATTCTCCAATTTCCTACTCCCGCTAAAACCATGCTGCTCTCGCTGCCCTCCTGCCTCCCATGGAAAGTACAAAAGGCAAAGATCCCTGGTTGGGATAAGAACAATTTATTGGGAACAGCAATGAGATAAGGAACAAATGGAACAGAAACAATATTGACAACAGAAGGGAGAAATAAAACTGTTTACAGGGAAAACTAAAACACAGCTCACTGGGTCTGCCTGGCCACAATTTCCCCTTCCTGTAAAGGACACCCTTCTTCTCAGGGAGAGAGAGTGCCTTTCCTGCCCCTGGCAATGACCTGAGGTGGGAGTGAATGTAATGACAGGGCCATGGCCAGACCCTCATGTTTTTCAATGCCACATCATGTCACTGGGAGGGGCAGGACAAGGGACCGGTGTCTTCCCCACATAGATCAAAAGGAAAAATGGATCACCAGGGCTCTTCCCAACGTGGATCCTCCAATGATGGATGAAGTTGGGGCAGTGCATAAAAATCCTCCTGCACTTGGGGCACTGGCAGGCCTTCCCTTACCAGTGCCTCCATTGGTGACTGGTCAAAGCAGAGCTCTGGGTGAAGCTCTTACCACACTGGAGACACTCGAAGGGCCTCTCCCCAGTGTGGATGCGTTGGTGGGTGATGAGGGTGGAGTTGTGCTTGAAGCCCTTCCCACAGTAAGGGGAGAGGAAGGGCCTCTCCTCGGTGTGCATCCGCTGGTGCTGGATGAGATTGGAGCTTCTCCAAAACCTCTTCTGACACTTGGGACACTCATAGGGCCTCTCCCCAGTGTAGATGTGTTGGTGGGTGATGAGGGCGGAGCTGTCGCTGAAGCCCTTCCCACATTCCCCACACTCGTAGGGCCATTCCCCAGTGTGGATCATCTGGTTCTGGATCAGGGTGCTGCTCTGCCTGAAGCTCTTCCCACACTCCAAGCACTTGTGAGGCTTCTCCCCACCATGAAGCTGCCCATGCAACACCAGCTCTGAGCTCTGGCTGTAGCTCTGTCCACCTTCCTGGCTCAAGGTGGCTCTTTCCTTCTCAGAGCACCCTGGGCTGGGTTTGCAGCCCCTCCTCCTGCAGGATCTCTAGGGATTTTCCTCCCCATTGGAATTCTGCACTGTGGAGTCACTCAAAATGGAATTTTCCATGAGGTTCTTCTGTGGAGATTTTTCCTTCATGGTCTCTATTCTCAGCTCCTTCTCTGGGGGAGTAAGGAGAAGGAGAGGATGGGATTTGCCTCCGTCCCAGAGGGAAGGGGAAGGAGATCCCCCAATGCATCCCCAGCAGGACAGGGTTGGTAGCAGTGTTGTCCTGCAGCCAGGGGCCATATTGGGCTGGGAGGTGGAGCAGGAGAGAGGGGGAAAGGGGCACTGACTTCCTCCTCACCTGCCTGGGTATCCCAGGGCTCCTTCCTGTTCCTCGCAGCCTCCTCCGCCATCCAACCAAGGTTTGGGAATGGGAAATTCTGGTTTGGGAAGAAGACAAGCCGTGAGTACATTGTCTTTTGTACTGGTTTGAAGGCAAACCTGGGGGAGAGTCTAAGCTAGAATTACAATTTAGTAAGAAAATGAAGATCAAGGCAATGATACAGAAACAGTGCCTTAAACTGACAGAGTCAGGATATAACCTGACACCCTGTTGGTCAGGGTGGTGGCTGCAGTCCCATTATATGATGGCTGCAGTCCTGCTGGAGTGATGAAGGTGATTTTGTCAGAGAAGTGATCCTATAGAAGGGTCTGGTCTTCTTTTGAAGGTCCAGTGGGGGTTATGGAGATCTTGTCCTCTCGGAATCCACTAGGCAAAGTGCTCCTGGAGTTTCATACCTCGGATTATATCCAGGTAGGAATGCTTGGATCCTCCCCCTGGGTGGAGCCTCCCACAATGGGATGATGGAACTTGATCAGTTCTGCAGTGACACTCAATGGCTCATTTACAGAAGATATCTCCCCTGGAGGGCATTATTAGGGCTGAATCATGGAAGAGATAAAAAACACTGCCCCACCTTTATATAGCAGTTTATGAAGATGAGGATTGAAAACATGCATTTGGTTACATCTTACATTGCAACCTGAAAAAGTGGGGTAATCCCTGCTCAGGGGGTGAACACCACCCCCTTACCCAAACTGGCTCAGGTATAAACCCCCACCCCGGGAAGGCCACACAAACACAGGGGACAATGTCACACTTGCCCTGCTCCAGGGGAGGTCTCTGTCCCTGTCACTCCCTTCCTTTCCCCCTTTTCCCTTTCTTTCCATCTCTCACTCTACCTCACATTTACTGTTCAATAAAATCCACTTTGGATTTGGTCTCATTAGGACCTTAATTGGCACAGAGGAATCTCTCTAACAATTTTCTTAAGCAGATTGCGACATTATTTTGGCACAGTGAGTTCAGAGCGTTGTGGTCTGACCCCAAGTGCCTTTGACAACAGCATGGTTCTCTCCACTCAGGAGGTTGTGGTTCTTTCTGGAAGAAATCTTGGAAACTTGGAGACAGTCCCTCCTTCCTCCTGGGAATCTTATGGGAGAAATGATGAAGAAAATGGCTGTTGTGGGAGGCCAGTGAAAAAGAAAATATTTTGTTGTCCTTCCTTGAAAAGTTATTTAAAATCAATGGAGGAGAGGGAGCAAATGATATCAGTGTGACTGATAAAGTTCATTTACTCCAAGGTGAGGAACACAAGGCTGCTGAAAGTCCCAGAAGAAGCCCAGCTCAAGTAGCTAAATTCCCAAATATCTCCAGCCAGGGGTCCCTGGCAGGATTTTTTTGGGGAGACTTCGGAGCCGGCAAATCCCGGACTCCAGCCCTGGATATCCCTGGGCTCCCTAAGAGGAGCTTTTTCGGGGCAGAGGAGCCGCGATCTTCCCTCGAGAAGGTCCCGGGGGGTCCACGTGGGGATGGCTCGGTACCGACGGGGCGAGACATTGGTTTTGGGGATCCCTGTGAGAGCCAGGGCTTTGGAACGGGGGACTCCCGGGGCGGGGAGAGGGGAAGGGGCAATACCAGAGCTGGGGGACCCCCGGCAGCCTGGAGATGAGGCAGGGACCAGACCCCCTGACCCTGACAGGGGTGTGTCCTGGGGTGACTTCATGGTGCCCGTACCCCTATCGGTCTGTTTAGCCCAGAAATGAGTTCTGTGCCTTTAAGGCTGGTTCTGAGAGTGAAGGGAGGAGGAAGAAGCTGCAGTTTGTTTTCAGACACTGCACTCACTCTTCTACATTACGGCTCCTAGACGGACAGGACGGACAGACAGACAGAGGGACAGAGCTCCCCTTTGCTTTTAGTTAGTTTTTAGCTCTCTGAGGCAGAGAAGTTCCCCCAGCTGTGGTTTTTCTTTTTCTTTGGTGCTGTTTAATCCTGCTCTGGACTGAACACCCGGAACACCACCTGCAGCTCACACCTGTGGCCCACCTGGGTGAGCCTGGGCTGCGGCATTTCCAGCTCTGGAGGCACTGATAAGAGACTGATAAAAGACTGATAAGAGACTGAGTGAGCTGACCTACAGCCCAAGGAGGGAGTTTCAGAGTTTGTCATCTCTTTTGGAGCAGCAGGAGGTTTTATTGCTTAATATTGTTTGATATTTGTGCTGGAGAATGCTTTGCCTAGTAAATAAAAATTTTTCCACTTCTCTTCAAGGAAATATTTTCCCAAACCGGCTGAGGGTGGGGCTGCTGAATCTGTATTCTAGAGGAAACTGTTGCCAGGCTTGCAAGGGTTCCTCAAGGGTGAAGAGATAGATGAGAATCTTGACTCCATGATCAGAAGGCTGGATTTCTTATTTTATGATATATATGTTACATTAAAACTATACTAAAAGGAATAGAGAGATAAGTTCAGAAGCTGCTAAGCTAAGAATAGAAAAAGAATGAATCAACAAAGGAGCTCTCTCTGATTCTCCCAGAGAGATCTTAGTCTCTGATCAGCCCTTAATTGTAAACATGCAACATGGGCCAATCACAGGTGCACCTGTTGCATCCACAGCAGCAGATAACCACTGTTTACATTCTTTCTCTGGCACCTCAGCTTCCCAGAAGGAAAAATCCTAAAGAAGGGATTTTTATGAAAAGATGTCTGTGACAAAACTCCTTTTGGAGGTTTTCAACCAAATTTGCCCTAAACCAGGACAAGGTGGTGGAAAGAAGTGGGAACCACAAGTTGCTGGATTGAGGGGAGGCTGGAGGGGGAACCTGGGTCTCCAGAACGCCCCAGAATCCCTAAGCAGGACCCTGGAGAGGGGGGATCCCCAGGACCCTTGGCATCACCAGCAGTCCTGAGATGGGGGAGAACCAGAACCCCAAAGGGATGAGACTGGACATGGGACACTCTTTGTTGCTTTATTTCATTCACTCTTGAGTTTTGGAGGTTTTTATGCACATCAGGTGACTTCTAGAGATAGACTTGGGTGGGAGGAATCCCCCACACAAGACATTCACACCTTGTTTTTCCACAAACCAGGATTTTCCCCAAACCATCCTGCATCCCCCCTGTCCCGCTCTGGGTGAGCTCAGACCCAAACCTGCCCCTGATCCTGGTCTCAATCTCACTCCATGTTTAGACACACTCACAGTTCTGTATTTATTCTCATGCCAGTCCCAGACTCATCTAACCCCAGATCCAATCCCAATCCCATGTCCAGCCTTAACCCAGCTCTAATCAAAATCACAGCCCCAACTCCAACCCCAGCCCCAATTCTAGCCCTGTCCTAAACCCTCAGCCCCAAACCAAATCCCAGGTTCAGCCCTTCTGGGGTTTGGGGGTGTCTCTGTCCCTCTGACCCCGATGATGTTTGGGTGGGGTCACCGCAGGGCTGAGAGGGACAGAGACCCCCCCGGCCGCCCCAGGGGTGAGAAGGGCAGAGAGCACCCCCAGACCCAAGCACCCTCGGCGGTGAGAGAGAGACAGAGCCCCTGGTCCCCAGCCCTGCGCAGGCATTGCCTGAGGCCAGAGGGATGGAGATGCCCTGAGCATCCCCTGGGCAGAGAGGGACAGAGACTGCCCCAAGCACCCCCTGGCACAGGGGAGAGAGGGAGGGAGACCCGCCCAGGCATTCCCTGGGGTGAGAATGACTGAGACCCCCTGGGGAATGGCCTGGGGTGACAGGGATGGGAAAAACCCCCTCCAGCCCTTCCCAAGCATTCCCAGGGGATGAGGTACAGAGACCCCTCGAGCATCCACTGGGCACTGTGTTATAAATAAGAAGCTTGATTGGGCCAATATTCAAGCAGCAATCAATTCATTCCTTAATAAGGTAAAGTATGAGCAATACAGCGCTGGGTACAGTGCGGGAAGCTTTCCCTCCAATTGCACACTGATAGTTGAGGCTTACAGATATTTATAGGGGTACTCTACAGCTTTCTCAGCAGTTTCTATTCCAATTTTTACTCATCAACAGTTTCTATTTCCCAATGTTTATATCACAATTCTATACACTATTGTGATTTAGTTTTTCTCGGGATGTATCCCAGAAAGGAGTATCCCCAGATGGTGGTGGTTCGGTTTCCAAAAGAAGGAAGAAATCTCCCAGATGGTGTGGTCCTGATTCCAGACGTGGGTCCACCTTGTGTTTGCAAGGACTATAAATCTCATAACAGTGATGTCCAGCTTCCCTTGGTTGAAACTATAAATCCTGGAGTTGATGTTCATCTTCCTTTCTCAAGCTGCTTTTCATTGTTTTGTTAAGGTGTGAGATAAGAATGTTTCTTTTTATATATTCTAAAGCTATAGTTTCAAAGATCCTTACTACAAGCATAATTCTAAAATTATACTTCAACAGGTTATTATTGCCAAACTCTTTAAGGCTTAGCTACAAGCAGAAAGTTCCTGTCAAAATGCAACATCCTTAACACCTAAAATCAAATGCTCCTAAATCAACTTAAGACTTATAAAGGTTAATTACGAACAAAAGATAGGTTCAAAGGCCTTCTTCCATGCTTTACTTTCCTCAATAATTATTAGAATTCATCTTTAAACCTGTCCCCATGGTCAGTTTCCACACATACTACAATCACAAATATCACGTTGCCTGTATGTACCTGACACGAAACACGGCTTTGTATTTCACAGGGGGGCACAGGGATGGCTCCTGTGAGAAGCTGGTGGAAGCTTCCACCGTGTCTGGCACAGCCAATTCCTGGTGGCTTCAAAGATGGACCTGCTGCTGGCAAAGGATGGGCCAGTTACAAATGGTGGTAATGCATCCATGATAAAAGATTTAAAAAGAAATCAAAATACAGGTTGTGTCACAGTTTTAACTCCAGTCAGAGGAGATCAGAGGGAGAACATGTGAGAAGAACAACTCTACAGACATCCAGGTCAGTGCAGAAGGAGGGGCAGGAGGTGCTCCAGGCCCTAGAGGGCCAGGCACCCTGCAGGAGAGCCATGGAGAGAGGGGCCCTGCTCCCAGGCTGGAGCAGCCTGTCCCTGGAGGAATGCACCCCCTGGAAGAGTGACCCATGCTGCAGCAGTTTGGGAAGGACTGTTGTCCCTGACAAGGACTCACACTGCAGCAGTTTGCAGAGGGCTGTTCCCCTGGAATGGACTCACATGGGAGAAGCTCCTGCAGAACTGTCTCCCTTGGGAGGGACCCACAGTGCAGCAGGGGAACCACTCCTCTCCCTGAGCAGGGCCAGAAGCCATGGGCGATGAACTGACCATAAACCCCATTCCCTCTCTGCCTGCACTGCTTGGATGGGTCGTAGAGCTGGAGAGAGGTGAGGAGCTTATTTTATTTCCCCATTTCCTCCTGTGACCTTGTTAGTAATAAATGAATTTCACATCTCTAAGCTAAGCCTGTTTTTCCAGCACAGTATTTGATGACTGATATCACCCAGTCCTTATCTCAACCCATGAACCCTTTATTAAATTCTTTTTGTCCAGCTGCAGAGGGGAGTGAGTGAGCAGCCCACATGGATGCCTGGCATTTGGCCTGGGTCAACCCACGACACCTTGGTACCACAGGGTCACAATGGACCCTTGGTTCTATGGGTTCTCATTGGTTCCATCAGGCCCTGCAGGGCCACTTCATTCAACAAGGCCCCAAAGTTTCAGAGTGGTCTCCAGGAGTCCATGAGGCCCTGCAATGTCAAAATGGACCTTTGGATCCATGGGGGCCCACAGTGTCACAATGGACTCTCTTGGTTCTACAGCTTCACAATGGCCCCTCGGTTCCATGTGTCCTGCACTGTTCCATGAATCCTTAGTTCCATGGGGTCCTGTAGGGTCACAAAGGTCTCCTTGGTTTTCTGGTGCCACAGTTGCCATAATTTCCATGGTATCACAACTGCCCTTGGATCCCAAGAGGCCCCAGAGTGTCACAATGACCCCTTGCTTCCATGACGCCCTGCAGTGTCACAATGGTGTCCATGATTCCATCAGGCCCTGCAGTGTCACCATGGACAGTTGGTTCAAGACACATCCACAATGTCACCACGGCCCCCTGGTTCCACAGAGCCCCACTGTGTCACTGTGGTCCCTTTGCTTCCAAGGCTCAGAAGTGCCAGAATGACCCTTTGGTTCCATCAGGCCTTGAAGTTTCAAAATGGTCTCCATGGTTTCATGAGTACCCCCTGTGTCACAAGAGACTCCTGGTTCCCTGAAGTTTTTCAGTTTCACAATGGGCCCTTGGTTCCACAAGGTTTGGTAGAATCACAATTGACTCCTTGGTTCCATGAAGCCCTGCTGTGTCACAATACCCATGGTTCCATGCGTGTCCATGGTGTCACCACGGTCTTCTTGGTACCATCCAGGCCTTGTAACAAGAGAGAGGGAGCCATTTTGTGCCTTAGATGAAAGGCTGCAGAACTCATGGTTGTGAGGCTGTGTCACTGATAATAAACAAACACCACCTGAATCTGAACGCGAAATATCATCTCATGTACCTTCAATCCCAGCCTCGACAGAATTAGAAAATACAAACAGAGATTCCCCAGTAAATCAAAAGCAGGGACCATATTTTGAAAGCAGGCAAAATGCATTCAGGTGCATTCGAATGCACTCGCTATGATGGGGAGGTGATGATCCCCTATTCCAAGAGTGTACTTAAGGAGGGCTGACTATTGAAGGAACTGCAGAGAACCACAGTATAAGAAAAGCTGTTACAGAGGCTGCAAGGGTTGCAGGAGTTTTCAGGGTGAAGAGAGAGATGAGAATGTTGACCTCATGTTCAGAAGGCTTGATTTATTATTTTATGATATATATATATTACATTATAACTATACTAAAAAGAAAAGGAAAGGAAAAGTTTCCTCAGAAGCTCCTAAGCTAAGAATAGAAAAGGAATGAATAACAAAGTTCTGCGTCCCAGCAGAAAGTGAGTCCCAGCTCTGCCGTGAGTGGTCAGTAAATCCAAACATTCACATGAGACCAATCACGGACCCACCTCTTGCTTTCCACAGCAGCAGATAACAATTGTTTACATTTTATTGCGGAGGCCACAGGTTCTCAGAAGGGGGAAAAATCCTAAAGAAAGGATTTTAATGAAAAGATGTCTGTGACAAAAGCAGATGGCACGGGTAATTCTGGGATAGGGAGATCATAAAGCAAGAGCAGATGAACCAGTGCAGTCCCCACCAAGAAGATCACGTTCACATGCTGTGGGCAGCAACCCCCTCAGGCCATGCCACGATCCCCTGGTACAAGAGGGGTCACAATGGTTTGTTTCACTGATCTCAGGATGCAAAGACACACAGCAGGGGACTTTCTGTATTAACCAAAACAAATGCACCTTTTATTGAGTTCCCACAGCAGATGCAACAGAAGGATTAGAAAGGAGATAAAGGATAGACAGACAGAGAAAAGGGGGGGGGGAATAGCTGCCGAAAGAGAGATGAAATCCTCGTGGTCTGGCCAATAGATCTGTCTGGTCATGTCGGGGAGAGTCTCAAAGCCTTTGGTTAACTCAAGGCTCTTTTATAATCTACCGCCGGGAGGGGAGCAGGATGGCACATGGAGGGAACAGTGGAGAATAAATCCATTGGGAACAGGTACAGACAGTCCAGTTCTGAACAGCACAAACTGGTGCCAGCAGTGAGCGGGGCCCGTTGTTTCAGGACTGGTTCCTATGGGAAACATCCTGCTTCCTGTGGCAGACATCCTGCTCCAGTCAGGCCAGAAACCCTGGGTCAGAATTTGAAGGGTCTCAGTCTCAGTCCTTGGGAAGGGCTTCAATCTCCATCCTTGACGGTGGCTGTGAGGCAGATGAGGGATCTTTGGACCGTCTCTTACAGACTGACATCCCAAAACATAAAAATAATTATGCATTTCGTCTTAAAAATACAAATTCCTGAATTAATAAAATAATCAATATTTTTTCTTATTTATAAAATTATTCTTCTGTATTTGTATTACCAAATTTTATTATTTATATTAAAAAATCCATACCTATTTAGCAAGCAAAAAATTTATTGGTCGTTGGTTCTAAGTATCACAATTCCCTTAATTTATTCATTGACCAGTGTGCTATTGATTTCCACTTCTTTATGCTAATTAGTCCTATTTTAAATCCTTTTGACATCTTTTTCATCATTTTCACAGACAGGATAAAAGGGGCCACTTTGGGGTCCGTGGAGACATTTCTGGGGCACATTTGGGGCAGTTTTGGGTCTGTGGAGGGAATTCAGAGAGAACTTGAGGGTCTGGAGGACACTTGGGAGAGGCGAGTGAGATCTTGGAGGGGCACTCAGGGATTCTGAGGGACAGTTTGGGGTCTGGGGCAGCACTTGCGGGTCCAGGGAGGCCCTTGGAGGTCAGGGAGGGGAATTTGGGGCCCTTCGGGGTGCGGGAGGGCCCCTGGGTGACTCTGATGGGGCTCTCTGGGGCGCGGGAGGTGATGGGAGTTTAAGGCATCGGTCTATTACAGTTTAACGTGGCCGTGGAGCATCACGGGAGTTCGAGGCGCAGCTGCAATGGCTCTCGGTGGGGCGTGGGGCATGACAGGAGCCGCAGTCCCGGAAGTGGCTCAAACGGGGTGTTTGGGTGTCCAGGAAGGCTCTTGGGAGACACTTCTGCATCCGAGCCGCAACTTGAGGTCCTCGGGGGAATGTAAAGTTAGGCAGGAGGCAGAGCTGTCAGCAAAGGAAGGGCCCAGCCAGGTGGGGCAGCCGGGGGATGCCGACAGCCTGCAGGGACAGAGGCGCAGGGCAGGGACACCGTAGGACAGCCTGGGCTGCACAGGGCACAGGGATGGGCAGAGCCAACTTGGGCAGCACTTTGGCCATGGCTGCTGGGCCTGGGCCTTAGGCCGTGAGGGGACAAGTGACCCTTGCAGGCCTGGGGCCTCATTGCCTCCTTGTCCCTGCTCAGCAGCCTGGCAGGGGCTGCCCCATGCTCCTGCCCTTGCCATTGCACATCCCCACATGCCAGTGTCCATCCCGGCAAGAGCTCTGAGCAAGGAGGGAGAGACAGGATCTGCCTGGCCAGGGTCTGGGGCTCAGGCCTTGGCCCATTGCATTCCTCAAACACATCCAGGTTTGCTCAGCACCAGAGACACTTTTGCCTTGTTTGTCCCCAGCTGTCATCACTGCCTCCAGAGTTCTGCTCTGACTGGAAACTGGGGACAGTTTGTCAGTTGTGTCTCTGACAGGGATCTCTTCAAAGTACAAGAAACTTCAGTATTTCAATGCAACTGAGTTCTTAAGAGTTTTGTCACATCACAGAGCTGGCCGTGACATCACAGAGCAGGATGTGAGGCCATAGAGCAGACTCTGCCATCAGAGAGAGTGGCTCTGTGGCATCAGAGAATGGGTTGTGACATCACTGGGTGGCTGTGTAACATCATAGAGCAGGCTGTGGCATCACAGAAAAGATTGATATCACAGGGTGACTTTGCAACATTACCATCTTCTGTGACATCACAGCACTGCTGCATGACATCAAAGGGTAACACCATAGATTTGGCTCTGTGACATCACAGGGGCTGTGTGACATAACAGGTGGCTGTGTGACATCACAACAGCTGTGTGATGTAGAGTTGGTTGTGTGACATCACAGGGACTGAGTGACATCACAGAAGACTGTAACATTACAGGGGGTATGAGATCAATGGGGCTGTGTGACATCACAGGGGACTGTGTGAAATCACAGGGGCTGTGTGAGGTCACTGGGGAGGTCACTCTGACCCAGCCCCCATCACAGCTCCCCCCAGAGCAGTCAAACCGTGCTCATGCACAGTGGGGTCCCCTGTCCCCCCGGGTCCCCCCGCCCCTGGCCCCGCAGCCTCCCCCAGAGGATGTTCCACGAGATCGACCCCAGAGCTTGACACAGGGCCAGGGGGCCGGGGCCCTGGGGGTGGCACAGGGGGACAGGGACCCCCCTGTGTCCCCCAGGGCCAGAGCCTGGACCAGGGCTCCTTCACCCTGCTACCAATAAGGCCTTGAGAGCACTGAAAAAATCCCCAGCAAGGGATCAGCAAAAACTAGATTTAATATTAAGGGACAGCATGGCAAAGTTCCTTGGCAAGAGTCACTCTGCTCCTGACTGGACACTTCAGGCACACCAAGGAAACAAAGCATCAACAAAAGCAAACAAAAACAATTCCCAGGGTTGCTCCTACAGAAAGCAGGAGCTGGTTGGGCAGCAGCACTGCCTGGAGCAGACAGTGTTTGTGATGAGCTGCAGAGGAGCTGAGGCCAGGGGCTGCTGGCCAAGGCCGAGGCCCAACAAGCATTTCTCAGCTGGCAGGGCGGCCTGAGAAGGGGAGGGAGGAATGCAGCAGCACAGGGCCCATGGAACCAAAGGAGCATTGTGACACTGTGGGGCCCTGTGAGACCAAGGGACCACTGTGACACTACGGGGTCTGTGACACCAAGGGACCATTGTGACACTGTGGGGCCTCATGGAATCATGGAGAGCACTGTGACATTGCTGGGCCTCATGGAACTAAAGGAACTGTACTGACGCTGGTTGGCTCCATGGAATGTAGGGTTCATTGTGACACTGAGAGGCCCCATCAAACCAAGGGTCCATTGTGACATTGCGGGGCCTCGTGGAAATGTTTAGACCGTTATGGCACTTTGGGGTGTCATGGAACCAAGGGGCCATTGTGACACTGTGAGACCCCATGGAGCCAAAGGTTCATTGTGACATTGCAAGGTGTCATGGAACTGTGGAGACACCATCAGGACACTTCACAGCCTTATGGAACCAACGGGCCATTGTGACACTGAGGGGCAACATGGAACCACTCAGACCATTGTGACACTGGGGGTTCCCACAGTATCAAGAGGACCATGGTGATACTGTGGTGCCTGATGAAACGCAGAGGCCTTTGTGACACTGCAGGGATGCATGGAACCAAAGGTGCAGGTTGACACAGAGAGGGCTCCAGTCATCAATGGTCCATTGTGACACTGTGGAGCCAAAGGAGACCATTGTGACACTGCAAACCCCCAGGGTCCAAAGGTCCATTGTGACATTGCAGGGCTCATGGAAGAGAGGAGACACGTGCCATTGTGGGGCCTATGGAAACACGGAGACCATTGTGACACTGCAAGGCCTCATCGAGTTGTTGGGACCATTGTGACTCTTTGGGGCCTTCCGGAACGTAGGGCCCACTGTGACACTCTGGGAGCCCATCGAACCAAGGGTCCATTGTGACACTGCAGGTCTTCTTGTAATCAATGGGCTACTTTGACACCATGGGCCCCATAAAACCAAGGCAAGACAGAACAGCTCTGGCTTGTTTGGCCTCCCATGGACTGCCTGGCGGTTCCAGCTGACCTTGCCCATGTTCAGGGTCTCTTCTCATCTACTATTGAAACACCACGGCTCATGCTTTCCTTCCCAATGGAAAATAACTGTTCTTCTCCTCCAGGCATCCATGGCCTGAATTGGGATTTCACCTCCAAGTTTCTTTATATCCAGGGATTGTTCCCATAGGAATATTGCCAGGAGAAGTCTATCTTGCAGTGGTTTCACAAGGGTCACTTTCCATCTGTCTCCAAAACATTGGGGAAGGCTCCGTACTTTCCTTCCTGTGGGAAAGAACTGTCCTGCTTCTCCAGATAGCCATTGCTGAGATTCAGTTCCACCTACAAAATTCCTTAACTCGAAAGACTACTTCCAGACAAAATCTGCCATTCCTAACAAGTCAGGCTGGCCTTGGACTAGTGAGGTTCTCCAAACAGTGAGGTTCTGTGCTTTCCTTCCCATGGAAAAGAACTGTCCTACTCAGTCAGATACCCATGGCCAGAATTGGGATTTCCATCTTCCAGCATTCCCTATTGTGGCAGACTGGAGGAGATTCTTGGCTGGAAACATTTTGTGTGTGAGGGAGGAAGGGGCAGGTCCAGCCTTGCCCTGCTATGGAACCCCAGCCCTGCCCTGCCCTGGAACCCCAATCCCCCCAGAGCCTCTATCCCAGCCCAGCAGTGTCTGCCAGTCCCTGGTACAGCACAGGCAATGCTCCACAGCCACCCCTGCAGCCCCCAGCCCAGCTCCTGAGGGACCAAATGAGCCCAAGTCCCACCTGGGGGAAGGGTCCAGGAAGACCAAGGAGTATTGAAGGCTGAGCACAAGACAAGCCCACATCCTGACCCTGCCTCCTCTTGGAATTTCCATCTGAACAGTGCTGGAATCCAGGAGTTAGTAGCTGTGTGTGTGACTCTCTGTATTTTTTTTTTGTCTTTCTGTGTCTTCTTCTTCTGTTTCTGTGCTCCTGCAAATTTTGATTAACATTAAATTGAACAGGCTGAGAGTTTGTGAAGTTGAATGGGCCAAGTCAATGCTTTGAGAAGTGTTTTTTGTTGATTGAATGTCTGTCGTATTTTGACATGAGAAGAATTTTTAAAAGTAATATAAAACTTTTTGTGTAGCTGATAATCTGTTAAACCACTAAGATATGGAACATGCCTCTGTGAAACACAAATGTTAAAGATGAAAAATCCCAGGAACCTCCTCTTTCTTTTTCAGTCAACAAATAAGTAGCGGGCCCCAGCTCCAGCCCCCATTTCATCCAAACCAAACCAAACCAAACCAAACCAAACCAAACCAAACCAAACCAAACCAAACCAAACCAAACCAAACCAAACCAAGCAACCCTGCCATGGGCCGAGCCCCTTCCCCTCTCCTCAGGCTGCCCCCCTCCATCGACCCCGTTCTAACCAAACCAAACCCCAACAACTACCAAACAGGAAAACAATAAAAGGTACAAAACCCCCCAACCAGAACAAAGCCAGCCACAGCTATTAAAATCTTATAATCAAGTCGTTGTCCTCCCCCTCCGAACACAACTCAAACCAAAACCGCCTATAACCTATAACCATAAAAAGAAACCCTACAACTAAAATTAAACAAAACAAAAACCCAAAACCCAACCATAAAACCAATTCTAAGACAGCCCAAAACCGACTCCCACTACAAGTTACTGGCAGGTCAGGTGTTAATCCTTTTAATACATCAATCCTCCATTGAGTAAAAGAAAAAAACAAAATGCAAACATATTAAAAAAAACCCATCAAAGTCAGTAAAAAATAAATGCAATCCCAAATTAAAAAGAAGAAATAATACCTTATCCTTAAATCTTAAATCCTCCTAAAAACTATTAAAAACCCCTCTTTTTTATAGCACATAAAAGTTTAAAAAAATAATCAAATAATATCAAACAAATACCTGCATAATAAAATAAAGAAATGTTAAACTTTCTATAATTTCATAAAAAGTTTAAAAAGGAAAAGAAAAAAACCATCATCCAATACCTCCAAGATAAAACCTCTATTCCGGAAGATAAAAATAATTTAAAAGTAAATAATAAAAATTTTTACCTTTAAACAATTCATTTTTAAAACAATACCTTATAAGTCAGCATGACCCATCAACAAGCTGTAAAAAGGCTTGTAGCAATAAAAAAAACTTCACAACATCTAAGTTTCCCAGACAACTCTATTCATGATAAAATTAAGAACCACAAAAAAACTTATTTTTTCCTCTTGTAAAAAAACTCCAGAAGTTTAACAAGAAAAACTTCTCTCCCAAAGTAATCTGAAAAAAAGATTATTCTGGAAATAGTAAACTAACAATAAATTTTAAATATAGTTTCTTCACATTGTCAGAAAAAGTTGTAAAGAAAAAAATATATTAAAGTGTTTAATTCTTACTACTTTCTTCTTTTTAAATTTATTTTTAATAAAATTTTCCTTATACACTTTTAAAATTTTAGGCCTACTTTACCTTTCTTTTAATCCTATCTCACAACAAAATAATACATAAATAATTAATTGACAGTAAAACCCACCACATTCATCAATCCATTAACAAAGAAATCTCAAGAATAGAAAAATCTTAAACTAAAAAATTAAACACATTACAATGTCAGAACAAGCATTCGACAAAGTTTTTCTGATTTTCTAAGTTGCCAGTTAAGGCTGTTTTGTTGTTTTGAGCTCCTGAGAATCTCCAGTCGATATTTCTCCAGGGAGTCCACCTCACAGTACACAAGCAATTGTAAATCCTTTAAAATGTCTCCAGAGAGAGTTTTTTAGTGGATGGGAGTCAGGGCTTGTCTCTCCTGCTTGGCACAGCCCAGGCAGGGCTTTCCCAGCCATATTCCACACTCCATTTCCCAGCTGGAGCCACTGGTGCCTCTGAGTTGTGCTACCCCAGCCCCAGGAATGCTCTCCTTGTCTGCCTATTCCCCCACGGTCTCTGGGCAGGGATGGCCTCAGTGGGAGCTGCTGACATCCTCAGCAACTTGGAGGCTGCTGCTGAATTTTCCTGCTCCAGAGGCTTGTTCAGTCTTCAGCTCTTCAGTGCAGGAATTCAGTGTCCCAGGGATCATTAACATTGAGAACACCTTAAAAAGCCACGTCCCTGGGAATAATTTGATTCTAATTTTCAAATCTTTTCTGGTTAATTAGATGAATTCCAGTAGTGCATTCAAACTAAATAGATTCTATTTAAAAAGACAGTGAGAAAAGTTTTCTTAGCTCAAGTTTAGGGGTTTTTCCCTGTCAATTTATTGATATGTGCAGTCTCCAGCTGACATTGAATCCAAGTACCTCCTCATCCAGTTTGAATAGATATGAAAATCAAGACCCTTCATGGCTGAGAATCAATCAGACTCTGTCCCTAACCCCACCCCACCATTTCCCCCATCCAAGCCCTGGCCCTCAGAGCAGCCTTGTGCAAATCTGAGCTCCCTCCAGTTCAGGCTGCACCTGCAGCTTTCAGCTCCTTTGCTCCAACTCCCACCTAATTTCCTTGGAGAAGTAGCTGCCCGAGACACAATGGGATATTCATTTATTGTCAGCCAACAAACCCATGGGAGCCGAGGTGTGTGCTGGAATTCAATGCTCACTTATCCCACACCAGGAGGGAAATCCCACCCTGCATTTCCCTCCTGCAACCTTGGTCTCCAGCACAGCCATGGAGCCTCTTTGGCTCTGGACTGTTCCTGCAGCCCCCAAGGGCAGCTGAGCTCTGCCTTTGGCACAGTCAGGCCTGGCCAGCACAGGCCATGCTCAGCAATTTCTTGTGTGTGCCTGGCCTTGCTGTCAGCCCCAGCAGCGGATGCGTGGCCCCTTTGTGGCCCCGTGCTGACTCAGCCATGGTGGCCCAGCCCCTGTGCAGGCCCAGCCCAGGCCAGGAGCATTGCGGCTGGGAACGGCTCCTGTGCCGTGGTGCCCACAGCAGCCTTGGGGCTCTGTGCCCCATGACCTCCCTGCTGGGCAGCCTCTGGCAGCTCCTGCAGAGCCTGTGGCACCTGTGGGGCTGCACAGACAGCCCTGCCCCAGGCTCTGCCAGCCACTGGGCCAGCAGAGAGGCAGCCAGGGCTGGCCATGGCCGGGAACAGGCCCTGAGCCCCGCAGGAGGATGGAGCTGGGCCACAGCTAAACTCAGCCCAGGCCAAAGCTGGGCTCAGCTGCCAGGGCTGCCAACACATGGGCACAGAAGCTGATGCTGACAAATGTCCTGGGGCCACCTCCCTGCTCTGTCCATGCCACCAAGGGCACAGAGCAGCCTCCTCTCTGGGCCATTTGCCTATTTGCAATGCCTTGCACAGGCACTGGCCCTGCCCCACAAGCCTGGCCTTGTTCCTGCCCCTGCATGCTCAGCCAGGCTGATATGGACACTGATGGTTTCTGGGCCAGCCTCTCAGAGCCCAGCCAAGCTCCCTGCAAGCTCTGCCAGCTGCCCTGAGCTCTGGGCAGCACCAAGGGCCTCTCCCCAGCCCAGCCCAGCCCAGCCCAGCCGGCTCTGGCCCCACAGCTCTGCTCAGGCCAGGCTGCTCTGGGCACTGCCCCACGGCCTCAGCCCCTGGCAAGGGCACAGCAGCAGCTGCAGCTGCCACAGGACTCAGCCCCAGCCATAGGGGAAGGTGCTTGGCCAAGGCCAAAGGAGGCTCCCTGGCTGCCCTGCTCCCCTCGGGCTGAGGTGCTGAGAGCTCTGCAGCCCCCGCTCCCATCCAATCTGCCCAGGGCAGCACAAGAGCCCTGGCCCTTGGGGCCCTCAAGAGCTGCTCCTGCTGCAGGCCCAGGGCCCATCCCAGAGCTGGGGCAGCCAAAAAGCTGTGCCCACTTCTGTTCATTGCTGCTCTGATGGGGATGGATCCTCAGCCACTTGGAGGTTGATGATGAGTTTTACTATTCCAAAAGCCTGTTCTTTCTTGTGCTCTTCACTTCATGAATTCACTGAAAAAGGCTCAGAAACATTTCTTCAGAACAGCAGAAGAAGAAAAGCCCATGGGTGTTACTGAAGTTTTCAATTCTTCTGTGGCAAATTAGACACATTGCAGTAATGTATTCAAGTTGAATATATTAAAAAAAAAAAAAAACAAAACAGAGAGGACTGTTTTCTCATATTTTCTTTTCCTTTTTATATTTTTGTATCAGCAATGTTCAATTGATATTGACCCCCAGCAACTCCTAATGTAGTCTGAATAGATAAGAAGATCAAACTTTTCATGGCTGCCAATCAAGATTTTGTCCCCACCCCCTCCCCACCATTTCCCTCATCCAGCCCCTGGCACTCCTATTGATCAGGAACTGTTTGGGCAGCATCACACCAGGATCTTTTCTCCTGAGCAATTTAGAAGGTTCACCTTCTCCACATTTTGCTGCTTTGGAATGTGATTTGAATAATTGTTTACGCAGCAGATGAAATTGTTCTTACTTGATGACCAATCACAGGTCCAGTTTTGTTTGGACTCTGGTCAGTCACAAGATTTTCATAACATTCTATTCCTCTACTTTCTAGACTTCCAATAAAATCCTTTTTCCATTCTTTTAGTTTAGATTTAATATATCATTTTATTTTATTATAATATATATCATAAAATAATAAATCAGCCTTCTGAAATATGGAGTCAAGATTCTCATCTCTTCCCTCGTCCTGGGACCGCTGCTTTTAGTTTAGTTTTAATATATAATTTTATTTTATTATAATATATATCATAAAATAATAAATCAGCCTTCTGAAATATGGAGTCAAGATTCTCATCTCTTCCCTCGTCCTGGGACCGCTGCGAACATCACCACACAGGACCAGGGCAGTGAATCTTCCCCTGTGCTTTGCACTGGTTGGGCAGCACCTCGAGTGCTCTGTCCAGGTCTGAGCCCCGCACATTAGGAAGGACATGGAGGGGCTGGAGTTTGTCCAGAGAAGGCAACAAAGCTGGGGAGGAGTCTGGAACACAAGTCCTGTGAGGAGCAGCTGAGGGAGCTGGGGTTGTTTATCCTGGAGAAGAGGAGGCCCAGGGGAGACCTCATCACTCTCTACAACTCCCTGACAGGGGGATGCAGCCAGGTAGGGATCAAGCTCTTTTCCCAGGGAACAGTGACCGGACAACAAGACACAGCCTTCAGCTGCTCCAGGGGATATTTAGACAGGACATTAGGAAATATTCTTCATACAAAGGGTGATTGGGCATTGCAATGGACTGCCAAGAGAGGTGAGTGACTCACCATCCCTGGAAGTGTTTAAGGAAAGACTGGATGTGGCACCCAGTGCCATGGTCTGGGTGACAAGGTGGTGTTGGGTGCCAGGATTGACTTGATACTCTCCAAGGTCTTTTCCAGTCTGGTTGATTCTCTGATGATTGTGACAGTGCAGGGCCCTGGGGAAGCAAGGGGCCATTGTGACACTGCGGGGCCTGGTAGCACTAAGAGGACCATGGTGACACTGTGTACGACATGGCAGCACAGAGGCAAGGAGCCACTGTGACACTGTGGGGCTAAATGGAAGCAAGAAGTCCATTGTGTCAGTCTGGGTCCTCCTGGAACCATGGAGGATACTGTGACCCTGCTGGGCCTTTTGGAACCTAGGGGCCATTGTGAGACTGTGGAACCAAGGAGAGCATTGTTGCACTGCCAGACCTCATGGAATCGAGGAACCACTGTGACACTGCAGGGTCTTGGAGGACCACGGTAACATTGTGACACTGCAGGGCCCAAGGATCCAAGAAAGCTGGGGACACCAAGGTGCTCCCATGGAACCAAAGTGACATTGTGGCACTGGGAAGCCTCATGGAACCATGGAGATCATTGGAACACTCTGGGGCCTCATAGAACTATAGTGAAACCAAGCTGGCTAGGAGTGTTGATCTGCTGGATGGTAGGTAGGCTCTGCACAGGGCCTAAATCCAACAAGGTGAGGTTTAACAAGTCCAAGTGCCGGGTCCTGCACTTTGGCCAAAACAACCTCTGCAGCACTACAGGCTGGGGACAGAGTGGCTGGACAGCAGCCAGGCAGAAAGGGACCTGCAGGGACAGATGGACAGCAGGCTGGACATGAGCCAGCAGTGTGCCCAGGTGGCCAAGAAGGCCAATGGCTCCTGGCCTGGATCAGGAATGGTGTGGCCAGCAGGAGCAGGGGAGGGATTCTTCCCCTGCGCTCAGCATGGGTTGGGCAGCACCTCAAGTGCTGTTTGCAGTTCTGGGCCCCCAAATTTAGGAAGGACATGGAGGGGCTGGAGTGTGTCCAGAGAAGGGAAACAAGTCTGGAGAGGGATTTGAAACACAAGTCCTGTGAGGAGTGGCTGAGGGAGCTGGGTTGCTTATCCTGAAGAAAAGAAGGCTCAGGAGAGACAAGACAATGTCAGGGCACAGGATGGACTTGATGATCTCCATGGCATGTTCCACCCTTGCTGATTATGGGATTCTCTGGAACGACCCTTGGAGCAGTTGCAGGATGAGCCCTGGGCCTCCTCTGCAGAAGCTCCAGCAGCCCAGGTCCCTCAGCTTCTCCTGCCAGCCCCAAAGCCCATCCTGTCAGTCCTGCAGAGCCTCTGCAGCTCCTCCTCATTGCCCAGAACAGGGAGCCTCAGAGCCAGACACAGCAGCCCAGATGTGCCCCCCTGGCCTGGGGTGCCTCTGGCAAGGGAGCAGCACCAGACACTGCAGGAGCCTGCAGACAATTCCTGCAGCAGATCATCCTGTAGGATGATCCTGCTCCCCAAGGGGCGTTCCCTTGGTGCCAAGTCAGGAAGTGCAATGGGGAGTGGGGCCGGAGAGGAAAGGGCAAACACAGATGGCCTGTTTGCAGAGAAGGGAACAGGGATGGGCAAGAGGAAGAAATTTAGACAAAGGAATGAAAAAGAAAGCAAAGGTGAAGCAAAGAAAATGCTCAGGGCAGTTTGGGGGGTGGCTGGCAGGCAACCCTGGCTCTGAGCAACAGCATGTGCAGTGGCACAGGAAACTCCCAGCTGATAGGAACAAACTTTCTGGCTGACTGCAGAGGCCAGGACAAAGCTGAGGGGTTTCCCTGGTGTCTCACAGCCCTTACGGGCCCCAAGGGATGATGGCTTTTGTGCTCCCTCACGTTCATGTCCCCACACCAACAGCATGGGGGTGCTCCTGCCTGCTGTGTGCAATGCAAATCGAGGCTCCGGAGCCAGTGCTGCCGTGTCTGTGCCTGCAAGGATGGGGAACCTGTGTGAGCTGGGGGGAGAGGCCAGGGCTGCAGAGGGGGGATGTTGTTGGCAGCTCCATGAGGACGCTCTAGGACGCTGCCCTGGGCTGTCCAGAGCACTTGTGATGGATCAGTCCCTTCTCTGCTGCTCCTTCCTGTCTCCCCCAGGGCTCTTACAGAGCCCCAGCCATGCTCTTTGCCCCCAGCCTGCCCACGGCCAGCCTGGGGCTGCTCACGGGGGTTTTCTGTGCTGAGCATTGGCCTGGGTGTGTTCTTGAGAGTGCCTGGGCAAGGAACCTCAGCCCCCATGGCCTGGCCTGAGGCATCAGCGCTGCCCCAGCAGTGCCCATGGCCTGTCCCTGCTGCAGCCCCGGCACTGCCAACCCCAGGGCTGTGCCCAGCCCCGAGAGCACTCAGGCCCTACAGCAACACCAAGGCCACCCGGACAGCGGGGCAGGGCCACAGCAGCAGCACTGGCAACACCAAGGGCTGCTGCTGCTGGGCACAACTGCTGGGCCAGCCCTGATCTGCCCCAGATTTGCACACAGACATTGCTGCTGCAGCAGCAGAGAAAGCAACATAAGGGCATTTCTGCAGAAAACTCTGCTGGGAGTTCCTTTAGTTCCTTTAAAGCCACTGAGAGTGCAGCCCCTCGTTGACACAGGCTGTGGTCACAGGGCAGGTGGAGAGAAACAAAATGAGAATTGGTAAAAACAGTGACAATTTTGTGCAAAATATTAATACCTAAAACAAAGGAAAAATTACCACCACAACCAAACCAAAAAGAAGTATTTAAGATGATTTTTATTTCAAGTGTTTTGCAGAAATTGACCAGCATTTTAATGTTTTAGAAAGCATCCACTCATCAGTCTCCTCACTTCAGCCTTGAGTTCCTGGTTCCTCAGGCTGTAGATAAGGGGATTCAGAGCTGGAGGCAGCACCGAGTACAGAAATGACAGGGCCACATCCAGGGATGGGGAGAACATGGAGGGGGGCTTCAGGTGAGCAAAGATAACAGTGCTGAGAAACAGAGAGACCACAGCCAGGTGAGGGAGGCAGGTGGAAAAGGCTTTGTGCCGTCCATGCTCAGAGGGGATCCTCAGCACTGCCCTGAAGATCTGCACATAGGAGAAAACAATGAACAGAAAACAACTAAATGATAAACAGGCACTAGCAACAATGAGCCCAAATTCCCTGAAATAGGATTTTGAGCAGGATAGCTTGAGGATCTGTGGGATTTCACAGAAGAACTGACCCACGGCATTGCCATGGCAAAGGGACAGGGAAAATGTATTGGCTGTGTGCAGCAGAGCAGTGAGACAGGCACTGGCCCAGGCAGCTGCTGCCATGTGGGCACAAGCTCTGCTTCCCAGGAGGGTTCTGTAGTGCAGAGGTTTGCAGATGGACACGTAGCGGTCATAGCACATGATGGTCAGGAGATAAAACTCTGCTGACATGAAGAAGAGGAGGAAAAAGAGCTGAGCAGCACATCCTGTGTAGGAGAAGGTTGTGGTGTCCCAGAGGGAATTGTGCGTGGCTTTGGGGACAGTGGTACAGATGCAGCCCAGGTCAGTGAGGGCCAGGTTGAGCAGGAAGAAGAACATGGTCGTGTGCAGGTGGTGGCCGCAGGCTATGGCACTGATGATGAGGCCGTTGCCCAGGAGGGCAGCCAGGGAGATGCCCAGCAAGAGGCAGAAGTGCAGGAGCTGCAGCTGCCGCATGTCTGCCAATGCCAGCAGTTGGAATTGGCTGATGGAGCTGCTGTTGGACATTTGCTGTGCCTTGGCATGGGGATCTGTAAAAAATGTAATCATGGAATAGTTGGGTTTGGAGAGGACTTTAAATATCCCAGCACAGCCTGGGGTCACTTTCCCCCCACTGCCTGCCCAGGGCTCTGATGCCTGGAGCTGTCCCTGCTAGCAGCTGCTTCCCTATGCCCAGAGCTGAGCCCTGCCAGTGCTGCCAGAGCCCAGCCCAGCCCTGCGGGCTCAGCTCTGCCCTGCAGACACCTCCTAGCTCAGGCGCTGCCCAGGGACAGCTCTGGCTCTGCAGGAATTCTGATAGGAATGTCAGAGCAACCCTGAGGAGGCTGGAAAAGCAATACTGATGGTGACTCTAAGGGCTCATTTCTGTCACTGCCTGGTTCATTCAGATTTGTGAGATTATTTTTTTTTAATTCTCAACCTGAACTGAGAGATGGAGATCTATGTGCACTTTCCCATCCAGGAAACCCAGAGCAGTACATTAAAAAAGCAGGATTTTCCATTTTATGCAGCCCCTGCCTTGCTATGCTCTCTGTATAACCTACTTAGAAATGTCGTGCAGTTAAATGCCGTGCTGGGAGCAGTCCTGAAGAATGCAGCATCCTCACCACACAAGGAGAACACTTCCAAGCCTTACCAGCTGTCTCCTCCCACCCAGATCTTGTCCCCCACTGCTGGGAGCAGCTGCCAGGGCTGGCTGAGAGCTGTCCCTGGCAGGCAGCAGAGTCCCTGCCCCATCACAGCGCCCTGGGCTGCAGGACCCTGCTCTGCAGGACAGCCATGGGCACCCCTGGCTGCTCTGCACAAGAGACAATCAGAGAATGTACTCACAGGGTCTGTAGGCATTGGGATGTTCCAGCTTCAGGAGATCACTCCAGGAGCTGCAGCTGCATTGTCCTGCAGCCAGAGGTTCCTGTGCCAAGAGCTGGCAGAGATTCTGCCCCAGGCACTTCTCAGCACCTTCCCAGCCCTGAATGATTGAAGCTCTCTGTGCCTCTGTGCTGTGCCCAGGGTGGCTGCAGGCAGTGTCCCAGCCCTGCTGGGCTGGCAGAAGAGCTCCTCATCAAGAGAAATATGCTTTTGAAGCTTTCTTTGGTTACCGGGAGCTGTCTCTGTGCTGGGAGCCCAGCCCATCTCAGCAGCACAGACACAGCACAAGGACTTTAATGAGCCTCTGGGGCTTTGTGGCCCTGAACATCAGTCCCTGAGAGGGAGCTGAAGAAACTTCTCCAGAACTCCAAGGCAGAATCCAACTCCAAACTTTCTTGGACTTTTAATGGGTCCCAGTGAGGGACACAACTGAGAACGTGTCTCCAGGCCCCAGGCAGAGCAGAGAACTGGAGGCAGTGATGACAGGTGAGGACAAAGAGAAGCCAAGTCTTGGTGCCCTGGGGCACAGCAGCAGGGTCTGTGCCACCAAGGGCTGTGAGGAGACACCTTGTCCTGTGGCCCTGGGCCCTCCTGGCACAGTCCCAGCCAGGCTGGGCACTGTCATCCCCTTGTCCTGCCCTCAGCATCCCCCCTAGCCCACATCCCAGTGGCCTCAAGGATCTGCTGGAAGGAGTCCATGGGGAGCCTTGCTCTGGAATGGCCCTTGTGTGTGAGGGGGGGGGCTCCTTAATGCTCCCAGGGACTGGAGGTTTTCCAAAGTCTTTGGGTTTGGCTTTTGCCTTGGAGTCTGTGTGATAAGTGTGTGCAATCATGGCCTCCAGTTTTCTGCTGTAATTTGTCCCTGGAGAGGCTTTGTCAGTAACAACACTAAGTGAGCTCATTAATACTTCAAGTACTTCAGTTATTTGAAGGTACTTGGTGTTTCCCTTTTGATACAGACTCTGTGAGAGATTTGTGCAATCATGGCCCCAATTATCTGCTTTAATGGGTCCCTTGAAGCTTTGTACTGACACTCAGTGGGGCTCGTTGATACTTTGAGATACTCAAGGTTTTTTAAGTCCTTTGAGTTTTCCCTTCCACACTGAGTCTCTGAGAGGTTTTTGTGCCATCCTGGCCTCCAATTCTCTCCTCCAAGGACTCCATGAGGAACCTGTGCTGGGGATGGACCTCAGTGGGACCCATTCATGCCTCCAGACACTTTGGGGTTTTCTTCTGACTTTGACTTTTGGAAAGTTTTGTGCAATCTCCTCTCAGGCCCTGGGTTCAAGGGCTCAGCTTCAAATGCTCTATGGGGCTCATTAGGATCAAGAAATTCCTGACAAGCCATGTCTCTGCCTTGATTTCCCTCTGTTGTAGTGCAGTTGATTAGGAAGGTTTCCTTCTGCAGGTATGGAGAAATATTTCAAAGAGCTTCTCAGAAATAGGTATTCTTTTTTTGAGCAGTGTTTTTTGTTACTTTTTTTATTACATAAGATGTTATCAATAGAGAAGTTGGCCATATTTTCTAAAAGGCTTCAGAGTTCACAAGTTGGGCTAGTTGCTGCCAGGGTGGAGTTCTATCCATTTATTATTGTAGTCACCTGTCATTTTTGTTAACTACCTGTTCTTAATGGTTAAGAATTCCCCCTTTTGTCGAATGGCACCCTGCTGCTTCCTGGAGGATGGCATCTGGATGGTGAAAAGGAGGGGACATCGCGGTTGGCATTCAAATGATATTGGGGCTACCATGGAAATGAAGTAACCCCTCACCGAACGTAACAAAAACCCCTAAAAACAATGAGCCAACACGGAATTGAGATATTGAAGTGCTGTCTAGGCATGAGGAACAGAATCCACCATCGGCTAAGACCCTTTATACCCCTCACCCTGACCTAAAAAGATGTCGGCTGAACAGAGGGATGTTGCGGTGTGTCATAAACTTCCTTCCCCAGGTGTGCCTATACCTCTCTCCCTTCCCCCTTGCCCCCATGCTGAGTGAGTCCTGTCTATCAGGCTTAACATACCAGCAAGGCGTCGTGTGGTTGGTCAAGTTCAAAGGATGCCCCTCAGGCCTGGGGGTCATTGGCCTGTCTAGGTGTCCCTTGTCCCTTGAGACCCTGCCCCTTCCACCTGGTTGGTGCTCATCTGTCCCCTCCCCTTCCCTTTCCCTGAGCTTAAAAGGTGAATCGGGCCATGCGGTCAGGATTCTGTTGGAGCAGTTGCCTACATTCAGACCTCTGTAACCATGGAATAAACCTCTGGATTTAACCCCTCCAGCAGAATCCATCTCTTTTTCTCTTCACCATCGTCTGAAGTCTTCCTCCTGAGGTAAACGGAGTTCCTAACAAGCCTGGACTTGTTCAGTGCCCAGCTGCAATCTCCAGCAAGCCAAGGTATCTCTGGGGTGACACACCACAGTGGCTGCCTTTGGCCTAGCAGCAAGGGTCAGACTGGCCCAGGCACTATCTAACTGGTAATATTGGGATTCTTATTCCAATAGAGGACCTCAAATGTCAAACATAAAAACTGGGAATCTCCTGATGCTCTTGAGAGGACGTGTCACTCCTGGAAGCAGCGGTGGCATGAGACCAGTCGGTTTTTCCCATGCAAGCTGATTTTTAATAAAGGCATTAAAAGAAGAAAGATCTCCTGCCCTATTTATTTCAGCTTGGCACTCGTCTGGGATAGCCATGCCTGAAGAGGACACCAGGACTTGGATGGCCGCCCACAATGGACCTCCAGGACAGCTGGCTATCAGGACCAGAGAAGATTGGCTTAGTACCAGTGACGCAGAGGAGCGCCTGACTGGTGAGAGTGTCCAGTGGCAGGAGTAGGGGGCAAGCGTGTGTGAGTGAGACAGGGGCCGGCAGCTTGGACCCTCGGCCTGAATATGGACCCCTTAGTACTGGGGTTCCGAACCCCTGTGAGGGGACCAGTCGGGAAAGGGGGGAAGTGAGTGGAATTAGTGTGAGTGAGTCGCCTCCTAAGCAGTAAAGAGGGCCCCCCGCCGGGCATGTGGAGGAAATAGTAGTATGAGTGGCACACACCCCAAAAGTCCTGACAGGGGGAAGTCAGGCAAATCACAAGTCCCGAGAAGGATTCAGGCAAGCCCACAAGTCCTGCAGGCAAATTAAGTCCTTACAAAGGAGATCAGGCACAAGTCTTGGTGGGGGAAGCCAAGATCTCAAGTTTTTGAAGTTCTGATACTTAAGTCCTGATACTTAAGCATTAGGGAAATTAGGCAAACTAGAAATCAGGCAGTACTTTTCTTTTAAAGTCCTGCAGAAAGGGGTCAGGCAAATCTGAAGTTCAGTGGAGGAAGCAAAGACTCCTCAAATAAGATTTTTCTTGAGTCGCTTTTTAGTACATTCTTTTCGAGTAGAGGCACCTTTGTGATTTTTTCTGTTGAGGCCGAAAAAATGGGAGGATGTAGTAGTAAGAAGAGAGGCAAAAGACTGAGGAATATACCCCCCTCATAGTCCCTTAGGTCAACTGCTAGAGAGATGAGAATCTATAGAGGCTGTGGAGGGATTAGATAAGGTTAAGATGATTCATTACTATGTAGAAGTCTGGCCAGAGTTAGATGTGCAAGGAGGATGGCCGGGGTGTAGGACAAAAGACCAGTGGATGTGTCAACAATTGAGTCACTATCTGACAGCTCGAGGAGATACTGATCCCGAGCAATTATTATAAGTGGCTTGTTGGCTAAAGAGTGCTATTGGGGATGAAGGTGTGTGAATTTGTAAGGTGCAGAGGAAGAAAGAGGGGAATGAAAGAGGGGATGCTGGAGTTAGAGAGAGTAGTAAAAGGTGGGACCTCCTGGACTACTGGCCTCCTGATTCCCCCTCCACCTTATCATCCTCTTCCTCAGGCACCTCAAATGGCAGATCTGGCATTTCCCCCGGCTGCCATCCCATTACTGTCTGCTCTAATTCCTTCTTCTACCTCGTTGGCTTCCTCTGTGGTAGACCCTGTATCTCCCCTGGTGGCCACTCCCTCACCACCCTCCTATGGCTCCTCCAGTTTCTTCTGCACCAGTACAAGTGCCTACTCCACTTGTTTCACTCTCCACCCCTTCTCCAGCTCAACTTAACATGCACTCAGGCTCTTCTCCCCCTCCTACTGCTGTCCCTTTACCTCCTCCTAATTGGGATACAAGTGTTCTCCCAGCTCCAAAACAAAGAGATGTGAGAAAACTCCTAGGTGTGTTTGGATACTGCAAGTTATGGTTAGATCAATACACATGAAGTGCAAAATTTTTATACAGTAAGTTAGTAGGTCCAGACCTCATAATTTGGACAGCAGAAGTGGATCAACAACTGGAGAGCTTAAAAGACAAGTCATCTTCTGCCCCAGTCCTAAGCTTGCCAGACCAGAGGAAGGGCTTTTATCTGTTTGTGAGTGCTGATGAGAGTATAGCCTTTGGTATACTAACTCAAGAGTAGGGAAGCTGCAGGAAACCTGTGACTTACATCTCCAAGTTGTTACATTCAGTGGCTAGAGGCTAGCCAGTTTGTATACAAGCAGTAGCAGTGACTGCTATCCCGACAGACGAGACCCAAAAATTGACCTTACAAGGAAAAATTAAAGTACATATTCTTCACGATCTTAAAAAAGTGCTGAAACAGAGAGCTCAGCAGTGGCTAACCAATGCAAGAATATTAAAATATGACATAATACCAATGAACACAGATGATTTAGAATTCATCACATCAAATGCCCTCAATCCAGTACAATTCCTTATGGGAGAGCCTATAGAAAATTTAGAACATGATTGTCTTGAATTGATTAACCTCCAAACAAAACTAAGAGAGGATTTAGAAGATCAGCCTCTAGCAACTGGAAGAATCGTGTTCACAGATTGCTCTTCGAGCGTAGTAGATGGAAAAAGAGCTTCAGGTTATGCCATCATAGATGGAGAAATTTTACAAATTGATGAAAAAGGGAAATTACCCCCAAACTGGTCAGCCCAAAGTTGTGAAATATATGCCCTGAGAAGAGGATTAGACTTACTGGAGGGAGACCACAGAACCATTTTTACAGATTCCCAATAAGCATTTGGGATAGTTCACAGATTTGGGAAAATACAGGAGCAGCCTGGATATCTAAGCTCAAAAGGAAAAAGCTTAGCCCATGAGAACCTGGTCAAGTCCGTATTAGAATTATTACAGAAACCAACAGAAATAGCAGTGGTTCATATAAAAAGGCAGCAAAAAGGAGACAATTTTGAAGTTAGAGGAAACTGATGGGCTGATCAGATAGCAAAAGAAGCAGCTTTAGAACCAGGGGATCCAGTGAAAGTTTTTAAAGCAGAGAGCACAACTGACAGGGGAAAAAGAAGAGAGGAACCCATATTTAGTGAAAAGGAATTGGAAGTTATAAAAGATTTGAAGTTACACCAAAGGCAATGAGGGAAGTGGTTAACCTCGGACAGATGGGTGTTTTTAAACAAAGCACTTATTCAGACAGTGCTAACTACATAAATTGACCCACTGCGGAGTCCAAAGACTATGTGATCATTTCCTAAGAAATAACCTGTGCATAGATGTAAATGACCTAGCAAAAGCAATTACAAAAAGGTGTTTAATTTGTCAAAAGGTGAACCAGAAGGTTATGAGAAAAGTAGCAGCCAGAGGGAGGGAATTAGCTCTGTTGAAGATTGCAATGCAAGATGTTTTCAATTACCATCTGTATGGCAGATTATCTTTTGTCAAGTGGGCAGTTTGCTTTATCTCTCTCTTTGAGTGACCACATTCACACCTTCCTTGTGAGGGGACATCTGCTGATAACAGATTATTGAATGTCACTGCATAACTGATAAGAACTATAGCATCCCATAGTGAGATGCTCCGCACAGAGGGAGGAGCCAAGCATTGCTACCCAGATATAATCCATAAGTTTTTGAGACACCAGCATGGCTTTCTCCACGGGATTCCCCAGAGGAACAGCAGCTGTCTCTTCCACTGAATCTTCAGAGGACGAATACATCCTTCTCTACAGATCCCCCTTGCTCCAACAGAACCACACCTGACGCTTCAGGAGGGCTGCAGCCACATTTCCAATTGGACTGCCACCAACACCCTGACCCACAGGGTGTCAGGTTGAGTTCTGACTCTGTCAGTGTTGTTCTAGTGTACTGCATTGATTATTTTATTCTTTTTTTTTTCTTTTCCCTATTAAAGAACTGTTAATTCCTGCTCCCATAATTTTGCCTGAGGGCCCCTTAATTTAAAATTTATAGCAATTTGAAGGGGTGGGGAGGGTTTACATTCTCCATTTCAGGAGAGGCTCCCGCCTTCCTAAGCAGACTCCTGTCTTTCCAAACCAAGACAGATTTTGGTGCCCAACGTGCAGCTCGAGGGCACAGAAACAAAAAAGGGAATAACAGTTCTTGAGTAATCTATTTTTTTTTTTGTGTGTGTGGCTATAGAAGCCTTATTAAGTGACCCCATGTGGTCCAGCTTGCCCTGGTTTGGGTGGCACGTGATCGTGGCTGTATTTCTCCCATTTGTGGGCCCTTATCTAAACATGGGTCCTATAACCAAGGATACTGTGGCTGTTACCTGATTTGTTTTATGGGTGAATAAGGTGAGGAATTAATGGATTTTTAACTTCCTCTGGAAAGCAGGCACATGGTTTCACAGCTATCACACACTAACTGTAGGTTTTTGGAGTTACTTTAATAATGGCACTTGCTCTAAAGAAATGACACCGGGCAAAAATCTTCTCCCAACTCTTTAACCATCTTTTTGAGTCTGCCCCACCAGTTTTTGAAGGGTTCAGATCCACTCTAAATATTAATAATATCATACAGTGGCTGGTGTTGCTGATAGGCCTGCTCTATTTAGCATTTAATGGAAAGAAGAGACTAATCTGGATAACCACCCTGACACCTACCCCAAAACCTAACACCCCACCAGAGTCTAGGGATGCTGCTGCCCCAGAGCCTGACCCTGCCCCACAGCCGACCTCAGATACAAATCACCCAGATTGGGTGGAGGGTCTGGTGAAGGAGATGGGCCAGATGCTGAAGGAATACTTTCCCAGCTGGTCAGAAGCCCTCCCCCTGCCTTGAAGAGGGAGAGTCTAATAGTGCAGCAGCGGAACCCACAGATGTTACAACTGTCCCGGTTCCAGCTGAATTGCAAAGGCAAACACAGCCAACAGCAGTTGCCCCTGTAGAAACATGGAGATCTAAGATGAAAGCAGAGCACCCAGATAGGGGAGGGCCCTCAACTCACAGGGGAGCCAGAGGATGCGATCATTGCTAAGTCCCTGACGTACGAAAGTCTCCATAATCTGCACCAAGACATTGTATGACGGAGATGTGAGGCTTGTACAACCTGGCTACTTTGGGTCTGGGATCTTATGGGTAGAGGTGTGCAGCTGGATGGTGGTGAGGCAAGGAATTTGGGACCCTTGACCCAGGACTCAGGGATCAATCAGGTTTTTGTAAGGGAGCCAGGGTCCCTTTCCCTCTAGGAGTGGCTTTTAATAAGTGTCAGAGAGAGGTTTGTTCACAGGGAAAGAATGGAGGACCAGCACCATAGAATGCGCTGGAAGACTCTTGAGGAAGGGATCCAACAGCTGAGAGAAGTGGCAGTATAGGAGGTACTCTTTGGGAGGTATGGACAGCATGATAATGACCCCAACAATGTCAGATGCACAAGGCAAATGTTGTGGAGTCTGGCAAATCTGGGACCATCTCAATACACCACCTTTATTGCAACGATTAATGCCCATACCAACCAAGAGACAGTGGGTTCTGTGGCCAACAAGCTTAGGAATTATGAAAGTATGATCAACGGCCCGATGCAAGCTCATGTCTTTGTGCCGTGGTCCAAGAACTCAGAGAGGAGATGAGGGAGATGAGGGAGGAGGGGAGGAGGAACAGTACCCTCATTGCACCAGTGCAAGTCACAGGCCCCAGAGTCAGAGTCCAACGTTCCCCAACTACAGAGAGAGGGTACACCCCATGGGCTGATCTGTGGTTTTTTCTACATGACCATGGGGAAGATATTGGAAGGTAGGATGGAAAACCCACTTCTGTCTTGGCAGCATGGGTGCATCAACTCAAGGAGGGAAACAATAACCAAGGGAACTCCAGTAAAGTGAAGGTAGCCTCAGCCTCCCATGACTGAGCTTCTGAGATCTGTCAGATACCCTGGAAGGTACCTCTACCATGTATACCCAGGGTTAGAGGGGCCCTGCCTCTAGCCAGGGAGAGGCACGGGAAAACTGGATCTTCTGGACAGTGTTGATCAGATGGCCTGGCACAACAGAACTACAAAAATATGATGCTTTAGTTAATACTGGTGTGCAGTGTACCCTAAATCCATTGGGACATGTGGGGGTGGAACCTGTTTCCATTGAGGGGGTGACGGAGGATCACAGCAATTGACCCTGTTGGAAGCCGAGGTGAGGCTGGCTGGAAAAGAGTGGCAGAAACATCCTATTGTTACTGGCCCAGAGGCCCCGTATATTCTGGGCATAGATTTCCTCCGGAATGCCTATTACAAAGACCCAAAGGGACTCAGATGGGCTTTAGGCATAGCTGCTGTAGAGGCAGAAAACATCAAGCAGTTGAATACCTTACCTGGACTGTCAGAAAACCCATCTGCAATAGGTCTCTTGAAGGTGGAAGAGCAACAAGTGCCAGTTGCCACCTCAACAGTGCACTTCTGGCAGTATCGGACGAATCGAGATACTGTGATCCCCATCTACAAAATGATCCATGAGCTGGAGATCCAAGGGGTGGTCAGCAAGACCCACTCACCCTTCAACAGCCCCATCTGGCCTGTGCGCAAGTCCGACAGAGAATGGAAATTGACTGTGGACTATCGTGCATTGAATGAAGTGACTCCACCGCTGAGCGCTGCTGTGCCGGACATGCTGGAACTCCAGTATGACCTGGAGTCCAAGGCAGCAAGGTGGTATGCCACTATAGACATTGCTAATGTGTTTTTCTCCATTCCTCTGGCAGCAGAATGCAGGCCTCAGTTTGCTTTCACCTGGAGTGGCGTGCAGTACACCCGGAATCAACTGCCCCAGGGGTGGAAGCACAGCCCCACCAACCGCCATGGACTGACCTAGGCTGCACTGGAAAAAGTGAGGCTCCAGAACATCTGCAATATATTGATGACATCATTGTGTGGGCGAACACGGCAACAGAAGTATTTGAGAAAGGAGAGAGGATTATTCAGATTCTGCTAGAAGCCAGTTGTGCCATCAAGAAGGAAAAAGTCAAGGGACTTGGTGAGAGATCCAGTTCCTGGGAGTAAAGTGGCAAGACGGACAGCATCAGATTCGCCCTGATGTCATCAACAAAATCACATGATGTCTCCACCATGCAGCAAGAAGGAGACACAAGCTTTCCAAGGCGCCATAGGCTTTTGGAGAATGCGCATCTCCAAGTACAGCCAGATTGTGAGCCGTCTTTATGTGGTCACACGCAAAAAGAACACTTTCCACTGAGGCCCTAAGCAGCAACAAGCCTTCACCCAGATTAAGCAGATCGCTCATGCAGTAGCCCTTGGCCCTGTCAGGACTGGACCAGAGGTAAAGAACATACTCTATTCTGCAGCTGGGAACAATGGCTTGTCCTGGAGCCTTTGGCAGAAGCTGCCTGGGGAGACTCAAGGCCGACCACTAGGATTTTGGAGTCAAAGCTACAGAGGGTCCAAAGCCAACTATACTCCAACAGAGAACGAAATCTTGGCTGCCTATGAAGGAGTTCAAGCCACCTTGGAGGTGATTGGCATGGATGCACAACTCCTCCTGGCTCCCTGATTTACCAGTGCTGGGGTGGATTTTTAAAGGAAAGGTTCCCGCTACCCACCACACCACTGATTCTACATGGAGCAAGTGGATTGCTCTGATCACAAAGCGTGCCCGTATTGGAAACCTGAATCACTTTGGGATTTTAGAGACAATTACAAGCTGGCCAGAAGGGGAAAACTTTGGTCTCACTGATGAAGAGGAACAAGAGCATGGGCTGAAGAAGCACCACCATAAAACTATCTACCAGCAGAAGAAACACGCTACGCTTTTTTCACTGATGGTTCCTGTCGTATTATAGGGATGAACTGGAAGTGGAAAGCAACGATATGGAGCCCCACACAACAGGCTGCATAAGCTACCAAAGGAGAAGGTAGATCAAGTCAATTTGCTGAACTCAAAGCTGTACAGCTGATCCTGGACATTGCTGAGAGACAGTAGTGGCCAAAGCTCTATTTTTATACTGGTTCGTGGATGGTAGCCAATGCTCTGTGGGGATGGCTGGAAATGTGGAAAAAGACCAACTGGCAGTGTAGAGGAAAGCCAGTCTGGGCTGCTGATGAATGGAAGACATTGCCATTCAGTTGGAGAAGCTACCTGTGAAAGTTCGCCATGTAGATGCCCATGTACCCAAGAGTCGGGCTAATGAGGAACACCAAATCAATGAACAGGTAGACCAGGCTGCAAAGATATGGGTGTCCAAGATAGACCTAGATTGGGAACACAAGGGAGAGTTATTCCTAGCTCGATGGGCCCATGATGCCTCAGGCCATCAGGGCAGAGATGCCACCTGTAAGTGTGCACGAGACCAAGGGCCGGATCTAACCATGGACAGTATTTCTCAGGTTATCCATGACTGTGAGACGTGTGCTGCTGTCAAGCAGGCCAAGGGAGTGAAGCCCCTGTGGTACAGTGGGCGGTGGTCCAAGTACAAGTATGGGGAGGCCTGGCAGATTGACTCCATGCATTGCCCCAGACATACCAAAGCAAGCACTACGTGCTGACCATGGTGGAAGCCACCACTGATGTTGGAGACCCACCCTGTGTCTCACACCACTGGCCAGAACATCCTCCTGGGCCTGGAAAAGCAAGTCCTGTGGAGACATGGCACCCCTGAGAGAATTGAGTCGGACAATGGGACCCATTTCTAGAACACCCTTATTAACACCTGGGCCAGGGAACATGGTATTGGATGGATATATCATATCGCCTTCCATGCACCAGCTGCTGGGAACGTTGAACAGTGCAATGGACTACTTAAGACAACCCTGAGGGCACTTGGGGGAGGAAACTTTCAGAAAGTGGGAAGTGGACTTAGCAAAAGCCACCTGGATGGCCAACACCTGAGGGTCCATCAGTCGAGCTGGTCCTGCCCAGTCTGGACCCTTGCACACAGTGGATGGAGATAAACTCCCTGGTGTACACATTAAAGGTATTTTGGGAAAGACTGTTTGGATTAATATCACCTCAGGCAAAGACAAATCCATCTGTGGGATTGTTTTTGTTTAAGGACCTGGTTACACTTGGTGGGTAATGCAGAAAGACGGAGAAAGCCATCATGTACCACAGGGAAACTTAGTCTTAAGTGAGAACTGTGTGAAAGGTTTCATTGTGATGCAGATGGAAATAGAATTAGGTGTGGATAATGTCCTGGGTTGCAAGGTAAGTTGTGTGTTCTATTCCCTTCTGTTAAAAGTGTGGCAGTTATCTTCTGTTAATTGGGCAGTTTATCTCTTCCACAAACCAGTCCTCCGTCTGGGAAGACATCTGCTGTTAATGGGCTATTAAATAGCACTGCAAGACTGATAACAATTGCATCATCCCACTGTGAGATGCTCCGCCCCAGAGGGAGGAACCAAGCATTCCTAACTGGATATAATCTGAGATTTTGGGATGCCAGAACAGCCTTTCCACTGGATTCCCAGAGGAGCAGCAGCCTTTTCCACTGGATTCCCAGAGGTAGACCAGGCCTATCTACACCACCCCTGGATATTGAGAGGAAAACTAGACACTTCTACAGGATCACTGCTTCAACAGAACAACACCAGTCTGCAGGAAGACTGAAGAAGGACTGCAGCCACTATTTTCATTGCACTGCTAGCAACACCCTGACCCACAAAGTGTCAGGTCATTTTCAGACTCTGTCTAAGTTCTTTGTTATTACTGCATTGTTTATTTTTTTTTCTTCCCTAATAAAGAACTGTTATTCCTGCTCCCATATCCGAGCTCCCTTAATTTCAAAATTATAACAATTCGGAGGGAGGGGTTTTACATTTTCCATTTCAGGGGCAGCTCCTGCTTTCATTAGCAGACACCTGTCTTTTCAAACCAAGACAAGGGGAAGGTTTGAAAGCCTCAGTTATAATGCAAATAAAGTTTGAAAGAACAAATAAAATAGGAATTGGGGATGCTCCATTAGTTCCAGAACCAGAGTGAAATTTATTAGGACAGGATTTATAGGTGCAGTTTGACATTGGAGTGCTCTCAGAGAAAGGTAAAATAGTAATTAAAATTCTCCAGTTAAGGGAAGAAAATGAGGAGAAAATTCTTGAGATAGTGTTGGCAAATCCAAAAATGTGAGGCAAATTAAACATGAAACCTATAGTAAGGAAAATAGTTAATGAGAGCCATCTAGTTTGGGTAGAGCAATATCCACTCTCCCTGGAAGGGAAACAAGGACTGCAGCCACTGATCCAGGACCTACTTGAGGACAGGACCTTAGGACCATGTATGTCCCCCCATAATACACCCATATTGCCAGTAAAGAAGTCAGATGGGACTTACAGGCTTGTCCAAGATTAAGAGAAGTGAATAAAAGAACAGTGAAACAGTACCCAGTAGTGCCTAACCCCTATACACTACTGAGTATTATCCCCCCATCACACCAGTGGTTTAGTGTGATAGAGCTAAAAGATGCTTTTTGGGTGTGTCCACTGGCAGGAGAGAGTGGGATATATTTACCTTTGAATGGGAGGACCCCAATTCTGGGAGGAAGCAACAGCTTCGGTGGACTAGGTTACCCCAAGGGTTTTCTGAATCCCCAAACCTGTTTGGCCAAACCCTAGGAGAACACAACTCTTCTGCATCAAACCTAAGATAAAGCTCATCCAATATGTAAATTATTTGCTTCTCTCAAGACAGGAAGAAAAAGAAGTTTGGGAATCCACCACAGTGTTGTTAAATTTTCTGGGGGACCAAAGACTTCAGGTATCAAAAGGGAAACTCCAATTTGTAGAGTAGGAAGAAAAATTCCTAGGACATGTGATTTGTCAAGCGAGCTGGTGGCTGAAACCTGAGAGAATTACGGGGATAGTCTCACTCCCATGACCAAAAACTAAGAGCGAAGTCAGAAGGTTTTTAGGCCTGTTGGGATATTGTAGGCTATGTATTGAAGGATACACACAGGCCATGCAGTTCTTGTATAGAAAGCTAGTAGAAGAAGAGATTAGGTGGGAAAAAGATGACGAACAAAAGTTTGAAGCTTTAAAGCAAAAATTAGTCAGTGCACTGGCACTGTGTCTTCCCGCCATAAACCTTTTTATCTGTTTGTAGATGTAGAAAGAGGGGTAGCACATGGAGAACTAGCCAAGGACTGGGGAAGATCCAGGAAACCAGTGGCCTATTTATCAAAACTGCTAGACCCAGTGAGCCGGGGGTGGCTGGCCTGCATTCAGGCTGTGGCAGTGACTGCCCTACTCATAGCAGAAAGCAAAAAATTAACCTTTTGGGGGAAAATTGAAGATATATATCCTTAACTCAGTAAGTAGTATCCTGAGCCAAAAGGCTGACAAATGGCTCACTGATTCTTAACAGATAAAGGTTTAGAGCTAACACTGGGTAACCAACTCAACCCTGCCTAGTTTTTATATGGAGAACCAGATGAGGAACTAATACATAATTACCTAGAGGTTATCAAACTATCAAACTAGAGTAAGAGAAGACCTAACAGATAAAACACTCCAAGGTGGGAAATGATTGTACCTCAATGGATCTTCACGAGTAATAAAGGGGCAGAGAGTATTGGGGTACGCTATAGTGCATGAAGGGTTAGAGGCCATAGAAAAGAGAAAGTTACCTTCCAACTGGTCAGCCCAAGTGTGTGAGTTGTGTGCCCTAAAACGAGGTCTGGAAACATTAGCACAGAAAAGGGGAACAATATATACAGGACTCAAAATACACTTTTGGAATAGTGCATAACTTTGGAAAAATTTAGGAAGAGAGGGGGCTATTAAATTCAAAAAGAAAGGGACTGATTCATGAAACTTTTGTCTTAGAAGAGTTAGAAACCTTATGATTGCCAGAAGAAGTAGCAGTGGTGTATGTGAAAGGGCATCAAAAAGAGGCAACTCAGGAGGCACGAGGGAACAACTTAGCTGATTTTGAAGCTAAAAATGCAACTGAATGAGAGACAGTAAAACTAATAATGGTATTAACACCCCTGAGAGAAATGCAAAAGTCCCCATATTCAGTGGGACAGAAGAGGAAGAACTCCTTAAAATAGGAACCAAGAAGGATAAAAAAGGGAAGTGGAGATGAGCAGATGGGAGGCAAATATTGAATAAACACCTTGCCAGGAAAACGTTACAAGGCATACGTGGAACGACACATTGGGGTACACAAGTGCTAAGTGATCAGTTTCTAAGGGATTGGGGCTGCATCGGAATTTTCAGAATAGCTAAGCAAGTAACTGAACGGTGTGTGATATGTCAAAAAGTGAATAAGAAAATCATGAGGAAAACACCCAGGGGAGAGTGAGAACTAGCCTTAGGCCCTTTCAAAACATCCAAATAGACTTTACCGAACTTCCCCAGGTACAACAGTGGAAGTTTTTGCCAGTGATAGTAGATCACTTGACTCATTGTGTAGAGGTGGTACCCACTGTGAAAGCCAGTGCCAGTGTTGTGAGTAAAACCCTTCTAGAATGAATCATTCCCCAATATGAGATGGCAAAAAAGATTGATTCAGATCGGGGAACCCATTTCACATCGAAGATATTGCAGAATGTTGTTCAGGCCCTGGGTATAAAATGGGAATTACACACTCCATGGTATCCACAGAGTTCTGGTTGGTAGATAGAATGAATCAAATTCTTAAAAGAGCTCAAGTTAAGCTAACGATTGAAACCCAAATGTCATGGATAAAATGTCTCCCTTTGGCCTTATTAAGAATTAGAACCCAACCCCAGTCAGATCTTGGGTGTCACCCTATGAAATGATGTTTGGATTACCCTTCCTGACCTTACCCCAGAAGGTTGCCACCTATGAGGAAGGGGAAACCAATGCCAAGAAATAAGTTATGACTATGACACAAACCTTAGAAGGGCTACGACATAAAGGAGCAATTCCTCAAACTACCACCCTGGATTTCAGAATCCATAATATTAATCCCAGGAATTGGGTGATGATTAAGTCATGGAGAGATCAGCCTCTAACTCCCCAGTGGGAAGGTCCCTTTCAGGTACTGCTCACCACCAAATCGGCCGTGTGAACTGAAGAGCGGGGATGGACTCATGCCAACAGAGTCAAAGGCCACTAGAAGAACCCAAAGAGTGGACTGTAACACCCAGGCCAGATGAAACAAGATTGACTCTCAAGCAGAGACTGAAAGACAAGCAGAAATACACCAAGATGCCCAAAAAGTAGAGTCAAGCTTCCACCAACCAGCTTGAGAACTGTCCACCTGATTTAATGGGTGAGAATTACCAGCATCTCTTGAGGGGAAGTACAAAAAAACTGAAAAAGGTAATGGGACAACTTCTTTAAGTAAATAAGACAAAAGAAGGAGGGCAAGACCGAGTTGGCCCCTTTGTTTGCTACCAAGAAGGCTCCATAGCCCTGCTGCAGGTAGCAACAGCATAGGCATGGTAAGGTAGGGACAAAAGGCCATACCAGACCTCTATAATTCCTCAGTTGTCTTTTAATACACAAGGACTGGAGGGCAGCACCGAGTTGGCCTCTGTACTCACCCCTAAGATACACTGACTATGGGTAGAAGCCACATAGGCACGGTAGATGGGAGTCAAAACCATGCCAGACCTCTGGGATTCCCTTTTGTCCGTTCCAAATAACTGTGTCTAGGGAAAACCTGAGATTTTTTTTCTCCTGTTCCCACGGTCCTTGCCCACATCAACAGATGCTGGTATGACTCATTCAAGAGAGAGAGAAAATTTTTGACTTAATTGTTCAAGCAAAATGACTTCTAGAAAAAGAAAAGGGGGGGGGGTGTTACAGATGAGTGATTCTGTGGTTGATTCTCACAATTAAGGGGCGAATATTAAATATATGTTAAGAGAACTAGATGTTTAGTTATCCTTTCGCTCCCCCTTGCATTGTTATCACAGGATGGCCTCAGTATTCAGGGCATTTGGGAGGGTCAGCTTGTTACAATGGCAGCACCTGACCTCCAATCAAGGTGTAAGACAGTGATCTCCACCACTGGACAGTGAAGAAGGAGTCGATTGACAAGACTTTGTGAGGGGTTGGAGGTATAAAAGACAGACCATCCATTTTGGTGATAAGTACATGGTGACTGAATCATTTGCTCCTGGTGCTGTATTCATTTCTTTATTCAGTCTTCTGTTGTATTTTGATAAGGTCTTAATAAAGCATTTAAATTTTTGTAAGTGAAAATCATTTCTCACATGGGGTTGGGGAATGTGAGGCAAGGTTTTCCACACTGGGTCAGCTATCAAGGTATAATTTCTCTGACCTGGCCAGACCTCCTTAGGAGAGACCCTGTATCAATATCAATCACAGAATGCTGCAATCACCTCTTGTATAATAAGAGCAGCAATAAAAAACACCCTTTAAGATAGGATTACATATTTCTTAGAAGCTCTATGAAATATTTCTCCATAGCTGTAAAAAGAAATATTCATAATGAACTGCTCCAGACCAGAGGAAAATTAAGGCAGAGCCATGGTTTGTCAGGACTTGCTTGATCCTAATAAGCCCTGTGGTGCATTTGGAGCTCAGCCCTAGAAGTTCGGGCTCAGGAGGAGATTGCAGAAACCTTTCCAGGAGTCAAAGTCAGAAGAAAACCCAAAGTGTCTCAAAGCATGAATGTGTTCCTCTGAGGCCCATCCCCAACACAAGCTCCTTGGAGGAGACAATTGGAGGCCAGGATGGCACAAAAACTTCTCAGAGATTCAGAGTGGAAAGGAAAATCCAAAGTACCTTAAAAAACTTGAGTATCTCAAAGTATTAATGAGCCCCACTGAGTGTCAGTACAAAGCTCTCAAGGGACTCATTAAATCAGAAAATTGGGGCCATGGTTGCACAAAACTCTCCCAGAGTCTGTATCAAAAGGGCGACACTAAATACGTTAAAATAACTGAAATACCTTGAAGCATTAATGAGCCCACTAAGTGTCATTACTGATAAAGGCTCTCAAGGGACTAATTAAAGCAGGTAATTGGAGGCTGTGAATGCATAATCTTTTTCACAGAGTATGTATCAAAAGGGAAACACTGAGTACCATAAAAAACCGAAGTACCTTGAAGCAATAATGAGTCCCACTGAGTGTTGGTACAGACAAAGCCTCTCCAGGGACTAATTACAGCAGAGAGTTGGAGGCCATGATTGTAGAAACCTCTCAGAGACTCCAAGGCAAAGGCCAAACCCAAAGTCCTTTGAAAAAACTGCAGTCCCTGGGAGCATTAAGGAGCCCACCCAGGGCCATTCCTGAGAAATGCTCCCCATGGACTCCTTCCAGCAGATCCTTGAGGCCACTTGGATTTGGGCTAGGGGGCGATGCTGAGGGCAGGACAAGGGGCTAACAGTGCCCAGCCTGGCTGGGGCTGTGCCAGGAGGCCCCAGTGCCTCAGGACAAGGTATCTCCACACAGCCCTTGGTGGCACAGACCCTGCTGCTGTGCCCCAGGGCACCAAGACTTGGATTCTCTTTGTCCCCACCTGTCATCACTGCCTCCAGTTCTCTGCTCTGCCTGGGGCCTGGAGACACGTTCTCAGTTGTGTCCCTCACTGGGACCCATTAAAAGTCCAAGAAAGTTTGGAGTTGGATTCTGCCTTGGAGTTCTGGAGAGGTTTCTTCAGCTGCCTCTAAGGGACTGATGTTCAGGGCCTGAGCACAAAGCCCCAGAGGCTCATTAAAGTCCTTGTGCTGTGTCTGTGCTGCTGAGATGGGCTGGGCTCCCAGCACAGAGACAGCTCCCGGTAACCAAAGAAAGCTTCAAAAGCATATTTCTCTTGATGAGGAGCTCTTCTGCCAGCCCAGCAGGGCTGGGACACTGCCTGCAGCCACCCCGGGCACAGCACAGAAGCACAGAGAGCTTCAATCAGTCAGGGCTGGGAAGGTGCTGAGAATTTCCTGGAGCAGAATCACTGCCAGCCCTTGGCACAGGAACCTCTGGCTGCAGGACAATGCAGCTGCAGCTCCTGGAGCCATCTCCTAAAGCTGGAACATCCCAATGCCTACAGACCCTGTGAGTACATTCTCTGATTTTCTCTTGTGCAGAGCAGCCAGGGGTGCCCATGACTGTCCTGCAGAGCAGGGTCCTGCAGCCCAGGGCGCTGTGCTGGGGCAGAGACTCTGCTGCCTGCCAGGGACAGCTCTCAGCCAGCCCTGGCAGCTGCTCCCACTGCTGGGGGACAATATCTGGGTGGATGGATACTGCTGGTAAGGCTTGGAAATGTTCTTGTGTGGTGAGGATGCTGTATTTTTCAGGACTGCTTCCAGCATGACATTTAACTGCAGAACATTTCCAATTACATTATACTGGGAGCACAGATAGTCAGGGGCTGTATAAAAGTGAAAATCCTGCTTTTTGAATCTACTGCTCTGGGTTGCCTGGATGGGAAATTGCACATAGATATTCATCTCTCAGTTCAGGCTGAGGAAAATAAATACCTTTTGTCTCAGTTCTGATTAAACTCGGCAGTGACAGAAATCAGCACCAGGCCCCTCACAGGCAGTATCAGTGTTGTTTTTCCAGCCTCCTCAGGGTTGCTCCGACTTTGCCATCAGAGCCTGCAGACCCAGAGCTGCCCCAGGGCAGTGCCTGAGCGGGGAGGTGTCTGCAGGGCAGAGATGAGCCCCCAGAGCTGGGATGGGGTCTGGCAGCACTGACAGGGCCCAACCCTGGGCACGGGGAAGAAGCTGCTGGCAGGGACTGCTCCAAGCAGCAGAGCCAGGGGCAGGCAGTGGGGGAAAAGTGTCCCCAGGCTGTGCTGGGATATTTAAAGTTGTGCTGTGCTGGGATATTTAAAGTTGTGTCCAAACATAAATATTTCATGATTACTTTTTCTACAGGTCCCCTTGCCAAAACATAAATATTTCATGATTACTTTTTCTACAGGTCCCCTTGCCAAGACAGGACAAATGTCCAACAGCAGCTCCATCAGGGAATTCCTCCTGCTGGCATTGGCAGACACGCGGCAGCTGCAGCTCCTGCACTTCTGCCTCTTGCTGGGCATCTCCCTGACTGCCCTCATGAGCAACAGCCTCATCATCAGTGCTGTAGCCTGCGGCCACCACCTGCACACACCCATGTTCTTCTTCCTGCTCAACCTGGCCCTCACTGACCTGGGCTGCATATGCATCACTGTCCCCAAAGCCATGCACAATTCCCTCTGGGACACCAGGAACATCTCCTACACAGGATGTGCCACACAACTCTTTCTGATTTATTTCTCCCTTGGATCACAGTTTTATCTCCTGACCATCATGTGCTACGACCGCTACGTGTCCATCTGCAAACCCCTGCACTACAGGACCCTCCTGGGAAGCAGAGCTTGTGCCCACATGGCAGCAGCTGCCTGGGCCAGTGCCTGTCTCACTGCTCTGCTGCACACAGCCAATACATTTTCCCTGTCTCTTTGCCATGGCAATGCCATGGGTCAGTTCTTTTGTGAAATCCCCCAGATCCTCAAGCTCTCCTGCTCCAAATTCTACCTCAGGGAACTGGGGGTCATTACTATTAGTTCCTGTTTAGCATTTGGTTGTTTCATGTTCACTGTTTTCTCCTATGTGCAGATCTTCAGGGCAGTGCTGAGGATCCCCTCTGAGCATGGACGGCACAAAGCCTTTTCCACCCGCCTCCCTCACCTGGCTGTGGTCGCTCTGTTCCTCAGCACTGTTATCTTTGCTCACCTGAAGCCCCCCTCCATGTTCTCCCCATCCCTGAATGTGGCCCTGTCAGTTCTGTACTCAGTGCTGCCTCCAGCCCTGAACCCCCTCATCTACGGCCTGAGGAACCAGGAGCTCAAGGCTGCAGTGTGGACATTGACGAATGGATGCTGTCAGGAACATTAAACTGCTGGCTAATTTCTGCAAACTTGTAATAAAAGTCATCTTTGATACTTCTTGTTGGTTTCATTTTGGAGGTTCTTTTCTTTTGCAATACTTTTATTAATCTTGTCCATTAAGAAATGTCATTCTTTCTGCTATCATTAATTTAGTTTATCTCCACCTGCCCTGTGGGCACAGACTGTGTCAATGAGGGACTGCGCTCTCAGTGGCTTAAAATTAACTAAGAGATGTCCCAGCAGAGTTTTCTGCAGAGATGCCCTTTTGTTGCCTTCTCTGCTGCTGCAGCAGCAATGTCTGTGTGCAGAGCTGGGGGCAGATCAGTGCTGACACAGCAGCTGTGCCCAACAGCAGCAGCACTTGCTGTTGCCAGTGCTGCTGCCGTGGCCCTGCACCGCTGCCCTGGTGGCCCTGGTGTTGCTGCAGGGCCTGAGTGCTCTCAGGGCTGGGCACAGTCCTGGGGGTGGCAGTGCCGGGGCTGCAGCAGGGACAGGCCATGGGCACTGCTGGGGCAGCGCTGACGCCTCAGGCCAGGCCCTGGGGGCTCCAGGTTCCTTGCCCAGGCTCTCTCAAGAACACACCCAGGCCAATGCTCGGCACAGAAAAGCCCCATGAGCAGCCCCAGGTTGGTCGTGGGCAGGCTGGGGGCAAACAGCATGGTTGGGTCTCTGCAAGGGTCCTGGGGGAGATGGGAAGGAGAAGCAGAGCAGGGGCTGATCCAACCCCAGTGCGCTGCACAGCCCAGGGCAGCGTCCCAGAGCGTCCTGATGGAGCTGCCAACAACGTCCCCCCTCTGCAGCCCTGGCCTCTCCCCCAGCTCATACAGGTGCCCCATCCTTGCAGGCACAGACACAGCAGCACTGGCTCAGGAGCCCCTGTTTGCATTGCACAGAGCAGGGGGAGCATCCCCCCATGCTGTTGGTGTGGGGACATGAACATGAGGGAGCACAAATGCCATCAGCCCCTGGGGCCAGCTAGCGCTTGGGGACACCAGGGAAACCCCTCAGCTTTGTCCTGGCCTCTGCACTCAGCCAGAAATTTGTTTCCATCAGCTGGGAGTTTCCTGTCCCACTGCAGACACTGTTGCTCAGAGCCAGGGCTGTCTGGTAGCCACCCCCAAACTGCCCTGAGCATTTCCTTGGCTTCACCTTTGCTTTCTTTCCTCTTCCTGATACAAATTTCTTCCTAATGCCCAGCCCAGTTCCCTGCCCTGCAAACAGCCCATTTCTGTTTGCCCTTTCCTGTCTGGCCCCATTCCCCATTGCAGTTCCTGACTTGGCACCATGGAAACATCCCTTAGGGAGCAGGATCATCCTACAAGTGCTGCAGGAATTGTCTGCAGGCTCCTGCAGTGCCTGGTGCTGCTCCCTTGCCAGAGGCACCCCAGGCCAGGGGGGCACATCTGGGCTGCTGTGTCTGGCTCTGGGGCTCCCTGTTCTGGGCAATGAGGAGAAGCTGCAGAGGCTCTGCAGGACTGACAGATTGGGCTTTGGGGCTGGCAGGAGAAGCTGAGGGACCTGGGCTGCTGGAGCTTCTGCAGAGGAGGCTCAGGGCTCATCCTGCAAATGCTCCAAGGGTGGTTTCAGAGAATCCCAGAATCAGCAGGGGTGGAACATGCCATGGAGATCATCAAGTCTACCCTGTGCCCTTACACCGCCTTGTCTCCCCTGGGCTTCCTTCAGGATAAACAACCCAGCTCCCTCAGCTGCGTTTCAAAGCTCTTTTTCTCCAGACCCCTCCCCAGCCTTGTTGCCCTTCTCTGGACACACTCCGGCCCCTCCATGTCCTTCCTAAATTGGGGGCCCAGAAGTGGACACAGCACTCGAGGTGCTGCCCAACCAGTGCTGAGTGCAGGGGAATCCCTGCCCTGCTCCTGCTGGCCACACATCATTCCTGATCCAGGCCAGGAGCCATTGGCCTTCTTGGCCCCCTGGGCACACTGCTGGCTCATGTCCAGCCTGCTGTCCATCAGTCCCTGCAGGTCCCTTTCTGCCTGGCTGCTGTCCAGCCCCTCTGTCCTCAGCCTGTAGCACTGCAGGGGTTGTTGTGGCCAAAGTGCAGGACCCGGCACTTGGACTTTTTAAACCTCACCTTGTTGGATTTGGGCCCTGGATCCAGCCTGTCCAGGGCCCTGTGCAGAGCCCTCCTACCCTCCAGCAGATCTACACTCACACCGAGCTTGGTGTCATCTGCAAATTTTGTGATTTTCTATTATTTTTCACGCATGTGATAATCATTTCCCCAAAATCTTTAGCATATTCCCCCTCCCTTTAATCCATGTGCTCTTCTGTCCTGGAGGTCTCTCTGGTGGTCCCTGGTGGTTGTGGACCCCAATATTCCAGTGAGCCTGGCTGAGCTGGCAGGACACTGAGGCTGCTGAACGTCCAGTTCCCTTCTCACACAATGGGCATAGTGTGGTTTCCATAGGCCTGGGCTTTGGAGAACAAGCTCCAGGTGTCAGCTCAGCTGGTGGAGGCTATTTATGATCTGGTAGTCACAGAGTTGGCTGTGACATCACAGAGTGGGTTATGTGAAGTCATTGAGCAGCTATGACATAATTGACTGTCTCTGTGACATCACAGAGCCAGCTGTGACATCACAGTGCAGATTATGACATCACACACTCTGGTATGATATCAGAGACCAGCTATGTGACATTAGATAATGGGCTGTGACATCACAGAGCAGGGTGTGACATCCTAGAGCAGGCTGTGACATCCCAGAGGGGCTGTGTGACATCCCAGCAGGGCTGTGTCAGGTCACTGCGTTGGTCACTCCACCCCAGCTCCCCCTCACAGTTTCTCCAACAAGTCCAATGCTTTTCATGCCCAGCGGGGTCCCTGTCCCCCGGGATCCCCCCAGTCCACCTGGAGCCACCGCCTCCACCAAAGGATGTTCCACAGGATCCACCCCAGAGCCTAACATGGGGACAAGGAGCCAGGACTGTATGACCAGGACATCAAGGACGGGGATTATCCAGGTCACTGTGGCCTGGGTTGGGTTTCCCAGGGCAGGAAAGATGTCTGGCAGCTGGAGCAGGGTCTGGGAAGGGCCTCCAAGGTGGGGCTGGAGCCCTTGGGCTGTGAGCAGAGGCTGAGGGAGCTGGGCTGGTCCAGCCTGGAGCAGGGAAGGCTGAGGGGCTCCTCATGCCAGCCTGGCAGTGCCACAAAGGAGGGGATGGAGAACACAGAGCCAGGCTCTTCACCTGGGGGCTGGGGGGGAGACAAAAGCCAATGGGTGGGAGGGGAAAGAGGGGAGATCAGCCAGGGCATGAGCAGATGAAATGAGTCAGGTTTGTTTCAGCATTTCCTCAACACCAAGAGCAGCCTGACCTCCCTTCTCCATTCACCACTGACAGCTTTGCAAATCAGGAATTGTTCGAGCTGTTCTGTCCTTACTCCAGGATGACAATCCTGATACAAGAACTTAATTGTGTTTATATCTATCACAGAACCATGTTTGTATGAAATAAATTTTAGTATGGAAATCACTTGTGAATGATGGACTCATCAGACACTGCCGGGACATTGCACATGGCTCAGGGAAGAGTTTGTAATTGTGTGATAGGTATTTTAATTGTGTGATTTTTATTAAATTGTATCCTGTTCAACTCTTGTCTGTTGGTTAGGTCCAGTGTGGGCTGGAGCGAGCTCAGATTTGCACAAGGCTGCTCTGAGTGCCAGGGCTTGGATGGGGAAATGGTGGGGTGGGGGCAGGGACAGAGTCTGATTTATTGTCAACCATGAGTGTCTTGATTTCCATATCCATTCAAAGGGCATGAGGAGGAACTTGGATTCAGTGTCAATTGGAGATAGCACATGTCAATGAATTAGTAGTGAAAAAAACATTACAGGACCTAAAAAAATATTTTCTTGCTGTCTTTTTAATCCAGGGTATTCACATTGAATAGGCTTCTGAAATCTGACCAATCAGATTTGAACACTTAAATCAAATTATTCCCAGAGGCTTGGCTTGTTAAGGTGTTCTGAATGTTAATGAGCCCTGGGACACTGAATTCCTGCACTGAAGAGCTGAAGGCTGAACAAGCCTCTGGAGCAGTCAAATTCAGCAGCAGCCTCCAAGTTGCTGAGGATGTCAGCAGCCCCCTATAGGCTATCCCTGCCCAGAGACCGTGGGAGAATGGGCAGACAAGGAGAGTGTCCCTGGGGCTGGGGCAGCACAACTCAGAGGCACCAGCAGCTCCAGCTGGGAAATGGAGTGTGGAATGTGGCTGGGAAAGCCCTGCCTGGGCTGTGTCAAGCAGGACACACAAGCCCTGACTGCCATTCCCCAAAAAACTCCCTCAATGAGACATTTAAAAGGAATTACAATTATTTGTGTACTCTGAGTTGGATGTACTGGAGAAATACCAACAAGAGATTCTTAGGAGCTCAAAACAACTAAACAGTCTTTATTGCGAACTTTAAAAAAACAGAGAAACTTTGGCAAAAGGTTTAATACAACATTCAATCAACAGAAAACACTTCTCAAAGCATTACCTTGGCCCATTCAACTTCACAAACTCTAAGCCTGTTCAATGTAATGTTAATCAAAATTTGAAAGAGGAGGGAATTAGAAAGAGAGAAAGACATAAAAGGTACAGAGGAGCACACATAGAGCCACCAACTCCTGGATTCCAGCAGTGTTCAGATGGACATTCCAAGAGGAGGTAGGGCCAAGATGTGTGCTTTCCTTGTGGTCAGCCTTCAATACCCCTTGGTCTCCCTGGGCCCTTCCCCCAGCTGGGACTTGGGGTCATTTGGTCCTTCAGGAGCTGGGCTGGGAGCTGCAGAGGTGGCTGCGGAGCATTGCCTTTGCTGTGCCAGGGACTGGTAGCCACTGCTGGGCTGGGATAGAGGCTCTGGGGGGATTGGGATACAGGGCAGGGCAGTGCTGGGGTTCCAGGGCAGGGCAAGGCTGGACCTGCCCCTTCTTCCTCCCCCACACGTGAAATATTTGCAGCCAACAGTCTCCTCCAGTCTGTCACAATCGGGAATGTTGGAGGTGGAACCCCAATTCTGGCCTTGTGCACCTGGACTAGAAGGACAGTTCTTTTCCATGGGAAGGAAAGCACAGAACCCCAGTGTTTGGAAGGCAGGTGAGAGCCTCACTGGGCCAAGGGCAGCTAGACTTGTCAGTAATGGCAGATTTTGTCTGGGAACAGTGTTTGAATACAGGGAATTTTGGAGGTGGAAGCCCAGTCTCAGCCATGGGTTCCTGGAGAAGCAGGACAGTTCTTTCCCAAAGGAAGGAGAGCACGGAGGCTTCCCCAGGGTTTTGTGGATAGAAGAGACATGACCTTTGTGAAACCACTGCCAGCCAGACTTGTCCTGGCAATATTGCTATGGGAACAATCCCTGGATATAAGGAAATTTGGAGGTGAAATCACAATTCTGGCCATGGGTACCTGGAGGAGAAGGACAGTTCTTTCCCATTGGGAAGGAAAGCACAGAGCCCCAGTGTTTCCTTAGCAGATAAGAGGCGACCCTCAACATGCCAAGGTCAGTTGGACCAGTCAGGCAGTCCATGGGAGGCCAAACCAGTCAGACATGCTCTGTGTCCCCTTGGTTTTAAGAGGCCCCATAATTTCACAATGGTGCCTTGATTCCATGGGGTCCAGCAGCGTCATAATGGACCCTTGGTTCAGTGGAGTCGCACAATGTCAAAGTGGCCCCCAGGTTCCAGAAGGCCCCAAGTGTCACAGTGGTCCCAATGATTCCATGAGGCCTTGCAGCATCACAATGGTCTCTGTGGTTCCACAGGTCCCACAATGTCATGTGACTCTTCTGTTCCATGATCCTGCAATGTCACAATGGACCTTTGGACCTTGGGGGTGAGCGGTATCACAGTGGTGTCCTTTGGCTTCCCAGTGTCACAATGGACCATTGATGACAGGAGGTGTCACCCTGGAGCTTTGGTTCCATGCAGCCCTGCAGTGTCACAATGAACCCTTGGTTCAATGGGGTTTCACAATGTCACCATGGCCCCTTGGTTCCATGCATCCCTGCAGTGTCACAATGGTCCCCCTTCGTTTCTTAATGTCACAATGGACCACTGATGACACAAGGCCCTGCAATGTCACAATGGACCTTTGGTTCCAGGCAGCCCTGAGTGTCACAAAGGCCTCCTGGTTTCACGAGGCCCCACAGTATGACAATGGTCCTCTTGGTTCTGTGGGGACCCCCAGGGTCACAGTGGTCTCACTGGTTCCATGAGGCCTCACAGTGTCGCAATGCTTTGCTTATTCCATGAGGCCTCATAGCGTCACAATGGTATCCATGATTCCACGAGTACTCTCATTATCACAATGGCCCCTTGGTTCCATGAGGCCATGAAGTCTCTAAATGCTGTCTCCATGGTTCCATGAGGCCTTGCAACATCACAGTGGACTTTTGGATCCATGGGGTCTCACTGTGTCACAATGGCCTCTTGGTTCCATTGTTACGAACTGGAGAACCAGAAGATGGTGCGCATGGATCTTGTGTTAGTGCCTTTATTATCCTCTGGTTCCAGGATGTTTTCTTCTGTATCTCTCCCTTTAAGATGCTGCAAACTAACCAAATTGCTAAGAATACAATTAGTAAGATTATCACACTCTCAATGATAGATTTAATCCATGAACTCACATTCCACCCTAATCCTTTAAAGATTTTTCCTAACCAGCTTGTAGCCAAATCCTTTTGCTCTTCTTGTGCTTCATGCTCTATTTGTTTCAACTGATTTATGTCATATCCTACATCTGCAGTTACATTTGGGATATGAATGCAGCAATGATCAACTTGTCCCTTTAAAAATCCACATACTCCATGCTCTTTCAGGAGTAACATATCTAGGGCTAATCGATTATGTAAAGTCATTTTTGTGGTGGCTTGTAATTGTATATTTAATTCTTTAAATCCTTCCCGGATGACTTTTGCCAGTCTATCTACCTGACCTGTAAGTTTGTACAGCATGTCTCTACTCTGATAGTTTGCTATAGGACCAAGCAATGACTCCAGGGCCCATCCAAATTTCACTCCACTAGAGGGTTCTTGCCAAGTGTCATCTGGATTTTCATTGTCTAGAACTTCTCGTCTTGCTCTTATCTGCAGAAGTTCATGTTTTCCATTAAATGGGGACTTTTTCCAAATTGGACATAAGGTTGGGAGGCCTAAAGTAATCTCCTTTACTTTCCTGTCTACAGGCAGATGTGTTGTCCAGGTACCATCACTTGTTGCCCATACAAATTGTCCTGGACCTCGGACTGTAACCTTGGTACACCCTATAATTACTCTGTAATTCACTCTGCCTTGTTTATGTTTGATCCCTCTGCAAGAACAACCAATTTGTAGGGCTATTTCCAGGGGTGGCAACTGTTTTATCTCTTCATCATCTAAAGTGCAGTCGTAAGTTTTATTACATGCCCACCAATTTACTTTGTCTGCCCTCGTTCTGCTACTAGTGTCAGTGTTCATTATTGCTGGATCTGTTTCATTCTCGGGGCCTTCCCACTTAATACACCAAGGGGTGTTTGGCATATATTGGAATCTATGAAGAATACTCACAGACCACACACTGTCCCAAGGTTCTATCTGATCTTTCTTATCCTTGGCCTCACATTCCCATACCAGAGTGGTTTCTGTAACTTGCCTTGATTCGAGTACCTGTTTACATGTAATTGTTTTGTTCTTTTGTATTTCAGGTAGTTTGGATGTTATGATTCCCCAATTTACTGGGTCTCCTGCTGCCTTTGGTATTGGCAGACAGGCAGTTATTCGGCTGGTGTTTTGCATTTTGGCAAAATCTTTGACTAATCCGATCATTACATTCTCAGCCTGAACTGCATTAGAAACCTTTATCACCTGTGTTTCTGTTTGTACCTCTCTCTTCATTCTAGAATGAAGAGTGGTTAGTTGATCACTTTGCATTCCACATCCCAAAGATATTAATGACCATAACGTTAGCACAATTACTGATAGCATTCTGAAAGCAATTAAACACGTCTTATCTGCAGCCTTTTTTCATTCCAGAGTTTACACAGTCCGTGTTCCAGGATGGACTTTCTTCACTCGGGTACAGTGAATCCAGGGGTCCACGCTGGCTACTTTGACTGCTGTAAACGTGGTCTGTAGTACCTGATGGGGTCCACTCCACTTTTCTTTCAGCGGTTCCTCGTTCCAGTTCTTGATGTACACCTTGTCTCCTGGATGTATGTTATGAACTGGGTTCTCGAGAGTCAGTGGTCTATTCCACACGAGGATACTCCGGAGCTGAGCTAAAGTTTTCCGGAGAGACAGAACATAATTATACACTTCCTGCTTTCCTGTGATGTGTACATTAGGGTTAGGCTCAGGAGATTCATATGGTTTCCCATTTAATATCTCATAAGGACTGACTGACATCCCACTCCTAGTCTTTATCCGAATCCTCAACAGTGCTATTGGCAAAGCCTGGGGCCACTGCAATTTGGCTTCTTGGCATATTTTACTGATTTGCCTTTTTAGTGTCTGATTCATCCTCTCTACCTGTCCACTTGACTGGGGTCTCCACGGTGTGTGGAGGTCCCAAGTTATCCCCAGCAATCTACTTACCTCTCTTACTACTGTAGCTATGAAATGGGGTCCCCTATCTGATGACGCACCTAGGGGTACCCCGAATCTGGGAATAATTTCTCATAGTAACCACTTAACTGTTTCCTTTGCTTGGTTCGTGTGACAGGGAAGGGCTTCTGGCCACCCAGAGAATGTGTCAACCCCCACTAACAGGTATTTGTATCCTCGGGTTCTTGGTAGTTCTACAAAATCTACCTGCCAATAGTCTCCTGGCTCTATTCCTATCCGAATTCTTCTAGCCGTGCCTGTCGCCTGGCCACTGGATTGTTTTTCAAGCAGATATCACATTTTGACATGACTGATTTTGCCATTGTTAACATCCGTACTGAAATTAAACTCCGCTTTAGCAATTTTACCAATGCCTCTGCTCCCCAGTGACATTTGTTATGTTTAATTTGTAGAACTTCTCTCATTATCAAGGGGGGGTACCACTCTTTGTCCTTGTGCAGTCACATACCAGCCCCTTTTGTTCTAAGACAGTGGTTACCATGTGTGGTACATAGACATCTATGTGCCTTCCCATAGTAAATTTCCTGGCTTCTTGTATCAGGATCACAGTAGCTGTGACTGCCCGCAGACATGGGGGCCACCCGGCACTTATGTTGTCGAGTTGTTTGGAAAAGTAGCCCACTGGCCTTTTCCAGCTTCCCAGACATTGGGTCAGGACTCCTAGTGCTAGGTGCAACCTTTTATGTACAAACAGCTGAAAATCTTTAGACAGATCAGGTAACCTTAATGCTGGAGCAGTTGCCAGTGCTTCCTTTAATTTTAGGAAGGCTTTTTTCTGTGGTTTGCCCCCGGTGAATGGCTGCATCTTCTGAGTTTCATACAGGGGTTTCGCAATCAATACATAGTCCATGATCCACAAGTGACAGCATCCTGCCATCCCGAGGAAGACTCGCAGCTCATGTAAATTCTGGGGCTCTAGAATAGCACAAATAGCTTGGACATGGTTAGTACCTAGTTTTTGTTGCCCTTGTGAAATTTAAATCTCAATGGTTACTGTCAGTGGAAGGGAACCAGGACATCAGTTTGATCATCACAGGCTCAATTTTATTGATCAGTACAGCGGGTTAAATACAGTTAATAATGAGCTTCATACATATTGCAAAAGTTGAGCTCAGGATTGGTCAGCTTACATATCAGCACCTACGCCTACTTCTACATTCCTATGGTTCTACTTTTGATACTTTCTACATATTCTTAGGATATATTCAGGACTAATCTCAACTCCCTATCCTCATGTTGCAGCAAGGTCGCTGCTGACTCTTCCTTTCAGCTTGCTGACTGCTGACTTTTCTCCTTCAGCTTAACCAGTGGCATTATATCAGTGTGGCCTTTCTCAGCTAACCAATTATTAATAATGCTCTCCACATTTCCCCCGTTTTCTTCTTGTGCAAGGAGATTAGTTTGCCATGTTTTTGCTATTGTATGGCTGACCATGTTTTGGATACAGTTAAAGATACAAGGCAAAATAAGCAAAAACAGTAAAATCACACCCAGCAGTCCTATAGCATAGATCACAAGGTTCCTCAGCCACGGTCCGAGTCCTAAGCCTTTAAGCCATTCGTCAATTCCTAAACCGTTTTCTTCCTTAAGTTTGTGAAGTCCCTGTTGCAGTTCTTTTATCTTAGTGTGAATGGACACTGAATGATCAGACATATTCATGCAACACATTCCCTCGAACTCTTCACATCCATGCCCTTGTGCTAAGAGCAAAAAATCTACAGCAGCTCTATTCTGCAAAACAGCATGGTTAACACTTTGCACATCTGCAGTTAACATGTCTAGAATTTGTGATGTCTTGTTCAGCTCATCCCTTGCCCAGCATCCTAATTGTTTTGCTAAATTCATGGCTTTATTGGCAGATCCTCCTGGTAAGATAGTTGAAACCACCACCTGTTTGAATGTGCCCCAAAACCGTGGATCTCCTATCTTGCTGCAGTCTAAGTCATGTATGCTACGTTTTCTCCTGTTTGAATTTTGACTCAGCTGCATTAGCAAGGACACATTAGGATGAAACAATGACAATTTTCCCAAAAAACAGGGTCCACCCTGTGGTTTAGCTGGTATACCATTCCATGCCCTGTCTCCACAAATCAAAAATATTCCTGTGGGTAATTTCATTGGTGCTGTGATATTTGTGCCGTTACATTGACTGTAATGCTGTGGAGAGAATTAACTCACATTCAGGGATGAATCTAGGGTGGCCCATGTTTCTTTAGGTTGGTTTAAATTCTGAGCACCTGAAAGTTTGAAGCTAAACCATCCACCAGCTGTAGTGTTAGATATGCTGGCATTTGTACTTCCAAAAAGATCCAATTCTTCAGGAGGAGAATGCAAAGAGGTGTTAAGAGATTGGATTAGTAAGCATTGACGATAGCCATCACTCTGACCTGCAGTATACCCTTGTTGCACCGGCAGTGTGATGTTTGACATGTTAGACATACATAAGGTTTGATTGTTTATCAAACTACAAAATTCTCCAGGAGACCACACCGGAAGTCCCACCAGGCATGTTCGAAATGGGTTAGTGACTCCTCCAAGACTAAGACAAAGTGATGATTGGTTAGTTTGATTAGCAAGTGTCACCCATAAATTTTCTCTTGGTTGACTAAAGTGTGTTATTCCTACTGCTTCACTTGCTACAGCATTAAGCAGTATAATAAGAACAAACCTCATTTTTCTTTCTGCTTGCTTTGCTTCTCCTTTTCTTCCTTCTGCTTACGTTGTTTTTCCTTTCTTCGCTGTCTTTTCCCTGGTTTGCTAGATTGTCTATTGTAAGGTTGAGTCAATTTTTGAATATACTGATCTAATTCTAAATCAGCATCCTTGCTCACAGGTATAGCATGAGGTAAGTTTGAAGGCAAATCAGCTTTACAGCGAGCTGCTATGATGCGTGAGGCTTTAGTAATTTCAAATATTCTAAGGTTTTCCTGTAACTTCCACCTAAGATATGCTATAATCACTTGTTCTGCACTCTCAAAGAGCTGTAATCCTGTCCGTCCTGGCAGGCCAGTACTTTGTTCAAGAGCTCTAACCCAGATATGATTTCGAATCCACTTTCCAAAACAAGATGTACACCATAAATATCCCAATGACCTCTGTGAATACCAATAAACCTGATTACAATCTGCACAATGCAAAGCTACCCATGCAGAGCATTTATCTTTATCCTTTTTGCAAACATAACAAGGAAGCGAATGTAAGTAAGGACCAGTATAAAATTCTGGTTCTTCAATCCAAAGCAACCAATTCAATGGTGGTGATCGCAAAGCCTCTTCAGCCTTTTTACTATATGAGGCTAACAGCTCAAGGTCTTTCTTTAACACAAGGCATATCTTATTTCGTAATCGTAGTTCTTGTTTGTTATCCTCCTCAACAACTATATCTTCCTGAGGGTCCCACAACAGTAAAATTGTTCTAATCATAGAAAATTAATTAGCAATCACTGATACCCCTATTCAAATGAGACCATTCCCTTTTTTGCCTTCTTTTTCTTATCTGTCTTCAATCTTGCTGCTCCTAATTTCACTGGTCCTGCCACTTTCAAACTTAATTTTTGCAACTTATCAATGCTGCAATCTAATGCTCTATCAGGATCCCCTTGGAAGGGTCCTACAACTGAATGCTGTGTTAAAGGCACTAATTTCCTACACCTTATAGAAACTATACGTGATTTACTTTGAACCTTAATTCTATTTACAATACATTGTATTTCCCATCGATAATAAGCAAGAACCTTCTGTTCAGGAGACTCATAAAGATTTAAAGCTATATATGCATTTTGCCCCGTTTGTCTCCTTAATTCATCTTGCCAGCTTTTTCCCCACGTATGCTCGTGTTCACAAGTATGACACCACAAATCCCGTAATAATGATTGTTCTATCCAAAAAGTTCTTTTACAACCCCCACAACGTAGAGCTATCCAGGCAGCACAATGTGGATTGTGACAGTCAAGGCAATGTAGTTTCGCTGGATCTGTTAAATGAAAAGTTGATAATGAGTCAATGAAACCAATCAACTCCTGGGCCGTCCGGTAGTGACGTGTCAGTGCTCTGTCCACCGCTTCCGAGTACCCCTTCAATTGAAACAGTAGTGGTTGTAGGACTAGAAGCAGTTTCTTCCCCAGTCGCTCCTTGTCCTCCTCCGTAAGGCGATCCACCAGAGGCTGCATCAAAAACAGGTTTAGTCCACTTAGCAGGCACCCACAAAGGCCCTGTAGGTGAGGAAACACAAAGATACCCCCGACCCCAATATAATACTTTTGCAGGTTTTTCCCATAATCCTGTACTCGGGTTCTTATACTTAACCCAAACCTCTGTTTCCTTAGTATTTTCCTGACCTAACCTCGGATGATGTTTCATTGCAGGGGGGGTATCATCTTCCCCAAAAACGCATAAATGATTAATCACATATAAAACCTTAGCCAAACATGCTTGTGGATCTGTCAAATCTTGATGTTTTTCAATATATTGCTTAAGGGTACCGTTTGCTCTTTCCACTATTGCCTGTCCAGTAGAAGAGTGTGGAATACCTGTTACGTGCTTAACAGACCACTGATTCAAAAATTTCCGGACCCTAGCACTTACATAACCTCGACCATTATCCGTTTTGATACTCTTTGGAACTCCCATAACAGCGAAACAACTTAACAGATGTCTGATAACCTGTATAGCTTTCTGTCCTGCCTGAGCTGTAGCCCATATGTAATGACTATATGTATCTATGGTGACGTGCACATGCTTGACTTTACCGAATCTAGCTACGTGTGTAACATCCATTTGCCATTTCTCATTTATTTCTAAACCTCGAGGATTAACCCCGATGCCTAGACCTATCCCACCATTATGATAACTACATGTTGGACATGCTCTGACAATGGCCTTGGCTTGTGACAAACTCAGCTCAAAGTGTTTTGCTAAACCTCTTGCATTTTGATGATATCTACTATGTGCTTCTCTGGCCAATGTGTGCTTGTCAATAGGACAAGAATTATCAATGGGTAGGGTAACCAATTTATCTGCACGTTCATTCCCTTCTCCTAAACCTTCAGACCACTTATGGCTCCTAATATGAATCACAGAATATGCTGCATTTCTTTCTCGTAAAGCCTTCCTTAACTGTATCAGTAACTCATACAATCGTTTATTATTCACTTCCTTAATTGCTGCTTCCTCTATTCGTTTGACTACTCCTGCAACATACATAGAGTCTGTGACCACATTTAAAGGCTCCTGTAAGTTGGACACCGCCCATACTACTGCTAACAATTCCAAAGTTTGTAAGCTATCTGCAGGGTCTGCTGTGAGGAGTTGATGCTTCCATTGTCCTTTTTCTTGCCAGGTAACAGCAGCACGCCTTGATTTCTTTCCTGCATCTGTAAAAACTGTAATAGCTCCTTCTATGGGGTTTTCTTCTCTCAAAGGTCGAGTGATCCAGTTCCATTCTGTCATCCATTGCAAAACTCTAAGCACTAATTTACTAGTCTCTACTTTAGCAGGTGACATCAATAATGCTTCTTGTAAATTCTTTGAATTTATCAAGTACCAGTCCAAGGTTTCTTTTTCCATAGGCAATCTAATAGTAGCAGGTTCTCTACCATCCACTTCAAGAATTCTGAGATGCCCCTTTTTGATTAATGCAGCCGATTGTTCAATTTTTGAAGATATTGTTTTCTTATGCTGTAGTGGTGGTGATAACCATTCCAACACCCGTATCTCCCCCGTTTTCTTTTGCAACTGAGAGAGAGCACCAAGCAAGTGGCAAGGGCTATTCCAAATAGTAAGGTCAATGGGGTGGTTGAGTTGTCGACGAGACACATACCCTTGCTGTACACAGTTACTAATTTGCTGCAAGGCAAGATGATGCTCCTTTGTCAGGTGTACAGGAGTAGTAGGGTCCACACCTTTTAACAAAGGCCGTAGGGCTTCTAATAAGTGATTTGGTATTCCCACAATAGGCTTCAGCCACTGTAAGTCTCCCAGCAACTTCTGTGCATCATGTAGAGTTTTAATGTCCAATTGTAATTCCAATTTTTGTGGTATCACTATTTGATCCGTCAAAGTCCATCCCAAATATTTCCAGGGCTTTGTAGTCTGAATTTTCTCTGCAGCAATAACAAGTGAATATGCAGCAAGAGTATTTATAATGGTGTTAATCTGTAAAGAGGAGAATGGCTGTTGCTGTGCAAACAAAATATCGTCCATGTAATGATATATTATAGTTGCTGGCCATTTACGACGTAGTGGCTGTAATGCAGCATCAACATAAAGCTGACATAAAGTGGGAGAGTTGCGCATGCCCTGCGGAAGAGATGTCCATTCAAATCTTTTATCTGGTTCCCCACGATTTATTGCTGGTAAAGTAAAAGCAAATCTCTTCATGTCATCAGGATGCAGCCCAATAGTGAAAAAACAATCCTTTAGATCAATAATTAAAAGTGGCCAGTGTTCTGGAATCATAGCTGGATTTGGAAGACCAGGCTGTAAGGCCCCCATTGGTTCCATTTGGTCATTTACAGCCCTCAAATCATGTATCAAACGATATTTCCCTGATTTCTTTTTGATTACAAAAATAGGTGTATTCCAAGGGCTTGTGGATAGTCAAAGGTGTCCCTTTGTATATTGCTCCTGTACCAATTCATGGGCATGCATAAGACTCTCCCCTTTTAATGGCCATTGCTTAACCATCACCGGTGTATCCGTTTTCCAGGTGAGTGGAATGGGGAAAGTCCAAGCAATGGCAATTACCCCAAAGGGTGCTGATTAGTTAACACCACTCCCAATTGTGTTAAAATGTCCCTTCCAATTAAGCAGGAAACTGTAGGAGGCAGTTGAACAATTGAAAACACAGCAGATATTTGTTGATTCTCAATGCACACAGACAAAGACGGCGATCTACTTGCCAATGTAAATCCTCCTACTCCTGTGAGCATGTTTGATGAGGGAAATAGAGGCCAATGTTGTGGCCATGCTTCTGGAGAAATGATGCTAGTATCTGCTCCTGTATCCAATAATCCATAAAGGGGTATGCTTTGATGCCCATAGGTAATGTCAACCTTTTGCTTTGGTCTATTTTGTAAATCCACAGTTAAAAGTGTAACACTAGTAGAGCCAAAACCTTTTTCATCCCGTGCTTGCCCAGTAAATGATTGTATTCCTGATGTCATTTGTGACAGTGGTACCAATTGTGCAATGCGTTGTCCTTTTGTAATTTTAATGGGAGGATAAAGGGTGTAAGCCATAATTTGTATTTCCCCTGTAAAGTCCGCATCGATAACACCAGGCAAAACGAATAATCCCAACATAGTTATAGAGGAACGTCCCAGCAATAATGCTCCACATGTTTGTCCATTTAGTATAAGAGGACCCTTTATTCCAGTGGGTATCTTCTCAGGCTGGTTTGTCATTAGTGTGACGTCTACTGCTGCTGATAAGTCCAAGCTGAGGCTCCCGGTTGTTGCGGGTTGCAGACAGGAGGTGGCAGCGATGTCACGGCAGCAGCTGGTGTCTCCGATGTCACGGCGGCAACTTGTGTCTGGGCGCAGCCCCCGAGATGCGCGCTCTGCGGATGGTTTCCCGACCGGCGCCTACAAGCCGTAGTGTTGTGGGAGCTGGATCGGCAGTGTTGACACCATACGCCAGTTGCTCGGCACGTTCGGCGTGTATGTCCTTCGTTGCCGCATTGGTAACACTTGAGGAATGGCTTCGAAACTCCTTGAGTGAATGCCAGTGAGCCGCTTCGGAGAGGAGCAAGAGCAGCTAGCACCTGATTTTGAGTGGACTCTGCTTGCTTTTGCAACCCCAATCCTAATTCCTTTAAGGCTTCTGCTATAAACGCCTGTGAAGCTGTTGGCATTAATGCCATTCGCTCTAATGCTTCCTCAATAGTCCAATTTGCCCCTAAAGTAGCTAATACTCTTTGGGTTGCTGGATTGCTATTTTGCAAGGCACACTGCTTCAATAGCGCCCCCTTCATGTAATCTGCCACACCAGCCCGATCTATAGCAGTAGCTTCTCTATCAATAAAATTTCCAAATGATTCTTCCCTTCCTTGCTTAATACCCATATAAGCCGGTAACCCTCCTGGCTCTTTAACCATATCTATTGCAGCACGCACCAACCTCATAGACTCTCTAAGTTTATCAGCTCCCGATATCATCTGTGCCTCTGTACGCAAATATGCCCCTAAGCCCATCAGCTCCTCTACTGTCACCCCATGTAATGGGTCTCCCTGGGCTCGTTGTACAGCAACCGATTCATTTACCAACGCGTGCCAATGGGCATTAAATAACAACTGCTGATGCTGAGTGAATATCAACCGAACTATTCCTCTTAAATCATTAGGACATAAAACCTGAGTATTAAAAAGATAATCTAACATTTGCTTAACAGGTTCACTTTTTACTCCAAACTGACTAACCGTAGAACGTAGCTGAGTTAACAGCTTCCAATCTAAGGGAGTATATTCTGCTATATTATGCGTAAGGTTCCCCTGTGCATCATACTGTGGTGTGTATGTGACCGGACATGCAAGACTAGAAGCTATTTCCACCGCCTCACCATCCCCCATTTGCATTACTTCCTTTGCCAAAGCAGCCCAAGCTTCCCTCCTCTGTTTAGCCATCTCCCCCCATGGATCACGGTGTGCCCCTGGGATGGGATCTGGCCCTTTAAGGGTGCTATGCTGCTGGCGCTTCGGTGCAGACACCGAGCTTTCGCGCGGGGGGGGCAGTGAAGCAGAGGCTGGCTCACGCGGGGGAAGCCTCGCTGGAGCTGACAGTGAAACCGGAGCCGACTCAAGCGGAGCCAGCCTGCGGGGAGCAATCCGCCCCCCCGCTGGAGCCGGCTCTGGCGGGTAAATGGGCCCTTCCCCCACCGAAGCTGTAACCGGAGCCGGCTCACTGAGGGGAAGCGTTGGAGGCAAGGCTGGCGGCGGAGGCGAAGCTGGCTTGCTCCCACCCCCACCATCCGACCCGCCTGAAGCTGGCGGCGGAGGCAAAGCTGGCTTGCTCTTACCCCCAACATCCGACTCGCCCTCCCCCTCTGACAGGAAAGGTGCAGACGGTTCCACTGCGCCTATAGAGAAATCCTCCACACCACTTTGCTGGGGACTCTTAGGCATAAGTACCTTAGTTACAGAAGGTGCCTGGGGATCATCTTCACGACCATACCCTATATTCCTCTTATGAGCTTCTGTCGCCCTTTCTGCTGCCTTTCTCTCAGAGACCTGCTGAAGTAACGTGTTATACACCACCCGCCATAACTTCCCGAATTTCTTTGCTGACTTATCATCGTCTAGTACTGTATCCCACAATATTTCCCCAAACTTTCTCCACTCTGATAACTCATGAACTGTATGAGGATTAGAAAAGATACCCTTAGCATGGCCATAAGCTAATAACCCTGGTAACTCCTTTTTTAAATCTATCCCTTTTATCCCACGCCGCTCTAAATAGGCGGTAAATAAATCATATGCCGCTTGCCTATCCATACCTATTAATCAGTGTGCGCTGTTGCAGCTCTCCAGGCTCCGGTGGACATGTATTGGCTTAAGTCACAGTTGTGAACCTTAAGGGTGCTTCAAATTCCGGCACCGTCCCGGCTGCAAGGACCCAAACCCAACTTCCGGACCGTGGCATAATCCCTTTTTCTTTTAATCCAAGAAAAAGGGCAGAGATTCGGTTATGCCCTTATTCTCCACCATTTGTTGGCGGAAGGGAACCAGGACATCAGTTTGATCATCACAGGCTCAATTTTATTGATCAGTACAGCGGGTTAAATACAGTTAATAATGAGCTTCATACATATTGCAAAAGTTGAGCTCAGGATTGGTCAGCTTACATATCAGCACCTACGCCTACTTCTACATTCCTATGGTTCTACTTTTGATACTTTCTACATATTCTTAGGATATATTCAGGACTAATCTCAACTCCCTATCCTCATGTTGCAGCAAGGTCGCTGCTGACTCTTCCTTTCAGCTTGCTGACTGCTGACTTTTCTCCTTCAGCTTAACCAGTGGCATTATATCAGTGTGGCCTTTCTCAGCTAACCAATTATTAATAATGCTCTCCACAGGTTACCTTTATACAGGTTGCTTTTTCTTCTGTAGCTATTAGTATATCATCAGCATACTGCAACAATAATTGGTCTCTTGGTACTTGCCCATTTTCAGTCCAAATCTCCAGATCCTTTGCCAGTTAGTTTCCAAATAGGGTTGGCAAGTTCTTTTCATTTCCAGGTGAGCTGGGTCTTTCTTCCGTTCCCTGAGTTTTTCTACTCAAAGACAGTTTCCTACTTTCTTTGTCAAAGGGTATGCAGAGAAATGCATCTTTTAAATCAGTTACAGTAAACCACTTACATATCCCCTCTACGGATGTTAGCAATGTGTGAGAATTTGTTACCACTGGATAAATGTCCTTTTTATTTATTGCTCTCAAATCTTGCACTAACCTATATTTACCTATTTGGTTTCTTTACTGGAAATATTGGTGGATTAAATTCTATTGTATATTTGTGGTGAGTTCTTGAACCTGTTCCACAGGTTCAGCTAGTTATATTCTCCTAACACCATGGCTTTGGCAGCATTTCCCTGCTGGAACTGATTGTCCTGGTGAAACAATTCTGGACAATCTCGCTTCCAATGTCCCATCCCCTTGCAATATGCACATTGATTCAGGCTTAACCCCTGGGTAACTGGTCTCCTACCCTGACCACTCCTGTTGTGTCCCCTGAAATTTGGGTTTCCTTTCCCTTGTATTACTGCCAAAAGATTCTGCTGCTCCTTTTTACTAACTTCTCTTTTGTGATTGTTATATACCTTCCAGGTAACCTCAAGTAGCTTATCCAAATTCCTTAATTTCTCTCTTTCTAATATTTGCAATTTTCTGCTAATGTTGTCCTGTGATTGGCCCAAGAATATGAGAGTGAGTTGAACCTTTGCTTGCTCTGTATCCATTTGGAGGTCTGTATATTTCCTTGCTACCTCCTTAAGTCTCTCCAAAAATGCAGTGGGAGATTCCTTCTTTTCTTGTCGAACCTCATAGAGTTTGGACCAATTTATAGTTTTGGGCACAGTGTTCTGAACTCCTATTTGGATCCACTCTTGATATTTCCGTAATTTTCTCATATCGCACAATAAATTAGGGTCCCAATTTGGATCCTCAATTGGGAAATTCACATCTAAATTCCCTGTTACTTGTCCATTTCTAATATCTTATCTTGCCCTCTCTTTGGCTGCCTTAAGTACCATTTCTTTTTCAGTAGAATCCATCAGAGTATCTAATATTACTTGTATGTCATCCCAGTCAGAATTTTGAGTTTTTATAACCATTTTTACTATGTGTGCCACTTTAGCAGGATTTTCTCTATAAGTTCCAGCTGACTGTTTCCAAATTACTAAGTCTGCCGGGGAAAAAGGCACTTTTACAAATACTGGCCCTTCCACTCCAACACCTTGTCACAAGGGGGCAATCACAGTCTGGTTTTGTTTGCTTATACCTTTTCTATGCACAACTGGGGTAAGCTTTGACCGACTCCCTGTTCTATGGGCTATTGGGGTCACTGATTCATTACCATTGCTATCTTTTTCACTCGCATACCTCTTTCTCCTTCCTATCAATGTTAGGTTTTGCTCATCTTACGAGGAACAGGGATCAGGTGATGATGGGAGAGGAGGATAAAGAGGGAAAGGTGTACTAGATGAGACAGGTTCAGGACTAGGTGGGTGAGGAGCAGGTAGTGGGATAGGGACAGATGAAACAAGTGGGATAAGGTTAGGTTGTCTTGTTCCTATTGGAGCTACTTGTAAATCAATATCTGTATAATTTTCCCTACTCAAGCTTTCTCTTAACACCAAGTGTTCTAAACAACGTCCCTCAAAAACCCCACCCTTTGCAGATGTTTTAGCCACTAATAATCCACATTCATCCTGCCATTCTGGCTTTCCCTGTAAGTAGAAAAAGAGATCGACATATGGGAATTCATCCCATTTTCCTTCTTGTTTACAAAACGACATTAACTGTGAAATAGTGTTATATTGCAGAGTACCATATTTTGGCCATTTTTCACCATTCTCCAAGGCATATTCTGGCCACCATGAATTACGATAATCAATCAACTTAGTTTTACGTAATTCTTCCCCAAAGTTACCTTGTTTCCAATGTGCTAATAAGCACCCCAAAGGAGAATTTTGCGGGATAGAGGTGTTACTGCCCAAAATCCCTTTAAGTTTCTCCATTTAAAAAATACCACAAATGCTGAACCTGCAATGCTTTCGTGATTGTCTTACGGAACGGCGCCTAGGCTTACACCAACAGGAATTCCGTTAGCTCAACCAAGCGTAGCTTTTGCTGTGTCTTATTGGTAGGCACCCAAAATCAAACTAAAGTAAAAAGTACCTTACCTTTCTCCTGGGGATGTTGTGAGTGGTGGGAGCGGTCGTGGCCGATGCGCTCCCTGAGAATCCCTCAGTGCCGGCTGGAGAGTGATTGAGTCGCGAACTCGCTCAGCAGCACTCACCACGGCCCCATCTGGGGGTCGCCAAAATGTTAGTGCTCAAAAACACATTATCACGGGGATTATATGCGGTGTTTTTTATTAAGAGCTCTGGGTGTCAGGGGTATATTCAACCCAAATCTGACTCTGACCATACATCCGAAATGATCATGTTTTATGCTCTATCGTTATAAAACTTATATTGTTCTATTGTATACATAGATTTAGCCCCCCTCTGAATTTCCAACATAGTTTCTCATTATTCTTCTTATGGTTATATAATAATTATATTTAATTACTAAACAATCATCACATCTAACAATTATACAATTTATCATACTGCTTACACAGGTACAGTTGATCTGGGAAAGCACAAAGCCTAACATTTTAGATTCTATCTTTAACTTTTTCCAGGGCTTCACTATCACCATGACACCCCAAAGTGTCACAATGGTCTCCACAGTTCCATGAGGCCTGGCGGTGTCACAATGGAACCTTGGTTTGATGGGGCCTCTCAGCGTCACAGTGATCCCTACATTCCATGGAGCCACACAGTGCCAGCACAGTCCCCTTAGTTACATTAGGCCCAGCAATGTCACAGTGCTCTCCATGATTCCATGAGGCTCCACAGTGTCACAATGGTCCCTTGGTGTCACAGGGCCCCACAGAGTCAGAATGGTCCCTTGGTCTCACAGGGCCCCACAGTGTCACCATGGTCCTTGGTGTAACAGGGCCCCACAATGTCACAATGGTCCCTTGCTTCCATGAACCTGTGCTGCTGCATTCCCCCCTTCCCTTCTCAGGCCACCCTGCCAGCTGAGAAATGCTCCTTGGGCCTCGGCCTTGGCCAACAGCCCCTGGGCTCAGCTCCTTTGCAGCTCATCACAAACACTGTCTGCTCCAGGCACTGCTGCTGCCCAACCAACTCCTGGTTTCTGTAGCAGCAGCCCTGGGAACTGTTTTTGTTCCCTCAGTGGTACAATATCCCTGTTCTCACACTGCCAAAGAAAGCTGTTGGTGCCAAGTGCAGCCAGGATGAACCATTGCTGCGACTGAAGCCCCTCTCTTGGGGCCCTGCAAACAGTGCTCCAAAAGGAGCCCTTGGAGCTCTCCTGGGCCAGCCACTCCCTCTGAGTGGGGCCTCTCCCAGCTGGGAACTCTCCCGTTTGCTGCACTCGGGGATCCCGAACAACCACAGAGCCTGGGCCGATCCCCCCACTCCTCCAGGCTCAACCCTTTGCCTTTTGCTGGGGAGATGCCAAAGGATCCACAGGGAGCATTCCCAGTCCGCAGGGGAATTTCTCCCAGGTGCCTTGCACTGACTCTTTGTGTCTGTGTGCACACAGGAGTACCTGTGCTGGGGAAATGTGGCAGAAATGCTGCTCTCTGAGGGGTTTGGGTGCCTTGGATAGCTGAGTCAGTTGGGCCATGTAAGGAAGGTTAAGTCACAAGGTCTAAGCAAAGTTTAATATTTCTAAGAGTTGTTCTTTAGTGAAGTTGTTACTTTTAATAAAAGGTATTAGGTAAGATAAATACTGTTAGGTGTTATTCCTCCTTCAAATTAGTAAGCCATGGGTTATAAGGTAGATCAAATACTGTTAAGTGCTGTTCTTTTAAGGTATCAGTTAGGGTTAAGTTATAAGGTAAGTCCTATTAAATTTGAGCTCTGTTAAGCTTTTAGGCCGTATTGCTTTTATCCTTACCCTCACTGTCCTTGTGTCAAACACACACAGGGACAGTTCTCGGTTAATTTCTGGTTTGATTGCCTGGATTATGTTTGGTTTTGTTGTTGCTTTGTTTCCTCAGTGTGCCTGAAGTGTCCAGTCAGGAGGAGAGTGATTCTTGCCAAGGAACTTTGTGCTGCTGTCCCTTGATATTACATCTGTTTTTTGCTGATCCCTTGCCGGGGATTTTTTCAGCGCTCTGAAGCCCTCGTTGGTAGCAGGGTGAAGGAGCCCTGGTCCAGGCTCTGGCCCTGGGGGACACAGGGGTCCCTGTCCCCCTGTGCCACCCCCAGGGCCCCGGCCCCCCGTCCCTGTGTCAGGCTCTAGGGTCAATCTCATGGAACGCCCTGTGGGGGAGGCTGTGGGGCCGGGGGCGGGGGGACACAGGAGAACAGGGGACCCTGCTGTGCACGAGCAGGGTTGGACTGCTCTGGGGGGAACTGTGGGGGGGGCCGGGTCAGAGTGACCTCCCCAGTGACCTCACACAGCCCCCATGATGTCACACAGCTCCTGTGATGTTACACAGCCCCTGAGATGTCACACTGCCCTTGTGATGTCATACTGCCGCTGTGATGTCATGCTGTCCCTGTGATGTCACACAGCCACCTATAATTTCACACAGCCTCCTGTGATATCACACAGCCCCTGTGATGTCACAACATCTCTGTGATGTCACACTGCTACCCATGATGTCACACTGCTCCTCTGATGTCACATACTCCCCTTGTGATATCACAGGCCACCTGTGATGTCACACAGCCCTCTGGGATGTCACAGGCTACTTGTGATTTCATACAACCTGCTGTGATGTCCCCAACCACTCTGTTATGTCACACAGCATCTATATGAAGTCATTCAGCTGCTGTGTGATGTCACAGAGCAGCTTTGTGATGTCACAGTGACCCTGTCATGTCACAGCCTTCTCTATAAAATTACATAGCTGCTCTGTGATTTTATACTGTATATCACAACCCATATTGTGATGTCACAGAGCCACCTTCCATGATGTCACAGCTAGCTCTGTGATGTCACAGCCCCCTCAGAGTTGTCACACAGCCCCTTGCTGACATCCCGGCTGCTCTGTGCCTCTATGACACAGCCACAGAGGTGCTGCTGTTACACAGCCCCCTCTGGGACATGCCACAGCCCCTGCCAGTGCTGAGCCCCTTTGAGCTCTGTCTGTGCCCTGCTGGTGTCCCTGAGGGGCCCTGGCAGTGCTCCAGCCCTGCTGGGCTGTGCACAGGAGCTGCACCTGGCCAGAGCTGTCTCTCTGCAGTGCTGCCCTTGCCAGGAGCAGCGTCTGGGCCAGAAGCCCGGCCCAGCTCAGCAGCACAGACACAGCACAGGGACTTTAATGACCCTCTGGGGCTTTGGTGCTCTTTGCATCAGACCCAGTCCCTCCGAGTGTGCTCAAAAATTTCAGAAGAATTCAAAAAGTGATTGAAACACTGAAATTTCTCATAATATAAATAGTTTCCTCTGAGGGACAGGACTGAGAAAGTCTCCCCAGGTTCCAGGTAGAGGAGAGCACTGGTAGCAGTGATGGCAGCTGGGGACAAGCAAGGGAAAGGTGACTCTGATGATGAGCAAAACTGTGCCTCTGTCCCTGCAGGCTGTCGGCATCCCCCGGCTGCCCCACCTGGCTGGGCCCTTCCTTTGCTGACAGCTCTGCCTCCTGCCTGCCCCTATCTGCCCACACAAAGTTGTGGGCCACTCCAGGCTCCTGCTGGGGATGTGCTGCACCACAGCCCTGCCCTGGCAAGGAAATTCCTTTCTCTTTGTGTCCAGTCTGGGCCTCCCCAGCTGCCCTTGGTGCTATTATGTCTTCTTCAGGCTCATTCCCACTATGAAAAAAAAGCTCCAGCCTCTCTGAAACCACCCTTCCATCCCTCCCAGGCTACTCCTATTCTACCCTCAGTCTCAACACCACTGAGGCTGAGCCCAGAGCCATCAGCCTCTACCAGCTGGTTTTGTGATGAGGCCTCCAAACCCCATCCTGGGAGACTTTTGTGTCTTCTCCAAGGTCTGAGAAAATGGAAAAATAGTGATCAAAGTTATTTTCTCAAGAATCTTGCAATAACAGAACAGGGGCCAATATCTTTAAACTGAATGAGGGTGGATTTATATATCTTAGAAGGAGGAAATAATTTACAAGTATGAGGGTGGCTCGAAACTGCAGCTGATTTTCCAGAGAAGTGGATTCCCCATCACAGGAATTGTCCAAGATCAGGAACTTTGTGGAGCCTGAGCCAGTGAAACCCTCTCATCCCCAGGGACAGAATTCCTGTAGTAGTGTGGGTTCTCTGATGTGCTGGGTGCCCTCACAGTGCTTCTGGCCAGAATGTCTGCTGAGGGCAGCCAGGCTGCTGCAGGGGCAGTGACCTCACAGCCATCACCATGGCAGCCCTGTCCCCTGGGCCTGGCTCTCTCCTTTCCTCTGCCCCGGCCTTGGCTCTGCTGGCATGAAGAGTTTTGTCATTAATATCTTGTCCCCAAGGTGCTGGGGCCAATGGCTTCCCAGTCAGGCTCCTGGAGCAGAAGTGGCTTTTCAGAGCCCAGCCAGGAATGAGCCCTAAGGCAGCAGCTCTGCAGTGGTGGCCACCAGGCTGGGCTGCCAAGGGAGGCTTCTGGCCATGGCCTGCAAGCAGCTGCTGCTGCCAAGGTGCCTTTGGTGCCTCAGGCTCTCCCTGGCACAGCTCCCAGCACGGCACTCTGCCCTTGTGCCCGAGCCCTTCCCTGTGCTGGGGCTGGTCTGGGGCTTTTCCTGCAGCAGGACCGGCCCTGCTCATGGCCCAGGAAAGGCAGTTCCTGCTGGAGCAGGAGGCTCTGCCTGCAACGGGCTCCAACAACTTCAGCAAGGCCCTGTTGACTTCAAAACTGCTTCCTAGAGCATTATATTCTAATAATTGTTATAGCTCCTTAACTGTGGAGTAAATGAATGTGGTTAAGTTCTTTCTTCTAATCATGACTAGAATCAATTAGAGGAATATTATATAAATCTATTGGATATCCCATCATTAATTCTGAGGGACAAATTGGGTTAAAGTTGAATTCCACCTCTCCAATCCTTTACACCTTTGACAAATCCCAGGATTCAGGAATGGGATTCCCCAATTTCCTGCTTTTGCTAAAACCGCACTGCCCTCACTGCCCTCCCGCCTCCCATGGAAAGCACAAAAGGCAAAGATCCCGGGCTGGGATAAGAACAATTCATTGGGAACAGCAACAAGATAAGGAAGAAACAGAAGAGAAACAATATTGCTAACAGAAGGGATAAATGAAACTGTTTACAGGGAAAACGACAACACAGCTGCCTGGCTCTTCCCAGCAACATATATCTCCCACCTGGAAAGGACACCCTTCTCCTCAGGGAGAGAGTCCCTTTCCTGCCCCTGGCAGTGACCTGAGGTGGGAGTGAATGTAATGACATGCCAATGGCCAGACCCTCATGTTCATCAGTTCCACACCATGTCATTGACAGGGGAAGGAATACGGACAGGTGTCTTGCCAGCATGGATCACAGGGAACATGGATCACCCAATCTCTTCCCAACATGGTTTTCTCATGGGGGATGAAGCTCCTCCTGCAGCTGGGGCATTCCCAGCTTCCCTTACTGGTGCCTGCATTGGTGTCTGGTCAAGTCAGAGCTGCTGGTGAACCTCTTCCCACATGTGGCACACTGGTAGGGCCTCTCCTCTGTGTGGATGTGTAGGTGGGTGACAAGGTGGGAGTTTTGCTTTAAGCCCTTCCCGCAGTTGGGGCAGCGGAAGGGCCTCTCATCTGTGTGAATCCGCTCATGCAGGAGGAGATTGGAGCTGGTCTGAAACCTCTTCCCACAGGTGGAGCACTCGTAGGGCCTCTCCCCAGTGTGGATGCGCCGGTGCTTGATGAGGTTGGAGTTGTGCTTGAAGCCCTTCCCACACTCAGGGCAGCGGAAGGGCTTCTCCTCTGTGGGAATCCGCTGGTGCTGGAGGAGATTGAAGCTGGTGTGAAACCTCTTCTGACACTCAGGACACTCGTAGGGCCTCTCCCCAGTGTGGATGCGCCGGTGCTTGATGAGGTTGGAGTTGTGCTTGAAGCCCTTCCCACACTCAGGGCAGCGGAAGGGCTTCTCCTCTGTGGGAATCCGCTGGTGCTGGAGGAGATTGAAGCTGGTGTGAAACCTCTTCTGACACTCAGGACACTCGTAGGGCCTCTCCCCAGTGTGGATGCATTGGTGCCTGATGAGGGCGGATCTGTAGCTGCAGCCCTTCCCACACTCCTCACTCTCGTGGGGCCATTCCCCAGTGTGGATCATGTGATGACAGATCAGGGTGCTGCTCTGCCGGAAGCTCTTCCCACACTCCAAGCCCTTGTAGGGCTTCTCCCTATGAAGCTGCACATGGACCACCATCTCCAAGCTCTGGCTGAAGCTCTGCCCACCTTCCTGGCTCAGGCTGGGTCTTTCCTACTCAGAGCACCCTGGGCTGGGTTTGGAGCCCCTCTTCCTGTGGAATCTCTGGAGATTTTCCTCCCTGTTGGATTCCTGTGCCCTGGAGTCACTCATAACAGCCTCTTCCATGAGGTTCTGCTGTGGGGATTTGTCCTCCCTGGTCTCAATCCTCATCTCTTTGTCTAGGGGCAGAAGGACAAGGAAAGGATGGGATTTGCCTCCGTGCCAGAGGGAAGGGGAAGGAGATCCCCCCAGTGCATCCCTGGCAGGACAGCGTTGGCAGCAGGGGTGTCCTGCAGCCAGGGGCCGTGCTGGGCTGGGAGATGGAGCAGGAGAGAGGGGGAAAGAAGCACTGACTTCCTCCTCACCTGCCTGGGTATCCCGGGGCATCTTCCTCTTCCTCACAGCCTCCTTCTCCATCTGACAAAGGTTTCGGGATGGGAAATCCTGTTTTGGGAGACTAACAAGGGATGAGCACATTTAGCTTTGTTCTGGTTTGAAGGCAAACCTGGGGGAGGGTCTAAGCCAGAATTACAATTTAATAAGAAAATGAAGATCAAGGCAATGATACAGAAACACTGCCTTAAACTGACAGAATCACGATATAACCTGATACCCTGTTGGTCAGGGTGGTTGCAGCTGTCCCATTAAATGGTGCCTGCAATCCTGTTGGAGTGATGAATGTGATTCTGTCGAAGCAGTGATCCTGTAGAAGTGTCTGGCCTTTCTCTGGAGGTCGCATGGTGGTTCTGGAGCTTTTGTCCTCTGGGAATCCAGTAGGCAAGCTGCTCCTGGTGTTGCGAGCCTCAGCTTATATACAAGTAGGAATGCTTGGATCCTCCCCCTGGGCAGAGCATCCCACAATGGGATGATAGAATTTTATCAGTCCTGCAGTGACACTCAATGGCCCATTCACAGAAGATATCTCCCCTGAAGGGCATTATCAGGGGCGAGTAATGGAAGAGATAAAGATCACTGCCCCACCTGTTTATAGCAGTTGATGAAGATGGGGATTGAAAACATGCATTTGGCTACATCTTGCATTGCAACCTGAAACAGTGGGGTAATCCCTGATCAGGGGTTGAACACCACACCCCTTACCCAAACTGGCTCAGGTGTAAAACCCCCACCCTGGGAAGGCCACAGACGCAGGGGACAATGTCACACTTGCCCTGTCTCTGTCTCTGTCTCTGTCTCTGTCTCTGTCTCTGTCTCTGTCTCTGTCTCTGTCTCTGTCTCTCTCTTGCCCGCCCCCCTTTTCTCTTTCACAAACTGGGGGGTTTTGCCAAATCTAAGAGTATTTTGTCTTTTTGTCCCTATCAACCTTGTTAACACCTACACAGAGCTTAACCTTCCTTTTCAAAATCTGAATTCGGCCAAATTTCCACTTTCCTGTTATCAGAACTGGCCAGCAGCTGAGCTGGAGCTGTGCAGGACTAATGGAACTTGGAATTGCCACGAATTTGCTTCTTTTGTCAGTTTATTAAAGTTTGGAGGTTTTTTGCATTTCCATCAAAAGTGTCTTGTGGGAAAAGCAAATTCAAGTAATTTTTTGGAGGGTAAGTTTGATTTCTGACCAGAAACAACTTTACTTTCTCCAGTGCCCAGAGGATGCCCTCTCACACTGGGAGATGCTTGGGAGGAGCTGGAGGGAGTTGTCCCCGTCCCTGTCACTCCAGGCCATTCCCCAGAGGTTGTCCCTGTCCCTGTCACTCCAGGCCATTCCCCAGGGGGTGTCCCTGTCCCTGTCACCCCAGGCCATTCCCCAGGGGGTCTCCATCATTCTCACCCCAGGGAATGCCTGGGGGGTCTCCCTCCCTCTCACCCCTGTGCCAGGGGGTGCTCGGGGCAGTCTCTGTCCCTCTCAGCCCAGGGGATGCTCAGGGGTCTCTGTCCCCTTGCCCTGGGGGATGCTCGGGGGGTCTCCATCCCTCTGGCCTCAGGCAATGCCTGTGCAGGGCTGGGGACCAGGGGCTCTGTGTCCCTCTCACCGCTGAGGGTGCTCGGGCCTGGGGGGGCTCTCCGACCTTCTCACCCCTGGGGAGGCCGGGGGGGGTCTCTGTCCCTCTCAGCCCTGCTGTGACCCCACACAAACATCATCGGGGTCACAGGAACAGAGACACACCCAAACCCCCAGAAGGGCTGAAACTGGGATTTGGTTTGGGGCTGAGGATTTTGGAAGGGGCTGGAATTTGGGCTGGGGTCAGAGCTGGGGCTGAGATTTGGATTAGAGCTGGGATTGGGGTTAAGGCTAGACATGGGATTGGCTTTAGGGCTGGGGTTGGGATTGGGTCTGGGGCTAGACGAGTCTGGCACTGGGATGAGATTAAATACAGAACTGTAAGTGTGTCTAAACATGGAGTGAGATTGAGACCAGAATCAGGATCAGGTTTGGGAATGAGCACAGCCAGAACGGGACAGGGGATATCACAGTAGGAAGGTTTGGGGAAAATCCTGGTTTAGGGAAAAAAAAGGTGTGAATGCCGTCGGCTGGGGATTCCTCCCACCCAAGTCCATTCCTAGAAGTCACCTGATATCCAGAAATCAAGAGTGAATAAAAAAAATGCCACCCGGATTTTCCCATTTCCAGTCTCATCACTCTCGGGTTCTGCTTAGCACCCCATCTCAGGGCTGCTGGGGATGCCATGTGTCCTGGGGATCCCCTCTCTCCAGGGTCCTGTTTTTGGATTCTGGGGGGTTGTGGGGTCCTGCTCTCCAGCCTCCCCTCAATCTAGCCACTTGGGGCTCCCCCCACTTCCCACCATCCTACCCTGGTTTAGGGCAAATATGGGAGAAAATCCCCAAAAGGGGTTTCCTCTAGACAGGAGATTCAAGCAGATTCTTTCCCAGCTGATTCAGAAAAATATTTCCTTGGAGAAAATTGCAAAAAACCTGTTTATTTAGCAGGCAAAGAATTCACCAGCAAAACAAATGAACAATATTAAACAACAAAATTGTTGCTGCTCCAAAAGAGATGAGAAACTCACAAAGTCCTTCCATGGGCTGTAGCTGGGCTCACTCAGTCTCTTAAAAGTGTCTTCTCAGTCTCTTATCAGTCCCTCCAGCACTGGAAATGCCGCGGCCCAGGCTCGGCCAGGTGGGCGACAGGTGTGAGGTGCCTGTGGTGTTCTGGGTGTTCAGTCCAGAGCAGGTTTAAACAGCTCCAAAGAAAAAGAAAAATCACAGTCCAGGGAACTTCTCTGCCCCAGCAAGCTAAAAACTGACTAAAAGCAAAGGTGAGCTCTGTCCTGCTGTCTGTCTGTCAGCAGACAACTGATACCTTAGGTTTTAAGTTTTTCTGTTCTGTTTTGGTGCGCAGCTTTTAGCTTTATATTAAGTGTACTGGGATCTTTTCTCAGGGTGGTGAAGACAAAACAATCCTGTTCTAGCTGGAGACTCAAGGACAATCTCTTCAAACTTCAGGCCCAAAGCATAAACAATGCGAAAGGAGGAGGGCGGGCAAGCAAGGAGGATGAAACTTCATAATTTGAAGTTATTAATTGGAGAGTTATGTGCAAATGGACTAAAACTTATAAAAATGCGAGATCTCGTGATCAAGCCCTCTTTTGCTCATACAGGCAGAGTCACAGCTTTGGCTCCGGTACTGCCAGGGTGTGGCCTTTGAAGGCATTTCAGAAAAAATCCACTTTATTCCTCATAGCTCTGTCTGGCCTCTGTTCCATCTCCTTAAGGCATCACAACAGTCCAGGAGCCGGAATGTGGAGGAGTGAGTGCAGTTTCTGAAAACAAACTGCAGCTTCTTCCTCCTCCCCGTCGGTCTCAAACCAGCCTTAAAGGCACAGAACTCATTTCTGGGCTAAACAGACCGATGGGGTACGAGCATCATGAACTCACCCCAGCACACGCCCCTGGTCCGGGTCAGGGGGTCCCGTCCCCGCCTCATCTCCGGGCTGCCGGGGGTCCCCCAGCTCCGGTATCGCCCCTTCCCCTCTCTCTGCCCTGGGGGTCCCCCGTTCCACAGCCCCGGCTCTCATGGGGATCCCCAAAACCAATGTCCCGCCCCGTCGGTACCGGGCCATCCCCACGTGGACCCCCTGGGGCCCTCCCGAGGTGCGATCGGGGCTCCTCTTCCCCCGAAAAAGCTCCTCTTGGGGAGCCCGGAGATATCCGGGGCTCGAGTCCGGGATCTGCCAGCTCCGAACATTGTCCAAAAAATCCTCCCGGAGACCCCTGGCTGGAGCCGGGGCGAGCTCGGCCTCCGCCCTCCCCTGCGGCTCGGGGCTGGGGGCGATGCTCCCGGGGCAGGGGGTGCTGCAGGCTCGGCGAGCGGGCGCTGCGAGCGCCGCGATTCTCCCGCTCCTGCTGCTGCTCCTCCTCTCCCTCCTCTTCCTCCCGCATTTCCGCCGCTCCCAGCCCGGACCCCCCTTTCCCTCCCCTCTGCCCCGCGGCCCCGCAGCACCGGCTGCTGGGTGGGGGAGCCCCCGATCGGTCCCGGGGCTGGGCAGGGGCTCGGGGACCCCCCCGGGGCGGATCCGTCCCCCCGGCCCGAGCCCCAAATTCCGCTCCGGGGCCGCCGGGCTCTGCGGGGCCGCCTGGCAACCGGTGAGTCATCGGCGAGAAAAGCTCTGGTTGGCTGGAAATTGGTTAGCGCCTCTTCTGATTGGCTGGAATCGTGAAAGGCGCTGCGCCCTGCGGGTGTCCCCGGGAGCTGCGGAGTTGGGGCCAGAGCCTTTTCCTATTTCTTTCTCTCTGAGAACATTTCTGATTTCTTTCACTCCCTTACTCCTTTCCATTTCTTGTTCAGTGCAATCCAAGTTCGAGCAGATCCGCAGTTGCGTTCCCATGGTGTCATTTTCACCTTCACTCAGGTGTGGGAATGTCGGAGAGCCCCCCAGCCCCGAGCACCCTCAGAGGTGAGAGGGACACAGAGCCCCTGGTCCCCAGCCCTGCACAGGCATTGCCTGAGGCCAGAGGGATGGAGACCCCCCGAGCATCCCCCAGGGTGAGGAGACAGAGACCCCTGAGCATCCCCTGGGCTGAGAGGGACAGAGACTGCCCCGAGCACCCCCTGGCACAGGGGTGAGAGGGAGGGAGACCCCCCAGGCATTCCCTGGGGTGAGAATGATGGAGACCTCATGGGGAATGGCCTGGGGTGACAGGGACAGGGACAGACCGTGGAAATGGCCTGGAATGACAGGGACAGGGACACCCACTCCAGCCTCTCACAAGCATTCCCAGGGGATGAGGTAGAGAGACCCCTTGAGCATCCACTGGGCACTGTGTTATAAATAAGCTTGACTAGGCCAATATTGAAGCAGCAAAAAATTTATTAATTACTAGGGTAAAGCATGAGCAATACAGCGCTGGGTACAGTGGGGGAAGTTTTCCCTCCAACTGCACACCAATAGTTGAGGCTTACAGGTATTTATAGGGGTACTCATCAGCTTTCTCAGCAGTTTCTATTCCCAAATTTTACATCACAATTCAATACCTATTGTGATTTAGTTTTTCAGGATGTATCCCAGAAAGGACTATCCCCAGAGGGTGGTGGTTTGGTTTCTGAAAGAAGGAAGAAGTCTCCCAGATGGTGAGGTCCAGCTCTCCAGATGTGGATCCACTTTTTAATTGCAAGGACTATAAATCTCATAAGAGTGATGTCCAGCTTCCCTTGGCTGAAACTTATAATCCTTGAGTTTTTGTTCATCTTCCTTTCTAAGGCTTCTTTTCACTGTTTTGTTAAGGTGTGAGATAAGCATGTTTCTTTTTATATATTTTAAAGCTATAGTTTCAAAGATCCTTACTACAAGCAATGTTCCAAAATTATACTTCAAAAGGTTATTATTGCAAAACTCTTTAAGGCTTAGCTACAAGCAGAAAGTTCCTGTCAAAATGCAACATCCTCAAAGCTTTACTTCAAATGCTTCTAAATCAAATTAAGACTTATAAAGATTAATTATGAACAAGAGATAGGTTCAAAGGCCTTATTCCATGCTTTACTTTCCTCAGTAATTATTAGAATTCATCTTTATAACTGTCCCATGGTCCGTTTCCACACATATTACAATCACAAATACCCACGTTGCCTGTATGTACCTGACACGAAACACAGCTTTGTATTTCACAGGGGGAAACAAGGATGGCTCCTGTGAGAAGCTGCTGGAAGCTTCCATCATGTCTGGCACAGCCAATTCCTGGTGGCTTCAAAGATGGACCTGCTGCAGGCAAAGGCTGGGCCATTACAAATGGTGGCAATGCCTCTGTGATAACAGATTGAAAAAGAAATCAAAATAGAGATTGTGGCACCGTTGTAACTCCACTCAGAGGAGAGCAGAGGGAGAACATGTGAGAAGAACAACTCTGCAGACCTCAAGGTCAGTGCAGAAGGAGGGGCAGGAGGTGCTCCAGGCCCTGGAGACCCAGGCACCCTGCAGGAGAGCCATGGAGAGAGGGGCCCTGCTCCCAGGCTGGAGCAGCCTGTCCCTGGAGGAATGCACCCCCTGGAAGAGTGACCCATGCTGCAGCAGTTTGGGAAGGACTGTTGTCCCTGGCATGGACTCACACTGCAGCAGTTTACAGAGGGCTGTTGCCCCTGAAATGGACTCACATGGGAGAAGCTCCTGCAGAACTGTCTCCCTTGGGAGGGACCCACGGTGCAGCAGGGGAACCACTCCTCTCCCTGAGCAGGGCCAGAAGCCATGGGTGATGAACTGACCATAAATCCCATTCCCTCTCTATTTGCACTGCTGGGATGGGAGGTAGAGCTGGAAGGAGGGAGGTGAGGGGCTTATTTTATTTCCCCTTTTCCTACTCTGACTTTGTTAGTAATAAATGAATTTCACGTCTCTAAGCTAAGCCTGTTTTTCCCAGGACAGTATTTGATGAGTGATCTCGCCCAGTCCTTATCTCAAGCCATGAACCCTTTATTAAATTCTCTTTGTCCAGCTGCAGAGGGGAGTGAGTGAGCAGCCCACATGGATGCCTGGCATTGGGCCTGGGTCAACCCACGACACCTTGGTACCACAGGGTCACACTGGACCCTTGGTTCTATGGGGTCTCATTGGTTCCATCAGGCCCTGCAGGGCCACTTAATTCAACAAGGCCCCAAAGTTTCACAGTGGTCTCCAGGAGTCCATGAGGCCCTGCAATGTCAAAATGGACCTTTGGATCCATGGGGGCCCACAGTGTCACAATGGGCTTTTTTGGTTCTACAGCTTCACAATGGCCCCTCAGTTCCATGTGTCCTGCACTGTTCCATGACTCCTTAGTTCCATGGGGTCCTGTAGGGTCACAATGGTCTCCTTGGTTTTCTGGTGCCACAGTTGCCATAATTTCCATGGTATCACAACTGCCCTTGGATCCCAAGAGGCCCCAGAGTGTCACAATGGTCCCTTGCTTGCATGACGCCCTGCAGTGTCACAATGGTGTCCATGATTCCATCAGGCCCTGCAGTGTCACCATGGACAGTTGGTTCAAGACACATCCACAATGTCACCACGGCCCCCTGGTTCCACAGAGCCCCACTGTGTCACTGTGGTCCCTTTGCTTCCAAGGCTCAGAAGTGCCAGAATGACCCTTTGGTTCCATCAGGCCTTGAAGTTTCAAAATGGTCTCCATGGTTTCATGAGTACTCCCTGTGTCATAAGAGACTCTTGGTTCCCTGAAGTTCTTCAGTGTCACAATGAGCCCTTGGTTCCACGAGGTTTGGTAGAGTCACAATTGACTCCTTGGTTCCATGAAGCCCTGCTGTGTCACAATGCCCATGGTTCCATGAGTGTCCATGGTGTCACCATTGCCTCCTTGGATCCCCAGTATCACCATGGTCTCCTTGGTCCCATCCAGGCCTTGTAACAAGAGAGAGGGAGCCATTTTGTGCCTTAGATGAAAGGCTGAAGAACTCATGGTGGTGAGGCTGTGTCACTGATAAGAAACAAAAGCCACCTGAATCTGAACGCCAAATACCATCTCAAGTACCTTTAATCCCAGCCTTGACAGAGGTAGAAAATACAAACAGAGATTCCCCAGTAAATCAAAAACAGGGACCATATTTGGAATGCAGGCAAAATGCATTCAGTGCATTCGAATGCACTCACTATGATGGGGAGGTGATGATCCCCTATTCCAAGAGAGAACTTACGAAGGGCTGACTATTGAAGGAACTACAGAGAACCACAATATAAGAAAAGCAGACAGCACAGGTAATTCTGGGATAGGCCGACCAGAAAGCAAGAGCAGATGAAGCAGTGCAGTGGGCACCAAGAAGATCACGTTCACATGCTGTGGGCAGCAACCCCATCAGGCCATGTCACCATCCCCTGGTACAAGGGGGGTCACGATGGTTCATTTCACTGATCTCAGGGTGCAAAGACGCACAGCAGGGGACTTTCAGTATTAACCAAAACAAATGCACCTTTTATTGAGTTCCCACAGCAGATGCAACAAAAGGATGAGAAAGGAGATAAAGGATAGAGAGACAGAGAAAAGGTGGGGAGGAATAGCTGCCAACAGCGAGATGAAATCCTCGTGGTCCGGCCAATAGATCCATCTGGTCACTTCGGGGAGAGTCTCAAAGCCTTTGGTTAACTCAGGGCTCTTTTATAATCTACCGCCAGGAGGGAACAGTGGAGAATAAATCCATTTGGAACAGGTACAGACAGTCCAGTTCTGAACAGCACAAACCGGTACCAGCAGTGAGCGGGGCCCGTTGTTTAAGGACTGGTTCCTATGGCAAACATCCTGCTTCCTGTGGCAGACATCCCACTCCAGTCATGCCAGCAGCCCTGGGTTAGAATTTGAAGGGTCTCAGTCTCAGTCCTTGGGGAGGGCTTCAATCTCCGTCCTTGATGGCGGTTGTGAGGCAGATGAGGGATCTTTGGACCATCTCTTACAGACTGACATCCCAAAACATAAAAATAATTATGCACTTCCCTGTAAAAATGAAATTTACTGAATAAATTTATACTTATTTTTCTTATTTATAAAAGAATTATTCTCTATTTGTAATATCAAATTTAATATTCATATTATAAAGTCCATACCTTTTTAGCAGGCAACAAATTCCAAGTAACACAATTTCCTTCATTAATTCATTGAGCAGTGTGGCTATTGATTTCCACTTCTTTATGCTAATTAGTCCTACTTTCAATCCTTTTGTCAATCTTTTTCATCATTTTTACTGACAGGGTAAAAGGGGCCACTTCGGGGTCCCTGGAGACATTTCTGCTGCACATTTGGGGCAGTTCTAGGTCTTGGGAGGGAATTCAGAGAGAACTTGAAGGTCTGGAGGACACTTGGGGGAGCCAGGTGGGCACTTGGAGGGGCACTCAGGGATTCCAAGGGACAGTTCAGGGTCCGGGGCAGCACTTGGGGGTCCAGGGGGGGCCCTTGGAGGTCAGGGAGAGGAATTTGGGGCCCTTCGGGTTCTGGGCAGGCCCTTGGAGGGCTCTGACTGGGCTCTCTGGGGCGCAGGGGGTGATGGGAGTTGTAGGCGCGAGGCTTATACAGTTTAACATGGCCGCGGAGTATCACGGGAGTTCGAGGCACAGCTGAAACGGCTCTCGGTGGGGCGCAAGGCATGACGGGAGATGAAGTCCCGACTGGAACAGCACTGGTCGTACGCCGTGGAGCATGATGGGAGCCGTAGTCCCGCAAGTGGCTCCAACGCTTTGTTTGGGGGTCCAGGAAGGCTCTTGGGGGACACTTCTGCGTCCGACCTGCGACTTGAGGTCCTCGGGTAAACGTAAGCGGTTCGAGAGAACTTGTGAGGAGCACTAATCAGGCTCTTTAGGGCGGGGGCACGGCAAGAGTTTTAGGCGCAGGACTGTTCTGAGGGGCTCTGGGGCTGCGGGGGAGGAGAGGAGATGAATTCTCAGAAGTGGCTGTACGGGCATCTGTGGGGTCGGGAGCACTCAGGGGGTCCGGGTACGCTTTTGGAGGGTCCCAAATGGGCGCTGAGGGGGCACTGAGGGATTCTGGAGCATCTGGGGGACACTTAAGGGACAAAGGGGGGGCGGATCCCGGGGTTCTGTGGAGCACGGGGCATGATGGGCGTTGTAGTCCCGGCTCCAATGGGGCTGAATCGGGCCGCGGGGCATGACGGGAGTTGTGGATACCGTAGGCACCGTCCGCAAGTCTCCGACCTCTGCCGCTGACTGGCTCCAGGTGGTGATGGGCGGGAGTCTCGGCAAATGGGATACGGTGGAGGCGGGAACAGCCCATTCAACCTCTCCAGTCCCTCCCAGTACAGCCCAGTTCATCCCCAGTACAGACCAATACAACCGCAGTACAGCCCAGGTCATCCTAAGTAGAACCCAGTAAAACCCCAGTGCCCCTCCAATCACTCCTAGAACAGCCCAGTCCCTCCCAATACACCTGAGTTCATTCCCAGTCCCTTCCAGTTCCCCCCAGTGTCATCCACAGGATGCCCCAGTGTCCCCAGTCTTCTTGGCAATGGCCCCATTATCCCCAGTTTGTCCTAGTCCTCCCCAGTATCACTGCCAGTATGTTCCAGTGTCTCGCACAGCGTTCCCAGTGTTCCCCAGTATGTCCCAGTTCTCCCCAGTGTTTCTAAAGGCAGTTTATTTTCTCACGGTGGCTGTGGCAGCCAAACCCAGCAGTGGGGTCAGTGCAGTGCCCATGGCCACAGCCCCTTGCAGGGGCCCAGTGCAGCTTGGGCTGATGATCCACCCTCACAGCTGGCCCAGGGCAGCTCTGCAGTGCCTTTGGTGGCACCTGGGGATGGCACACACCTGAGCAGTGTGTCTGTTTGCAGTGAGGAAACTCAGAAGTTTGAGATTGCTGCAAAAAGTACAAAAAGGGAAAATCCCTCTTGGGCTGGGTGCAGCCAGCTCTGCAAGCACAGCAGGGCCCAGGGCAGTGAGGACAGACAGGATGGGGCTGAGCAATGTGGAGCAAGGTTGTCCACACTGGGTCAGAGCTCAAGGCACAGCTTCTGTGAGCAGGCCAGAGCTGCTGAGGAGAGACCCTGGGTCAATATCAATCACAGAATGCTGCAACCACCTCTGCTCTAAAGAGAAATTTAATAAAAGACACCCTTTAAAATAGGAATGTATCTTTTATTACTGCTCTTTGAAATCTTTCTCCATAACTGGACTAGGAAACCTTTAATGACCCTCTCAGGGCTTTGCTGTTGTTTACATCAGACTCAGTCCTTGAGAGTGTCTTGAAAAAATTTCTCAAGAACTCAAAGTTAAATTTAGACTCCAAATTTTCTTGAAGTTTGAATGGGTCCCACTGAGGGACACGACTGCCTGCCTCTGCCTGCCCACACAAAGGCTCCTTCTGGGGGACATGCTGCACTACAGCCCTGCCCTAGCAGGGAAATTTCTTTGTGTTTGGGTCCTGTCTGGCTCTCCCTATCTGCCCTTTGTATTAATTCTTTCTTTCTCTGGCTGTTGTCTATTGTGCCAAAAAGATCCACCATCTCTGAAACCTCCCTTCAGTCCCTCCCAGGTCTCCTCTGCTGTCCTCAGTCTCCACTCCACTGAGCACAGAGCTCCTTTGTCCCTGTACATGAATCTGCTGTTTCTGAGGGTGCCATTTATTCAGGCCTGAGCTGTAGTGAGGGATAACTCCCAACCACACATGGACATGTAATTCTACCACTGTGTTGCTTCTATACAGTCACTAAATGTGAATTACAATTTATCCATTTCCATAAAACCCACCCCAAGTTCCCAGATTCAGTCCTTGTTTTGTCTACCCCTGCATCCTTCAGCCAGATGTCTTCATCTTTTCTTCCAACACTCCTTGCTGGCAAAGCAGCCCCTGAATGCCTTGTTCCTGTGCTGAAAGTTCACAGGCACAGTAAAAATGGAATGAACCCTTTTGGTATCAGCCCAAGGCTTTGTGTGGGCAGGCAGAGGCAGGCAGGAGGCAGAGCTGTCAGCAAAGGAAGGGCCCAGCCAGGTGGGGCAGCCAGGGGATGCCGACAGCCTGCAGGGACAGAGGCGCAGGGCAGGGACACTGTGGGACAGCCTGGGCTGCACAGGGCACAGGGATGGGCAGCAGCTGCAAGACAGCCCTGCCAGAGCCACCTTGGGCAGCACTTTGGCCATGGCTGCTGGGCCTGGGCCTGAGGCCACGAGGAGGGGACAAGTGACCCTTGCAGGGCTGGGGCCTCATTGCCTCCTTGTCCCTGCTCAGCAGCCTGGCAGGGGCCGCCCCATGCTCCTGCCCTTGCCATTGCACATCCCCACATGCCAGTGCCCATCCTGGGAAGAGCCCTGAGCAAGGAGCGAGGGACAGGATCTGCCTGGCCAGGGGCTGGGGCTCAGGCCTTGGCCCTTTACATTCCTCAAACACACCCAGCTTTGCTCAGCACCAGAGACACCTTTGCCTTGCTTGTCCCCAGCTGCCATCACTGCCTCCAGTGTTCTGCTCTGACCCAGAACATTCCCAGTGGTGTACCTCTGTGGCACCTATTAAAACTTTAAGAAAAATTGGAGTCTAAATTTAACTTTGAGTTCTTGAGAAGTTTTTTTAAGATGCTCTCAGGGACTGAGTCTGATGTAAACAACAGCAAAGCCCTGAGAAGGTCATTAAAGTTTTCCTAGTCCAGTTATGGAGAAAGATTTCAAAGAGCTGTAATAAAAGATACATTCCTATTTTAAAGGGTGTCTTTTATTAAATTTCTCTTTAGAGCAGAGGTGGTTGCAGCATTCTGTGATTGATATTGACCCAGGGTCTCTCCTCAGCAGCTCTGGTCTGCTCACAGAAGTTGTGCCTGAAGCTCTGACCCAGTGTGGACAACCTTGCTCCACATTGCTCAGCCTCATCCTGTCTGTCCTCACTGCCCTGGGCCCTGCTGTGCTTGCAGAGCTGGCTGCACCCAGCCTAAGAGGGATTTTCCCTTTTTGTACTTTTTGCAGCAATCTCAAACTTCTGAGTTTCCTCACTGCAAACAGACACACTGCTCAGGTGTGTGCCATCCCCAGGTGCCACCAAAGGCACTGCAGAGCTGCCCTGGGCCAGCTGTGAGGGTGGATCATCAGCCCAAGCTGCCCTGGGCCCCTGCAAGGGGCTGTGGCCATGGGCACTGCACTGACCCCACTGCTGGGTTTGGCTGCCACGACCACCGTGAGAAATGAAACTGTCCTTGGAAAGACTGGGGAGGACCGGGACATACTGGGGACACTGGGAGTGCTGTGGGAGACACTGGGACATACTGGGAGTGACACTGGGGAGGACTGGGACATACTGGGAACAATGGGAATGCTGTGGGAGACACTGGGGCATACTGGGAGTTACACTGGGCCGTTGCAGGGAGGACTGGGGACACTGGGGCAGCCTGTGGACTACACTGGAGGGAACTTGGAGGGACTGGGTATAAACTCAGGTGTATTGGGAGGGACTGGGCTGTACTGGAGGGATTGGAGGGGCACTAGGGTTGTCCTGGGTTCTACTTGAGATCACGTGGGCTGTACTCGGGATGAACTGGGCTGTACTGGGAGCGACTGGAGAAGTTGAATGGGCTGTTCCCGCCTCTGCCGCATCCCATTTGCCAAGACTCCCGCCCATCACCGCCCGAAGCCAATCAGCGCCAGAGATCGGAGACTCGGGGACGGTGCCTACGGTAGCCACAACTCCCGTCATGCCCCGCGGCCCGATTGAGCCCCATTGGAGCCAGAACTACAACCCCCGTCATGTCCCGCGCTCCACAGAAACCCCCCCCCCCCCCCCCCCCCCGGGATCCGCCCCCCCTTTGTCCCTTAAGTGTCCACCAGACCCTCCCGGATCTCTCAGTGCCCCCTCAGTGCCCATTCGGGACCCCCTAATTGCGTCCCTGGACCCCCTGAATGCTCCCAACCCCACAGATGCCCGGTATTCATCTCATCTCATCCCCTGCGGCCCCAGAGCCCCTCAGAACAGTCAGGCGCCTAAAACTCCTGCCGTGCCCCGCGCCCTAAAGAGCCCGGTTAGAGCTCCCCAAAGAGCCCGGTTAGAGCTCCCCGAGCTCCCCTCAAGTTCTCTCGAACCGTTTACGTTTCCCCGAGGACCTCAAGTCGCGGCTCGGATGCAGAAGTATCCACCAAGAACCTTCCCGGACCCCCAAACAAAGCATTGGAGCCACTTCCGGGACTACGGCTCCCATCATGCTCTGCGGCACATACCCAGTGCTTTTTCAGCCGGGACTTCATCTCCCGTCATGCCCCGCGCCTCCACTGAGAGCCATTGCAGCTGCGCCTCGAACTTCCCTGATGCTCCGCGGCCCCGTTTAACCGTATTAGACCGTCGCCTACAACTCCCATCAACCCTCGCGCCCCAGAAATCCCAGTCAGAGCCCCCCAAGGTCCCGCCCGGACGCCGAAGGGCCCGAAATTCTCCTCCCTGATCTCCAAGCGCCCCCCTGGACCCCCAAGTGCTGTCCCGGACCCTGAACTGTCCCGCAGAATCCCTGAGTGCCCCACCAAGTGCCCACCCGGCTCCCCCAAGTGTCCTCCAGACCCTCAAGTTATATCTGAATTCCCCCTCCAGACCCAAAACTGCCCCAAATGTGCCCCAGAAATGTCTCCACGGACCGCAAAGTGGCCCCTTTTATCCTGTCTTTGAAAATGATGAAGAAGATGACAAAAGGATTTAAAATAGGACTGATTAGCCTAAAGAAGTAGAAACCAATAGCCACACTTCTCAATTAATTAATGTTGGGAATTGTGTTACTTAAAACTAATGACCAATACATTTTTTGCTTGCTAAAAAGGTATGGATTTTTAAATACAAATATTAAAATTTTGTAATACAAATATAGAATAATACTATCATAAATAATAAAAAAGAATTATAATTTTCCTAATTCTGTAAATTTTTTTTTAAGGGGAAATGCACATTTATTTTCATGTTTAGGGATGTCAGTCTGTAAGAGATAGTCCAGAGATCCCTCATCTGCCTACACAGCCGCCGTCAAGGACGGAGATTGAAGCCCTCCCCAAGGACTGAGACTGATAACCCTAAAATTCTAACCCAGGTGTGCTGGCCTGACTGGAGCGGGATATCTGCCATGGGAAGCGGGATGTTTCTTGTAGGAACCAGTCCTGAAACAACGGGCCCCGCTCACTGCTGGTACCGGTTTGTGCTGTTCAGAACTGGACTGTCTGTACCTGTTCCCAATGGATTTATTCTCCACTGTTCCCTCCATGTGCCATCCTGCTCCCCTCCCTGCGGCAGATTATAAAAGAGCCCTGAGTTAACCAAAGGCTTTAAGACTCTACCCGACATGACCAGACGGATCTATTGGCCAGAGAACAAGGATTTCATCTTTCTGTTGGCAGCTATTCCCCCCCTCCTTTTCTCTGTCTCTCTGTCCTTTATCTCCTTTCTAATCCTTCTGTTGCATCTGCTGTGGGAACTCAATAAAAGGTGCATTTGTTTTGGTTAATACTGAAAGCCCCCTGTTATGTGTCTTTGCACCCTGAGATCAGTGAAACAAACCATCGTGACCCCCCCTTGTACCAGGGGATGGTGACACAGCCTGATGGGGTTGCTGCCCACAGCGTGTGAATGTGATCTTCTTGGTGACGACTGCACTGGTTCATCTGCTCTTGCTTTCTGGTCGGCCTATCCCAGAATCACCTTTGCCACCTGCTTTTCTTATATTGTGGTTCTCTGCAGTTCCTTTAATAGTCAGCCCTTTCTAAGTTCTCTCTTGGAATAGGGGATCATCACCTCCCCATCATATTGAGTGCATTTGAATGCACTTGAATGCATTTTGCCTGCATTCCAAATATGGTCCCTGGTTTTTGATTTACTGGGGAATCTCTGTTTGTATTTTCTACCTCTGTCAAGGCTGGGATTGAAGGTACTTGAGATGATATTTGGCGTTCAGATTCAGGTGGTTTTTGTTTCTTATCAGTGACACAGCCTCAAAACCATGAGTTCTGCAGCCTTCCATCTAAGGCACAAAATGGCTCCCTATTTCTTGTTACAAGGCCTGGATGGTACCAAGGAGACCATGGTGATACTGGGGATCCAAGGAGACCATGGTGACACCATGGGCACTCATGGAACCATGGGCATTGTGACACAGCAGGGCTTCATGGAACCAAGAGTCTCTTATGACACAGGGGGGACTCCTGAAACCGTGGAGACCATTTTGAAATTTCAAGGCCTGATGGAACCAAAGGGTCATTCTGGAACTTCTGAACCTTGGAATGAAAGGGACCACAGTGACACAGTGGGGCTCTGTGGAACCAAGGGGCCATGATGACATTGTGGAGTGTCATTGAACCAACTGCCCATGGTGACACTGCAGGGCCTGATGGAATCATGGACACCATTGTGACACCACAGGGCGTCATGGAAGCAAGGGGCCATTGTCACACTCTGGGGCCTCTTGGGATCCAAGGGCAGTTGTGATACCATGGAAATCATGGCAAGTGTAGCACCATGAAACCAAGGAGACCATTGTGACACTACAGGACCCCATGGAACTAAGGAGTCATAGAACCGTGCAGGACACATGGAACCCAGGGGCCATTGTGAAGCTGTAGGACCAAAAAAGCCCATTGTGACACTGTGGGCCCCCAGGGATCCAAAGGTCCATTTTGACATTGCAGGGCCTCATGGAATCCTGGAGACCACTGTGAAACTTTGGAGCCTTGTTGAATTAAGTGGCCCTGCAGGGCCTGATGGAACCAATGAGACCCCATAGAACCAAGGGTCCAGTGTGACCCTGTGGTACCAAGGTGTCGTGGGTTGACCCAGGCCAAATGCCAGGCATCCATGTGGGCTGCTCACTCACTCCCCTCTGCAGCTGGACAAAGAGAATTTAATAAAGGATTCATGGGTTGAGATAAGGACTGGGCGAGATCACTCATCAAATACTGTCCTGGGAAAAACAGGCTTAGCTTAGAGATGTGAAATTCATTTATTACTAACAAAATCAGAGCAGGAAAAGGGGAAATAAAATAAGCCCCTCACCTCCCTCCTTCCAGCTCTACCTCCTACCCCAGCAGTGCAGGGAGAAAGGGAATGGGGGTTTTGGTCAGTTCATCACCCATGGCTTCTGGCCCTGCTCAGGGAGAGGAGTGGTTCCCCTGCTGCACCGTGGGTCCCTCCCAAGGGAGACAGTTCTGCAGGAGCTTCTCCCATGTGAGTCCATTTCAGGGGCAGCAGCCCTCTGCAAACTGCTGCAGTGTGAGTCCATGCCAGGGACAACAGTCCTTCCCAAACTGCTGCAGCATGGGTCACTCTTCCAGGGGGTGCATTCCTCCAGGGACAGGCTGCTCCAGCCTGGGAGCAGGGCCCCTCTCTCCATGGCTCTCCTGCAGGGTGCCTGGGTCTGCAGTGCCTGCAGCACCTCCTGCTCCTCCTTCTGCACTGACCTGGATGTCTGCAGAGTTGTTCTTCTCACATGTTCTCCCTCTGCTCTCCTCTGAGTGGAGTTACAACGGTGCCACAATCTCTTTTTGATTTCTATTTCAATCTGTCACAGAGGCATTGCCACCATTTGTAACTGGCCCAGCCTTTGCCAGCAGCAGGTTCATCTTTGAAGCCACCAGGAATTGGCTGTGCCAGACATGGTGGAAGCTTCCCGCAGCTTCTCACAGGAGCCATCCCTGTGCCCCCTTGTGAAATACAAAGCTGTGTTTTGTGGCAGGTACATACTGGCAACGTTTGTATTTGTGATTGTAATATGTGTGGAAACCGACCATAGGACAGTTATAAAGACAAATTCTAATAATTACTGAGGAAAGTAAAGCATGGAAGGCCTTTGAACCTATCTTTTGTTCGTAATTAACCTTTCTAAGTCTTAAGTTGATTTAGGAGCATTTGAATGAAAGCTTTAAGGATGTTGTTTTTGACAGGAACTTTCTGTTTGTAGCTAAGCGTAAAGAGTTTTGCAATAGTAACCTTTTGAAGTATAATTTTAGAATATTGCTTGTAGTAAGGATCTTTGAAACTATAGCTTTATATATATAAAGGAAACATGCTTATCTCACACATTAACAAAACAGTGAAAAGCAGCTTGAGAAAGGAAGATGAACATCAACCCAAGGATTTATAGCTTCAACCAAGGGAAGCTGGACATCACTGTTATGAGATTTTTAGACCTTGCAATCAATAGTTGGACCCAGATCTGGAGAGCTGGATTTCACCATCTGGGCGACTTCTTCCTTCTTTCAGTAACCGAACCACCAGCATCTGGGGATACTGCTTTTGGAATAGATCCTGAGAAAACTAAATCACAGTAGTGTATAGAATTGTGACATCAAAATTGGGAATAGAAACTACTGATGAGTAAAAATTTGTACCAGAAACTGCTGAGAAAGCTGATGAGTACCCCTATAAATACCTGTAAGCCTCAACTATCAGTGTGCAGTTGGAGGGAAAACTTCCCGCACTGTACCCAGCGCTGTATTGTGCATACTTTACCATACTAATTAATAAATTGATTGCTGCTTGAGTATTGGCCTAGTCTCATTTATAACAGAATCCACATCAGCCCAGGCTGGGGTGGGCAGTGGCCGCTCAGTTCCATGGACTGGATGCGGCAGGGAGGGAACGCTGGGGCTGTCATCACTGGGTTGTCACACAGGGGACACTGGGGCCTGTCACCGCTGGGGTGTCACACACAGGGCAACGCTGGGCCTGTCACCACTGGGTTGTCACACAGGGCAACACTGGGGCTGTCATCGCTGGGGTGTCATACACACACAGGGCAATGCTGTGGCTGTCACCACTGGGGTGTCACACACACAAAGGGCAACACTGGGGCTGCCCTGCTCCTGCCCTGTCCCCAACAGCTCTGCCAGCACCTCAAGGGCACACAAAGGCTGAGCCAAAGGGTGAGAATTGCAGGAGGGGCTGAGCTGGGAGTGACCCATTGCGATCATTGAGTCATAGAATCACAGAATTACTGGGTTGGAAGAATTCTTCATGATCATCGAGTCCAATCCAGCCCCAACACCAGCTCAACTGGACCATGGCACCCAGTGCCACATCCAATCTTTTTTTCAACACATCCAGGAATGGTGACTCTACCATCTCCCCAGGCAAACCAATCTAATACTTTATCACCCTTTGTGTCGAAAACTTTTTCCTAATATCCAACCTAAATTTCCTTTGGCACAACTTAAAACTCTGTCCTCTGGTTCTGTCAGTTGTTACCTGGAGAAAGAGACCGACCGCCACGTGGCTACAACCACCTTTCAGGGAGTTGTAGAGGGATAAGGTCACCTCTGAGTCTCCTTTTCTCCAGGCTAATAAACCCTAGCTCCCTCAGCCACTCCTCACAGAACTTGTGCTCCAGACCCCTCACCAGCTTTGTTGCCCTTCTCTGGACATGCTCCAGCCCCTCAGTTTCCCTCCCAAATTGGGGGCCCTAGAACTGGACACAGCACTCAAGATACAGTACAGGGGAAGAATGCCAGGTACACCAGTTCCAAGTGCAAGGGAAGAATGGCCTCCCTGTTCCTGCTGGCCACACCATTCCTGATCCAGGCCAGGAGCCATTGGCCTTCTTGACCACCTGGGCACACTGCGGGCTCATGTTCAGCTGCTGTTGACCAGTACCCCCAGGTCCCTTTCTGCCTGAGCACTGTCCAGCCACACAGGCCCCAGCCTACAGCGCTGCAGGGGGTTATTGTGGCCAAAAATGCAGGACTGGACACTTGGACTGATTAAATTTCATCTTATTGACTCTGCCTATCCCTCCAATTGTTCCAGGTCTCTCTGCAGAGCCCTCCTACCTTCCAACAGATGGACACACACTCCCAGCTTGGTGTCATCTGCAGATTTACTAATGAAAGGCTCAATCCTCTCATCCATGTGGTCAATAAAAATATTGAACAGAGCTGGCTCCAGCACAGAGCCCTGAGGGACAGCTCTGGTGCCTGGCTGCCAGCTGGATACAGCACCGTTCACCACCACTCTCTGGGCCCATCCAGCCAGTTCTGGGCCCAGTACAGAGTGCTCCTGTCCCAGCCCTGGGCTGCAGCTTTTCCAGGAGTGTGCTATGGTAGACAGTGCCAAAGGCCTTGCTGGAGCCACAGCCTTTCCTGCACGCACCAGGCGGTCACCTGGTCATAAAAAGAGACCAGGTTGGTCAAACACGACCTTCCCCTCCTAAACCCCTGCTGGCTGGATCTGGTACCCTTGGCCATCCTGTAAGTGCTGGGTGATGACACTCACTATAAACTGTTCCATTGCCTTACCGGGTACTGAGGTCAGAATGACTAGCCTATAATTACCAGGATCCTCCTTCCCACCCCTGTTGTGAATGGGTGTCACATTGGGCAGCTTCCAGTCATCTGGAACCTCACCAGTGAGCCAGGACTGCTGCTAAATGATGGGAGAGCAGCTTGGCAAGCTCATCTGCCAGCTCCCTCATCACTCTGGGGTGGATCCCATCTGGTTCCATGGATTTATGAATATCCAAGCAGCTCAGCAGTTCTCTGACTGCCTTCTCCTGGATAACAGAGGGCCCATTCTGCTCCCTGACCCCATCTACCAGCCCAGGAGCACAGCTGTCCTGAGCCATCTTCCCACTAAAGACTGAGACAAACAAGGCGTTAAGCACCGCTGCCTTCTCCTCATCTGCAGTTACTAAGTTCCCTCCGTCATCCATCAGAGAACAAAGGCTGGCCTTACTCTTCCTTTTACCAGTAGTATATTTATAAAAAACATTTTTATTATCCCTTATAAAAGTCACCATTCTAAGCTCAAACTGAGCTTTAGCCACCCTATTTTTTTCCTACATACTCTAGCAGCCCTCTTAAATACTTCCTGAGAGATCTGACCCTCCTTCCAAAGATGATACATCCTTTTTTTATTCCCAAGTTCCTCCAAAACCTCCTTGCCCATCCAGGCTGGATGTTTGCCTTGTTGATTCACCTTTTGGCACACAGGGAAAGTCAGTTCCTGTGTCCTCAAGATCTCTGTTTTGTAGCATGTCCACTTTTCCTGAACTTCTTTGTTTTTAAGGACTACTTCCCAAGGAACTCTCTGAATAAATCTCCTAAACAGGCCAGAATCTGTCCTATAGAAGTCCAGTGTAAAAGTCTTCTTAATGTTCCTCTTGACTTCACCAAATATTGAGAACTCTATAATTTCATGATCACTGTTCCCCCGGCAGCCTCCAACCACGACATCTCCCACCAGACCATCTTTATTTACAAACAACAAATCTAACACTGTCCCTCCCCTGCTGGGCTCACTCACCAACTACAACAAAAAGTTATCCTCCACAAACTCTAAAAATTTCCTGGGTTGCCTTTTTTCAGCGGTATTGAGCTCCCAGCAGATGTCCAGCAGGTTGAAATCACCTTCAAGAACAAGAGCTGATGAACCTGAAACATTCTCTAGCTGCTTAGAGAATGAGTAGTCCACCACTTCTTCCTGGTTGGGTGGACAATAACAGACTCCCAGTAGGATGTCAGCCTTGTTGGCCTTCCCCTTAATTCTCATCCATAGGAATTCGACTTAATCATCATTAGTTTCAATACCTATGGTGTTCAAAGCCTCCCTAATATAAAGGGCCATCCCTCCACCTCTTCTCCCTTTCCCATCTCTCCTGAAGAGCTTGTAGCCATCCAGTGCAGCACTCCAGCCATGTGAGTCATCCCACCACGTTTCCCTGATGGCAATTACATCACAGCTCTGCTGTTGGACCATGGCCTCCAGCTCTTCTTGTTTGTTACACATGCTGCATGCACTGGTATAGGTGCACCTCAGCTGGGCTGCTGATTTCATCTCTAACTCAGGCTTACTACCCTTGGGCCTGCTTCCAGACAGCCCAGCCACATGCCCTTCCCCCTTCAAACGTAGTTTAAAGCTCTCTCAACAAATTCTGCCAGTTCATGAGCTAAAAACTTTCTGTCCTTAACAGAGAGATGGAGCCCATCAGGTTCCAGCAGGCCAGGAGCTGTAAAAGTTGCCCTGGGATCAATGAATCCAAAATTCTGTCCATGGCACCAACACTTGAGCCACTGTCTTAGACTGGAAATGAGTGTGTGTGTTCTATTCCTATCTGTGGAGCAGTTGTTTTCTGTTAATTGGGCAGTTTTCTTCATCTCTTCCACAACCAATCTTCCATTTGGGGAGATACCTTCTTGAGTGAAGGGGAGGTCATGTAGAGTAGTGTGATTGGGGGAAGTTTTATAAGGGTGGATAGGAGGAGGCCGGTAGTGAGAGGAGAGCCTTGGAGTACTTCTGGGAATCAGAAGTGGAATGGCACTAGTCCTAGTTTTATTGCGATTGCTGAGGTAAGAATTAGGCAGGATGTTGGGTGGGAAAGTTGGGTGATGTCTCATTGTCCAGCGTACCATGTGTTGGTTATGCTGGAGAATAAGACTAGGGCGGAAGCAGCTGCTTGGGTGAGGAAATATTTAGTGTCGTTGAGTGTCACTGCATGACTGATAAAATTACATCATCCCATTGTGAGAGGCTCATCCCAGAGCCAGAGGGAGGAGCCATGCATTCCTAACTGGATATAATCTGAGATTTCAAACACCACAGGGAGCCTTTTCTTACTGGATTCCCAGAGAAGCAGCTTTCTTATCCACTGGATTCCAAGACCAGGAAGACCAGGCCCATCTACACTGCCACTGGACCTCCAGAGGAAAACTAGACCCTTCTTCAAGATCACTGATCCAACAGAACCACACCTGTCACTGCAGGAGCACTGCAGCCATCACTCAATGGGACTGCTACCAATACCCTGACCAACAGAGTGTCAGGTTATATTCTGGCCCTGTCAGTGGTTTTGTTTTTTTTTTTTTGTACTATTGCATTTGTATTTTTAAGTTTCCTAGTTTAGAACTGTTATTCCAATTGCCATATCTTTGTCTAAAAGCACCTTAATTTCAAAATTATAGTAATTCAGAGGGAGGGGGTTTACATTTTCCATTTCAAGGGAGTCTCCTGCCTTCCTTAGCAGACATCTGTCTTTCAAACTGAGACAATGCCGTGGAAAACTCAGGCACGTGAGGAGCAAGTCAGTGCCCCTTTCCCCCTCTCTCCTGCTCCATCTCCCAGCCCATCATGGCCCCCAGCTGCAGGACAACTGTGTTGCCAATGCTGTCCTGACAGGGATGCACTGGGGGGATCTCCTTCCCCTTCCCTCTGGCATGGACGCAAATCCCATCCTCTCTTTGTCCTTCCTCCCTCAGACAAGAAGCTGAGGATGGAGACCAGGGAGGACAAATCCCCGTGGTAGAACATGGTGCAAGAGGCCGTTTTGAGTGATTCCACAGTGCAGAATTCCACTGGGGAGGAAAATCCCCAGAGATCCCACAGGAGGAGGGGCTGCAAACCCAGCCCAACGTGCTCTGAGGAGGAAAGACTAACTCTGAGCCAGGATGGTGGACAGAGCTTCAGTCAGAGCTCATGGGCAGCTTCATGATGGGGAAAAACCCTACAAGTGCTTGGAGTGTGGGAAGAACTTCAGGCAGAGCAGCCCCCTGATCAGCCACCAGATGATCCATGCTGGGGAATGGCCCTACGAGTGTGGGGAGTGTGGGAAGGGCTTCAGCTACAGCTCCGCCCTCGCCATCAACCAATGCATCCACACCGGGGAGAGTGTATCCAGTGTCAGAAGAAGTTTCGAATCAGCTCCGATCTCCTCTGCCACCAGCAGATTCGCACAGAGGAGAGGCCCTTCCACTGCCCTGACTGTGGGAAGGGCTTCAACTGTGTCTCCCACCTCATCAGGCACCAGCGCATCCACACTGGGGAGAGGCCCTACGAGTGTCCCCAGTGTGGAAAGAGCTTCAGCAGTAGCTGTCACTTAACCAGACACCAACGGAGGCACTGGCAAGGGAACCCCTGCAAATGCCCAAGCTGCAGGAACAGCTTCAGGCACCGCTCCAGCTTCATCCCCAGTTAGAGGGCCCACATTGGGAAGAGTCCTGGGGATCCATGTTCCCCATGATCCATGCTGTGAAGACACCTGTCCCTTTTCCTGCCCCTGCCGATGACATGATATGGGATTGAGGAACATGAGGGTCTGGCCATGGATGTGTCAATCCATTCACTCCCACCTCTGGTCATTGCCAGGGGCAGGAAAGGTACTCTCTCCCTCAATCCCTGAGGAGAAGGATGTCCTTTCCAGGCAGGGGAAATTGTGGCCAGGAAGATTCAGTGAGTTGTGTTGTAGTTTTCCCTGTTAAAGATTTATTTTTCCCTTCTGTTATCAATATTGTTTCTGTTCCATTCGTTCCTTATCTCGTTTCTGTTCCCAATAAATTGCTCTTATCTCAGCCTGGGATCTTTGCCTTTTGTGCTTTCCATGGGAAGCGGGAGGGCAGCGAGGGCAGCGCGGTTTAAGCAGGAGCAGGAAATTGGGGAATCCCATTCCTGAACCCCAGCCCGTGGAAACCGAGCATCCCAGCTGGTCCCAGCCCTGGTGGCCATGGCAACAGCCTTGGGAGCGGGTCCCTGGCTGGGGCTGTGGGAACCTCTTCCCTCTGGTGCCCAGGGACAGGAGTGGAGGGAACGGCTGCAGCTGAGTCGGGGCAGGCTCAGGTTGGGTGTCAGGAAAAGGTTTTTGGCCAGAGGCTGCTGGGGCCCTGCCCAGGCTCCCCAGGGAAGGGTCCCAGCTCCAGGGCTCTCTGAGCTGCAGCAGCATTTGGACAGCGCTGCCAGGCCCAGGCTGGCATTGTTGGGGTGTCCTGTGCAGGGCCAGCAGTTGGACTGGAGGATCCTGACGGGTCCCTCCCAGCTCAGCCAGTTCTGTGGTTCTGGGATCCCATGAGCCTGGGGATGGGGCTGCCAATGGTTGCCATGGCAACGGGCTCTGGCTGCAGGCCTAAGCTGGTGTCCATGGCAACCACCCCTGGCATGGGGTCTCCATGGAGCTGCCAAGGGACATACCATAGCAAACGGGTCCTGGTGATGGTTGCCGTGGAAACTGACCATAGCAACAGCGGGCTGGAGATGGTTGCTGTGGAAACTGAGCATAGCAACAGGGGCCTGGTGGTGGTTGACATGGAAACTGACCATGGCAACAGGGAGCTGGTGATGGTTGCCTGCTAAGGGTCAGATTTGTCACAGGCCCTCAGAGGGGTTCCATGGGGACTTTCCAAGCATCTCCAGGCTGTTCCACAGCTGGAATGTCACAGGCAGAGACAGGCGCTCCATGAAGACCTCCCAGGGGTTTCTGGGGATGGTAAAGAGCTATGTGGTCAGAGGCAGTCACAGCCATTCCATGGTGTCATCCCAGGGGACCTTGGGCTGCAAAGGCACTGATCTGTCACAGGCACTCATGGGGGCTCCACGGTGACATCCCAGGAGTCCCCAGGCTGCCAAAGAGCCGGGATATCCCAGACATTCACAGGCATTCCTGTCATGGGCACAGTGGGAGCTTCAGGCAAAATATGTATTTCTTTATTGGAGAAACATGCTGAGACATGAGGTGGAGAAATGAAACTCAACAGCCACCTTGGATCCTCAAACCCCTGCAGGGCCCCTCGACTTCTACAATTCCTCCTAAGACAGGAGGTGGGAACGGCTGGATCCTATCCTAGCCACAGACTTTGTGAAAGGTGTAAAGGATTGGACAGATGGAATTGAACCTTTATGCAATTTGTCCCACAGGATTAACAATGGAATATCTGATGAATTTATATAGATACAGCTCTGATTCATTCTGATCATGATCGTACAGAATGATCCTACTCAAAGTACTCTACTCCACAGTTCAGGAGCTAAAAGAGTTATTAGAATATAGTGCCCTCAGGAGCAATTTTGAAGTCAACAGGGCCTTGCTGAAGTTGTTGGAGCCCATGGCAGGCAGAGCCTCCTGCTCCAGCAGGAACTGCCTTTCCTGGGCCATGAGCAGGGCAGGTCCCGCTGCAGGAAAAGCCCCAGGCCAGCCCGAGCACAGGGAAGGCCTCGGGCACAAGGGCAGAGTGCCGTGCTGGGAGCTGTGCCAGGGAGAGCCTGAGGCACCAAAGGCACCTTGGCAGCAGCAGCTGCTTGCAGGCCATGGCCAGAAGCCTCCCTTGGCAGCCCGGCCTGGTGGCCACCACTGCAGAGCTGCTGCCTTAGGGCTCATTCCTGGCTGGGCTCTGAAAAGCCACTTCTGCTCCAGGAGCCTGACTGGGCAGCCACTGGCCCCAGCACCTTGGGGACAAGATATTTATGACAAAACTCTTCATGCCAGCAGAGCCAAGGCCGGGGCAGAGGAAAGGGCAGAGCCAGGCCCAGGGGACAGGGCTGCCATGGTGATGGCTGTGAGGTCACTGCCCCTGCAGCAGCCTGGCTGCCCTCAGCAGACATTCTGGCCAGAAGCGTTGTGAGGGCACCCAGCACATCAGAGAACCCACAATGCAGGAATTCTGTCACTGGAGATGAGAGGGTTTCACTGGGTCAGGCTCCACAAAGTTCCTGCTCTTGGATGATTCCTGGGATGGGAAATTGGAATCCCAAAAACAGTTGCAGTTTTGTGCCACTGTCATCATTGTAAAATATTCTTCCTTCTAATAAATGTAAATCCAACCTCATTCAGTTTAAAGATATTGACTCTTGTTCTGTCACTGCAAGATTTGGGAGAAAATAAATTTGACCACTATTTTTCCATTTTCACAGACCTTGGAGGGGACCAAAAATCTCCCAAGAAGGGGTTTGGAGGCCTCATCACATAAGCAGAAGGTATAGTCTGCAGGCTCTGGGCTCAATGGTATGGAGACTGAGGACAGAACAGGTAAAACCTGGGAGGGATGGAAGGGTGGTTTCAGAGAGACTGGAGCTTTTCTTCATTGTGGGAATTGGCCTGAAGAAAACATAATAGCACCAAAGACAGCTGGGGAGGTCCAGAGTGCACCAGGAGAAAGGAATTTCCCTGCCAGGGTAGAGCTGTGGTGCAGCACATGCCCCAGAAGGAATCTGGGTCAGCCCCAGGCTCTGTGTGGGCAGGCAGAGGCAGGCAGGAGGCAGAGCTGTCAGCAAAGGAAGGGCCCAGCCAGGTGGGGCAGCCGGGGGATGCCGACAGCCTGCAGGGACAGAGGCGCAGGGCAGGGACACCGTGGGACAGCCTGGGCTGCACAGGGCACAGGGATGGGCAGCAGCTGCAAGACAGCCCTGACAGAGCCAACTTGGGCAGCACTTTGGCCATGGCTGCTGGGCCTGGGCCTGGGGCCAGGAGGGGACAAGTGACCCTTGCAGGGCTGGGGCCTCATTGCCTCCTTGTCCCTGCTCAGCAGCCTGGCAGGGGCCGCCCCATGCTCCTGCCCTTGCCATTGCACATCCCCACATGCCAGTGCCCATCCCGGGAAGAGCCCTGAGCAAGGAGGGAGGGACAGGATCTGCCTGGCCAGGGGCTGGGGCTCAGGCCTGGGCCCTGTGCATTCCTGAAACACATCCAGCTTTGCTCAGCACCAGAGACACCTTTGCCTTGTTTGTCTCCAGCTGTCATCACTGCCTCCAGTGTTCTACTCTACCGGGAACGTGGGGACGCTTTCTCAGTTGTGTCCCTTGCAGGGATCTCTTGAAAGTACAAGAAACTTCTGTGTTTCAATGTAACTGAGTTCATGAAGGTTTTGTGACATCACTGAGGGAGTTGTTACATCACAGAGCTGACTGTGACATCACAGAGTAGGATATGAGGCCATAGAGCAGACTCTGCCATCATAGAGTGTGGCTCTGTGGCATCAGAGAGAGGGTTATGACATCACTGGGTGGCTGTGTAACCTCATTGAGCAGGATGTGATATCACAGAACAGATTGTGACATCACAGGGTGACTTTGTGACATCACAGTCTTCTGTGACATCGCAGCACTGCTTTATGGCATCACAGGGTGACATCATAGAGTTGGCTCTGTGACATCATCGGGGGGCTGTGTGACATCAAAGTTTAGCAAAAGAACTGCACTTAAAAATATTTAACCTAACTTAAAACTTATGACTTAATGATTTAACAGAGGAATAACACTTATCAATATTTAACTTAGCTAATAAATTAAACAAAACAACTTAGCAAAAGAACAACTGTCGGAAGCAATTAGCTTAGTTAGACCTTGTGACTTAACCTCACTTACAGGCCTGACTGACTCAGCTATCCAAAGCACTCAAACCCCTCAGAGAGCAGCATTTCTGCCACATTTCCCCAGCACAGGCACTCCTGTGTGCATTGCATATGGACACAAAGAGTCAGTGCAAGGCACCTGTGAGAAATTCCCCTGAGGGCAGGCAATGCTCCCTGTGGATGCTTTGGCATCTCCCCAGTGGGTGAAGGGTTGAGCCTGGAGGAGTGGGGGGATCGGCTCAGGCTCCATCGTTGTTCAGGATCCCTGAGTGCAGCAAACAGGAGAGTTCCCGGCTGGGAGAAGCCCCACTCAGAGGGAGTCGCTGGCCCAGGAGAGCTCCAAGGGCTCCTTTTGGAGCGCTGTTTGTAGGGCCCCAAGAGACGGGGCCTTTGGCATTGTGGGGCCTGTGGAACCACGGAGCCCATTCTGACACTGCAAGGCCTCCTGGAATCATTGGGACCATTGTGACAATTTGGGGCCTTCTGGAACCTGAGGGCCATTGTGACACTGTGGGACCCCATTGAACCAAGGGTCCATTGTGACATGCTGGACCCCATGGAATCAAAGCACTGGGACACTGCAGCACCCCATGGAACCAAGTGGACCATGGTGATACTGCCTCATAAAACCAAGGGAACACAGTGCATGTCTGGCTGGTCTCGTCTCCCGTTAACTGCCTGACTGGTCCAAATGACCTTGGAATGTTGAGGGTCTCTTCTCATCTACTATTGAAACACTGGGACTCTGTGCTTTCCTTCCAAATGGAAAAGAACTCTCCTTCTCCCGGCACCCATGGCCAGAATTGGGATTTCACATCCAAATTTCTTGATATCCAGGGATTGTGCCAATAGGAATATTGCCAGGACAAGTCTGGCTGGTAATGGTTTCACAAAGGTCAGCTCTCATCTGTCCCCAAAACACTGGGGAAGGCTCCATGCTTTCTTTCCTATGGAAAAGAACTGTCCTGCTTCTCCAGGTGCCCATGGCTGAGATTGAGCTTCCCCCTCCAAAATTCCCTAAATCCAAAGATTGCTACCAGACAAAATCTGCCATTCCTGACAAGTCTAGATGGCCTTGGCCCAGCGAGGCTCTCACCTGCCTTCCAAACACTGGAGCTTTGTGCTTTCCTTCCTATGGAAAAGAGCTGTCCTTCTAGTCCAGATGCCCATGGCCAGAATTGAGATTTCACCTCCAACATTCCCTGTTTTGACAGACTGGAGGAGATTGTTGGCTCAAAACATTTAATGTGCATGGGAGAAAGGGACAGGTCCAGCCTTGCGCTGCCCTGGAACCCCAGTCCTGCCCTGCCCTGGAACCCCAATCCCTCCAGAGCCTCTATCCCAGCCCAGCAGTGTCTGCCAGTCCCTGGCAATGCTCCACAGCCACCTCTGTAGGCCCAGCCCAGCTCCGGAGGGACCAAATGAGCCCAAGTCCCAGCGGAGGGAAGGGCCCAGGGAGACCAAGGGGCATTTACGGCTGACCACAAGGCAAGCACACATCTTGACCCAACCTTCTCTTGGAATTTCCATCTGAACATTGCTGGAATCCAGGAGTTGGTAGCTGTGTGTGTGCTTCTCTGCATCTTTTTTGTCTTTCTCTCTTTCCGTGTCTTCTTCTGTTTCTTTGCTCCTGCATATTTTGAATAACATTAAATTGAATAGGCTTAGAATTTGTGAAATTGAATGGGCCAAGTCAATGCTTTGAGACGTGTTTTTTGTTGATTGAATGTCTGTCATAGTTTGACATGAGAAGAATTTTAAAAAGTAATACAAAACTTTTTGTGTAACTGACAATCTGTTAAACTACTAAGATTTTCTAAGGTGTTTCACGCCTCTGTGAAACACATATGTTAAAGATGAAAAAATCCAGGAACTTCCTCTTTCTTTTCCAGTCAACAAAGAAGCAGTGAGCCCCAACCCTGCCCCCCCATCTCAACCAAACCAAACCAACAAACCCTGCCGTGGCCTGAGCCCTTTCCCCCTCCTCAGGCTGCTCCCACCACCAATAGCCCCATTCTGACCAAACCAAACCCCAACAACTACCAAACAGAAAAACAAAAGAGGCTACAAAACCCCAACTAGAACAAAGTCAGCCACAGCTATTAAAATCTTACCATCAAGTCCCCTCCCCCCAGCACAACTCAAACCAAAAACCCCTAAAACCTACAACCCATTCAAAATAACCCTTCAACTAAAATTAAAGAAAAAAATCCCCAAAAACCAACCATAAAACCAATCCTAACACAACCCAACCACAACTTCCACCCCAAGTTACCAGCAGGTCAGGTGTTAACCCTTTCAATATTTCAATCCTCCCTCAAGTAAAAGAAAAAAAGAAAATACAAACATATTAAAAAAATCCATAAAACCATCAAAGTCAGTAAAGGAGAAGTAAAATCCCAAATAAAAATGAAGAAAAAATTCCTTAGTCTTAAAACTAAAATGCTCTTAAAAACTTTTTCTTTAAAACACATCAAACTATAAAAAAATTGAAATGTTCAAAAATACTACCAAACAAAACCCTCTATATTAAAAAAAAGAAATATTAAAATTACTGTAATTCCATCAAAAGTTTTAGCAGAAAAATATAAAAGTAATCCAGTACCCCCAAGAGAAGATCTCTATTCCCAGACATAAAAATAATTCAAAAAGTGAATAATAAAACTTTTACCTCTAAAGAACTCATTTTTAAAACAATACGCCATACGTCGACATAGCCCATTAACAAGCTGTAAAAAAGCTTGTAGCAATAAAAACAACTTCACAATAACAAAGTTCCCCAGACAACTGTTATCCATGTCAAAATTAGGAACTACAAAAAAACCTATATTTTCCTCTTGTAATATAATCTCCATAACCTTAACATGAAAAACTTGTCTCCCCAAGTAAACTAAAAAAAGGCTATTCTAGAAATAGTAAACCAACAACAAATTTTAAGTTTAGTTTCTTTACATTGCCAGTAAAAACAAAAAGGTGTAAAGAAAAAAAAATTTTTTCCAAAGAGTTTATTATAATTCTTTTTACCTTTTTTCTTTAGGCTGCTTTTAATGAAATTTGCTTCATACACTCTTAAAATTTTAAGCCGACTTTGCCTTTCTCGTAATTTTATTTCAGAACAAAATAAATACATAAATAATTAACCAACATTAAAACACATCACACTCATCAATACATTAATTAAGAAATCTCAAGATTAGAAAAATCTCAAATTAACAAACCAAAAGCACTACAAATTCATAATACACCTTTTGCCAAAGTTTCTCTGATTTTCTAAAGTTGCCAGTAAAGGCTGTTTGTTGTTTTGAGCTCCTGAGAATCGCTTGTTGGTATTTCTCCAGTTAGTCCAACTCAGAGGACACAACCAATTGCAATTCCTTTTAAATGTCTCATTGAAAGAGTTTTTTAGTGGATGGGGCTCAGGGCTTGTCTGTCCTGCTTGGCACAGCCCAGGCAGGGCTTTCCCAGCCACATTCCACACTCCATTTCCCAGCTGGAGCCACTATTGCCTCTGAGTTGTGCTGCCCCAGCCCCAGGGAAGCTCTCCTTGTCTGCCCATTCCCCCAAGGTCTCTGGGCAGGGATGGCCTCAGTGGGGGCTGCTGACATCCTCAGCAACTTGGAGGCTGCTGCTGAATTTTCCTGCTCCAGAGGCTTGTTCAGCCTTCAGCTCTTGAGTGCAGGAATTCAGTGTCGCAGGGCTCATTAGCATCAAGAACACCTTGACAATCCAAGCCTCAGGGGAAAATTTGATTTCAGTTTCCAAATCTTGTGTGGTTAATAAGAGAGATTTCAGAAGTGCATTCAACTGAATATGTTTTAAAAGACAGTGAGAACACATTTTTTAGGTCCTGTTTAGGGTTCTTTTATTTATTTTATTAACAGGGGAATGTTAATAGCAATCTCTAATTGACACTGAATCCAAGTACCTCCTCATGCAGTTGGAATAGATATGAAAATCAAGACCCTTCATGTCTGACAATCAATCAGACTCTGTCCCTACCCCCACCCCACCATTTCCCCCATCCAAGCCCTGGCACTCAGAGCAGCCTTGTGCAAATCTGAGCTCCCTCCAGCCCAGGCTGCACCTGCAGCTTTCAGCTCCTTGGCTCCAACTCCCACCTGCTTTCCTTGGAGAAGGAGCTGCCCAAGACACAGAGGGATGTTCATTTCTTGACAGCCAGCAAAGCCAAGGGAAGGCACAGCTCCATCAAATGCCAAAGTCATTCCTCTGCTGGATACTAAATCCACTTTTCATAGCAGACAGTCTCAGAGCAATGGAAAACACAACTTCTGTGCCCAGCACAGATCCCAAGGTCCCACCAAACCCTCCCTGCCCCAATTCTGCCCAGATTTGCTCTTTGCACACATGAGTCACACACTGAAGTCAGGAGCTCCCTCCATGCCCAGAGGGAGAAAAAGAGAGAAAGGGAATGAAGAGCTGTCCTGTGCAGAGCCAAGGCCCAAGTGCAGCCCCTGCAGTGGGAACCACAACTCAGCAGATTTGTGTCCTTTGGAGTCAGGGCCTGGTGACAATCAGAGGCACAGAAAGGTTTCTTACCAACAAAAAAATGTTGAACATTTGAACAGTTTAATAACCATCACAGCTCTTCCCTTAACTCTCTGTGATGTCACAGCAGCATCTGACATGTCCCCCATCCCCAGGGGATTTCTGTATGGGAACAGTTTGAGACAGAGACATAAGAAAACGTAATTCTATGATAGATATAATGACAATTAGAATGTTGTCTAATGTGATATTTGTTTGAACAGCAGAAAGACTGGACAACACCTCTGAAGCTCAAAGTATGAAACCTGTCAATTGAGAGGCACTTGAATGACCCGAGAGCATCTGGAGGAGGAAATCTGGGATCAATGGGAAGGTCATAGATCCGGCTGGTCAAGTGAAGAGACGTCCTTAGACATGGCCATTTAAACATGAGAGCTGGAAACATCTGAAGGAAGAGGATCATGAAATATTAGACTGAATGTTGGTGGCTAACGTAGAGAAGAAGATTGATATTTTTTCCTGCCATCATTAGAAGAATCCAGTAGATCCATCAAATTCCTGTTTCTTGCGGGAAAAATATGCCATCTCTTAAAAGTACTAAAGTGAGTCAGATAATAAAAATTTGCTTGTATATTACGAATTTAACAGGTATTAAAATCTGTGCCCCTTTCCAAGCAGACATCAGTTGTGTGCCCATGAACAGGCAGGGCCACATGTGCCCTGAGGGGCCCGGCTGGGATTGGATCTCTCAGAGAGCACCTGAGGGAGAGCAGAGCACCTTGCAAGCTGCAGGTCCCTGACAGCCCTGCAGGGCTCCTGTCCCATCAACATCTGCTCTGCTCCAGTCTGAAACAGGGCCCAGCATGGTGCTGGGATCATCAGAGAGCTGAGGTGTGTGCTGGAATTCAATGTCCTCCCCATTCCACAGCAGCCCTGCATTTCCCTCCTGCAGCCTTGGTCTCCAGCACAGCCATGGAGGCTCTTTGGGCTCTGGACTGTTGCTGCAGCCCCCAAGGGCAGCTGAGCTCTGCCTTTGGCATAGACAGGCCTAGCCAGCGCAGGCCATGCTCAGCAATTGCTTGTGTGTGCCTGGCCTTGCTGTCAGCCTCGGCAGCGGCTGTGTGGCCCCTTTGTGGCCCTGTGCTGGCCCAGCCATGGTGGCCCAGCCCCTGTGCAGGCCCAGCCCAGGCCAGGAGCATTGCGGCTGGGAACGGCCCCTGTGCCATAGTGCCCACAGCAGCCTTGGGGCTCTGTGCCCCATGACCTCCCTGCTGGGCAGCCTCTGCCAGCTCCTGCAGAGCCCGTGGCACCTGTGGGGCTGCACAGACAGCCCTGCCCCGGGCTCTGCCGGCCTCTGGGCCAGCAGAGAGGCAGCCAGGGCTGGCCATGGCCGGGAACAGGCCCTGAGCCCCGCAGGAGGATGGAGCTGGGCCACAGCCAAACTCAGCCCAGGCCAAAGCTGGGCTCAGCTGCCAGGGCTGCCAACACATGGGCACAGAGGCTGGCGCTGACAAATGTCCTGGGCCCCCTCCCTGCTCTGTCCATGCCACCAAGAGCACAGAGCAGCCTCCTCTCTGGGCCACTTGCCTGTTTGCAATGCCTTGCACAGGCGCTGGCCCTGCCCCACAAGGCCTGGCCTGAGTCCTGCCCCTGCACGCTCAGCCAGGCTGAGATGGACACTGATGGCTTCTGGGCCAGGCTCTCTGAGCCCAGCCCAGCTCTCTGGAAGCTCTGCCAGCTGCCCTGTGCTCTGGGCAGCACCAAAGGCCTCTCCCCAGCCCCAGCCCAGCCCAGCCCAGCCGGCTCTGGCCCCACAGCTCTGCTCAGGCCAGGCTGCTCTGGGCACTGCCCCACGGCCTCAGCCCCTGGCAAGGGCACAGCAGCAGCTGCAGCTGCCACAGGACTCAGCCCCAGCCATAGGGGAAGGTGCTTGGCCAAGGCCAAAGGAGGCTCCCTGGCTGCCCTGCTCCCCTCGGGCTGAGGTGCTGAGAACTCTACAGCCCCTGTTGCCATCCCATATGCCGAGGGCAGCACAAGAGCCTCGGCCTTGGGGCCCTCAAGAGCTGCTCCTGCTCCAGGCCCAGGGCCCATCCCAAAGCTGGGGCAGCCACAAAGCTGTGCCCATTTCTGTTCATTGCTGCTCTGATGGGGACAGATCCTCAACCGCTTGGAGGCTGATGATGAATTTTCCTACTCCAGGGCCTCTTCTTCCCTGAACTCTTCACTTCAGGAACTGAGAAAAGATCATGAATATTTGTTCAAAAGGCCAAAAACAAGAAAAGTCCATGGGAATAATCTAAGTTTTCAATTCTTCAGTGGTTATTTAGACAGATTTCATAAGTCTATTCAAAGTGAATATACCATATTGAAAACAATGCAGAGAGAACAGTTTTGTCCTGGTTTATTTTCTTCTTTATAGATTGATATCAGCAATCCCCAGTGGATATTGATCCCCAGCACCTCCTCATGCAGTTTGAACCGATATGAAAATCAAGACCCTTTGTGGCTGACAATCAATCACACTTTGTCACTACCCCCTCCCCACCATTTCCCTCACCCAACCCCTGGCACTCAGAGCAGCTGAGGAATGGAGTCACATCCAGGGGTGTCCCCAGGGCTCAGGATTGGGGCCAGGTCAGTGAAATCTCTTTATTGCTGATCTGGATGAGGCCATTGAGGGCACCCTCAGTCAGTTCACAGGTGAGCCCAAGCTGGGTGGGAGTGTGGCTGGAGGGCAGGAAGCTCTGCAGAGGGATCTGGCCAGGCTGGAGCCATGGGCCCAGGACAGCTGGATGAGGTTCACCAAGGCCAAGGGCCAGGTCCTGCCCTGGGCTCACAACGGTGTTCTGTGATAGATATAAACATAATTAAGTTCTTTATCAGGATGCTTAACCTGGAGTGGGGGCAAAATAGCTCAGACAATTCCTGATTTGCAAAGCTGCCAGTGGTGGATGGAGAAGGGAGGTCAGGCTGTTGAGGAAATGCTGAAACCAGCCTGACTCATTTCATCTCCTCCTGTCCTGGCTGATCTCCCCTCTTTGGCTTTTGTCTCCCCCCAGGCCCCCCCGGTGAAGAGCCTGGCTCTGTGTTCTCCATCCCCTCCTCGCTGGCACTGCCAGGCTGGGATGAGGAGCCCCTCAGCCTTCCCTGCTCCAGGCTGGACAAGCCCAGCTCCCTCAGCCTTTGCTCACAGCCCAAGGGCTCCAGCCCCACCTTGGAGGCCCTTCCCAGACCCTGCTCCAGCTGCCAGACATCTTTCCTGCCCTGGGCAACCCAACCCAGGCCACAGTGACCTGGATAATCCCCATCCTTGATGTCCTGGTCACACAGCCCTGGTCCCTTGTCCCCATGTTAGGCTCTGGGGTGGATCCTGTGGAACATCCTTTGGTGGAGGCTGTGCCTCCAGGTGGGCCGGGGGGATCCCGGGGAACAGGGACCCTGCTGGGCATGAACAGCATTGGACTTGTTGGGAGAAACTGTGAGGGGGAGCTGGGGCAGAGTGACCAACCCAGTGACCTGACACAGCCCTGCTGGGATGTCACACAGCCCCTCTGGGATGTCACAACCTTCTCTGGTATGTCACAGCCCATTCTCTAATGTCACACAACTGGTCTCTGATATCACAGCCAACTCTGTGATGTCATATTCTGCTCTGTGATGTTGTCTATGATGTCATACCTGCTCAATAACCTTACATACTGCACTCTGTGATGTCATAGCCCACTCTGTGACCTCATGCTACCAGATGATAAATTGCCTGCACCAGCTGAGCTGACACCTGGAGCTTGTTCTCCAAAATTCCAGGCCTATGGAAGCCACACAATGCCCTTTGTGTGAGAAGGGGAACTGGAAGTTCAGCAGCCTCAGTGTCCTGCCAGCTCAGCCAGGCCCACTGGAACATTGGGGTCCATGACCACCAGGGACCACCAGAGAGACCCCCAGGACAGAAGAATGCATGCAAAAGAGGAGGGGAAATATGTTAATGATTTCAGGGAAATTATATCATATGTTTAGTCCGGGACAATCAACGAATATGTGTGCAAAATACAGAATATAAACAGAAACTTTCCTGTACTCAGCCTGCACAGCTTTGGGAGGAGCTCTCCCCCATGCATCCAGCTGAATAAAAAATGCTACTTCTTAATGCTACATTGGTGTTAAGGAGTTTTCTATTTTACTGAATTTTTGGTAACACTCCCACTGCCAAGGAAAGCTCTGTCTCCTGCTGTTCACAAACAGAGAAGGGCTAGTGGGAGATGTGGGGCTCAGAGGTTGCCTGGAGCACAGTGACCATGAAATAATCAAGTTTTCAATGTTCTGGGAAATAAGGAGGGGCAGCAACAAAACTTCTACACTGGAATAGCAAGGGCAGACTTTGGCTTATTTAGAATGCAGATTTGGGGAGTACTGAAGCAGGCACTGATTTTTTTTAAGGAAAACATCCCTTACAAACAAAGGGGTCAAGGAAGGATGGACACAGTTCAAGGAAGTAATCTTAAGGGGGAAGGAGCAGCCTGTCCCAGTGTGGCAAAAGATGAGCTAGTGAGGAAAATGACTGGCCTGGCTGGCCGTGGAGATTTTGTGGGAACTCAAGGGTAACAAGAAGTGCATCAACTTTGGACAGAAGGTCAAGCAGCTTAGGAAATGTTTAAGGATGTTGTGAAGTCATGCAGAAAAAAAGTTAAGAGGTGAAAGCTCAATTAGAGTTTAACCTGACCACTTCAGTGAAAAAAAAAAAAAAGACAATGTTTCCACAATTAAATTAATAGCAAGACATGGGATAAGGAGAACCTCTACTCTTTATTGGATGCAGTGGGGAATATAGTAACTAAAGATAAGGAGAAGGCAGAGCTACTTAACATCTTGTTTGTCTCAATTTTCAATATTAGGACAGGCTCTCCTCAGGACAAGTGTTCTCCTGAGCTGGTAGATGGGCACAGGGACCAGAACAGCCCCTGGAATCCAGGAGGAATCAGTTGGTGACCTGCTTAGCCACTCAGATTCTCACAGGTGTATGGGATTGGATGGGATCCATCCCAGGGGGATGAGGGAGCTGTGGCTGAGCTCCCCAAGCTGCTCTCCATCATTCACCATCAGTCCTGGCTCAGCAGGGAGGGCCCAGGGGACTGGAGGTGCCAATGTGAGCCCATCCCCAAGAAGGGCTGGAAGGAGGATCTGGGCAACTCCAGGCCTGTCAGCCTGAGATGGGTGCCCAGCAAGGTTATGGAACAGATCACCTTGAGTGCCATCACAGGGCGCCCACAGGATGGCTGAAGGATCAGAGCCAGCCAGCACAGATTTCAATGTCTGCATTGATGATCTGCATGAGGGGATTGAGTCCAGCATCAGCAAATTTGCAGATGACACCGAACTGGGTGTGAGTTTGGATCTGATGGAGGATGGAGGTAGGAGGGCTCTGCACAGGGCCCTGGACAGGTTGGATCCAGGTGTGGTTTAACAAGGATGTGTGATCCAACAAGGTGAGGTTTCAAAAGTCCAAGTGCCGGGTCCTGCACTTTGGCCACAACAACACCTGCAGCACTACAGGCTGGGGACAGAGTGGCTGGAGAGCAGCCAGGCAGAAAGGGACCTGCAGGGACTGATGGACAGCAGGCTGGACATGAGCCAGCAGTGTGCCCAGGTGGCCAAGAAGGCCAGTGGCTCCTGGCCTGGATCAGGAATGGTGTGGCCAGCAGGAGCAGGGCAGGGATTCTTCCCCTGTGCTCAGCACTGCTTGGGCAGCTCCTCTAGTGCTTTGTCTAGTTCTGGGTCCCCTGGGGTGGGGAACTAGAAGAAATTTGCATCAGGATGTGGAGAGATTTATTAATAATTGGTTAGCTGAGAAAGGCCATACTGACATAATGCTGCTGGTTAAGCTGAGAGAGGGAAGTCAGCAGTCAGTAAGCTGAAAGGAAAAGTCAGCAGTGGGTGACCAATGACAGACAAGGACAGAATGCCCTTGCCGCAACATGAGGATAGGGAAGAGAGATTCTCCCTGAGAATATGTAGAAAGTATCAAAAGTAGAACCATAGGAATGCAGAAGTAGGCGTAGTTGCTGATATGTAACTAACCGATCCTGAGCTCAACTTTTGCAATATGTATGAAGCTCATTATGAACTGTATTTAACCTGCTGTACTGATCAATAAAATTGGGCCTGTGATGATCTAATTGATGTCCTGGTCTCCTTCCGCTGACAAATGGTGGAGAATGCGGGCAACGCTGAATCTCTGTTCCTTTTTTCTCGGATTAAAAGAAAAAGGGGATTACGCCACGGTCGAGGAAGTTGGGTTTGGGTCCTTGCAGCCGGGACGGTGCCGGGATTTGAAGCACCCTTGATGATCACAATGGTGACTCAAGCCAATACGTGTCGCGGGAGCCTGGAGAGCTGCAACAGCACGCGCTGATTAATAGGTATGGATAGGCAAGCGGCATATGATTTATTCGCCGCATATTTAGAACGGCGAGGAATAAAAGGGATAGATTTAAAAAGGGAATTACCAGGGTTATTAGCCTATGGCCCTGCTAAAGGTATCTTTTCTAACCCTCATACAGTTCATGAGCTAGCAGAGTGGAAGAAGTTTGGGGAAATACTGTGGGATACAGTGTTAGATGATGATAAGTCAGCAAAGAAATTAGGGAAGTTATGGCGGGTGGTGTATAACACGTTACTTCAGCAGGTATCTCAGAGAAAGGCAGCAGAAAGGGCGACAGAAGCTCATAAGAGGAATATAGAGTATGGTCGTGAGGATGATCCCCTGGCACCTTCTGTAACTAAGATACTTATGCCTAAGGGTCCCCAGCAAAGTGGTGTGAAGGATTTTCCTATAGGCACAGTGGAACCGTCTGCACCCTTTCTGTCAGAGGGGGAGGGCGAGTCGGATGGTGGACGTAAGAGCAAACCAGCTTTGCCTCCGCCACCAACTTCAGGCGGGTCGGATGGTGGGGGTGGGAGCAAGCCAGCTTCGCCTCTGCCACCAGCCTTGTCTCCGCTGCTTCCCCCGCGCGAGCCGACTCCAGCGGGGGGGCCGCTTCCTCCACGTGAGCCGGCTCTGCTCGAGTCGGGTCTGGTTTCACTGTCAGCTCCAGTGGGGGGGCCGCTTCCCCCATGCGAGCCAGCCTCTGCTTCACTGCCTTCCCCGTGCGAAAGCTCGGTGTCTGTACCGAAGCGCCAGCAGCATAGCACCCTTAAAGAGTCAGATCCCATCCCAGGGGCACACCATGATCCATGGGGGGAGATGTCTAAACAGAGGAGGAAACCTTGGGCTGCTTTGGCAAAAGAAGTAATGCAAATGGGGGATGGTGAGGTGGTGGAAATAGCTTCTAGTCTTGCATATCCGGTCACATACACACCACAGTATGATGCACAGGGAAACCTTATGCATAATATAGCGGAATATACTCCCTTAGATTGGAAGCTGTTAACTCAGCTACGTTCTACGGTTAGTCAGTTTGGAGTAAAAAGTGAACCTGTTAAGCAAATGTTAGATTATCTTTTTAATACTCAGGTTTTATGTCCTAATGATTTAGGAGGAATAGTTCGATTGATATTCACTCATCATCATCAGTTATTGTTTAATGAACATTGGCAGGCATTGGTAAATGAATCGGTTGCTGTACAACGAGCCCAGGGAGATCCATTACATGGAGTAACAGTAGAGGAGCTGATGGGTTTAGGGGCATATTTGCGTACAGAGGCACAGAGGATATCGGGAGCAGATAAACTTAGAGAGTCTATGCAGCTAGTGCGTGCTGCAATAGATATGGTTAAAGAGCCAGGAGGGTTACTGGCTTATATGGGCATTAACCAAGGTAGAGAAGAATCATTTGGAAATTTTATCGATAGAGCAGCTACTGCTATAGATCGTGCAGGTGTTGAAGACAATATGAAGGGGGCACTATTGAAGCAGTGTGCCTTGCAAAATAGCAATCCAGCAACCCAAAGAGTGTTAGCTACTTTAGGGGCAAATTGGACTATTGAGGAAGCATTAGAGCGAATGGCATTAATGCCAACAGCTTCACGGGCATTTATAGGAGAAGCCTTTAAGGAATTAGGATTAGGGTTGCAAAAGCAAGCAGAGTCTACTCAGAATCAGGTGTTAGCTGCTCTTGCTCCTCTCCGAAGCGGCTCACTGGCATTCACGCAAGGAGGTTCAAAACCATTCCTCAAGTGTTACCGATGCGGCAACGAAGGAAACACACGCCGAACGTGCCGAGCGACTGGCATATGGTGTCAACACTGCCGATCCAGCTCCCACAATTCTACGGCTTGTAGGCGCCGGTCGGGAAGCCATCCCCGGAGCGCGCATCTCGGGGGCCGCACCCAGACACAAGTTGCCGCTGTGACATCGGAGACACCAGCTGCTGCCGTGACATCGCTGCCACCTCCTGTCTGCAACCCGCAACAACAGGGAGCCTCGGCTTGGATTTATCAGCAGCAGTAGACGTCACACTAATGACGAACCGGCCTGAGAGGATACCCACTGGAATAAAGGGCCCTCTTATATTAAATGGACAAACATGTGGAGCATTATTACTGGGACGTTCTTCTACGACTATGTTGGGATTATTTGTTTTGCCTGGTGTTATCGATGCGGACTTTACAGGGAAAATACAAATCATGGTTTACACCCTTTATCCTCTGATTAAAATTACAAAAGGACAAAGCATCGCACAATTGGTACCACTGTCACAAATGACATCAGGAATACAATAATTTACTGGGCAAACACGGGATGAAAAAGGTTTTGGCTCTACTGGTGTTACACTTTTAACTGTGGATTTACAAAATAGACCAAAGAAAAAAGTTGAAATTACTTATGGGCATCAAAGCATAACCCTTTATGGATTATTGGATACAGGTGCAGATACCAGCATCATTTCTCCAGAAGCGTGGCCACAACATTGGCCCCTATTCCCATCATCAAACATGCTCACAGGAGTAGGAGGATTTACATTGGCAAGCAAATTGCCGTCTTTGTCTGTGTGCATTGAGAATCAACAAATATCTGCTGTGTTTTCAATTGTTCAACTGCCTCCTACAGTTTCCTGCTTAATTGGAAGGGACATTTTAACACAATTGGGAGTGGTGTTAACTAATCAGCACCCTTTGGGGTAATTGCCATTGCTTGGACTTTCCCCATTCCCCTCACCTGGAAAACGGATACACCGGTGATGGTTAAGCAATGGCCATTAAAAGGGGAGAGTCTTATGCATGCCCATGAATTGGTACAGGAACAATATACAAAGGGACACCTACGACTGTCCACAAGCCCTTGGAATACACCTATTTTTGTAATCAAAAAGAAATCAGGAAATATCGTTTGATACATGATTTGAGGGCTGTAAATGACCAAATGGAACCAATGGGGGCCTTACAGCCTGGTCTTCCAAATCCAGCTATGATTCCAGAACACTGGCCACTTCTAATTATTGACCTAAAGGATTGTTTTTTCACTATTGGGCTGCATCCTGATGATATGAAGAGATTTGCTTTTACTTTACCAGCAATAAATCGTGGAGAACCAGCTAAAAGATTTGAATGGACGTCTCTTCCGCAAGGCATGCGCAATTCCCCCACTTTATGTCAGCTTTATGTTGATGCTGCATTACAGCCACTATGTCGCAAATGGCCAGCAACTATAATATATCATAACATGGACGATATTTTGTTTGCGCAGCAACAGCCATTCTCCTCTTTACAGATTAACACCATTAAAAATACCCTTGCTGCATATTCACTCGTTATTGCTACAGAGAAAATTCAGACTACAAGGCCCTGGAAATATTTGGGATGGACTTTGACAGATCAAATAGTAATACCACAAAAATTGGAATTACAATTGGGCCTTAAAACTCTACATGATGCACAGAAGTTGCTGGGAGACTTACAGTGGCTGAAGCCTATTGTGGGAATACGAAATCATTTATTAGAAACCCTACGGCCTTTGTTAAAAGGCGTAGACCCTACTACTCCTGTACACCTGACAAAGGAACATCATCTTGCTTTGCAGCAAATTAGTAACTGTGTACAGCAAGGGTATGTGTCTCGTCGACAACTCGACCACCCCATTGACCTTACTATCTGGAATAGCCCTTGCCACTTGCTTGGTTCTCTCTCTCAGTTACAAAAGAAAATGGGGGAGATACGGGTGTTGGAATGGTTATCACCACCACTACAGCATAAGAAAACAATATCTTCAAAAATTGAACAATTGGCTGCATTAATCAAAAAGGGGCGTCTCAGAATTCTTGAAGTGGATGGTAGAGAACCTGCTACTATTAGATTGCCTATGGAAAAAGAAACCTTGGACTGGTATTTGATTAATTCGAAGGATTTACAAGAATAAAGTAGAGACTAGTAAATTAGTGCCTAGAGTTTTGCAATGGATGACAGAATGGAACTGGATCAGTCGACCTTTGAGAGAAGAACGCCCCATAGAAGGAGCTATTACAGCTTTTACAGATGCAGGAAAGAAATCAAGGTGTGCTGCTGTTACCTCGCAAGAAAAGGGACAATGGAAGCATCAACTCCTCACAGCAGACCCTGCAGACAGCTTACAAACTCTGGAATTGTTAGCAGTAGTATGGGCGGTGTCCAACTTACAAGAGCCTTTAAATGTGGTCACAGACTCTATGTATGCTGCAGGAGTAGTCAGACGAATAGAGGAAGCAGCAATTAAGGAAGTGAATAATAAACAATTGTATGAGTTACTGATACTGTTAAGGAAGGCTTTACGAGAGAGAAATGCAGCGTATTCTGTGATTCATATTAGGAGTCATAAATGGTCTGAAGGTTTAGGAGAAGGGAATGAACGTGCAGATAAATTGGTTACCCTACCCATTGATAATTCTTGTCCTATTGACAAGCACACATTGGCCAGAGAAGCACATAGTAGATATCATCAAAATGCAAGAGGATTAGCAAAACACTTTGAGCTGAGTTTGTCACAAGCCAAGGCCATTGTCAGAGTATGTCCAACATGTAGTTATCATAATGGTGGAATAGGTCTAGGCATCGGGGTTAATCCTCGAGGTTTAGAAATAAATGAGAAATGGCAAATGGATGTTACACACATAGCTAGATTTGGTAAAGTCAAGCATGTGCACGTCACTATAGATACATATAGTCATTACATATGGGCTACGGCTCAGGCAGGAGAGAAAGCTATACATGTTATCAGACACCTGTTAAGTTGTTTCGCTGTTATGGGAGTTCCAAAGAGTATCAAAACAGATAATGGTCCAGCTTATATAAGTGCTAGGGTTCAGAAATTTTTGAATCAGTGGTCTGTTAAGCACGTGACAGGTATTCCACACTCTTCTACTGGACAGGCAATAGTGGAAAGAGCAAACGGTACCCTTAAGCAGTATATTGAAAAACATCAAGATTTGGCAGATCCACAAGCATGTTTGACTAAGGTTTTATATGTGATTAACCATTTATGCATTTTTGGGGAAGATGATACCCCTCCTGCAATGAAACATCATCCAAGGTCAGGTCATGAAAATACTAAGGAAACAGAGGTCTGGGTTAAGTATAAGAACCCGAGTACAGGATTATGGGAAAAACCCGCAAAAGTATTATATTGGGGTCGGGGTTATCTTTGTGTTTCCTCACCTACAGGACCTTTGTGAATGCCTGCTAAGTGGACTAAACCTGTTTTTGATGCAGCCTCTGGTGGATCGCCTTACGGAGGAGGACAAGGAGCGACTGGGGAAGAAACTGCTTCTAGTCCTACGACCACTCCTGTTACAATTGAAGGGGTACTCAGATGCGGTGGACAGAGCACTGACACGTCATTATCGGACAGCCCAGGAGCTGATTGGTTTTATTGACTCATTGTCAACTTTTCGCTTAACAAATCCAGCGAAGGAAGATTGCCTTGATTGTCACAATCCACATTGTGCTGCCTGGATAGCCCTACGTTGTGGGGGTTGTAAAAGAACTTTTTGGATAGAACAATCATTATTATGGGATTTGTGGTGTCACACTTGTGAACACGAGCACACGTGGGGTAAAAGCTGGCAAGATGAATTAAGGAGACAAACAGGGCAAAATGCATATATAGCTTTAAATCTTTATGAGTCTCCTGAACAGAAGATCCTTGCTTATTATCGATGGGAGGTACAATGTATTGTGAATAGAATTAAGGTTCAAAGTAAATCACGTATAGTTTCTATAAGGTGTAGAAAATTAGTACCTTTAACACAGCATTCAATTGTAGGACCCTTCAAAGGGGATCCTGATAGAGCATTAGATTGCTGCATTGACAAGTTGCAAAAATTGAGTTTGCAAGTGGCAGGACCAGTAAAATCAGGAGCAGCAAGATTGAAGACACATAAGAAAAAGAAGGCAAAAAGGGAACGGTCTCATTTGAATAGGGGTATTAGTGATTGCTAATTAATTTTCTATGATTAGGACAATTTTACAGTTGTGGACCCTCGGGAGGATATAGTTGTTGAGGAAGATAACGAACAAGAACTACGGTTACGAAATAAGATACACCTTGTATTAGGGAAAGACCTTGAACTATTAGCCACATATAGTAAAAAAGCTGAAGAAGCTTTGCGATCACCACCATTGAATTGGTTGCATTGGGTTGAAGAAACAGACTTTTATACTGGTCCTTACTTATATTCACTTCCTTGTTATGTTTGCAAAAGGGATAATGATAAGTGCTATGCATGGGTAGCTTTGCATTGTGCAGATTGTAATCAGGTTTATTGGTATTCACAGAGGTCACTAGGATATTTATGGTGTGCACCTTGTTCTGGAAGGTGGATTCGATATTTTATCTGGGTTAGAGCTCTTGAACAAAGTACTGGCCTGCCAGGACGGACAGGATTACAGCTTTTTGAGAGTGCAGAACAAGTGGTTATAGCATATCTTAGGTGGAAGTTGCAGGAAATACTTAGAATATTTGAAATTGATACAGCCTCACGCATCATAGCAGCTCGCTGTAAAGCTGATTTGCCTTCAAACTTATCTCATGCTATACCTGTGAGCAAGGATGCTGATTTAGAATTAGATCAGCATATTCAAAAATTGACTCAGCCTTACAATAGACAATCTAGCAAACCAGGGAAAAGACAACGAAGAAAGGAGAAGCAAAGCAAGCAGAAAGAGAAATGAGGTTTGTTCTTATTATACTGCTTAATGCTGTAGCAAGTGAAGCAGTAGGAATAACACACTTTAGTCAACCAAGAGAAAATTTATGGGTGACACTTGCTAATCAAACTAACCAATCATCGCTTTGTCTTAGTCTTGGAGGAGTCACTAACCCATTTCGAACATGCCTGGTGGGACTTCCGGTGTGGTCTCCTGGAGAATTTTGTAGTTTGATAAACAATCAAACCTTATGTATGTCTAACATGTCAAACATCACATTGCCGGTGCAACAAGGGTATACTGCAGGTCAGAGTGATGGCTATCGTCAATGTTTACTAATCCAATCACTTAACACCTCTTTGCATTCTCCTCCTGAGGAATTGGATCTTTTTGGAAGTACAAACGCCAGTATGTCTAACACTACAGCTGGCGGATGGTTTAGCTTCAAATTTTCGGATGCTCAGAATTTAAACCAACATAAAGAAACATGGGCCACCCTAGATTCATCCCTGAATGTGAGTGAATTCTCTCTGCAGCATTACAGTCAATGTAACGGCACAAATATCACAGCACCAATGAAATTACCCACAGGAATATTTTTGATTTGTGGAGACAGGGCGTGGAATAGTATACCAGCTAAACCACAGGGTGGACCCTGTTATTTGGGAAAATTGTCATTGTTTCATCCTAATGTGTCCTTGCTAATGCAGCTAAGTCAAAATTCAAACAGGAAAAGACGTAGCATCCATGACTTGGACTGCAGCCAGATAGGAGATCCACAGTTTTGGGGTACATTCAAACAAGTGGTGGTTTCAACTATCTTACCAGGAGGATCTGCCAATAAAGCCATGAATTTAGCAAAACAATTAGGATGCTGGGCAAAGATTGAGCTGAACAAAACATCACAAATTCTAGATATGCTAATCACAGATGTGCAGAGTGTTAATCATGCTGTTTTGCAAAATAGAACTGCTGTAGACTTTGCTCTCAGGACAAGGGCATGGCTGTGAAGAGTTTGAGGGAATGTGTTGCATGAATATGTCTGATCATTCAGTGTCCATTCACACTAAGATAAAAGAATTACATCAGGGACTTCACAAACTTAAGGAAGAAGACGGTTTAGGAATTGACGAATGGCTTAAAGGCTTAGGACTTGGGCCATGGCTGAGGAACCTTGTGATCTATGCTATAGGACTGCTGGGTGTGATTTTACTGTTTTTGCTTATTTTGCCTTGTATCTTTAACTGTATTCAAAACATGGTCTGTCGTACAATAGCAAAAACATGGCAAACTAATCTCCTTGCTCAAGAAGAAAACGGGGGAAATGTGGAGAGATTTATTAATAATTGGTTAGCTGAGAAAGGCCATACTGACATAATGCTGCTGGTTAAGCTGAGAGAGGGAAGTCAGCAGTCAGTAAGCTGAAAGGAGAAGTCAGTAGTCAGTGACCAATGACAGACAAGGACAGAATGCCCTTGCCGCAACATGAGGATAGGGAAGAGAGATTCTCCCTGAGAATATGTAGAAAGTATCAAAAGTAGAACCATAAGAATGCAGAAGTAGGCGTAGTTGCTGATATGTAACTAACCAATCCTGAGCTCAACTTTTGCAATATGCATGAAGCTCATTATGAACTGTATTTAACCTGCTGTACTGATCAATAAAATTGGGCCTATGATGATCTAATTGATGTCCTGGTCTCCTTCCATCGACAATCACCACCCTTTAGATAATCAATTCTCAGTTCATCAAGGTGGTGAGGAGTCCCTCTTGTGCCATAGGCTTCCCCTGGAAAGACAGTTGAGACCTCTTGTGTTTCCATGTTACACGTGGCACCGCCCAGAGATCATTTGCCATGGTGACATCTTCTTTCCATGCCCAGTGCTCTCACCACTGCACATGGACCTGAGCTGCTCTAGGGCTCTCCTTTTAAGGATGCTTTGCCCAGTTCCAAAAAAGCACAGTCTCTCACTTTTGGGACTTTTGGGGGCCTGTTGCCCCCAAATTCACCCCCTGGGCCCGACGGGTCTCAAGAACAGGGATCTTCTCCACTGAAGATCAAGGGCACCAGCCACCACCCTCCTCATCCTCTGTCTCTGTTCATGCACTCCTATACATCACTGCACCCTCTTGGCTCCAAGCCATTGCCTCCCCCCCTAAATGCAGTCTCTGTGTCACAGGGAAAAAAAAAAAATATTTCCGTCCATGGCTATACAAGAGAAGTCCAGCTCAAAGGCCATTCCATCATCTCCTCCCACCTAAGATTCTGTTACAAGGCTTGCAAGGGTTTTTCAGGGTGAAGAAAGAGACTAGAATTTTGACCTCATGTTCAGAAGGCTTGATTTAATATTTTATGATATATATTACATTATAACTATACTAATAGGAATAGAGGCAAAAGTTCTCAGAAGCTTGCCAGCTAAGAATAGAAAAGGAATCAATAACAAAGTTCTGTGTCCAGGAAGAAAGCAAGAACAGCTCTGCCGTGAGTGGTCAGTAAATCCAAACATTCACCCAAGACCAATCACGGATGGACCTGTTGCATTCCACAGCAGCAGATAACCATTGTTTACATTTTGTTGCTGAGGCCGCAGCTTCTCAGGAAGGGGGAAAAATCGTAAAGAAAGGATTTTTATGAAAAGATGTTGGTGACAAGATTCTTCTCCACTTCTCTCATGGCCCATTTTCTCCTATCTCATCTCTTATCTCCTTATTCAGCTCCAGGAGGATCAGCAGTTGTCAGGTTTCCATCATCCAAGAAAAGGGTTAAAAATCTCAGTCTCTTCCTTTCCAGAACTCCCACAGATGCCCTGCTGGGCACCTGCTTGCCGCACCACCCCCTTCTCCTTCTCAGCCAGCCGCTATCAAATTCAGACACCGTTTCTCTCTCTCTCTCTCTCCTGGGAAGGGGGGGTGCTGCCTGATGCCCTCTCAGTTCTCCTCCACCCTTCTGTCCTCAAGGGCCTCTTCATCTCCCCTCTCTGTCCAGGGCCCTACCTCACCTGGCCGCATGGCTTCCCCTCCCCTGCCCAGCCCGCAGCTGGCCAGGGGAGCTCTGACCTGTTTCCCCTCTGGAACTCAAGAGAAGGTTTCCTGGGAGTTCTCTGCTTTTAACCCCCCTGTTCTCAGAGGCATATCCAATGTCCCTAGTGGCCACATCAGGTGCCAAAATTCAAATCTGAGCACCCATTCATTTGACCACAGCATCCCAAAAAACTCACTTCCTCTCAAACCACAAGACACTGTTATTAGAGCAGGATGATGCTGCCTTGAAAACCACTTCTGTTGTTAACCCTGCCATGTTTCTGTCCTCCACCATAACTGATCGTAAGCCTGAACATGATTGTTTACAGACAATCAAAGAAGTCTATTCCAGCCAATCAGACCTAAAAGACGTGCCCCTGGAGAATCCAGCCTGGGAACTTTTTACAGATGGGAGCAGCTTCATGAAAAATGGCAAAAGGATGACAGGCTATGAAGTGACTACACAGTACAAGGGCATCAAGACAAAGGCCCTGCCAGCAGATGTATCATCACAGAAAGCTGAACTGATTGCACTGACAAGAGCACTAGATCTGAGCAAAGAAAAGAAGGTAAATGCATGGACTGACTCTAAATATGCATTTAGTGTTGTCCATGCCCATGGAGCCATCTGGAATGAAAGAGGATTCCTGAACGGTCAAAGTAATCAAATCAAACATGCTGAACAAATACTCACTCTCTTAGAAGGCATTAAGAAATCTACAGTGGTAACTATCATGGTCACCAAATGGTATAAAGGTCACCAAAATGGTAAAGGTCACCGAAAAGGAAAAACCACTCCAGAACTGGGAAATCGCTTTGCTGATAAAGCAGCAAGAGGGATTGCAGAAAAACAGATTCTTGCAGTAATTCCACAAAAAAAGGTTGAATTGTCAGCGTTCACCCCAAAATATGACCAAGGAGACCACAACTAATTAAGTTCCCTAAAGCTGAGATCACAGAGAGTGGATGGGCTGTCACACCAGCAAATCAAGTTGTAGTCCCACCCCTGATCTTTCAGGAGCTAGTCCAGAGGGAACATGAAAATATATATTTTGAGGTTGAAAATCTTCTGAAACATCTGAAAAAGGTAGTAATAGGAAAGGAAATTACTGATATACAATCAGTAGTGAGCAAATGTGAAATCTGCTTTAAAAATCAACCTGACATGAGGAAAGGAGTTGTGTTAGGAGTAACAAAAGCAGGGGATCTTCCTGGAGATTACTGGCAGATAGATTTTGCAGAGTTACCATGCAAGGAGGGATACTGGTCCATACTGGTATTAGCTGACACCTTCAGTGGATGGCCAGAGGTTTACCCCTCTCACACTAAGGCAGCCAAGGAAGTGATGAAAGTTTTGCTCAATCATATAATTCTGAGGTTCAGAGTTCCCTTGCGAATGTTATCAGGTAGGGCACCTCATTTTGTTACAACAGTGGTTAAGGAAGTTAGCTGGATTTTGGGAATTTCTTGGGATCTGCATACACCTTATAGACCCCAAGAGAGTGGTAAAGTTGAACATATGAATGGGACTCTCAAAACAAAAATTAGCAAAATTTGTCAGGAAACATCCCTGAGATGGGTTCAGGCCTTACCTATAGCTTTACTAAGAATTTGCATTCAATTGAGGCGAAGGGATAACATCCGTCCCTCTGAAATACTGTGTGGCAGGCCCTATCAGATTCCACATATTCCAGGTGAAATTCACATGAAGGCAAAACTTGATTTGCAGAAATATCTAATGACTTTAGGTTCCACTTTGCAGAAGCTCCAGAATTACATTGTGCTATCCAGACCCATGGGACTGGACACACCTGCACATCCCTTCCAGCCTGGGGACTGGGTCTATGTTAAGTGGTGGGACAGTGATCCTCTAGAAGCCAAGTGGAGTGGACCATTCCAAGGTCTGCTGATCACCCTCACCACAGTCAAAGTCGCTGGCAAAGGACTCTGGATTCATTACTCCAGAGTTAAAAAATCTTCTGCTCCTGAAACAACTGTAAAGAGAGAGACTAAATGCAGATGAAAACCTGGTTTAAATTATTCCTTTGCTGTGCCCAAAGAACTGTTCACAATAATCATTATTCTTTGCAGGATAACTGACTGTCCAAGACATTACTGTTGTTAGACATTTACTGTTAGATATTTTTCTGCTTATTATTAGATGTTTGTATTGATAGTTGTTTATTATTGTTAGATACTCATCTGTTATTAAATACCTATTATTAGTAAATATTTAGACTACAGACTCAACAATGTAAAGGCCTTGTCAGGCCTCTAAAGGAGGGAAATGATGCCTCAGGTTTTAGCTTTTATATTTTTCAGATTCTGTTCTGCTTTACTGTGTAAGTCTAGGCTTCATATTAGGGGATAGTAAGCTCTCTTCACAGAGTAGGGAGACAAAACAATTCCTTCTCTAGCTGGGGACCAAGGACAAATGATCCAGATCTCAGGCCCAAGAGCACAAACAATGGTGGACTGAAGAGAGAAAACAAGAAGGATGGGACTTCATGGGCTAAAGTTGTAATTGGATGTTGTGGTGTGCTGTATTGTCCCATTTTGGCCTTCCAGGTCACTTTCCCAGGTGTGCCTATGTCTCTCTCCCTTCCCCCTTGCCCCCATGCTGAGTGAGTCCTGTCACTCAGACCTAACATTCCAGCAAGGCGTCGTGTGGTTGGTCAAGTTCAAAGGATGCCCCTATGCCCAGAGGTCATTGGCCTGTCTGGGTGTCATCTTCCCCTGAGACCCTGCCCCTCTCACCTGGTTGGTGGCTCACCTGTACCTCCCCTCCCCCTGTCCCTGAGCTTAAAAAGGTGATCAGACCATGCGGTCAGCGTTCTGTTGGAGCAGGTCCTCACGTTCAGACCTCTGTAACCATGGAATAAACCTCTGGACATTAAACCCTCCAGCAGAATCCATCTCCTTTTTCTCTTCACCATCGCCTGAAGCTATCCTCTTGAGGTAAACGGGGTCCTAACAAGCCTGGACTTGTTCAGTGCCCAGCTGCAACCACCAGCAAGCTAAGGTGTCTCTGGGGTGACACACCACAGTTGCTGCCTTTGGCCCAGCAGCGAGGGTCAGACTGGCTCAGGCACAATCTAACTGGTAATATAGGGAGCCTTTCCTTCCAATAATTGGACAATTAGCTCCAATATGTTAATGGAACAACACTTCTAGAAGTGTGAGACCTGTGACCAGTTGTCCGTTTTTGTGGCCATTTTGGGTTGTGGTGCCCAAGATGGATCCATTGAGGCCTCTTAATAAATACCTACTTTATTCTTTAGCTCCATCCAGTCTCTATTCTACGTCAGCCTTCACAAGGCATCAGATGGACATGGAGCAGTTCCTGACTCTACGGATGAACCTGGAGCAGTTCCTGACCCCATGGAAGCTCATGGACGAGTTCTTGATCCCATGAATGGACCTGGAGTCCCATTCCCACACACAGACACCAAGCTCTGCTGAGAGTTTATTGATCATTCCGGGGGAGTTCCCAGGAGTTTGGGGTGGGCTTCTCCAGGGACAGTGATCTCCTCCTGCCACTGGAGGGGTCAGCACACGGGTGTCACCAGCAGGCCCGATCCTACAGCCAGAGCCCAAACCGTGACCTGGAGAGGTTCTTGACCCCATGGATGGTCCTTGAGCAGTTCCTGACCCCATGGAAGGATATGGAGCAGTTTCTGACCCCACAGATTCACCAGCTCCAGGACCTGGAGCTGGTCCTGGCCCCATGGAGCCTCCCAAGAGCAGCCAGATGATGCTGCCCCAAGAGGTGGGGTCAGGGTGGTACTGGGGGGGAATTGGGAGGCACTGGGGTGTACTGGGGCACTCTGGGGTGACCCCAAGGATGATGGCCATGCCAGGGGAGGGTCCAGGCCCCACAGAACTCAGGGTGCTCACCTCAGATCTCCTCGCTTGAGAGGCTCTCACTGTCCCCTGTGGAGAGACCCCGAGATGTCACCAGGGTGTCCTCAGTCCCAGTAAGGCGCCCCCAGTCACTGCCAGTAATGAGTCCCTTCCTTCCAGTAAGGTCCCCCCTCCCAGTAAAGTCCCCCCTCCCAGTAAGGTGCCCCCAGTTCCAGTAAGGGATGGGAGGGTTGGGGTGAAGGGAGGCCCTCAGAGATGGGAAAATGGGGAACTGGGCACCCCAAGGGAGTGGGATGGGGGAGGAGGAGGAGGAGGAGGAGGAGGAGGAAGGAATTCCAATGGGGGGGGACATGGGCCTGAAACTTGGGGTGGACAGGGACGGGAGAAAATGGGACAGGGGACAAAATCCCGAAATCTGAGGGTTGTGGGAGGGGCTATGGGAGTAGGGGGACAAGGAAAGGGATTTGGGTTGGGTTTGGGATTTGGGATTCGGGATTTGGGATTTGGGATTTGGGATTCGGGATTCTGGTTTTGGGTTGGGTTGGCTTGGGTTTGGGAAGGGGATTTGTGTTTGCGATTTGTATTCGGGATTTCGGTTTGGGATTTGTCTTTGGTATTTGAGTTTGGGATTTGAGTTGGGATTTGGGTTGGGCTTGGGATTTGGGCTTGGTAAGGGGTTTGGGATTTTGCTTTGGGTTTGGTATTTGGGTTTGGGATTTGGGGTTGGGATTTGAGGACATCATACAGATGAGCAATAGGAATGGGCAAGGTGAGAAAGAGGGCAGGGAATGGATGGAGAACAATGCAATGTGGGGGTTACTGGGGAACACTGGGATAACTGGGAATACAATGGGGCCCTCTGGGAAGCACTGAGATATACTGGGGTGTACTGGGATTTACTGGGATGCATGGGAATAAAATGAGGAGGAATCCCTGGGAAGCACTGGAATGTACTAGAGTGTACTAGGATTTACTGGGGTGTACTGGGATTTACGGGGTGCAATGGGATGGGTGGTAGCCCTCTGAGGGGAAGTCTGGCCCCACAGTTCCCAGTTCCCACTTCGCTCTTCCTGACTGTGCCTCCCCCCTGCAGAGAGATGGTGACACATCGCTGGAGTGGGCTGGACAAACTGGTTCCCAGTTCCTACAGTTCCTGCAAAAACTGGTTCCCAGTTCCCCCAAAATTCCAGATCTTACTGTGAGGATGGAACAACCCACCACGTCCAAGGTGCCCTGGGGAAGGGGAGCAGAGGGACCTCAGGGTTGGACCTTATGTGGCAGAAAGGGTCCCCAAACCCCCATCCCATGGCTGGAAAATCCCAGGAAGGCAAATCCCAGAGATTCTGACTCAAAGGAAAATCACAGAAAGGAAAATTCCAAAAAGGAAAATCCCGGAGATTCCGACCCAAAGGACAATCCCAGAAGGGAAAATCCCAATGATTCTGACCCAAAAGAAAATCCTAGATATCACAACCCAAAGGGTCTCCCGCTCACCATGGCGATGGAACCCTCCACCAGAGCCGAAGTCATGGTGGCAAACCCAGCCCCGTCTCAGGTCCAGGGAACATCGTCTCCCAGGCCAAGCATCTGCCGGGGGGCACAGCAGGACGGAGAAGAGCAGGGCCACGCTGAGCACAGCCACCTTCATCTTCCTCTGGCTCTGGGCAGCGCTGCCTGAGGCTGCAGGAGGTGAGGAACACCTTTATCCCTGCCGGGACACCTCCCTGCACCCTCCCTGCCAGCCCCCAGGTCAGAGCCTGGCTTGGCACAGCCCCCAGCCCTGGCCACAAGCCCAGCCCTGGCACAGAGTCCATCCCACCCCACCTGAGGCACAGATCCAGCCCCCTCGCCCGGCATCCCTCCAGCTCCCTGCATGGGACAGCTGCCCCTGGAATGGCCCAGGCACCTGGGGCGCCAAGGGGGGGAGGCAGGGAGCCAAAGGCACATGGGCACCCTGTGGGGACAACCCCCAGTCCAACACAATCCATTCTCCAGCAGCCACCAGTGCCAGATCCCCCATCTCCTGCTGCCCCTCCCCTCCCAGAGCTTTCCCTGTGGGACACCCCAGAGCTGAGCCCGGCCCCAAACCCTGCAGGGCTGAGCAGAATTGTCCCTGTTCCCATTCCAGTCTCACGGGGAAACTGGGGCTGGACTGACCCCACTTCTTGGGACACCAGCACCCCAGAATCAGGAGAATGGGGAGGGGGGGGGTCAGTGTGTGACTGTCCCATGGGGACACCTGGGTGACTGGGATCTCCAGGCTCTGGAGGCACTGGGGAGCACTGGGCAATGGTGGCCCTGGGACACCAGGGCTGGGCTTGGGGCAGTGCTGGGGTGGTCACAGTGCACACCTCCAGCCCATTCTCAGCACCCCTGCCCCTAACTGCTCCAGGCCCCCGGAGGAAGATCCCCTGCCCATCTCCAATGTCCCACCCAGGACCCCGGTGTCCTGCTGGATCCCCCCAGTCCTGCTGTATTCCCCCAGTCCTGCTGGGTCACCCCAGTCCTGCTCTGCTGAGCTGTCCCACACATCAGGTCCCAACAGAGCTGTGGCTCCAGACTGGGCTGGCACTGGGACACAGCTCCCACAGAGTCCCTGGCCCCAGGGATTGCCCTGCCCTGCCCTCAGCCCAGCGCTGGTCCTGAGCAGGGCTCACCTTCCTGCCCGAGGCTCCCGTGCTCCTGTCCCAGCTCAGAGCCCCTGTCAGGGTGGCCCCCGAGGGCACAGAGCAGGGACAGTACCTGGCAGGGCCTTCCGTGAGCTGCCAGTGCCTCCATTCTCCACTGACATTCCATGACATTTCCAGGAGATGTTCCCTCCTCACGGGCCACTGACCACACAGAAGGGACCTGTTGTGGCCACCTGGCAGAACCCATCGAGCACCTGCCCTGACCGGGCACGCTGTGTTTGCTTCCAGAGCTGCCGCTGACCTGGAGGATTTTCCTGCTGCCCTTTGTGTTTGGGCCTCCTTTGTTGGGGAACTGGGGGGTCTTGACCCAGGAGGGTCCAGGGGAGGTGGCCCACTCCAAGGGAGGAAAAGTCCAGTCCCTGGACATCCAAGTTGCCATTGGGGACCTCCCAGCTGTCGGTTGGTGCTCAGGGTGCCCAGAGCAGCTGTGGCTGCCCCTGTGTTCCTCGAGGTGTCCAAGGCCAGGCTGGACATGAGGACTTGGAGCAGCCTGAGATATGGGAACGTGTCCCCTGCCCACGGAAGGAGTGGAATCGGATGTACTTTATTCTTTTGTTCCTGCCTTTGCCCACCCAAACCATTCCAGTATTCTCAGATTCTGTGCTGAGAGCAGGCCCGGCCAGTTACTGTTCCCCAGCTGGTTCTCTCTGTCCAAACCAGTCCAACACATGGAGCCCCTTTCTGAGTCCCCTCTCCCCCAGCCCGCAGTTCCTGGGAATTAGGGGGCTCTGATGCCCATGATACCGAAAAGCAGGAAGAACAGGGCCTCCTTTCCTCCTCCCCTTTCCCTCTGTGACCCCCTCAGAACCCCTCCCTGAGAAGGGCCAGGCCCCAAATGGATTTGGAACCCCAGAGTGAGAGAAATCCCCTGCAAGAGGCTGCGGGAATAAGAGGGATTTCCCCAGGTGTTTGGTTTCTGGATGCTGAGAATTTTAGACTTTAGACTGTCTGTGCTGACAGACTCTGACCCCCACGAAAGCACTGCATTTGACCTGAGGCCATGGAGAAAGTTTCCAAAATTTAATTACAGAACTAAGATTATAGGTGTGTAGTTTGATTAAAAGCATGTAATATCATGTAGTAGAAAACTTGAAGTTTTAGAATATAGAAATATATATACAGCAAAATAGAAGTTATAAGACAGAAGCTAGTCCTTCTTCTTCATGAGTTTAGATAGTATTTTGTTATTAAACTAAAAAGGTCTCATTAGGAGACACAAATAATTAGTTATTAAGTTAAAAGTAAAAATAATTTAAGGATCATTTCTCAATTGGATAGTTTTTCCTTAAAAGACCTTGTAAAAATAGATACGAGGCCATTTTGTAGCTTATTAGTAAAATGTTACAAAACTCACAGCTTGTAAGACTATAATATTGATTAAAAAAAACAAACATCTAAGTCTAAACACGAAATATTGTCTCAAGCACTAACAATCACCCAGGACAGCTCCCTTAGAAGGGCCAGGCCCCAAATGGAGTTGGAACCCAAGAGGGGGAAAATCCCTTGGAAGGGGCTGCAGGAAGAAGAGGAATTCCCTGAGATGCTGCCAGCCCCAATCAGGGAGGAAAGGGGGACACACAGGTGGCACATCAGTCTTGTGCCCCCGCAGCCCCAGTGACATCTCTGATGCCTCTCTCTGTCCAACATCAAAGTGGGGACATTTCCCCATTCCCAGGAGCTGCTGATCCGCAAAGGAGCCCGGCCATGCCCAGCCTGTGGACGCACAACCGGCATGGTCCCCAGTGTCAACTTGGATGTCCAGGGACTGGACTTTTCCTCCCTTGGAGTGGGCCACCTCCCCTGGACCCTCCTGGGTCAAGACCCCCCAGTTCCCCAACAAAGGAGGCCCAAACACAAAGGGCAGCAGGAAAATCCTCCAGGTCAGCGGCAGCTCTGGAAGCAAACACAGCGTGCCCGGTCAGGGCAGGTGCTCGATGGGTTCTGCCAGGTGGCCACAACAGGTCCCTTCTGTGTGGTCAGTGGCCCGTGAGGAGGGAACATCTCCTGGAAATGTCACGGAATGTCAGTGGAGAATGGAGGCACTGGCAGCTCACGGAAGGCCCTGCCAGGTACTGTCCCTGCTCTGTGCCCTCGGGGGCCACCCTGACAGGGGCTCTGAGCTGGGACAGGAGCACGGGAGCCTCGGGCAGGAAGGTGAGCCCTGCTCAGGGCCAGCGCTGGGCTGAGGGCAGGGCAGGGCAATACCTGGGGCCAGGGACTCTGTGGGAGCTGTGTCCCAGTGCCAGCCCAGTCTGGAGCCACAGCTCTGCTGGGACCTGATGTGTGGGACAGCTCAGCAGAACAGGACTGGGGTGACCCAGCAGGACTGGGGGATCCAGCAGGATTGGGGGATCCAGCAGGACTGGGGGAATACAGCAGGACTGGGGGGATCCAGCAGGACACCAGGGTCCTGGGTGGGACATTGGAGATGGGCAGGGGATCTTCCCCCAGGGGCCTGGAGCAGTTAGGGGCAGGGGTGCTGAGAATGGGCTGGAGGTGTGCACTGTGACCACCCCAGCACTGCCCCAAGCCCAGCCCTGGTGTCCCAGGGCCACCATTGCCCAGTGCTCCCCAGTGCCTCCAGAGCCTGGAGATCCCAGTCACCCAGGTGTCCCCATGGGACAGTCACACACTGACCCCCCCCCTCCCCATTCTTCTGATTCTGGGGTGCTGGTGTCCCAAGAAGTGGGGTCAGTCCAGCCCCAGTTTCCCCGTGAGACTGGAATGGGAACAGGGACAATTCTGCTCAGCCCTGCAGGGTTTGGGGCCAGGCTCAGCTCTGGGGTGTCCCACAGGGAAAGCTCTGGGAGGGGAGGGGCAGCAGGAGATGGGGGATCTGGCACTGGGGGCTGCTGGAGGATGGATTGTGTTGGACTGGGGGTTGTCCCCACAGGGTGCCCAGGTGCCTTTGGCTCCCTGCCTGCCCCCCTTGGCGCCCCAGGTGCCTGGGCCATTCCAGGGGCAGCTGTCCCATGCAGGGAGCTGGAGGGATGCCGGGCGAGGGGGCTGGATCTGTGCCTCAGGTGGGGTGGGATGGGCTCTGTGCCAGGGCTGGGCTTGTGGCCAGGGCTGGGGGCTGTGCCAAGCCGGGCTCTGACCTGGGGGCTGGCAGGGAGGGTGCAGGGAGGAGTTCTGTGAGGCATAAAGGTGCTCCTCACCTGCTGCAGCCTTAGGCAGCGCTGCCCAGAGCCAGAGGAAGATGAAGGTGGCTGTGCTCAGCGTGGCCCTGCTCTTCTCCATCCTGCTCTGTCCCCTGGCACAGGCCAAGGTGAGGCACCAGCCAAATGCTGTCCCCACATCCTGCCTGTGAAAAATGGCATTCACTTGTGTTAAAACTTTAGAATTTATTAGTAATGAAAATAGTAATAAAAATTAGGACAATAAGAGACAATTATAAGAATTATGGAAATACACATTTCTGGCACTCTGCCGAAAAGCTTACCTTGCTAACAAATGATTACCCCTTAAAAGCAATAGCCTATTTCATATTCATAGATCGCATACATGATTCAAACATTCTTTTCAAACTAGGGTGTTTCTGCCTAATTTTACCTTCCCTCCCTCATCTTGTAAATCAGTCTTCTTGGTTCATCGAAGTCTGAGCTATCCCGATTAGGAGGCAATAATTTTTCTCTTGAGATCTTGGTGTGTGTTGCTGTTATCTCTATCCAGATAGGATAATGAGAAGAATTTCTTGATTATCATTTCTATTCCTTGAGCTAGTTTCAAAACGTATCTTACATCACATGGTTCATATTTTTATATTATGCTATAGCCAAAAACTGTATTTACCATACTACTTATAAGAAATTAATGCTGCATTACTTAAAAGATATTATTACTGCATAATTTTCCAACATAACACATATAGTATTCATTTAAATATTTGCAAAGAGCCAATCATATAATATGCATCTATAGTACTGCCCTTTCTGGCCTCCCATCCCACCCTTTTGGTCTCTCCTCTGTGTCCCATTCAGGGTCCCCAAGTGCCCTCCCACTGACCATTCCTGGGGCCTTTCCTTCCATGCCCCCCCTCAATCCTTTGCCTTTCTTCCTGGCCACTGCAGAGGGGTCCCCCTGTACAATTCCCTGACTCACCCCCACTCCCACACCATCTCCCAGTCCTGTTGGTTTTGTCCCCACCTGTCCTCATTCTTCTGTCCCCACCAAGCCCCTCCCTTGCACTCCCATGTCCCTACACCTCAATTCCTTTCTCCTCCCCTGTACCTCACACACTGCTCCTTCTACACCCCCAGCCCTGTCCCCTGGACTCTCCATTGACCCCAGATCAGTGTTTTTGGGTCTCCCCCCACCTCAAACAGATTTCCTTGGAGGCCATGAATTCCCATCCCTCTGCCTGCGCCCTGCTCCCTGCACACGTGTGTCACCCCATCCCCACAAGGTCCAGTTCAGACCCAGCCTTTGCTCTCCTTTCCAGGCACTCCTGGAAGGAACCCAAGATGCTCTGCAGGAGGTGAGCAGGCTGCTGGCATTGGAGGGCATCCCCTCAGGGAATTGGGGGGCAGTGGTGTCCCCCCATCCCTTGCTGGCACTGGGGACATCCCAGTGACCAGCGAGGTCTCCTGGTCTCTCTGCAGTTGGATTTAGACAATGTCGCAGTCCAGGAGACGCCTCTGGTGGGTACCACGAGTTCTGCCGGTGTCAGACCCTCCCGTTGCATGGCCACCACAGCCCAGGCCATCCCAGTGTGTCCCAGCACAGCCCAGTGCACCCCTCCTGACAGCCCAGACAATGCCCTGCCCCAGGGCTCCTCCCCAGGGAATCCTTTGCCCAGGGCCTTGCTGCATTCCATCCCTGTCACCCCAGGACCCCCTGGATGAGCCAGGACGCAGCCCCTGCCCCAGCTGTGCCTCTTGGCCAGGAGCCCAGTGCTTCTGGGCAGCAGCACAGCAGCTCCTGCACCCCATTGCTGCCACAGCCCCTTCTCCAAGGTCCCCCTGCTCTCCCCTGCCTCCCAGTCCAGCCCTATGCCCTGAGTGTGTCTCTAACACTGTCTTCATTCCCAGTCCACTCTGTGTTAAGTATTGAAGCAGGGGTGTTGTTTTCTGGGGCAGCAGGACCCGCCTGACCCATGAGGAGGTGAGCTGTGCCTGCAGGGACAGGGGTGGGGATGAGGCCCCTCTCCCATCCCAGTGGAAACAGAGGAGTGACGTTTTGGGCTTTGTGTTTTAGGATTCTAAGTGGTGCTGACATCTGTGTCCTGTCCTCCTCCGGTGGCAAGGGGAGATGATCGATCCTGGAGGATCCCTCTGAGCCTAGGGCCATTTCCCCTGAATAATAAAAAACCCTGTCAGCAAAGCTGTGTTCTGTATTTATGTCTCTATGTCTCCCTCCATACGTTTGTCCTTGTGTCTGGATTTCTGCTCTCCCGCTCTCTCCCGGTGTGCAGGGGAGCTCTGCCTAGGTTCTGGTCACTTCATGCCAGGCTCTGCTGCCCCTACACCATCCCCCCACCCAGGTTGTTTGCTGTGGGTTGTGTGGGGTCTGGTGGTGGCAGTTTGAGTGGGTGGGTGGATGGGTGTGCAGGCAGAGTCAAGAGCAGATGCTGGTTGTGATCACCACTGTGGTGTTGTGGGTCCGATTTAAAAAATGTTTACAAAATATATTTCTGAAGGAGTTTCTTTCTTCAATGTAGAAATGTGTCTATTTAAAAAAAAAAAAAAAACTAAAACAGTTTATTTTTGTCAAAAATATATTTATTGATGTTGAAATTTGATTCTGGGTTGGATGGGGCTGCTGGGTCTACCCGGTTCTGTGGTGGAATGGGACTCTGGGGTTTCCCCATGTCTAGGGTGGAAGAAGGATGCCAGGTCTACTTGATCTGGATGTTCCTTGGGGCCCAGGTGTGCCCAGCTTGGGAGGGTGGTACTGGCCGGCTGCAAGGTCTGCTCGGTCCCTGGGCCAGGTGCGGCTGCAGCAATACCCAGAGATGTGAGGGTGGCAACACTGCTCTGCTCAGCTCTGGTGGGACTAGGACCAGTTTCAGAATGGGCGAGGAGACCGGCTGTCACCGGCTGTCACAGATGCTAACCAAGGGCTTGCTGGTTTTCTCTGCCTCCAGTTACTCCATTGAGGGAGCCGCTGCCGCTGGCACCGCCCTGGGCAAGCCTCACAGCAGAACTGGCGCAGGGCATTGCCCTGGCAGAGGGGCAGGGAAAATGTCCTGGCTATGAGCAGCAGAGCAGAGAGAAACCCACTGGCCCAGGCAGCTGCTGCTGTGGGGGCACAAGCTCTGCTGGCCAGGAGGGTACCAGAGTGACCACAAGGCTTTGCAGATGGAGACAGAGCAGACATAGGTCATGATGGGGAGAAGAGAATATTCTGCTCCAAGGCAGAGGAACAGGAAAATTACCAGTGCAGCCCATTCCCCTTAGGAGATATCCCTGGTATCTCAGAGTGTCTTGGGCTGAAATGCAAGATGTAACCAGAAGTATTTATTCTATCATCATCGGTTGAAATCAGGTGAGCCAGTGCTCTTTATCTCTTCCAGACCCATCTCTCATAACTCTGGAGGGGATATTCTCTGTTAATGGGCCACCTGCTAAAATCAGGTGAGGCAGTTTTCTTTATCTCTTCCCAACCCAATCCTCCCTCCGGGGAGGTATCTTCTGTTAATGGGCCACTGAGTCTCACTGCATGACTGATAAAAATTACATCATCCCATTGGGAGATGCTCTGCCCAGGAGGAGGAGCCAAGAATTCCTATCTGGGTATAATCTGAAATTTGGAACATGACAGGCAGCCTTTTCCACTGGATTCCCAGAGGAAGACCAGGCCCATCTACACCACCACTGGATCTTTAGAGGAAAATGACACCCTTCTACAGGATCACTGCTCCAACAGAACCACATCTGTCACTTCAGGAGGACTTCAGCCACCATTTAATAGGACTGCTACCAACACTGCGACCCAACAGGGTGTCAGGTCATATTCTGGCTCTGGCAGTGTTTTTTCGTATTACTGCATTTTTATTTTTATTTTTCCTAATAAGTAGCTGTTATTCCTATTGCCATATCTTTGCCTGAGAGCCCTTTAATTTCAAAATTATAATAATTCAGAGAGAGGGGGTTTGCATTTTCCATTTCAAGAGAGGCTCCTGCTTTCCTCAGCAGACACCTGTCTTTTAAAACTGAGACATTCCCACAGCACGGTCCTGGAAAAGCTGTTGCCCACGGCTGGGACAGGAGCACTCTGTGCTGGGCTCAGAACTGGCTGGATGGCCCAGAGAGTGGTGGTGAATGGTGCTGCATCCAGCTGGCAGCCAGGCACCAGAGCTGTCCCTCAGGGGTCTGTACTGGGGCCAGTTCTGTTCAATATCTTTATTGATGACATGGATTAGGGTGTTAAGTCTACCTTAGCCAGTTAGTAGATGACACTAAGGGGGGAGTGTGTGTCAAGCTATTGGAAGGCAGGAGGGCTGTGCAAAGAGACCTGGAATGGTTGGATGAATGGGCAGAGTCCAAGAAAGTGATGTTTAACCAGTCCAAGTGCCAAGTCCTGCATTTTGGCCACAATAATCCCCCTACAACGTCCCAAGGTGGGGACAGTGTGGCTGGACAGTGCTCAGGCAGAAAGCGCCCTGGGGGTGCTTGTGACAGCCGGTTGAACATGAGCCAGCAGTGTGCCCTGGTGGCCAAGAAGGCCAATGGCATCCTGGCCTGGATCAGGAATGGTGTGGCCAGCAGGAGCAGGGAGCTCATTCTGCCCCTGTATGGGCACTGCTGAGGCTGCACCTTGAGTGCTGTGTCCAGTTCTGGGCCCTCAGTTTAGGAAGGACATTGAGATGCTGGAGCACATCCAGAGGAGGGCAACAAGGCTGGTGAGGGGTTCGGAACACAAGCCCTGTGAGGAACAACTGAGGGAGATGGGGTTGTTTAGCCTGGAGAAAAAGGAGACTCAGAGGTGACCTTACCACTCTCACCAGCTACCTGAAAAGGTGGTTGTAGTCATGTGGGCGTTGGTCTCTTTCTCCAAACAACAACTCACAGAATGGGAGGACACAGTCTCAAGGTGCACCAAGGGAAATTTAGGTTGGATGTTACAAAAAGTTTTTTCCTGAAAGAGTGATAAAGTACTGGAATTGTCTGCCCAGGGAGGTGGTGGAGTCACCATCTCTGGATATGTTTAAAAATGACTGGATGTAGCACTCAGTGCCGTGGATTTAGTTGAGGTAGTTTTAGGGCACGGGTTGGACTTCATGATCATAGAAGTCTCTTCCAACCTAGTGATTCTGTCTGTGAAAGTATTGTTGGAATCACCAGCCAATGATGTCCAGATATAAAGTGAAACAAATTTAAGGTAAGAGCTGCATAGCTTCTGTCCCAAAACCTGGCCCATGGGTTTTTACTGGGCAAAGACCATCAAGTGGTCAGGGGCTCCACTAGCAATCTAATACTTCCTCTCCTTAATTTGCGACAAACTAAAATTCTAGACCTGTAAAATGGGGCCATTGGTACGCTTATTCCAGGTATCAACCTGCACCCAGGCCAGCCTTTCTGACTGAGTAGATCTGGGATCTAGAAATTTGAAATTAGACCCCTTGTACACCTGTTGTCTGCAAATTTACCATCTGCCCCCTTAGATTTGGTGGAAAATGAAATCAAACTGGTGACATAGGAATTTTATAACTAGAGAGTGTTTGAAACGAATGAATGTGTTCACTTGTCCACAAGTTGGGAGAATTTGACCAGGCTGCCAGAGGTGTATGAACATCTTACACATCATAGAAGTGTGGGAAAAGACAACTGTCTCCAGAGGACCAATAAGCTGTTGGTACTTAACCACAGGGAAAAAAGTGGTGAGCATGAGAGAGAAAGCACAATGGAAACATCACGTCCTCAGCTGGAGAACAACATGCTGGCAATATCCCCACCCACACCAGGAACCATGTTAATCAGATGCCTTAGGGCATTCCAACAGTGATGATTCCTGACAAAAATCCACCATGTCCAGGCTGTGGAACCTGTATGGACTGTGTGTTGGGCTTAACTGAACACCTGAAGAGAGCCTACAGCAAAAGGAGGATTTGTTTTCGATCTGCTAAGTACAGGAGGAAAAACAGTAACTAACACAGTATTGCATGTCATCTTCTAATGCAGGACAATGGCTGAAATAGCTGCAACTGGGTAGTGGATCTGTGAGCCATGGGGATGGTACTACAAAACAAAAATCAGTCTGGAACAACACAAAAGATTGGTACATCCAATCGTCAGAAATTGGGAAAGCATTGTTGCTTCCCATGCAAAGGAGACCTCCACCTGCTTGAGGAGCTCACAAAAGGTGTTGGACCAAGGAGGAAGAACATCTACTGCTCAGGTTAGAAGCTCTGTTTCAGGGAAACAAAAACATCCATAAACTCATAGCTGAACACATTCCATCCAAGACAGCAAAGCAAATTCCTGACAAAAGGAGACTGTTGCCCAGAGAACCAGCAACCAGCGGTGGGTATGAGAACAGAACCTGGCATGAGTCATTGTCCAGAAAATAAGGAGGAACAGCTGGGGAACATCAACTAGCAAAAGGAGGGGTAGCTCAGGCCCATTATCAGAGAACTCCTGGTGAATGGCTTTCAGCTGGGAAACTTGACACCTTCCCGAGGGCATTCAAGCAGTTGCTTAATGGCCAGGAGATGACATCACTGGTCAATGAGTCAGTGCAGGACTGCTTCTGATGGCTGCATATGGTAAGCCAGATAAGAACATCAACCACAGATAAGAACAAAATAGGGACCCAAGAAAGAAACTTGAGGTTGCCAGAAGTGGATCATGAAGAGAGCAATCAAGAGAGGTAATTAGCTGTGCTTCTAGCACCTATTCCATCTAAATAGGGGGAAATTAGCCAAGATTATTCTGGATGATGTTGAATGTTTGTACAGTGACATTCCACCCAGCAAAGTTTATTCAGAAGTTAAAGCCCGATGGAAAACATTAAGAGCCTTGGGAATTTCCAAATTAAAGGGAAAGCCAACAACTGTACCTTCAGGGACTTAATTACAGCTAAAGAAATTGAGAAGAATGTGCAAGAAATGAGCAGATGGTCCAGATGGGATCATCCTAAAGGACATCAAGAAAATGGACCCTGAATTCTCCTGGATCATGGAGATATTAAACCTTTGGTTAACATCAGGTAAAATCCCGGGTATGGTGAGGAGATGCAGGAGTGTTAATGCCAAAGTCAACCAAATCAGAACATTTAAAGGACATTAATAACTGGAGACCCATCAAGATTGGTTCTGTCTTCTGTTCTCCAGAATGACAGCAAGGCTAACTAAGGTATGCCCCCTCAATCCAAGGCAAAGAGGCTTTATAAGAGCAGGGGGATGCTCTGAAAATTTGATACTCCTGCAAACAATAATTTGACCTGCCAAAAGAGAACACAGACTGCTGGGTGTCGTACTTGTGGACATCGCTAAGGCTTTTGACACCATGAGCCACCAGCACATTTTCTACATGGTCTGCAGCAAAGGGAAGTGGACTCCCATGAAATTAGCTTGGTGAGTAATACGGATGAGAACATATATCATCATGTCAAAATCTCTTCAGAAAACTGACACTCCAGAAAAACATTCATCATCCCCAGACTAATGTACTTGGCAGACCACATGGATGCAAAATCAGGGCTCCTTGAATCCCCTGACCTACAGATTCGATCAACTGTCAAGGAATGGCTACACTTAACACCATGCATGTGTAATGTCAAACTGATGCATCACATGAACATGGTGTTAAGTGTAGCCAAGGATGTAGGTTTGGGTATCATGAAGCTGATGGGACTCAATCCAAGTACACAGGCTTGAAAATTACATGGAGTTGTCCAATGTTCAGATGATGCCTTAAGATTGATCCTGAAAGAAGAATGCTTAGGTCAAGTATATAGGAAATTATGGATCAGAGCTGGAGGAGATCAAGAAAAGATCCTGTCAATATGGAAGCCTAAACCTAGATAGAACTGCTGGATGGTGCTGGTGATGATACAACGTCAGAATGGAAAGCAGCTACCCCAAAAACTCAGTATCCACAAGCCTGTAACTGGAGGAAACAGGAATTTAATAAATGGAAACAGCTGGTATCCCAAGGCTGTGCTATTACAGACTTTAAGAAGGGTAACATCAGCAATTTCTAGATCTCGAGATATAGAGGCACACCTCAGAGAAAACTAGTAACAGCACTGCAGCTGTGGGCCAATGTCTACACAAGGGAATTCCTGGCAAGAGGAAAACAAGATCAATGCATCAAAAGCTGCAGACACTGCAAGCCTGCAAATGAAACATGCTCCCACATCATTAGAAACTGTCCAATAACACAAAAGGCTAGGATTAAAAGACACAACTACATCTGTGACATATTAATCAACAAAGCTAAAAAGGATTGCTTCAAGAGCCACATTGTGAGAGAACACAACAGTGAACTACATAGCAGATCTGATCTTTGTAAGAGAAAAACAGGCATTCTGGTGGATGTGACAATTGGATATGAATGCACTGACACATCTTTACAAGAAGCTGTAACCCAAAAGGTCAGTTTTGCACAGCCTGGTTTTTGGCAGCAGAGGGGCCACAAAGATGGCTCCTGTAGGAAGCTGCTGCAAGTGTTGACCATGTCCAGCAGAGATAATCCTTAATGGCTCTGAGGAGGGACATGCTGCTGGCCAAAACTGGGCCAATGAGAGAGGTTGGGAATGCCTCTGTGATGACATATTTAGGAGAGAAATCAAAACAAAGTCACAGGTTTTTGCATCTAGTTAAAGAAGAGAAGGAGGTAAGAACATGCGAGGGAAAACAAGGTGAGTGGAGAAGGAGGGGGAGGTGGTGCTCCAGGCTTCAGAGCCAAGACTCCTCTGTAGGCCTACCAAAACCCCTGTCTGTGTGGATTCCATGGCCTGGCACATCAGATCCACAGAACTACAAAGCTTTAGTAGATACCAGTGCACAGTGTACACTGACGCCACCAAGGCACAAGAGTGCAGAACCTATTGGATCTCTGGAGTGACAGGGGGATGCCAGAAGTTGTCTGTAATAGAGACTGAGGTGAGCTTAACAGGGGACAGATGGCAAAAGCACCCCACTGTGACTGGCCCAGAGGCCCCGTGTATCCTAGGCATCAACTACCTCAGGAAAAGGTACTTCAAGATTTGAAAGGGTATCAATGGGCTTTTGGTGTAGCTACAGTGAATGCAGAGAAGATCAAACAGTTATCCACCCTGCCTGGCCTCTCAGAAGCTCCCTTCATTGTAGGATTGCTGCAGGTGCAAGACCTGTAAGTACCAATTGCTACCAGGACAGTGCACTGGTGGCAGTATCACACAAACCAAGACTCTGTAACTCCTATCCAAGAACTAACTCGACAACTGGAGAGCCAAGGAGTAATCAGCAGAACCTGCTCACCCTTCAACAGACCCATCATGGCCAGTGAGGTGTTACAGTACAAGCTGGCTTGTACTGGGCAATTCATTTGGCTGTAAATAAGAAACTCAGCTTGGTTCCATAAACAAGTCCCTGGCTGAGCTATGATTCTCCACTGAGGAGGATCAAAACAATGGACTGATAGATAAGGCCATCAAAATTGCAATAGCTCAGATGGACTTAGACTGGGAAAGAAAGGGTGAGCTATTTACAGCCCAATGGGCCCATGAAACATCAGGGCATCTTGGAAGGGATGCAACACATAGATGGGGTCTTGATCAAGGGATGGATCTGACCATGGAGTCCATCAGTGTGAAACAATGCACTGCCATCAAGCAAGCCACAGGAGTGAAGCATCTTTGGAGTGGAGGGCAGTGGCTGGGTTTCCAGTATGGTGAAGCCTGGAAAACTGATTACATTGGGCCATTGCCACCAACATGCCAAGGCAAGAGTTATATCCTCATCATGACAGAGACTACAACTGGCTGGCTGGAAACATACCCAGTAAACCATCCCACTGCCCAAAACAATTTCAGGTCTTGAAAGACGCATTTTGTGGTGACATGGAAGCCCAGCTAGAATTGACTCAGACAGTAGGACTCATTTTCACAAAAATCTTACAAACTCCTGGGCAAAGATGCATGGCTTTAAGTGGATATATCACATTCCCTACCATCCACAGGCCTCTGGGAAGATTAAAAGATAAAATGGGCTGCTAAAAACTATGTTCAGGTATTAGGTAATGAGACATGGAAGCACTGGGACGCAAACTTGGCAGAAGCCACTTGGCTAGTCAATACTAGGGGATCTGCTTACCGCCCTGGTCCCACCTAAACCAAGCCCTTAGACACTGTGGAAGGAGACAAGGTTCCTGCATTACACATAGGGAAGTGGCTGGGGAAGTCAGTGTGGATTTCTTCCCCCATGGGAAAAGGCAAACCCATTTGTGGGATTGTCTTTGCCGAGGACCTGGGTGTACTTGGTGGGTGATTCGGGAGGATGTGGAGACTTTGTGTGTACTTCAAGGAGATTTAACCTTGGGGTAAGAATACCCTACAACATAAATTGCATGTTACGGGAGGTAAAGTAGCAGGAGGGAAGAATGGACATGGAAGAATGAATTTTGACAAGGAGCAAGAAAAAGATTATGATGAACAGAGACAATGACAGTGCCCAATAATACACCATCAGGTGTACTATTTCTCCTGTCCTGACCTCATTCAGGTGGAATGGAGATCATCTGGAATAATATGAAAGGACAGGTGATAGTAGCTAATAAAATGTATGTTTGGTATAGAGAAGGCTTAAGGATTCTAGCAATGAGAGTATATAGACTATATGGGATCCAAGCATTACACAAATTGTACGGAATTGGGGTGGAGATTGTACTGGGTCTGATGAAGGTAAAGATCACTGGCCTTACAGTGCTGTGCTTTGCAGTGGTAGCTGGATGGGTGGGGTGTGTCCTGTCCTTCTTCTTCTTCTTCTTGGCCTCCATCTACTGTGGTGATGGTGGCACTTTGGGATTGGTTCTTACTAAAAGTGCACTGGTCTATAAGGGTGAAAGGTATTGGGGAAAATAGGTAAATATCGTATACGTAGTTTTGAGTATAAATATAAGTGAGTGCCCCGGGGGCTCTCAGTGTGCTCATGGCTGGCTTGCTGTGCAGACCTCTGTCGGGCTGAGAGAAAATCCTGTAGATAAAAAACTAATAAACACTGAAGGCCGAGAAAAAACCTGAAGACTCTATTCGTCCTTTGGAGCGCGGGCTGCCCAAGGCCATCCCAAGCCTTTCCAGGTCATAAAAGAGCCGAGACAGCGACAAGTGGCAGCCGCCGCATGGGCTGCTCCCACCAGGCGGGGGGCTGTTAGCCCTGAAGAGCCGAGAGGGAAGCTCCGAACTGGGATGAATTCCCAGGAGAGCACTGATAACTCCTGAGGAGAGAAGCCAGAAGAAAGAAGAAAAAAAAACACCGGCCAGGAGAGTCTGAAAAAACAGCAGTCACTGAGAATTACAGCTCTCAGCTTCTGCCAAAGAAAGTTCATAGCAGAGCAGCCCAGATCAGAACCAGAAAGGCGCCTCTGGATCCATCTCCTGTGATCTGCTGGACGGAGATCGGGAGCCTTCGGACAGCTCTGACGACAGAGATTCGGTGAGAAGATCAAAAATAAGAACATGGGGGGCACACTCTCCCAGGAACAGCTGGGAATTTTGTCCACCTTACAAGGCGTGGCTGAATCATACACAGTAGGGATCCAAAGAAGGAGCTAAAACAGCTTTTATTGTGGGTGAGACTTAATTATCCATTTTCAGAGACACGTCTGTTATTCGAAGTAGGTTTTTGGCAGGAAATTAATAGGCATTTATATCTCTTACCCACAAAAAAAATGAGACAGAGTTAAAGCTGCTGTCACCAGCAAGAATAATATTAGAAGGCATTTCTGTGCAGACAAAAAGACTGGAAAAGCAACGAGAAGTTGCGGGATCCTTAGAAGAAGGGGAAGGAGAGCAAGGCTCTTGGCAGAGGTTAGATCTGGCCTCAGTTAGCCAGGGGGAAAAAGCTCTCGAGGAACGGGAGCAGGAAATAATATCAAAGCCTCCGATTCCAAGACGCAGAAACCCCAGGAAATCCCTAAAACGTCCTGAAACCCCAGAGAGCACAGGGGTTTCAGGCTCTGACTCAGACGCAAGATCGGAAAGGGAGGACCTAGGGGGAGAAAAGGGGTCGGGAGAAGCGCTTTCTCGCGGTGGGCAGGGCGTCACGACGGCGGCAGAGCAGGGTGGCCAGGCTGCGGCGGTGCAGGTGCAGGCAGAGGTGCGGGTAAGGAGGTAATGGGAGATACGAGTTCCAATAGAGCTTTCATCAGCACAACGCCGGGAGCGGAGGCCGCTCCAGCCGGCACGGTGCCAAAGACGCGCGCAGAGGGCAGGACTCGCAAAGACCCGGGGGGGGAGTAACAAACCAGCGCAGGACCGTTAGACACAGGCGGCGAATTGGGGGAAGCTGCACAGCCCCAAAGGGCCACCATACAGAGATGTCAGAGGCGTGCAGTTGTGATGTCAGACCTGGTGCGGAGGTCGGCTCAGATGACGGAGCCGGCCCGGGTGACGGCGGGGGCGGGCTGCGCACACCGGTGGGGGGAGTGGACACAGCGTCAGAGGAGGAGGAGAGAGAGTCAGGCAAAGACCGAGGGGAGGAGATTTCGGAGGCGGAACAGGGGGGGGAGAGAGTGACGTTAGCTCAGGAGAGACAGGGAGCAGCTCGGAAAGCACACATGCGCGGAGAGCAGAACGCGGGCGGAGGCGGGCCCAGTCCCCTGTGACGTCTCGGGCAAGGAAGGGCCATGCTCGAGGTTCCACATCCTGAGGCTCCACACCCTCTCCAGACCCGGTGCCTTTAATCAAAACCCTTGGAGTCCAAACCTCTTCCCTTCAAGGGAGACGTTCTGGTGTCCGAGCTCCATTTTCAGCTGAATTAAAAGGCATGCAGACTCGGGCTCAAACGAGATCGCAAACACGGCAGTCGACCGGAAGAGGAGCAGTCGAGTTCATTCCGTCGTCCGAGCCACGGAGTCCGGTGACAGCACCATCTTGTGGGGGGATGACAGAAGTGCACGACATGCCGGATCTGTTCGGTGGAGCTACACCGCCATCTCGTGGCGAGACTGCAACAATGCAGCAATTTTTTCCAACATCATACAAAAAGAAGAGTACTTCTAAGAAGACAATGATAACACAACAAATGGATTATCCTTACACTTCGCGATTTTGCGATTTTGCGAAGACGATGAAAGTTCAGATGAAGCACAGCAACAAGGAGAAGATGTCATACGGATCACAGCATCGGAAGGTGTTCCGGCATGGATGCTGTCAGCAACAGAAGCAGCAAAAAGCTTCTTGCATTCATTTCATACAGCAAAAAAGAAATATCGACAGGATCGACAGGATCCTCGAGTTTCCTTTTCGGATTTAGGAGCGAGGCCAAAAACCTCAAGACGAAAAATGAATCACCGATGACATCCACAACCCCGTTTTTCATGCAAATCCCAATGGAGTCTCAAGAGGAGGAATTTCAACAGACAGTGAAGACGATGGATTGGAAGCGCATCAGAAAAGCATTGGCAAAAGACAAGCATTTATTTCCAGGATAAGGAGATTTGACAATGCCGGTGACATATGATGCCCAGGGACAGAATCCAAGATGGGAAAGGATGGGTCACGAAACACTCAAAGTGTTAGGGAAGGCGGCTCAAACTTTTGGGCTGGACTCACAATATTTCAAACAGCTATTAAGAGGGACATTCACCACGTATGACCTCATGCCATATGATATTTGAAGCATTGTGGCAATGATTCTCACTGACACACAGAGTCTCGTCTGGGAAAAAAAGTGGAGAAAGTATCTTTCTGAGTTGCGGAATAGATATCAAGGTGGGCCAAACGCAAATGTCACAGAAGCGCAGTTAGCAGGGGATCCTCCAGATGACAACCCAGGGGAACAAGCAGTGCGGCTTCCACGAAGAGTGTTAAGTGACATCAAAGAAGCAGCACGAATGGCAATCATGCAGATTACACCAACAGGAGCTCCGGATGTTCCGTTCTCTTGCATCAGGCAAGGTCCCGCAGAACCATTCATGTCGTTCATCAATCGACTCACGCAAGCCGTGGATCGACAGGTGACGATTGAAGAAGCGAAGAGACCTCTCTTGGAGAGCTTAGCTTTCGGCAATGCCAACCCGGATTGTCAATGGGTCATTAGCGCCATGCCAGGACGGCCATTCTTGGCAGAGATGGTGGAGGCATGCAGCAAGGTGGGGACACCTCAGCATGTCGCATCGATTGTGAAGAACGAATTAAGAGAGGAATGGGAAGGACAGATAAAGGGACACTCAGAAAGGCAATCAAGAGGACAAGACATTAGAAAAGATGCTAGAAAAAATACTCCATCAACAGGACGAGAACATCAACAAAGTTCTTGCAACGATGCAGAAGAAGAGCATTCCCCCAGGAGGACAGTGCTACAAATGTGGGGAGTTTGGTAAAATGAGAAAGAATTGTCCACAGACACATACACCAGCGCCAGCACAAAAAGCAGAAAGGCCAATTTGTGCGTGGTGCAGAAAAGGAAGACAGTCTGAGAAAGAATGTTATTCCTAGACAGACGTGGAAGGATATCTGTTACCGCATCCTGGAAACGAAAGAATCAGCGCAGGAAATCGCCGGCACGCTCAGACAAATGTACTGGCGGTGGCACAAGAGCAGACAGGGCAATCATCAGTGAGCGACAAGCAGATGCCCTCAGCAAAACACTCAATAGATTCCAAAGCGACCCAGACCTCCTCCCACCAGGGGCAAAGTGTGCATTGGCAGCTTCAAAACTTGTATGCTTTCTAGATGAAAATCATGCATGGATACCACCAGTTATCCGCGGGGATTCATCTAAAAAACAAGATTTCCTGATAGTTGGGCAAGATAAATGCAGTATCCATGGACTCATTGTTTATTCTACGGTTGTCTCAGCGGACAAAAATACAGAATTGATGGTTCTGGCAAGAGCGCTTCATCCACCATTGACTGTGCCGGAAAATACTGTGGTTGCGAGAGCTTTTGCCTTGCTGCCACACACAGTTGGAGAGGTCATGTCAATCTTCGACGAAGAAGGGCTCCCTATGAAGGAACACGTTGCAGTACACACAACATGGGTGAAGCACATAGGTCAAGATCGACCCACACTCACGTGCCAATTGACATGTAGACACAGGACAATAGCGATCAGAGGTATGCTCGACACAGGGGCGGATGTAACAGTAATATCGTACATCTTTTGGCCACACAATTGGAGCTTGGTCACACCCTTGGGTTCTCTCTCAGGCATAGGGGGAGCATCTCTGTGTCTGCAAAGTGAGAAATCTGTCGTTGTCACAGGACCAGGAGACAAGACAGCGATCATTTGTCCTTTTGTCATCCAAAAGCCAATCACAGTCTGGGGTCGAGACCTTTTGGCAAAATGCGGCGCGAAGATCGAAGTGGATTTTTAATAGGGGTCACTGCAGCACTCGTCACATTGAAGTTGACATGGAAAACCAATGATCCAGTTTGGGTGGATCAGTGGCCCCTTGAGCGGAAAAAGTTGAGTGCTTTGAAAAACCTGGTCCAAGAACAATTGCAGAAGGGACACATCAGGCCAACAGACAGCCCTTGGAACTCTCCAGTCTTTGTCATCAAGAAAAAGCTATCAGGCAAATGGAGGTTGTTACATGATCTCAGGAAGATCAACAAAGTCATAGAAGACATGGGACCACTTCAGCTGGGACGTCCATCTGTCTCAATGATTCCCAGAGAATGGCCGCTTGTGGTCATTGACCTCAAGGATTGCTTTTTCAGTATTCTGCTCCATCCAGATGATGCTCCGAGATTTGCCTTTTCAGTTCCGAGTATCAACAAGGAAACGACTCTGCAGCGGTACCATTGGGTCGTCCTTCCACAAAGACTGAAAAATTCTACGACGATCTGTCAATGGAATTTGGCACAAGCGTTGGCACCAGCGCGGAAGAAATTTCCGAAGGTGAAGATCATTCATTACATGGATGATTTGCTCATTGCAGCGTCAACACAATAGGAGCTGCAAGAAGCTCGTGACTGTGTGATCGCAGAGGTGCAAAAGGCAGGTCTGGAAATCAGCATTTGGAAGATTCAGGAGGTTGCACCTTAGAAATATCTAGGGTGGAAAATTTCAGAGAGAACAATAAAACCTCAGGAAATGGAGATCAGCACTAAGATCAACAATTTGCATGATTTACAACAACTTTTGGGAGAAATCAACTGGATGAGACCAGTTTTGGGAATCACAAACAGCGACATTTCAGCGTTGCTCGATCTTTTGAGAGGAGACACAGACATTCGATCTCCCAGGACACTCACGCCAGAAGCGAAGAAAGAGTTGGAGAAAGTCACGGACGCGATACAGAAAAGGCAGGCACATCGATTTGTTCCAACGTTGCCTTTTCAGTTGGCATTGCTGGGGAAGAAAACACAGTTCCATGGTTTGATCTTCCAATGGGATGAATCACAAAAAGACTCCTTGATAATCATAGAGTGGGTTTTCCTACCACACAGGCCCTCAAAGACAATTCTCACCGATTTAGAGATGGCAGCACAAATCATCATAAAGGCGAGAACGAGGCTGCTGACAATGGCAGGACGGGAATTCTCAGTCATCAGATTACCTCTGAAGCAAGACTATTCTGATAGGGCAATGCAACAATCGAAAGACTTATTAATCGCGTTGTTAGCTTTCCCAGGAACTTGCACAGTCCATTTTCCACAACATAGAATACTACAATCACAAATATGTTACAGAGCGAAAGCGAGAATAAGTGAAGAACCTTTGGACGGGATCATAGTGTTCACTGATGGCTCAGGGAAGACACACAAATCGGTGATCATGTGGAGAGACTGAACGACAGGGGATTGGGAATCAGACGTGGGGATGGTTCAGGGCTCTCCACAAATTGTGGAGTTGGCAGCCGTTGTCCGAGCATTTCGGTTGTTCAAACAACCTCTCAATCTGGTGACAGATTCCACATACATTGCGGGTGTGGTCAAGAGATTGGAGGGTTCGCTCTTGAAAGAAGTCAGTAATGAGGTTTTATACTCATATCTGACGAGCTTGAAAATATTGCTAGAGTGCAGGGAAAGAGAGTATTTTATCACACACATTAGATCACACACAACACTTCTGGGGCTTTTAGCGGAAGGGAATGCTCGGGCGGACAGGTTGACAATGCCCATTTCGCAAACACTTCCAGACATTTTTGAGCAGGCAAGATTAAGTCATGCGTTCTTTCATCAGAATGCACAGGCGCTGATGGAGTCCTTTCGTCTCACAAAGAGTCAGGCCAGGGAAATCATTAGTGCTTGTCCAGACTGTCAGCTTGTGCAGCCATCTTCTTCTACAGGAGCAATCAATCCGCGGGGACTGCAAAGTCTTCAATTGTGGCAAGCAGATGTGACAAAGTATCCATCCTTTGGGAGGCTCAAAAATGTTCATGTTTCAGTAGATACATTCTCCGGTGCAGTCTTTGCTTCAGCACATGCAGGGGAAACAGCAGACCATGCTTGTCGACATTTTCTGCAAGCATTCGCATCATTAGGTGTGCCTCAGGAGATAAAAACAGACAATGGTCCATTGTATACAGGCATGGTTCTTGACAAATTCCTGAAAAGATGGGGTGTCAAACATACGTTTGGTATTCCACATTCGCCCACAGGTCAGGCAATCATTGAAAGAACACATCACACCCTGAAATCCCTTCTGGACATACAAAGAAAGGGTGAGCCAGAGGCAACACCTCATATGAAATTAAATAAGGCGTTGTATGTGTTGAATTTCCTAAATAGTTTGTCCTCAGAACCTAATCCACCCATCGTGAGGCATTTTCTAAACAGCACACAGGCAAAGCAAAGGGAAAATCCTTTAGTTTTGATCAGAAACCCAGAGACGGGACAAATAGAGGGCCCTTTCAAACTAATCACTTGGGGCAAGGTTTTCGCTTGTGTTTCCACAGATCGAGGTCTGAAGTGGGTGTCGTCTCCTGTGCAGGATCAAAGTCCAGCCACCAGACGCTTCTGGCAACATTCCAGGACCTCCGAGCCCCCCAAGGGTGGTCTCGGTGACTCGGCACATCAGTCCTGAGGTGCTGAGATCCCACATCTCCCCCTTCTGTTTGCACTAAAAAGACCTCTTTTGCTACCCGACTCATGACACGTCTTAGACATGCAAAGATGCATGGGACAACAAGTATGAGGGCCAAGAGAATTATTAAGATATAGAATCCTATCTTTAAAATTCCTCTCCATATGGGAGAGATGTCAAAGAATTCTACCAGATCATCGATCCATTATCCTGTGATCTCGCCAAGTTTATTTATGCTGTCCTTTATGTTTTTAATACTTTCATGAATTGATCTTGAATGATCTGAGAGATTCATGCAGCACATCCCTTCAAATTCTTCGCACCCATGTCCATGAGCGAGCAATAGATAATTGATCGCCGCTCTGTTTTGAAGAGTCGCCTGTCTTACACCACTGATGTCTTTTAACATGTCACTCAATGCAACAGACACAGACCGAGCCTGTTTGCTCAACCAACAACCCATGCGGTCGATTTGAGTCAAGGCCACCCCTGATGCTGCTTGAGGTGAGAAGATTGCTGTAGCAACTCTCGCTGCCTTGTCCCAAGTAAATATTTCGTCATTGCAATCTGCCGCATAATGTTGTATTGATCTTTTTTCTTTGCGCTTTTTCTCTCTTAGCGATTTCAAATCAGGCGATAACATTGAAATTTCCCCAATGCTGCATGGACCTACCGTGGCATTAGCAGGAATGCCGTGCCAAATTCTGTCCCCGCAAATTAGAAACAAACCTCGTGGCAATTGCACTGGGACTTGGATCGATCCTCTGGCAGTTTTCTCTGTGTATTTGCACCATGATGATGCATTCTTATAGAATTCATGATTGGGAGTCAAATCGATAGTTTTTGCCTTTGTGACCCTTGGAGTTTCAAACTGCATGCAGAGTTCCATTGTCATGGACCCAAAAATCTCCAGTTCCTGAGGTTCTGTAGAAGCCACAGGAAGTAGATGTGTCCAAGCACACCACTCTTTCACAGGATCCTTAATGACCTGTGATATATTAACTGCGGAGTGCCCTGGAATTGGCCATTCGTCCACTGGCAATCCAAGCATGCATACTGAAAATGGTCTCCCTGGCCTCGAGTGTGGCAGACAAATACTATCCAAATTCACTGCTTGAGCTAAAGCCTCCCATACATTTGGTTTGGTTGATTAATAGGTAAATTTGCCCCATTGCTTATTGCAATGAATGAAAAAAGGATGCACATGAGCATCATGAAGCTCATGATTTCACTTTTGTGCGAAATCATTGTTATGTTTTTCATTCAAGACCCTAACGGAAAAATCCCCAAAGTCCTTAGTTTCTTTTTATTTCTCTTCTGAGTCGTCTTTTGCAGTCTGAGTCTCGACTTCTGTCTGAATACTCATCTCTGTATTTCTCGGATCAGCGTTCTCCTGTTCCCGTGTTCGATATGGCTTCACGTGTCGTGCTGACACCCACTTCAGACCTCGATCTGTGGAAATACAAGCGAAACCCTTGCCCCAAGTGATTAGTTTGAAAGGGCCCTCTATTTGTCCCGTCTCTGGGTTTCTGATCAAAACTAAAGGATTTTCCCTTTGCTTTGCCTGTGTGCTGTTTAGAAAATGCCTCACGATTGGTGGATTAGGTTCTGAGGACAAACTATTTAGGAAATTCAACACATACAACGCCTTATTTAATTTCATATGAGGTGTTGTCTCTGGCTCACCCCTTCTTTGTCTGTCCAGAAGGGATTTCAGGGTGTGATGTGTTCTTTCAATGATTGCCTGACCTGTGGGCGAATGTGGAATACCAAACGTATGTTTGACACCCCATCTTTTCAGGAATTTGTCAAGAACCATGCCTGTATACGTTGGGCTATTGTCTGTTTTTATCACCTGAGGCAAACCTAATGATGCGAATGCTTGCAGAAAATGTTGACAAGCATGGTCTGCTGTTTCCCCTGCATGTGCTGAAGCAAAGACTGCACCTGAGAATGTATCTACTGAAACATGAACATTTTTGAGCCTCCCAAAGGATGGATACTTTGTCACATCTGCTTGCCACAACTGAAGACTTTGCAGTCCCCGCGGATTGACTGCTCCTGTAGAAGAAGATGGCTGCACAAGCTGACAGTCTGGACAAGCACTAATGATTTCCCTGGCCTGACTCTTTGTGAGACGAAAGGACTCCATCAGCGCCTGTGCATTCTGATGAAAGAACGCATGACTTAATCTTGCCTGCTCAAAAATGTCTGGAAGTGTTTGCGAAATGGGCATTGTCAACCTGTCCGCCCGAGCATTCCCTTCCGCTAAAAGCCCCAGAAGTGTTGTGTGTGATCTAATGTGTGTGATAAAATATTCTCTTTCCCTGCACTCTAGCAATGTTTTCAAGCTCATCAGATATGAGTATAAACCTCATTACTGACTTCTTTCAAGAGCGAACCCTCCAATCTCTTGACCACACCCGCAATGTATGTGGAATCTGTCACCAGATTGAGAGGTTGTTTGAACAACCGAAATGCTCGGACAACAGCTGCCAACTCCACAATTTGTGGAGAGCCCTGAACCATCCCCACGTCTGATTCCCAATCCCCTGTCGTTGAGTCTCTCCACGTGATCACCGATTTGTGTGTCTTCCCTGAGCCATCAGTGAACACTATGATCCCGTCCAAAAGTTCTTCACTTATTCTTGGTTTCGCTTTGTAACATATTTGTGATTGCAGTATTCTATACTGTGGAAAATGGATTGTGCAAATTCCCAGAAAAGCTAACAACGTGATTAATAAGTCTTTTAATTGTTGCATTGCCCTATCAGAATAGTCTTGCTTCAGAGGTAATCTGATGACTGAGAATTCCCGTCCTGCCATTGTCAGCAGCCTCGTTCTCGCCTTTATGATGATTTGTGCTGCCATCTCTAAATCGGTGAGAATTGTCTTTGAGGGCCTGTGTGGTAGGAAAACCCACTCTATGATTATCAAGGAGTCTTTTTGTGATTCATCCCATTGGAAGATCAAACCATGGAACTGTGTTTTCTTCCCCAGCAATGCCAACTGAAAAGGCAACGTTGGAACAAATCGATGTGCCTGCCTTTTCTGTATCGCGTCCGTGACTTTCTCCAACTCTTTCTTCGCTTCTGGCGTGAGTGTCCTGGGAGATCGAATGTCTGTGTCTCCTCTCAAAAGATCGAGCAATGCTGAAATGTCGCTGTTTGTGATTCCCAAAACTGGCCTCATCCAGTTGATTTCTCCCAAAAGTTGTTGTAAATCATGCAGATTGTTGATCTTAGTGCTGATCTCCATTTTCTGAGGCTTTATTTTTCTCTCTGAAATTTTCCACCCTAGATATTTCCAAGGTGCAACCTCCTGAATCTTCCAAATGCTGATTTCCAGACCTGCCTTTTGCACCTCTGCGATCACACAGTCACGAGCTTCTTGCAGCTCCTATTGTGTTGACGCTGCAATGAGCAAATCATCCATGTAATGAATGATCTTCACCTTCGGAAATTTCTTCCGCGCTGGTGCCAACGCTTGTGCCAAATTCCATTGACAGATCGTCGTAGAATTTTTCAGTCTTTGTGGAAGGACGACCCAATGGTACCGCTGCAGAGTCGTTTCCTTGTTGATACTCGGAACTGAAAAGGCAAATCTCGGAGCATCATCTGGATGGAGCGGAATACTGAAAAAGCAATCCTTGAGGTCAATGACCACAAGCGGCCATTCTCTGGGAATCATTGAGACAGATGGACGTCCCAGCTGAAGTGGTCCCATGTCTTCTATGACTTTGTTGATCTTCCTGAGATCATGTAACAACCTCCATTTGCCCGATAGCTTTTTCTTGATGACAAACACTGGAGAGTTCCAAGGGCTGTCTGTTGGCCTGATGTGTCCCTTCTGCAATTGTTCTTGGACCAGGTTTTTCAAAGCACTCAACTTTTTCCGCTCAAGGGGCCACTGATCCACCCAAACTGGATCATTGATTTTCCATGTCAACTTCAATGTGACGAGTGCCGCAGTGACCCCTATTAAAAATCCACTTCGATCTTCGCGCAGCATTGTGCCAAAAGGTCTCGACCCCAGACTGTGATCGGCTTTTGGATGACAAAAGGACAAATGATCGCCGTCTTGTCTCCTGGTCCCGTGACAACAACGGAATACTCACTTTGCAGACACAGAGATGCTCCCCCTATGCCTGAGAGAGAAACTAGGGTGCGACCAAGCTCCAATTGCGTGGCCAAAAGATGTACGATATTACTGTGACATCCGCCCCTGTGTCAAGCATACCTCTGATCGCTATTGTCCTGTCCCCACATGTCAATTGGCACGTGAGCGTGGGTTGGTCTTGACCTATGTGCTTCACCCATGTTGTGTGTACTGCAACATGTTCCTTCATAGGGAACCCTTCTTCGTCGAAGATTGACATGACTTCTCCAACTGCGTGTGGCAGCAAGGCGAAAGCTCTCGCAACCACAGTATTTTCCGGCACAGTCAATGGTGGACGAAGCGCACTTGCCAGAACCGTCAATTCTGTATTTTCGTCTGCAGAGACAACCGTAGGATAAACAATGAGTCCATGGATACTGCATTTATCTTGCCCAACTATCAGGAAATCTTGTTTTTTGTATGAATCTCCGCGGATACCCGATGGTATCTCTGCATGATTTTCATCTAGAAAGCATACAAGTTTTGAAGCTGCCAATGCACACTGTGCCCCTGGTGGGAGGAGGTCTGGGTCACTATGGAATTGACTGACGGTTTTGCTGAGGGCATCTGCTTGTCGCTCACTGATGATTGCCCTGTCTGCTCTTGTGCCACCGCCAGTACTTTTGTCTGAGCGTGCCGGCGATTTCCTGCGCTGATTCTTTCGTTTCCAGGATGCAGTAACAGATATCCTTCCACGTCTGTCTGGGAATAACATTCTTTCACGGAGCGTCTTCCTTTTTCGCACCGCGCACAAAGTGGCCTTTCTGCTTTTTGTGCTGGCGTTGGTGTATGTGTTTGTGGACGATTCTTTCTTATGTGTCCAAACTCCCCACATTTGTAGCACTGTCCTCCTGGGGCATTGCTCTTCTTCTGCATCGTTGCACGAACTTTGTTGGTTTTCTTGTTCTGTTGATGGAGTATTTTTTCTAGCATCTTTGCTAATGTCTTGTCCTCTGATTGCCTCTCTGAGTGTCCCTTTATCTTTTCTTCCCATTCGTCTCTTAATTTGTTCTTCACAATCAATGCGACATGCTGAGGTGTCCCCACTTTGCTGCATGCCTCCACCATCTCTGCCAAGGATGGCTGTCCTGGCATGGCACTAATGACCCGTTGACAATCCGGGTTGGCATTGCCGAAAGCTAAGCAATCCAAGAGAGGCCTCTTCGCTTCTTCAATCGTCACCTGTCGATCCACAACTTGCGTGAGTCGATTGATGAACGACATGAATGGTTCTGCGGGACCTTGCCTGATGCAAGAGAACGGAACATCCGGAGCTCCTGTTGGTGTAATCTGCATGACTGCCATTCGTGCTGCTTCTTTGATGTCACTTAACACTCTTCGTGGAAGCCGCACTGCTTGTTCCCCTGGGTTGTCATCTGGAGGATCCCCTGCTAACTGCGCTTCTGTGACATTTGCGTTTGGCCCACCTTGATATCTATTCCGCAACTCAGAAAGATACTTTCTCCACTTTTTTTCCCAGACGAGACTCTGTGTGTCAGTGAGAATCATTGCCACAATGCTTCAAATATCATATGGCATGAGGTCATACGTGGTGAATGTCCCTCTTAATAGCTGTTTGAAATATTGTGAGTCCAGCCCAAAAGTTTGAGCCGCCTTCCCTAACACGTTGAGTGTTTCGTGACCCATCCTTTCCCATCTTGGATTCTGTCCCTGGGCATCATATGTCACCGGCATTGTCAAATCTCCTTATCCTGGAAATAAATGCTTGTCTTTTGCCAATGCTTTTCTGATGCGCTTCCAATCCATCGTCTTCACTGTCTGTTGAAATTCCTCCTCTTGAGACTCCATTGGGATTTGCATGAAAAACGGGGTTGTGGATGTCATCGGTGATTCATTTTTCGTCTTGAGGTTTTTGGCCTCGCTCCTAAATCCGAAAAGGAAACTCGAGGATCCTGTCGATCCTGTCGATATTTCTTTTTTGCTGTATGAAATGAATGCAAGAAGCTTTTTGCTGCTTCTGCTGCTGACAGCATCCATGCCGGAACACCTTCCGATGCTGTGATCCGTATGACATCTTCTCCTTGTTGCTGTGCTTCATCTGAACTTTCATCGTCTTCGCAAAATCGCAAAATCGCGAAGTGTAAGGATAATCCATTTGTTGTGTTATCATTGTCTTCTTAGAAGTACTCTTCTTTTTGTATGATGTTGGAAAAAATTGCTGCATTGTTGCAGTCTCGCCACGAGATGGCGCTGTGGCTCCACCGAACAGATCCGGCATGTCGTGCACTTCTGTCATCCCCCCACGAGATGGTGCTGTCACCGGACTCCGTGGCTCGGACGACGGAATGAACTCGACTGCTCCTCTTCCGGCCGTCTGCCGTGTCTGCAAACTTGCTTGGGGCCTGGGCTGGCTGGCTTTTAATTCAGCTGAAAATGGGGCTCGGACACCAGAACGTCTCCCTTGAAGGGAAGAGGTTTGGACTCCAAGGGTTTAGATTAAAGGCACCGGGTCTGGAGAGGGGGTGGAGCCTCAGATGTGGAACCCCGAGCACGGCCCCTCCTCGCCCGAGACATCACAGGGGACCGGACACGCCTCCGCCCACACTCTCCTCTCTGCGCATGCGTGCTTTCGGAGCCTCTCCCCGTCTCTCTTGAGCTAACGTCACTCTCTCCCCCCCCCGTTCCGCCTCCGAAATTTCCTCCCCTCGGTCTGTCCCCGACTCTCTCTCCTCCTCCTCTGACGCTGTGTCCCCTCCCCCCACTGGTGCACGCAGCCCACCCCCTGCTGCCACCCAGGCCCGCTCCGCGATCCGAGCCGACCTCCGCGCCCCTACTTCCGGGTCTGACGTCACAACTGCGAACCTCCTGCGTCTCTCTACGGTGGCCTTTTGGGGCCGTGCAGCTTCCCTCAATTCACTGCCCGTGTCTGACGCTCCTGCGCTGGTTTGTGACCTCTCCCCAGGGCTTCCGCGAGCTTTTCCCTTCGCGCACGTCTTGGCCACTGTGCCGGCTGGAGCAGCCGCCACTCCCGGCGTTGTGCTGACGAAAGCCGCACCAGAACTCGTGTCTCCCATTGCCTCCTTACTCGCGCCTCCCGCCTCCGCCTGCACCACCCTGCTCTGCCGCCGCTGTGCCGCCGTGCCCACCGCAAGAAAGCGCTTCCCCCGACCCCTTTTCTCCCCCTCGGTCCCCCCCTTCCGATCTCGCTTCTGAGTCGGAGCCTGAAGCCCCTGTGCTCTCTGGGGTTTCAGGAGGTTTTAGGGATTTCTTGGGGTTTCTGGGTCTTGGAATTGGAGGCATTGATATTATTTTCTGCTCCCATTCCTCGAGAGCTTTTTCCCCCTGACTAACTGGGGCCAGAGTCAATCTCTGCCGAGAGCCTTGCTCTCCTCCAGCTGCTCCTGAGGGTCCCACAACATTTTGTTGCCTTTCCAATTGCTTTGACTGCACAGAAATGCCTTCTAACATTATTCTTGCAGGAGACAGCAATTTTAAGGCTGTCTCGTCTTTTTTCGTGGCTAAGAGATATAAGTGCCTATTAATTTCCTGCCAAAAACCTACTTCGAATAGCAGAAGCTTCTCTGAACATGGGTAATTAGGTTTCACCCACAATAAAAGCTGTTTCAGCTCCTTCTTTGAGATCCCGACCGTGTAGGTCTGAGCTACCCCTTGTAAGGCTGACAAAATTCCCAGCTGTTCCTGGGAGAGTGTGCCCCCCATGTTCTTATTTTTGACATTCTCACCGAATCTCTGTCGTCAGAGCACTCCGAAGGCTCCCAATGTCCGTCCAGCAGGTCATGAGAGGTGGGTCCAGAGACACCTTTCTGGTTCCGATCCGGGCTGCTCTGCTACGAACTTTCTTTGGCAGAAGCTGAGAGATTAAATTCTCAGTGACTGCTGTCTTTTTCAGACTCTCTCGGCCGTTTTTTTTTCTTCTGGTTTGTCTCCCCAGGAGTTATCAGTGCTCTCCTGGGAATCTGTCCAAGTCTGGAGCTGTCCTCTCGGCTCTTCAGGGCTAAAACCCCCCCTTGGTGGGAGTAGCCCACCCAGCAGATGACAGTTGTCCTGTTCTCGGCTGTTTTTGATGGCCTGGAAAGGCTCGGGATGGCCTTGGGACAGCCTGCACTCCAAAGGACGAAAAGAGTCTTCAGGTTTTTTCTCGGTCTTCAGTGTTTATTAGTTCTTATCTACAAGATTTTCTCTCGGCCCGACAGAGGTCTGCGCAGCACGTCGGCCATGAGCACACTGAGAGCCCTTGGGGTGGTCACTTATCTTTATACCCAAAACTACGTATAAGATATTTACCTATTTTCCCCAATACCTTTCACCCTTATTGACCAGTGCACTTTTAGTAAGAACCAATCCCAAAGTGACACCACCACTACAGAAGATGGAGGCCAAGAAGAAGAAGAAGGACAGGACACGCCCCAATTCTTCCATCTTGCTTCCCTAGACCCCCCTGTACCGAAATTCTAAAACCTGTGTTTCACACTATAATTAACCTATCCCTTCACCATTTATCCCCGTGAGATCCTCCCATCCTCATACAGGTGTCGTCTCCTGTGCAGGATCAAAGTCCAGCCACCAGACACTTCTGGCAACATTCCAGGACCTCCAAGCCCCCCAAGGGTTATCTCGGTGACTCTGCACATCAAGACTGATGTGCTGAGATCCCACACTGGTTGGCACATAAGGGCAGTGGGAATGACACAATTCTTCCAAGGATGCAGCATTGTATTTCACTTACATTGGAGGCTAAATTCTACTGATTTGGACCAAGGTGGATGAGACACCAATACTTAACCCAGAAAAAGAACATATAAAAATTAATGCTCAATAAATAGCCAAATGCCTCATCATCTAATTAGTGACATGAATGAATAAATGAATGAACAAGATACCCACAGTCCCTACCTACTATCCAGTGAAACCACAGCCAAGGGAACAGGTTTGGCAGAATCAGCAGGGGAAGAAGACCTTGTTGAGCCTGGTGCACTCTCAACAGTGTGGGATGACCCCCCGCTGGCATCCCAGCTGCCAGTGAAATAGCACTACTCTGATCGTTTTGGTGAGCAGACCTGGTCTCATGGGTAGAGGAGGGAAGGCCTCCCATGCTGGCAGCAGGCAGACCATGTCTGAGACCCCAGTGGGTAGACCTGGCCTTCTGTGCCCAGACTCAGCATGCTGGGGACACAGGGTACACCTGGTCCCCTGCTCCAGCAGGGTGACATGGCCTCCCATCCCAGCGGAGGGCAGACCTGCTCCCTGTGACAGGACTTGGCCAGTGGGGACATGAGTGTTTCCCAGGCCTGGGTTCGGGTGCTGTCCCTGATGACTCAGTGCCTGAGCAGCTCCCAGTGAGCCCTGCCACACGTTCCTCCCCCACCCTCACCTCCCTGAACCACCACCACCGCACTCCACTCCCTGGTGATATCAGAGTTGTCTCCAGCCTGCTCGGAAGGAGAGAGGTCACAAACAGGCACAGGACATCCACGGTGACATCCCAGAGCTCTTTCATCTTCCAAAGACTTGCAAGGTCACAGGCAGTCACTGGTGTCCATGAGGACAACAGAGGTGTCTTGACATGCTAAAGGGCCCATTTGGCACAGGCACTCGCTGAGGTTCTGTGGTGACATCCCAGAGGTCTCCAAGCTCCTAAAGAACACTGAGGTCATGTCCAATCCCAAGGGCTCCATGAGGACATCCCAGGAGTCCCCTGTTTGCTAAACTGCACTGACCTCACAGGCTGTCACAGGGTCTCAGTGGCAACATCCCAAGTGTCTCCAGGCTGCTAAGCAGCCATGATGTCACAGGCATTCATAGGGATTCCATGGTGTCATCCTAGAAGTCTCCATGCTGCTAAAGAGGTGTAATGTCACAGGCACTCACAGGCTCTGCAGTGACACTCCAATGTGTCCAAGGTTGCAAAAGAGCCATAAGGTCACACGCTGTTAGAGGAACTCCACAGGGACATCCCAGGGGGCTCCAGGCTGCTAAAGAAGTGCTTTGTCACAGCCACTCAGAGGGGCTCCATCGTGACCAGCCAGTGGCCGCTGTGCTCCTAAAGAGCAGTGAGGTCACAGGCAATGACAGCAGCTCTGTGTTGACATCCCCTGTGTTTCTGCACTGCTAAAGAACTCTGATGTCACCGGCACTGACAATGGTTCCACAGTGACATCCCAGGTTTCTCTAAACTGCTAAAGAGCACTCAGCTTGTGAGATGCAAAGCTGTGTTTCGTGTCAGGTACAAACAGGCGATGTGTGTACTTGCGAATGTGAAATGTGTGGACATCGACAATGGGATAGTTGTGAATTCTAATAATAACTGAGGAAAATAAAGCATGGAAAAAGGCCTTTGAACCTATCTTTTGTTTGCAATTAACCCTGGTTGATTTAGGAGCATTGGAATTAAGGTGTTAAGGATGTTGCTTTTTGCTTGCATTTAATCCATAAAAAAGCTCTGCAATAATAACCTTTTGAAGTATAATTTTGAAATATTACTTGTATCCTTGAAACTACAGCTTTGGAATATATGAAAAGGAAATGTGCTTATCTCACGCCTTAGTGAAGCAGAGAAAAACAGCTTGGGAAAGGAAGATGAACATCACCTCAAGAATGTATGGGTTCGACCAAAGGTAAGCTAGACATCACTGTTATGATTTATAGTCTGCAATTAAAAGGTGGACACACATCTGGGGAGCTGGACCCCACTAGATGGGATCCGTCTTTCTTCTTTCGGAAACTGGACCGTCACCATCTGGGGATACTCCTTTGAAAATACATCCTGAGAAATTAAAATCACAATAGTGTATAGAATTGTGATGTAATAAGTTGGAATAAAAATTGCTGATGAGTAAAAGATTGGAAATAGAAACTGTTGAAGAAAACCTGATGAGTACCCCTATAAATACTTGTAACGATCAATTATCGGTGTGCAGTTGGAGGGAAATCTTCCCCCACTGTACCCGGCTCTGTATTGCTCATACTTTACCATATTAAATAATAAATTGATTGCTGCTTGAATATTGGCCTAGTCAAGCTTCTTATTCATAACAAATTTGCTGCATTGGCCAGGAATTTCCAAATCCATTGAGGGAGACTCCTGATCTCAGGGAGGTGCCCCACCTTGGAGGCTTCTGCCTCCGGTGGCCCTGAGTGATGGGGGAATCTCTCAGGGAAGAGGAAATCCATAAGGTAAATTATGAGCAATGAATTTTGAGCTCCCGGAGTAGACTGCAGTAAATTCACCAGTAAAAACTCATGCACGAAAACCTAGGCAAGAAAAGGAGGTTGTAAGTATCACTTGGTTTGGTGGGATAAGAATGGGTGTAGGTGTGTAAGAGTGTGAATGGTGTGTGTATGAGACGTGACCTAGTCACGACACAAGTGAGGAGTTCTTCTAACCTCGGTTCCGCTACCCCGTGAGGGGGGCGGCAGGTGAAGGAACAAAGTGTGCAGAAAAGGATTCTCTGTATGTAAAGAGGGTCGGGGGTGGTGAGATAAGATAATAATTATGGAGAGGAATTTGTTTTCCCGGTAGAGAATCAGAGGCGGGAGGCGTTAGAAGGGAAAAGGCGTTGTTATTAGAGAAATTCCTGACAAGAAAGGACTAAGGTCTGAATGAGTGAGATCAGAGCGAGTGAGGGAACACCCGTTTGGTGGAAAAATGGGTCAATGCCAGACCAAATACCCAGGAGCTGGTATAAACCAGCAGGAAAATAAAGGTACTGGAAAAAGAGGGAGCATTTTGCCAGATATACCCCAGGACAGCCCCGTTGGGGTAATGTTAAAATTGTGGGACAAATGTGAATCCAGGAGAGGAAAAAGTAAAGAGAAAATGATACAATATTGTATGGTAGAATGGACTAAGGGAATGATACGACCTGGTAATTTATACTGGCTAAATGTATGGGTCATCTGAAGGGTGGATCTGTAAGGCCCTGAATGCCTATGTAAATAAAAAAGACCCTATTAACCAAGAAGAAAGTGATTATGCTGCTTTATGGCATGGTCCTGGCCTACTCCCCTGTATGCATTAAAAACCAAAAAGAAAAGGGATCAGTGGGACCCTTTAGATAACCTTCCCCCCCTTATGTACCACAGCCAGCTGCACTGGCAGAGGTGCCTCATCCAGCACCTAACCCGGCACCCTTTGCACCCATTCCAGCACCCACTGCACTGCAAGCCCTGGTGATTCCACTCCCACTGCCACAAGCCCCGGTGGCTCCACTCCCACTGCCACAAGCCCCAGTGGCTCCACTGCTGCTGCCACAAGCCCCGGTGGCTCCACTGCTGCTGCCACAAGCCCCGGTGGCTCTGCTCCCAGTACTTGATTCACCACCAGCACACAGATTGAGAAGTCAGGAAAGGGCACAAGCAGAAAGCATTGGGGATAGCAATAAAGAAGGCAAGGGGGGCAGCTGTACCCATTGAGGGAAGTACCATTAGTAGGAAACAAGGGAGACCAGTCATTGGGTGTGTGTCAGCACCCCTGAACACCGGGGATGTAAGGGCTTTTAAAAAAGAAATGGGAAGGTTACTTGAAGATCCTCTAGGGGTGTCTGAAAAGTTAGATCAGTTTCTAGGACCCAGTATTTACACCTGGACAGAGATTCAGTCAATTTTAGTATTTTATTTACAGCAGAGGAGAGACAGCTGATAAGACAGGCTGGCATGAAAATTTGGGATAGAGACCACCAGCAGGGACCTTTAGGAGAAATGAAATGGCCCCTGGCAGCCCTTAACTGGGACCATAACAATGATCAGGATAGGCAGAATATGGTGGATCTCAGGAATATAAATATTCAGGGGATTCGAGAAGCAATCCCTGGACGGTAAAATATTAGCAAGGCCCTGGATGAACATCAAGGGAAAGATGAGTCACCCATAGATTGGTTAGAAAGAGTAAGGAAGAGTATACAAATGTATTCGAGATTAGATCCTGATACAGCAGTGGGGGAAGAATTAATCAAAACTCAGTTTGTGGCAAAATCATGGGAGGATATTAGAAGGAAACTTGAAAAGTAAGACAGCTGGCAGGAGAGAGGTTTGCAAGAATTGCTAAGGAAGCACAGAGAGTTTATGTCTGCAGAGATGAAGAAAAGGCGAAAGCTAAAGATAAGGTTTTCGTGGCTGCAGTAAAGGAGGTTCAGAGCGGCGGTGCATCTTCAGGGGATGCTAAAACCACGAGAAAAATAACAGGTGAGGGTTCTAAAAAACCTACCTGCTTTTACTGTGGTATGGAAGGACATGTTAAAAGGATTTACATGAATCGGGAGGCAGAGCAAAATGTGTTTGTAGAGGATTAGAGGTGTCAGGGGCTTTCTTTATTAGGGACCAGACCATCACAAGAGCCCTTGATAAAATTAAAAGTAGGTCCCCAAGGTGAAGAAGTCACTTTTTTAGTAGATACGGCTGCTGAAAGATCAACAGTGCAAAGATTACCAAAATGATGCAAAATCAGTGGGAAAACAGCTCATGTAATTGGAGCAAAAGGGGAGGCCTTTAAGGTTCCCATTATTGAAGAAGTACTAATTGAAGCAAAGGGAAAAGTGGATATTAGTGATCTATTACCAGTTTCAGAAGCAAAATGCAATCTTTTGGGGAGAGACCTGATTCTTTCATTAAAAATTGGTATTCAACCCCAAAATTATCAATTAATGGTAAAGATGTACACACTGATGGACCAGAATGAGAGTAAAATATGTCCTGATGTCTGGTGCACTCCTGGGGAGATCAGTAAATTGGATATAGAACCTTTAAAAATCACCATTGTAAATGCTGAGTTTCCTATAAGACTGAGACAATACCCTATTCCACTAGATGGGAGGCGAGGGCTGAAGCCAGTAATTGAAGAACTCTCAGGGCAGGGCAAGTTAGAAGAATGCATGTCACCCCACAATACCCCCATAATCCCTGTGAAGAAAAGTGACAGCAGCTACCGTTTTAGTCCAAGACCTGAGGGCTGTCAATCAATGAAAAGCCACAAGATTTCCTGTGGTAGCTAACCCGTATACATTACTAAGTCAGGTTTCCTCTGACTATACCTGGTACAGTGTAGTGAATTTGAAAGATGCCTTTTGGTCCTGTCCTTTAGAGGAGAGATGCAGAAACTATTTTGCCTTTGAGTGGCAAGATCCAGACAAAGGGAGAAGACAACAATTAAGGTGGGCGGTACTTCCACAGGGTTTTACAGAATCCCCAAATCTTTTCAGTCAGGCTTTAGAAAGAATTTTACAAGATTTTGAAAGACCAGAAGGAACTAAACTAGTACAATATGTAGATGATCTATTAATTGCAGGAGAGAATCAGGAGCAAGTGAGAGAAGCAACAATCAGTCTGTTGAATTTCTTGGGAAAGAAAGGCCTAAAGGTTTCGAGGGCTAAGTTACAATTTGCTGAAGAGGAAGTGAAATATCTAGGTCACTGGCTGAGTAAAGGAACAAAGAAATTTGATCCTGAGAGAATATCGGGAATACTAAGTCTACCTTCACCTAATACCAAAAGGGAGGTATACGACAGCTCTTAGGGTTATTGGGATATTGTAGACAATGGATAGATGGACATAGTAAAAAGGTGAAATTTTTGTATGAAAAACTAACAGTCAATACAATGAAATGGAACCAGGAGGATGAAAAACAATTTAAGAATTTGAAAGATGCTCTAATTCAAGCCCCAGTACTCAGCCTACCTAACTTAGGTAAACCTTTTCAATTATTTGTAAATACTGCTGAACAAACTGCTTATGGAGTGCTCACACAGGACTGGGGAAGAGACAAAAAGCCAGTGGGGTATTATTCAAAGTTACTGGACCCTGTTAGTCGAAGATGGCCAATATGTTTACAAGCTATAGTAGCAACAGCTCTTCTGGTAGAAGAAGCAAAGAAAGTTACATTTGGAGCTCCTTTAGTAATATATACCCCCCACAATGTTAGAAGCATATTGCATCAAAAAGCAGAGAAGTGGCTCACTGATAGCCGGATTTTAAAGTATGAAGCTATCTTGATACATTCCCCTGAACTGGAACTTAAGGTTACTCTGGCTCAGACCCCTGCTCAATTTCTCTATGGGGAGCCAGCTTAAGAGCTTGCTCATAACTGTGTGGAATTAATTGAATTACAAACAAAAGTGAGACCAGATTTAAGTGAGATGGAGCTATCAAGTGGGGAAAAATATTTAATCAATGGCTCATCAAGGGTGATAGAAGGGAAAAGAAATTCAGGATAAGCTATTGTAGAAGGAGAAAATATGTCTGTAATAGAATGAGGAAAAGTAAGTTCTAGCTGATCAGCTCAGGCTTGTGAATTATTTGCTATATACTGAGCTTTAGAACTTTTAAAAGATAAAGTGGGTACTATTTACACAGACTCAAAATATGCCTTTGGAATTGTACACACATTTGGAAAAATCTGGATGGAAAGACGTTTGATAAACACTCAAAGGAAGAAACTGATCCATCAGGAGTTAATAATCAGAGTGCTTGAAGCCCTGAAAGAACCTAAGAGAATAGCTGTAGTACATGTAAGAGGTCATCAACAAGGGTCAAGCTACTTAGTGAGAGGAAACAACACAGCTGACCAAGCTGCAAAGGAGGCAGCCTGTAAATTAAAAGAAACTATTCAGCTGAACACTCTAGCAGAAATTCAAGAGGAGCTGCCAAAAAGCAATAGTACTCAAGAGGAAGAAAAAGCTATAAAAAGATTAGAAGCTAAGAAAGAGCTGGGAAAATGGGTACTACCAGATGGGGGAGAGATTTTACCTAAGGCTTACGCTAGAAGGATTCTAAGCCTGCTACACCAACGTACTCATTGGGGAACAAGAGCCTTATGTGATCATTTTTTAAAACAGTATGGATGTATTGGAATTTTTGAGCTAGCAAAACAAATAACCCAGGGGTGTTTGACTTGTCAAATAGTTAGCAAAAAGGTAATGAGACGAGCTTCAACCGGCGGTAGAAAAATAGCCTACCGACCATTTGAAAGGGTTCAGGTAAATTATACTGAATTACCAAGGGTGGGCAGATGGAAATACTTGTTAGTATTGGTAGATCAACTAACTCATTGGGTGGAAGCCTACCCGGCTGTCCGAGCCACAGTGAAGTTTGTAGTTAAAATATTGTTAGAACAAATCATTCCTCAATTTAAGGTTATCAGGGCCAATGATTCTGATCAGGGCTCCCACTTTATTTCCAGCATCATAAAAGGAGTAACACCATGGGTATTATCTGGGAATATCATACCCCTTGGCACCCCCAGAGCTCTGGGAGGGTGAAAAGAATGAACCAAACTATAAAACAGCAGTTAATAAAATTAATGACCCAAATGTCATGGGTAAAATGTTTATCTTTAGCATTGCCTAATATAAGGACACTTCCAAATGCAGATACGGGACTTTCTGCATGTGAGATGCTTTATGGAATGCCTTATTCCCAGGAAGTACCCCAAACATCAGTAGTCATAGCCGATATGACTATTCAAAAATACATCCAGAAGATGGGACATGTCCTAGAACTAAGGGAGGAAGGAGTAATTGCTCAATCAGCGCCTCTTGGATTTAGCATGCATCAAATAAAACCGGGTGACTGGGTGCTGATTAAAAGCTGGAAAGAAGAAAGTTTGTCTCCTAGGTAGGAAGGTACATATTTAACTCTGCTGACCGCTGGTACTGCTGTCCGAACTGTGGAAAAAGGCTGGACCCAGGCGTCGCGGGTCAAAAGACCAGTGGAACCACTGACAGAGACGGAACCACTGACAGAGACCCCTGCTGAATCCCAGCGGAGAATTGCATCAACTCCCGGAGAAGTGAAAATCAAGTAAAAAAGAGACTGATGTATGTCACGAAAATGCTCCTACCTTAAGCTGCAAAACCAATTGTACTCCCCAGAGGTAGAATGTGCTATTCCAAACCGTAAGTGTTATCTATGGGGTTCTTTTAAGTGCATAGAGTGTGAAGAATTTTGGTATACAAACCTACCAAGGGGACAGATCCCTTATGCTCTCTGCTGTAATTGTATGAAAGAAATAGAGAAAGAAACTGACAAAAGTTTGTGGGCTGCAGTAAGGAAAGGATATATTAAAACAAGAGATAAAGATTGGTAGAGAATTTGGGTACACAGAACAAGAGCAGGAATTGATTTGCAGGAAGCACCAAAGGCCAAATTAGAAAAAGTAGAGTGTGACAAGGGCAATTGGATACCAGACGAATATCAAATTAAAGCAAAAGAGTGGCAGGAAGCCAAGTATCGCTGGAAGAGGGGGAGGCACATACACCAACCCTATTGTAGTCGCACATGCCCCGAACTCAGGGGCCAATTGGCCTGAATTAAAAAGAATCGGGCCACAACCACAATAAATAGAGATCTGAAGGCTCATGAGGCAAAAGGCAAATATGAAACAAAAGATATCGGTGACTAAATCCCAAGGTATAAACTCTGCTACAGAGAAGATCTACATCTCAGCCCTTGGACGCAACCCAAGGGGCCTTGAAAGAGGTAGAGAGTTAAGCCCTCTGAGGATTATTTTCACTGTATTGATCATTGCATCCCAGGCAATGGGCGTTAATAGCCTCACTCCTGAACTCCACATAATCCATGAGCGAGCTGCAGGATCAGAGCCTATTGCTGCAGCTGTCTGTGACAAATGCAATCATACTGTCTGGTTCAGAGGAAAAATGGAATCAATATTCATGGCACATTCCCATGTTAGTGAAGTGTGCTATGACCATAACCAATTAAAGATGTGCACTATGGGTGGCAAATTATACGGTGTTGGAGAAAATTAAAAACATGGACTGAAAGTTTCTCCCAAAGATAGACCCGTTCTAACCAACCTTCTCAAAGAGGATGATGAACGAAGTTGTTTGCGATATGCAAAATTCTTTTGTTTAGCAAAGCACAGAGAAGGAAGAGACCCAGAAAGTAAAATATCAGAACCAATTAAGTGAACAATGCAAACAGTTAGAACAGCAGTATGGTGATTGGGGTCTTCTGACTTCAAATAAGAACCTTTTTGTAGATCTAATGCAAGAAATTGCCACAGAATTAGAGTTATTCAACTGTTGGATTTGTGGGAGACTAAAATCAGCTGAAAAATGGCCATGGAGAGGTGAGAGTCTAGCTCCAGTGCAATTTCTAAAATACAACCATACTCAAATTTCCAAAATATTGAAACAGCCTTAGGGATGGATTTTAAATTATCAAATAATTGGGACAGTTTGCATCAGCAGGGAGGGGTGAAAATATACTGAAGTCGTGGGGTATACTCCCTGCACGTCTACTTTAGCTGTAAATTCAAACAATAATGCTAGAACTTGGCAGCCAACACCTCCTGCTGTGTACTGGAGCTTAAATAAAGAGAAAAATTGCGAATGGAACAACAAAACAAAGTTGTGCTGGCATAAAAGTCCTGGAGCTAACCCTTACCAATCCCTGGAGACCCTAAGAATATACTGAGAATAACCTGAGGCTGTAAATGACCCATGGAAAGTCCCAAATGGTATATATTGGATATGTGGGCAAAAAGCTTACAGTGAACTGCCCTGTAGATGGAAACGATCCTGTACTTTAGGGATTATACAATCCTTCTTCTTTGTACTACCAAAGTCCAAGAGTAACCTGTTAGGAGCACCCTTATATGAAAACCTGAACAGGGAAAAAAGAGAATTGAAACTGGAGTTTCCAAGAGCAGGAGGGGACCAAAAATGGGGAGAAGAAGAGTGGCCGGCAGAAAGAATAATAGATTATTATGGGCCAGCCACTTGGGCTCAAGATGGAAGCTGGGGATATAGAACCCCAATTTACCTGTTGAATAGGTTAATTAGACTGCAAGCAGTGGTAGAGGTAGTCTCGAATCACTCCTCAGAGGCCCTGGACTTGTTAAGCCAGCAGGACACTCAGGTGCGGGCTTTTGTGTATCAGAATTTAATAGCCTTGGACTATTTGCTCGCCGAAGAAGGGAGAGTGTGCGGGAAATTCAATGAGTGGGAATGCTATGTTGAGATTGATGATTACAGAGACACCATCCGGGGTTTGGCAGCAGAGATCAAAAGAGCAGCTCATGTCCCTTTCCAAAAATGGAATTCCATTCTTCAAGCCTCATGGTGGGACCAGATGCTTAAAGGAGGAGCTTGGTGGAAGAAAATAGGTTTCCTGATATGGTGCTCATTGTCTGGGTTATTGTTTCTACCTAGCCTTATTACATGTTTTATCCGACTAATCCACTCAGTCATTCAAAGCATGCAGATTGCAGTAACCGACTCGGAATTGGCTAACAGAGAAGTTGGTAGATTTGAGAAAAGAGCTAAGATAACAAATAAAATGAAATTAAAGAAAAGAGACCAAAAAGAGAAAGCTTCCAAAGTTTGGCCAGATTTGAAACCCAGACACCAATGAGTAAGGTAAATGAAAATTTATACAAACAGAGGGGGAGCTGTCAGAAGCAAAGCTGTGTTTCGTGTCAGGTATAAAAAGGCGACGTGTGTATTTGTGATTGCAATATGTGTGGAGATTGACAATGAGATAGTTGCGAATTCTAATATTAACTGAGGAAAATAAAGCATGGAAAAAGGCCTGTGAACCTATCTTTTGTTTGCAATTACACTGATTAATTTAGGAATATTGGAATTAGGGTGTTAAAGAGGTTGATTTTGCTTGCATTTAATCCATAAAAATGGCCTGCAATAATAACCTTTTGAAGTATAATTTTAGATTATTACTGGATCATTGAAACTATAGCATTGGAATATATAAAAAGAAAATATTCTTATCGAACGCCTTATTGAAGCAGAGAAAAAATGCTTGAGAAAGGAAGATGGCCGTGGAGCCCCGCCTGGCCCGGGCATTGCTGCTGCCGCCCTCTGGAAGCCGTGCCCTGGGCCGGCAGCGTGCGGCAAGGGCCGGGCTGAGCCCTGCCAGGCCAGCAGCCCGTGTAGCCACAGCGCCGGCAGCGCCGCAGGCAGGGAGCTGTGCCGCTGGGGCCGTGACAGGCTCTGTGTTCACAGGCATGGCCGCGCAGCACCTTAGGGGGAAGAAGGAAGAGATCCGGCTCATCTGCAACGGTGAGTGAGGCAGCAGCGGGCTGGCGGCGGGGTCTGCCGGGGGAGCTGCAAGCCCTGCCCCGGCTGCGTGGGCTCGGCTCCCTGTGTGGACCAGGGGCGGCGTGGGCAGAGCACATAGAGATTTCAGGGCCACATGGGGGATTCATGGCCGGCAGCTTCGGGCTGCTCCCGTTGGTCCCTGCACCCTCGTGGCCACAGCTAGAGCCGGCTGGGATGGCCCCGGCAGGGGGCTCCCCTCGGCTCCCCGCGGATCTGGGATCTGACCATGGCTCTGTTTCTTTTTCTTTCAGCCCTTGAACACCTGACAGTGGACACCAGCAGTGCTGTGTCACATGTGGCTCTTCAAACACTGTATGGCCTCCAAGCACTGCAGTGTGCGCGATATTCCGCATTCCAGAGGCTGCAAGATCAACTCTGCAGGGCATGGAGGACACGGCCTCGTCTGTCGGGGCTCGGCTGGCTGTGCTGCTGGAGCTGTGCAGAGAGCTGATGCCAGAGGCTCTGTCTGCTGGGAACACTGGAGCCAGCAGGAATTTCCCATTTCTTTAACATTGTTCTCTTCTTCTTTTTGTTTTTTCTTTAGTATATAAATATAGAGTGTGTTATAATACACAGACTCCCAGGAGCTTTCTTTTGCTGCCCAGGGTCTGCAGGGCATAAGAGAAGAGGGGGAGAAATGTTCCACGGCTCAGCAAGCTGCCCAGGCGTGCAGTGTTGCAGGGAAAATGGCCAGAAGCCCCTTGGCCTGTGGTGGTTCTGCTGAAGCCTTTGGGCTGGTGACAGAGCGGGTGGGCAGGGGCCGGGGCTGCGGGCATCCCAGCCAGAGCGGTGCCCGGAGATGGCCACAAGCCCTGTGCCAGGCAGGAAGCGCCATCCGTGTCCTCCTGCCCGTGTGCTGCTGGCTGCCTTGCTGAGGGCTCCCAGGTGCCCCTGGATGGGGCTGCAAGTTGACTTGCAAGAGGGATCCTGGGCACTCTGGCACTAACAGCATCAGTGGTGTTGGAAACCCAAATGCAGGGAAATCTCAGACCTTTGGTCTTGTCAGCAAAGCTTAGAATTAAACACAGGATTTGATCGGAGACCTTGGAAAGGGCTTCCAAAGCTAGGTGCTAGAAGCGAGAATGAAGATTTCTAGTTTATTATAGCAGAGACACGAGGAGGAAGGTTGAAGTGGAGGAAAGTTTAGAGTTTTAGTGCTGAAGATCTAGAAAAAAAAAGTAGTTACAATGGTAAACAAGAAGCTTAGGATGCAGTGCTGTGAGTTTGTGTGTCATAACAGGATTGGCTAAGGAAGCTTACACTGTAGCATGAGTCCCTAAGACGAAATATTGAAGGATTGGCTGCAAAACATAAATATTCTTGTTGGCAGTGTCTTCTTGGCCAAGAAATCCTTCAAAGCTCTTGTAACTACAAGTCTTGCAGCCTTGTGAGCCATGCAGGGCAGATGTGAGCCAAACTCACCCTTCCTGTCTATGTAGAAGAGAAGAAAAAGCAATGGCATCATCTAAAAAGCTCGGAGGTCTGCTCTCTAGCTCGTTCCAAACTCCCTCAAATCCCCCAAAGTGGGATTTAGCTACAACTAGATGACATGGACTCTTAGTGCTGGCTCTTTGACTCCACAGCAGCTGCTTTAGAATCTTTCACACAAGCCTGTGTAGTCATGTGCCAGAAATGTATCACTTGAAGAAACTTTCCCAAGCGACTTGCATGGAGGTTTGTCTGAAGGATATTTGAGGAGAAAGGCTCCCAGCAGAGGTCTGGGCTTTGGCCTAGCTGTGTCCCCTGCTGATTGTGAAGTGTGCCATCAGCTGCAGGGCTTTCTGGGCTAAAAATATCATCAAGTCACTTGGACTTGCTCTTTTAGGCCTCTAAGAGCTGGACCCAATTTCGGGGCACATTTGGAGACCTCATCTGTGGGTGGATGGACCACCTAGGATTTTCCCAATTGCTGGGAATGGTTCTTCACGTCCCTGCTGTAGAACGGGGCTCCCCAGCAACTGCGCATCTACAAGATGATAAACAATCGTCTTGGTTTGAAGAGAGAGGTGTCTGCTAATGAAGGCAAAAGGCTTCTCTGAAATGGAAAAATAAATCCCCTCCCTTCAAATGGTTCTAATTTAGAAATTCAAATGCTCTCAGGGAAATATATGAGGATAGGACTGTGCCCGCAGAGCCGGGCAGCGTTTGCTGATGGTCGGAGCCCTTCCCAAAGATCCTGTGCGGGCTGTCTTAGACACCTGGGGCAAGGGATTCCTTCCAGCCTGGGCCACTTTGGCTGGGCTGGGGGTGGCCCCAGGGCAGCAGGGAGTGTGTGCAAGGGCCCTGGGTGGCACGCTGCAGCACGGTCTCGGTGCCATGGAACGGAACCCGGTGTCCAAGGGCCCTTTGTGACACGTGGGAAATAGAAGCTTGCCTGGCTGCTGGGAACACACAACGGGGCAGAACAGGACAGAGCTGTGCCGTGAGGAGCCCCTGCACAGCGCACTCGTTCCCGTCTGACCCGGAGCCTTTCCAAGGCGTTCTTCCTGCAGCTGAGCTCGAGGCCAGACCACAGGACTTGGTGACCTGTGGCCTTCCCGAGGCTTCTCTTCTGCAGGTGCCCTCACAAATCCAGTCATTATCATGGAGCAGAGACCCCTGAAAGTGCCCAAGGTGGCCTGGGGGGAAGAGGAGGAAGAAGGCCCTGCAGCTGTCCCACCACATCAAACCAAAGCCGTGGTGCCGTTTGAGCTGCCTCAGGAGGGTGAGTGGCAGAGCTGGGCCACAGGGTTGGTGCCTGCAGCAAACTTGGCGCCATCCCATCCCATCCCATCCCATCCCATCCCATCCCATCCCATCCCATCCCATCCCATCCCATCCCATCCCATCTCATCCCATCCCATCCCATTTTAGCCCATCCCACCCAATCCCATCCCATTCCCACGGACAGGACAGAAGAGGGGCCGGGCAGACACCCCGCAGGGGCCATGCTCCATCCCCTGGGGCATCCCGGGACTGTCCCTGCCTGGGGAGCACAGGGTTGGGCTGTGTTCTCCGGCCTCTCCCGCAGCCCCTCAGCTCTGGCTGCGCTCGCTCTTTGCCAGTTGCAGCCCTGCAGCGCACACAGGAGCAGGACCCCGCCCGTGGCCTCTTCCGCAGCACAGCCCAGGTACCTGCAGCCACCCCCACCTGGGCTGGGCCTGCTGGCACCGCGCTTGGAGCATTCCCTGCAACATCTCTGGCTTCTTGCCCTTCTCCTACAGCTGGTTTGCAAATTCATCAAGAAAATTCGGCAGGAAGAGACCAGCACCATGGGCACCGGGCTCAGAGCATATTCGCAAATCTTCAAAACCAAGACCAGTGCTGCCCTGCTGGATATGCTTGTAGAGGAGGGCTTTTCCAATCCAAAGCAAGTACGCAGCCTGTGGCCAGGGTATGATCCTCCCAGCAATTGCTTGGTCTCCCAAGCCATGACTGCTGGTCACTGTAACTCTTTGAGGCCATGGCAGTGTGGTGGGAAGGGAAGCACTTCTGTGGGGAAGCTGGGGACATTCCTCCCTCCGGCAGCTTTCCAAGTCTCCCCATGCCTTCCTCAGGTTCCTGCCCTGGTCAGGTACATCCACCAGTGGCTCCTGGCCAATCAGTTTGCTGAGCACAGGCTGGACAGGACCCTGCTGGATCTCACCGAAGCACAGCCCGCTGACGTGGTCATGACGCTCCTGCGTGTGGCCCCGTCCTGTGACAGGTATGGGCCCCACCTGCCCAGAGGGCTCAGGGCTCGCCAGCCCATCAGCCTGTACAGCCTGGCCCAGGTGTGTGACCAACAGAGAGTTCCAGGGCCCTCTGGCTGCTGCCTTGGCCAGCCCCGGCACGTCAGCCCCCAAGCCTGCTGCCGTGCTCCCTCGCTGCCCCTCAGGGGCCTGTCCCCAGCAGCCTGGACTGCCTGTGTGCTTCTGGCGAGTGGCAATGGGCACAGGCAGAGCTGGCAGCCAGCTCAGGTCCCCACTGCTGCCCAGGCCACAGTGCTGTGTCTGAGACCCACCTGAGACAAAGCTCTAACCCCACAGAGCTGCTTTGACCATGTGGAAGAGCATCATGTGCTCGCCCAGGACTGCAGAGCCAGCGCTGCTGATACTCCTGGATGTGCTGGGGAGCTGGCCAGAGCACAGCACGTGCACCTCCAATGGGGACAAAACGGGTGTCTTTGCCCTGGCTGTGAGTTTCTGTAACTGGCTTTTGCTGTCCCCAAGGCTACCTCTCCAGCAGCTCTCCATCCTCCTTCACCCCCGCATCTCCCTGCCTCAGGTGCTGGGTTGAAACCCGGCCCAGGGGCAGCTTCAGGCCCACCAGGCCCCGTGTTCCCCCTGCCAAGGTCTCTCTGGGCTTCTCCCTGCCCTGCTCGGGCCCTGCCACATGCCCACCTCGGCACTGAGCCCTGTCTCAGGGGGCTTTGTCCTTTGCAGGCAACCGTGATGATGTGGAAGATCCTCCAGATGCCCTGTGTCCCACATATGGTGACGGTGTATTTGCCCCGCCTCTTTCTGCATCTGCTCTCCCAAGTGTTTTCCAGCACTCTGGATACACCAGAGGAGGCTGATGCATTCTGGAAGGGATGCCAGGAGGAATACGGCCTTGTCACCAGCCCCAACAGGTGCTCCATCCCACTCCTCCTGTCCCTACCATGTCCCTGGGCAGGAGCCAGTGCTCCCAGCATGACCTGGGCTTTGCTGTGCACGCAGGTGTACAGTGCAGACCTTGAAGTCCCTGCTCTGCCGAATGCAGCACGAGGATGTGGTGGTGGCAATGGAATGCAATTGTGGCTGGGACACGCTGCTGTGCGCTGACACCCACCACTATGCCGTGCATCTGCTGGCCAGGTGAGACCCCCTTCTCCCCACTGCCTCCATCATTTGTGCTCTGTGCCCAGGGAGCTCCACACAGTCCCCGAGGTCGTGGCCCAGAAGGCCTTGTCACTGAGGGATGGCCAAGCAGACTGGTAAATGCTGGGAGAGGAGGGTGCCCACCAGGAGCTGCCTCCCAAATAGCCCAGGGCCCCTTGCAGGATGCTGTGACAGACCTCTGTGTGTCAGTCCTGGCAGAGGTTTGTCCCCTTGGCCCACAGTCTTGCTTCCTTTTTCTCCTGTGTGAAGGTCCGCCCGAAATAAACGGGTGACGAATGATTTTTGGGTGCAAAAATAACCAACACAAGGCACAGGGGTTTTGCAGTAACAAATCAACAAGGTGCAATTTATTGATTATAACCATAGCTAAATATGCGTTTGGTTAAGGGATCCGGGGAAGAGAAGGGTAAGACAAGGAAAAAGGGAGGAAAGAAGGTCAGGGAATGGGGTATAGCTACCAAAACGTGATGTCTTTGGGGTCCCGCCGCCGAAACTCGCTGGTACACGTCTTGGGGAGTACTCAAAGGACAGTCGGACTGAACCCCAATATATATAGTGTTCTTGGTTGGGGGAAGGTAACTGAAATTAGGTTTCCATGGAGGGGACAAGTCCATTGTTTTCATGGCTGAATGCTCACATGTACGTTAAGTTTTCCCCCTCCCTGAGTTGGGGGGGAGTACAGTCCCAGTCTCTGGAAGGAGGTTGCCAGGGGGGTGCCATGGGGGTGCCATGGGGGTGTCAATAGGGTGCCAGGGGGGTTCTTGGTTCCTTGATGAGGGATTCGCATCTCTGTTGGTCCGTCACGGTGGTTGAAGACAGGCAAGAGGGGTCTTCTTATGGAGCGGAGGGGAACCACCCCAGAGCTCAGTCCAGCCAGCTCAGGAGGAGTTTGGAAGAAAGTCCAGTTCAATTGTCCAGAAAAGGGCAGCATGCCCCCTTCGAGTACAGCATGGCGTGTTCTGCAAACATCACTTGTGAACACACTAGATAAGCAGGAGAATTTCTTTCCCAACTGGCTCAGCAATTTTAACCCTTCAGTAGTCTTTTCTCATGACAATTGTGAGGCAAAAAAATGAAGGATTTTTGGATGGACTTCTACAGACCCCCATGTTTACCCCCACGCTGCCCAACCCTGGCACACCCATTCCTCTGGTACCCCAACCTTGGAACCCAATTTCCTTCTGCCACCCCTTCCCTAAGACCCCCATCCCTGGACTGCAATTCCCCAGGATCTCCAACCCCAAGGAACACCATCCCAGTAATTCCAGACCATGGGACACCACTGCCCTTGGGGACCTTGATTCCCCCAGGACCACCATTCTCACAGGGTCCCCCTTTCCCTGGCACCCCCATTTCACGATCACAAATCCCAGGAGGTTACATTGTTCAGGGACCCTCATCCCCAAGTCTGAGTCTACCCAACCCTTGGGACACCCATTTACCTGGGACCCCATCCCTGGGCACCCCATTCTCCTGGACACTCATCCCTGGCTCCCTACACAGCCTTAGACTCCAAATTGTTGCAACACAATGTCCCCACCATGTCCCACCATCACCCACCATGTCCCCAGATTATGCAGCCTTGTCCCCAGCCTGTCCCCAGCTTGTAGCCACCCTGCCCCCACCAAGGGCCACCGACACGTGGGGACAGACGTGACCTTGCTTCCTTCCCCTTCATCCGAAGAGCCGCCAGCCAGGAGAGCGGTGGCCAGAGCAGCGAGTGACAGCCAGTGCACATGGCTGGGGACATCGGGATGGCCAGCAAGGTGGCACTGCTCCTGTGGGGTGAGTGCCCTGGGCACGGGACTGAAACCCGTGGGATGGGCCATGGTGAGGCAGAGACTGGTGGGGAGGGGGCACAGGGGGGCTGTGAGGTCCCCTGAGGTCCCCAATGGCAGCAGAGGCAGAGCAGGGCATTGAGCTCAGTGTGAGCAGAGATTTGGGGTGGCTTTAGGGACAGAAATAGGGGAACTGGGATGTGGAGACAGGAATAGGGAGATAGAGATGTGGGGACAAGGATGTGGCAGAAGGAGCCTTGGGGCTTGGGGACTGTGGGGTAGGGACAGGGGAACAGGGATACTGGGACATGGAATGGGGCCATGTAACATGCAGATGTCACCTGGCCATGGGGAAAGGTGCTATTGGAATGGGATCATGGGCACAGGACCATGGGACTTGGCCGTGGGGACAGGTGCTGTAGGGCTGGTGGAGGTGGGCAGTGCAAACATAGGGTGTCCACAGTGTCCCCATGAACCTCTCCCAGCCCTGTCCCTTCTCCCTTCCAGCCCAGACCCTCGGCCTCGCTGGTGAGTCCTCAGGGAATACCATGGCCCCACCCTGCTGTCCCCAACCCTGCAATGGCCCTGGCAGGCTGGTGTCCCCTGTCACTCGCAGGTGCCCAGACCACCCAGCTCCTGGTGGATCCCCCCTGGAGGCCGGCGGTGCTGTGGGACCGGGTGACACTGACCTGCCATGGCTTGGGGACTGCTGGTGACACCACCTGGTACAAGATATGGGCAGCACTGGGGGCAGGAGGGAGGCAACAACTTCACTGTCACCAAGAATGGCACCTACACGTGTGAGAGACCTGGAAGTGGGTGCAGCCCACTCGTGATTGTCTCAGACGGTGAGGGTTGTTTGTGTCCTCCACTTGGCACCCACGGGAACCCCGAGGATGCTGGATGAGCTCTACTCCATGGGTCACCCTCTGGTGTGACCAGAGAGTGTCCCATATACAGGGGGACATCCCAGAGCATCCCAATATGGGGGGACCCTCGTGTTGAAATTGGGGAAACCTGGTGTGCTGGCTTTGACCCAATATGGTGGTCCTGATGATATCAGGACCCTCCAGACCCCTGTGATGTGACAGCACCCCTCTGTCCCCCAGACCAGCCGGTGCTGCAGGTGACAGTGACAGTGCATGATGAGCACCTCACAGCTGCCACCCCAACAGCCCCATAGCGCCTCGCCGGGGATTCGGGGTCACTGTTTCCAAAGCCCCCCATTTCCTGCCCTGAGCTTGTCCGGGGACCAGTGCTGGAGAGTCCCCCCGAGCCCACCCAAGGGTCCCCCCTCACTCTCAACTTCCTCAGCAACCCCAGCCCTCTGCGGCCCCAAGCCCCCCTCCTGCACGTGTTCTACTGGGATGGGCAGGTGGTGGGGGGCCACCATCACCCTTGGCAGCCTATCACACCAGGTGCGTGCAGGTGACAACGTGACCCTGCTCTGCTTGGTGCAGGTGGGCTCAGCCACTGCTTGGGCTCCCTTTGGGTTTTGTGTTTCTTGCAGGGTTGAGCAAACCACAGGCAGGCCTTTTTCCCCCACAGAATTCTCACCTCTGCAGCAGCTCCACAGATTCAGAGCCCCTTGGAATCTGTCTGGGGTGACGCCCTGACTGCCGGCACCTTGTGGAGGCTGTGCTGGGCCACGAGTCTCCCAAAAATCTGGGGCACCCAGGGAAGGACCCTGAGACCCATGGGTCCACCCAGCCACTGCCCATCCCTGGGACTTCCATTCCCTTGGAAATCAAATCATGGGTGTCCCATTCCTATATGTTCTGCATTGCATAGGACCTCTACCCCATTCCCCAGGATCTCCATGGCCCCAGATCCCATTCCAAAAGAACTCTCTCCTATTCATTTCATCCCCTGAAATCCTCCTTTCCCCAGGACCTTGATTCTCCAAGGACCCCAGTTCTTACGGGACCCCACATTCCCCCAGCATCCCAATTGCATGACCCCAAATCCCTGGAGCCCACATTCCCCTGGGACTCCCATCTCTGAGTCCTCCCAGCCCTGGGTACCCCCATCCCCATGGCACCCCCTGTCCCTGGTGATTCCCCCTCTTCAGGATCCCCATTCCCAGGGCCCCCATCCCTGGGACTCCCCATTCCCCTGGACACACAGCCCTGGCTCCCAAAACTCTCTGAGACCCCCACTTCTGGGAACCCCATGTCCCAATGTGTCACACCCAGGCTTGTCCCCATCCTGTCCCCACCCTTCCCACAGCCCGGGCCCAGCTTGTGGCCACCCTGCCCCTACCAAGGGCCACCTACGCAGGGGGATGAGACCTGACCTCGCTTCCTTCCCCTCTGGCCAAAGAGCCACCACCCAGGGGACAGCCACCCCTGGCAGCAGTGACAGCCAGTCCACATGGCTGGGGACACCCGGATGGCCGGGAAGGTGGTGCTGCTCCTGTGAGGTGAGTGCCCCATCCATGGGCCTGACACCCCCCGGGATGGGGAGGGGATGGGGCACAGGGGGCCTGTGGGGTCCCCTGAGGTCTCCAATGCCAGCAGAGCAAGTCCATGTTACCCACAGCAGACCTTGATGGGACTCTGACTGATGTAGGATTTTGGGAATGGGGATGTGGGAGACAGGAATGTGGGGACTGGCACCTTTGGGCTCAGGTAGCTCTTGGCATAGGGACAAGGAAACTGGGATGTGGGGACAGAAGGGGACAAGCACGGTGAAGTTGTGGCCATGGGATGTGATCATGGTGATGCGATCATGAGCTGGTGGGGGTGACCTGGGCCAGCATGGGCTGTGTCTGGGGTGTCCTTATTCCCAGGGTGTCCACAGTGCCCCCATGTTCTGACTCAGCCCAGGGTGGCTTCAGTGTCCCTGCTCCCAAGGTGTCTGTGCCACATGGACGCGGTGCATGGGTGGCTGTGACACAGACATGTCTCCCTGCTTCACCAAATAACTTTTGGGGACCACCATCACACACTTTCCCAGTGGGAGCTGCTGTCCCCATGGGGATAGCTTGGGGAAGCCATCATGCCCTGTGCCCCAGGTGGCTCTGCCCCACAGTTCCACCCCCACTGACACCTTCTCCCTTCCAGCCCAGACCCTCGGCCTCGCTGGTGAGTTCTCAAGGGATGCCATGGCCCCACCTCACTCTCCCCAGCCCCACACTGGCCCTGTCAGGCTGGTGTCCCCTGTCACCTGCAGGTGCCCAGACCATCCAGTTCCTTGTAGAGCCCCCCTGGAGGCCGGCGGTGCTGTGGGACTGGGTGACACTGACCTGCCAGGGCTCAGGGACAGCTGGTGACACTACCTTTTACAAGGACAAGCAACGCCTATGGCAGGAGGAACGCGACCACTTCACTGTCAATGTGGAAGGCACCCACATGTGTGGCAGACCTGGCACTCAGTGCAGCCCCCCCATGACAGTTTCAGACGGTGAGGGGTTTTAGGTGTCCCCAACCTGGCACTCACGGGGACCCCGAGGGCTCTGGGTGGTCTCTGCTCCATAGGTAATCTCCTGTGTGACCAAAGCCCGTCCCCTGCTCTGTCAACATCCCAGAGCATCCCAGTGTGGAGAACCCCATGTTGGAATTGGGTACCTGATGAAGTGAAGGGAGACGACCCATCCTCTGATCAGCATTGAACTCCGATTTATTGATCCACCAGGCACATTTTATAACAGTGTTAATTAAGCTCATACATATTACAAAACCCGAGGTCATCATAGGTTACAGATTAAACATTAATCCCTCCTTTTGTTTTCAATACCTGTGGCTTGTTATTGAAACCAAGATTTGTGTTCTCACACTGATATGAATGGTTCTCAAGGCCTCCATGTTTGTCACTTTTGCTTTCCGTAACAGCCAAGGACAGAATGTTTACCTGTTATGAAAAAACAGCCTGAGAACTCTGCTGTTTATAGAAATGTGCCTGAGAAACAGGCTTGAGACTTAGCTGCTTACAGCTGCCTTTTACTTTTCCATCAGCTGTATATTTTCATGGCCTTTTTTCCTTCAAGCCATGTCTGAGCAAAATTCTCCAACAGGTACCCCTGGTGCCCTGGGTGTGACCCAATGGGGGGACCCTTATGAAAATAGGAGCCCCGGTGTGACAAGACCCCTGTGTCCCGCAGCCCAGTTGGTGCTGCAGGTGTTGGCATGGGCACTGCTGCAGGGAGACACGGTGACACTGCGCTGCCGGCACTGGTGGGACATGCCACTCACAGAGGTACGATTCTGCCATGGGGACAAGGAGGTGGGGAGGTCCTGCTATGGGGCCAAGCTGTGCCTGTCGATTCTGCAGCTGCACCACAGTGGCCACTACACCTGTAGGGGCTGGGTGGACACCGAAATGTCAATGTGGGCACAGTCGGTGCCAGTGCCAGTGACAGTGCATGGTGAGCACCCCCATGACTGGAACTCCAATATCTTGACACTCCCAAAGTCACTTCCCAGGAGACTCAGTCACAGTCCTCACCTCCCCTCTCCTTCCCTGAGCTCTTCTCGGTGCCGGTGCTGGAGGGTCCCCCCGAGCCCACTGTGGGGTCCCCCCTGACTCTCAGCGGCCTCAGCACCCCCAGACCCCTGCGGCCCTGAGCCCCCCTCCTGCACGTGTTCTACCGGGACGGGCAGGTGGAGGGGGGCCGGCAGGAGTCCCTGCAGCTGCTGGTGCCCGTTGTGGGGGTCTTCCACCCGGGGAATTACAGCTGCCAGGTGCGTTTGAAGGGTGGGGCTGTGCGGAAGAGTAGCGCCCGGCTCCGTATCACGGTGTGCAGTGAGTGTGGGGATGGGCACGGGGAGCCCCCACAGCCTCCTTGGGCCCCCAGCACTGCATGGAGACTCCCAGCGCTCCCTGACACCTGCCCTGGGCCCTAACCTTTCCCAGATCTGTCCCTGGCTCCCCTCCTCCTTTCTCGTGTCTTTCCCCTGATCCCCCAGCCCTACATGGATACCCCCATCCTTCCCTGACATCTTTTCCATGTCCTGCCCTCCCTGCCCCAGGTCCCTCCCCAGGTGCCCCATTCCTCGCCCATGTCTCCCTATCCCTCACCGGGTCCCTTCAGTCCTTCTTGCTTCCCCCCACCCCTCTCTGAGGTCCCCGCACATTCCCCAGGTCCCTCCACCCTCTTCCTGTGTCCCCATACCGTCCCTGGTGTTGCCCCACTCCCTCTCCAGGTGTCTCCCCTCCTGAACGCCCCATTCCCTTGTTTCCAAGCCTTCCCATCTGTGTGCCCCCTCTCCCACACTGGGGTCCTGCTGCCCCTCCCTGACTGCCCCGGGTCCCTCACTGTCTTCTGCTGTCCCCCCGTCCCACAGGGGTCCCGCCCTCGGGAGTGTTCCTGTCAGCACAGCCCCCCAGGATGACAGGTGGCACTTGGGGACAGCCTGGTGCTGGGCTGTGTGGTGGGGACAGGTCCCCTCTCCTTCTCCTGGCACCGGGAGGCCTCAGCGGCACTGCTGGGCACTGGCCCCCACCTGGAGCTGTGCCACATTGGGGACAATGACAGCGGCCAGTACTGGTGCCGGGTCAGCGACGGGGACAGCGTGGCTGAGAGTGACTCTGTGAATGTCACCATCCTGTGTGAGCGGGACCCTCGGGCTGGGGGTGAGCCTACCCACGGCACCCCCATCCGACCTCACCCAGTGCCAGCCTTGTCTGTGACCCCACAGTGCCTGTGGCCAATGCCACCATCACCCTCAGTCCTCTGTCACATCAGGTGCATGCAGGTGACAACGTGACCCTGCACTGCTCGGTGCAGGTGGGCTCAGCCCCTGTCACCTTCACCTGGCTGCACAATGGGCAGGAGGTGGCCCGGGGTCCCCCCCTGGAGCTCAGGGACTTTGATGTGGGACATTCAGGCACCTACCAGTGCGTGGCCACCAACCAGCTGGGACAGGATGGGCACCGCGTGTTCCGGGCACTGAGCCCTGAGCTGGCCCTGGAGGCCATCCTGGCTCATCCTGGGTCACAGGTAGGGTCACACAGGGTCACCGGGGTGTTACTGACCCCCATGGTTCAGGGTCACCTCAGTGTGTCCCAGTCTATTCCCAGCAGTGGCTGTGAATGTCGGCAGGACCCTCCTGTTCCTGCTCCTGCTCCTGGCTGTCATCGGGGGCTGTCACTGGTGGCACTGCAAGGTTGGTGACAATGGGGGGGATGGGGGGTCCTGGAGTGAGGGGGTGACCCCAGAGTGGAGTAAGAGTTCGGCAGCACCCAGGGCCCCTGAGCTGAGGGAAACTGAGCCTGCAGTCACCTCGACTGGAGGTCTTGGGCATGTGGGGGAATTTGGAGGGTCTTGGTTGTGCTCCAGGGTCATCGCTGGGTGGGCTTTGAGGAACATTGAGGTGGCACTGGGAGCTCCTGGAGAGTTTGGCAAGCTCCTGGAGGGCTGTGCAGGGATGTCGGAGGACCTTTTTGGGTCTTGGGGGAGTTTGGAGTTGCCCCTCCCTCCCAGGCTTGGGATTCCAGGGACAAAGAGGGTTTGGGGCACCAGGGGATTAGGGTCCTGCGGTGGTGCAGAATTTCTGGGGGCCTCAGGGGTGTTTAGAGTGTCCAGGAAGAATCAGAGGTTCATTGGGAATTGGGGTGAAATGGGGAATTGAGGTCCTGTGGGTGATTGGAGCTGCTGAGATCCCAGGATGGTTCAGGGGTCCCAGTGTCCCCTCGGTCACCCCCTTCCGTTTTCCTTGCTGGCACCAGGAAGCTCCAGGACAGGTGAGTGGGGGGCTCGGGCTGGGACTCCCCTTTCCCCCTCCCCAGACACCACCAGCACCCCCCCCTTATCCCCACAGGATGCCCCAGGAAGAGGGGGCTGTGCTCAATAACCACATCGTGGGTACCGAGTTGGCAAGGACTGAGCATGGTGGGGCAGGGACACATTTGTTTTGTGGAGAAAAGAAAAAGTACTCCACAACTTCTTGAAAGTGTTAAAGCTGGTATGTTTCTTATAGCTCTGGACGCATGCAGAGATTGCTCTCCTCAAAAAAGGCATGTGTACCTCTGAGAACTTCACGCCTCTTTTTATCTCCCTCTCAAATACATATGCATGCAGTTTCACAATATGGTTTATGGGTTTCGTGGGACATTTGCCACCAGTTCCTTTTTATCTGAAAGAATTCCAAGGTCAGGCTGACTTGCCCTTACAGCAGTCCCTGTCTTTCTCTGTCAATTTCTGTCTCCCCCCCTTTATCTCTGTCCTTCGCTGAAATAACTTCACTGAGCTTAGGCCTTGCAGTCTGGCTAAATAACTACGGTTTCTAAATGCAGACTTTACTCAAAAATGTACATTTCACCTAAATTAAAATGAATTTCTATCTTGGAAAAATTTCATTTTGCCTCATTCTCCCCTTGTCTAAAAGGGGGAAGTAAATTCTTTTACTTTGTTCAAATTCTTATTTGTACAAAGTAAAAGAACAACAAGTGTACTTTAGTGCTTTACCACGTACGTTTCATAATGGATAATCTTAAACTTATTCTAACTAATATTAACAAAACTACAGTAGGATGACACAACTTATTAAAGATTCTATTTGCAGTTGGTGACTGCTTAAAGACCACATCTCACCAGTGATGATCAGCATTTTGTTTTACTCTGCAGAATTCTAGCTATTTCTTTTTGTATCACATTGGACAGTTCTCTCTGCTTCTTTGAGTTTTTCTTTAGGATCTTTAGTAGGTCTTGGTGCTTAATTAATTGTTTTACTAATCTAAGGTCCACTCTAATAGGAATAGGTGATAGTCTGTGATTCATTGTGTAATTGCTTTCAATCAGCTGGTGGGATGTCACTCGGTCTAAGTACGTAAAACTACACTTGATAATCTTAACAAATTACAAATACAGAAATTAGAATGATTTCTACTAGACAAAATAACATCATTGCTATCAATTTTTACAGCAGCATAAGCAGTTCTCAGGCACACACACTCTTTTCTAGCATATATGAGCACAGTTTTTGGTCAGTGACTGGATGAACTTCAAAGTGACAAATACTCTGTTCACTGTCTAAACACATATCTTGGGCATTAATGGTATTGCTTTCACAAATGAATCGCATCTGTTCTCTAGTAATGCAGGATTCTAAGTTTACTGTCTGCATTTTTCATTCATCTTTTGTGCCCACACTCTATGTTCTGAAGGGTAGAGTATTTTTTTTTCATGGTTTAATCTTAGTGCAATGATGGGATGGGTAACATAAACAGTGGCATTGCATATAGTAAGCACAAAGGCAGTGGCCACATTAGAAGCAGGATCATAGGTGAAATTCACCATAGTCTACCAGGATTGAAACTTCCTTTCAAAATCAATTGCATTATCTCAAACAATTTTCTAAATTTCTGCAGGAAAATTACTTTCACCCCTTTCCCGTATGATCAGAGCTGCTGTTGTTTGCATCTATAACTGTGCTTGTATACAACTGAAAGCTAAAGACACATTATCCTGAACTGTACTAAGTGCTTTTGCTATTAACTTGTGGTCTTGGTCCCTGGCTTTTTCATACTTTCTTACTTTGGCAGTACTTTTGAAATCTGCCACTGGCTAGTTCTTAATGCCAATAGAGATGACTGTAAGGGCTGCTTCAATTTTGTTAGGCTACCTGCTGCAGTGGCCAGTTTATTCATCAGTATTTTTGAATCAATTCCATTTAAAACTGTTAATCTTGTCCTTAATATCTCAGTTAGATCTTTTCTTATTCTGCTCTGGAGATATAGTTGTCTTTGTAACTTCATTGTCTAGCCTTCAAAGGATGTTTTTAGGAAGGAGGAGCAGGCTGGTTGGATTTTTGAGATATTAATTTGCATTAGCAACTCAACACTTTTGAGAGACCATTCTGGATTGAATAATTCTTGTTGTTCTCTTACATTCTTTACTACGTAGGGGCCTATTTCATACACTTTAGGTTCAAATTTGGGTAGAGTCTGAACTATTTGAGTCCTAGTATGGGTTGTATAAGGCCCTGCTGTTGTTAAAATTGCAGTGTCTACTTTGAATTTAAATGAAAATCTGATAGCAACTCGAGCTCCAAGGCAGGTCACTTCTACAGGCTGTATTAAGGTGAAATTACACCAACAGTCAGATTGACTTAGGCTATCACAAACTTCCTGGTGTGTTGCCTTCTATACCAAGGCAGGCGACCTGGTTCTGAGGTACAGCTCGACAGCCCTCTCTCTAGGGCCGTTCGGGCCAATGACATACGCAGACACCAATGTGGTGGACGGTCAAAAGGCGTTTATTACTTCTTCTTCTGAGGTCTTATAGTCTTAGGGGTCTCTACGTCAAAAGGGGTTTGTCTTCCTTATCTATGGTTAGTAGGGAATGGAAAAGTACTGGGCAAGGAGTAGAGAGTTGCTGACTTTACAGTTAGTGGGGTTGCACTCCTATTGTTAATGGGGCCACGTTCCTATTGTTAGTTTCTTATCTATGAGTAACTGAGGGTCTTATCTACGGGAAGCAGAGGGTCCTGGCTTTCCGTGACATCGCGACATCTTCTGCAGCGCCTCTTCCCTAGCTACCACACTGGTGTTCATATACACCAGGAGAGGTTGAGTCACTAATTGCATCTGGTCTCTCATAAGCCATCCTATTGATGACCTGGCACCTTACTTTGATTTCTTCTCCTCTGATTCTTTGAAGTGCCCACAGTTCTCATTCCTGCCATTCTTGCTTCTCGTATACCCGATTCCCGTGGATTACTACAGTAGATATATTTAAATCTTTTATCTCAGGAAGTTCTCTCATGGATCCAGTATACTGATTAAAAGCCTGGGACCAAGGCCATTCAGCATTGCTTTGGATAGAGTTATTCTCTAGTTCTGAAACTTCAGTTATAATTACATACAAAACAATTCTGTAAACTAAAGTATGAACTACCCCCGACTGCAATATACTCATTTTGCCCGAGTAAATTTTAGTCTCAGTTCATTGTCTTCTGGTGTCAGTGGTGTCACTCTCCAAAGGACTTTAAGGCTTTCTTCACTCAAGAGTGATGGATGTAGGCATTCTGCCCTTTAATTTTGATTGCAGGGAAGGTGGTGAGAATTACTTGCAGCGGTCTCTCCCACTGTGGTTCCAAAGTCTTCTCTGTAAGAGACTTAACATATACATCATCCCCAGGCTAACTCCTTGCTCCGAGTTCTAGCCACATGTTTCTCAAATTCTCTGAGTTATTTGCTTAAAGCCACTATGTAGGTGGCCAGTGTTATCACCCTAATGTGGGTGGACCTTCCTTTTGTATTCCATATGGTCTTCTATAAGGCATTTCAAAAGGATTCAGCATTCTTTTAGCTCAAGTTTTAGTTCAAATTCGCAATAGTGCCAGTGGAAGAGCTTGGTGCTAAGGTAGATTTACTTCTTGCCCCAGTCTTACAATCTGCTGCTTAATCAAATGATTCATTTGCTCTACCTGGCTACTTGATTGGGGCGGTATGGAGTGTGAAGTTCCTAATCTATGCCCAGGTGGCTACTAATCTGTTGCACTGCTTTGGAAATGAAATATGATTCTCTATCTGAGGATATTGTGGCTGGAACTCTGAAGGTTGTTATTTTATCTTGTAACAATACTTTGGGAACCTCTTGAGCTTTGACAGTTCTGGTGGGGAATGTTTCTGGCCACCTTGAAAATGTATCTATCAATACTAGTAAATAATGATAACCCTCTTTCTTTGGGAGTTCTGAAAAGTTAATTTGCCACTGCTGTACAGGCCCGTGACCTCTCTCAGTCTGACTGAATTTTGGCCTGGGGTATTTTTGGGGCTAGTCTGGAGGCAAGGATCACATTGTCGGCTTACCTGAGTGATAGTGGCATATAAATTCCTGACAACAATAATTTCTTTCAATCAGATTTATGTTCTAGAAAGCCTGTGGAAATGACTACTTCTAAGTCAACACTTCATTTCAATGCACTCTGTATCACTGGCAGCCTTGGTCATTTTCGGAAAGGAACCACACTCTATAAAAAGCTTTTAAGCAGTTAGGCCCTAGTGTGTTTTCTAGTGCTCTTCCTTCACTAGTAACCATGAAAATGGGAAGGGGTTACTAGCTCTCTTTCAATGGTAGCCCATCCCTTGTAGTTGTATGTCTCTTTTGATTAGTATTATTGTATTCTGGCTTACCTTCGAGGAAAATCTGTCTATAATTATCTCACCCTTTGCTGCTTTCTTTGCCTCTCCATCTGCCAGCTCATTTCTTTCTTCTAATTTTAAGCTCACTCTCTGGTGTGCCTTAATATGCTTTTTCAGGTAGCTGAACTGCTTCCAGCAGCCGCATTGTCTCTTCTTCCCTTGTGAGGTTAGCAGTCCCCTCTCCTTCCAGATGGCTCCATGTGCGTGCACGACTCTGAATGCCTTTTGCTGTTTCTAAGGCATGGGTCAATGCATTTATCTCAGCCTTCTGTTCAGAGGTACCTATTGGTAAGGGTCCAGACTCTATTACCTCTCTGCAGGTAGTCACTGTGTACTTTGCATGTTGCTTTCCACTGGCAATGTAGCTCCTCCCGTCAGTGAACCAGGTCTCGGCATCGTCTAATGGAGTGTCTAAGTCTGTGCAGCTGGAGAAGGTAGCTTCAATGGTTTCTAGGCAATCATGGTGTACTGCTTCTCTTTGATTCCACTGAGAAAAGAAGCTGGGTTGACAATATTAGTCACCACTATCTCTACATCATCTTGCTCTACCGTGATGGCCTAGTATTTCAGAAACATCTGTGGTGAAAGCCAGTGGCCACCCTTTACTTCCAGTACTGCGGACACTGTGACACTGTGTGGGACACTAGCAACAGTCATTTTTTTCCTAGGGTAGACTTGGGTGCCTCCTGAATATTCAGCACAACTGCTGCTACACCTCTGGGGCAACCTGGCCATCCTTTGACAGTTGCATCTAGTTACTTAGAGAAGTAAGCAACTGCCCTTCGGTATAGACCCAAGTCCTGTACCAGTATTCCCAGGGCAATTCCTTGCATGGAAAAATAGAAAGAATGGTTTACTTACATCTGGAAGTCTCAAAGCTGGAGCTGACATGAGGGCACTCTTTAACTGGTGAAAGGCCCGTGTGGCTCCTTTTGTCCACTGGAGATCTCTCTTTCCATTGGCAAGAAGAGCATAAAGGGGTCTGATGAGCAGTCTGTAATTATAAACCCACAGCTGGCACCACCTTGCCATGCTTAAGAAGGTTCGGAGTGCCTTTGTTTTCCAGGGTTTTGGGGTTAGGCATATGGCTTCTATGCCTTAAAGTCTGCTGCTCAGCACTCACTTCTTTCTCCAGGTAGATTACTTTCTGTTTCACTACCTGTGCCTTTTTCTTTGATATCTGTATCCTTGGAGTTCTAGGAAATACAAAAGGCTTACCGTCCAGGCTTCCCTTGTCCAAGTGGTGACTAGAAGATCATCTATGTACTGCAACAGCCTCCTTTCCTCTTGTGGAGCTTCCCGGGACTCTGAGTCTTTGCAAGCTGTTCTCCAATTGGAGTGGGGAATTTTTGAAGCCTTCGGGCACATGGACCATGTGAGCTGTGTTTGAATGCAAAAATTTTCTGGCTGGCTTTGTGGATAGGGAGGCAAAAGAAGGCATCTCTTAGGCCTAAAACAGTGAACCAGGTTAGCTCAGGTGTTAAACAAGTTAGTAAAGTATATGGATTTGCTACCACAGGGTATAAATTCTGTGTTATCTTATTGACAGCCCTCAATCCAGTGCTATCAATTATTGGGCTGATTCCTTCCTTATCTTCCTTTTGAGGGTACTGCTCAATTCTCACTGGTTGTGTTCTTTCCTTAAGCTTGATTACTATGTGGGGGCATTTTTCACCGTCCCTGGTACAGCAGAGGCCCATACCCTCAAAAACACTTATTTACTTATTCTAATATCTCTTTACTAATGTCTTTCTTAATTTCAATGGCTGTTAATATTAAGCCTAACATCTTTATATCATTTGCCTCCAGAGTAACCTTTCTCATTTGAGACTGTTTAGCGAATTGAGCTGAATTGTACAAAATCTTCTAAGTATATATAGTACGCATGTTACTTTAAAGGTTTGCAAAAGTATTCCTTCTCAGACTGGCCAGTTGTTCCCCACACTACAGCATAAACATTCTCCACAGGTACTAAAGCTTTATTTAAAACTGAATATATGGCCCTTGCCTTGACTAAAATACTACCCTTTTCTTTCTTCTGATCTCACTGCCCCCTCTGACAGGGGTCTTTTACCTCCTGGTTCTGGATGAAATTGAACTGCCAGGAGGGGGATGGGTTCGAGTGGGTATACTTTTGGAGCCTAAGTCTTCTTCCCTTTTGGGAAGGTCATCTTTATCCTTCCTCCCTTACCTTAGGAGGAGCCTTTAACAAATCATATGTACTCATTTTACAAACTGTAATCGCTTTGCGTTTCAGCATGATAATCTTTGTCTGACTTCATACATTGCTATCTTATGCTGCATGCTGAACAACACATTGGATTTGCTTTCTCTTTGCCTTGTTTTCCTTTTCACGGGCCAAGACCAGAGGGCGGTCTGATCTCACAGTCTCTTTGCCATGCTGGGTGGTTTCTTAAAACAAAAACACATATCAGCATACAAAACCCCATCCCATTTACCTTCCTATTTTAAAACAGTTTAACTGCAATGAAATATTATAAATCTTTTTATTTTCTGAGCTGCTCCTACTGGCAGCCTTTTCCCAGTCAGCCCTCCTAAAAGGGGCTAATTTTGGAACCTTTTTGCTCTGGTCAGTTCTCATTATCTCTTTCTCCTTGCCCTATCTCACTTCCACCCAAACTTCTCTTTACAAAGCTTCACAGTAGTTTCTTAGTCTTCCTCCCACTCTCCCACAAACAGCTCCAGGTGGCAGGTATCAGATGTGATTTCTCATACACGAGCTTTAAGATCTTAGGTTTTGAATCAGCTTGATGAGAAAACTTTAATTTAGACTTAGGGCATGTGCCCTGACGCGTATTAGAACAGCAATACCAGCGTCTCCCACAAACTCTGCACTGCAATAATACTAACGCAGCGTGACAGCCTCTTGATCCACCAAAGGCTCTCAGGAATTGCCTGCAGAGGCAGGGTATTCCGTTTATTACAGAGAACTCTAAATCCCCTACAGCAGGCTGCTCCCAGTCCAGACTTACTATAGTACCAGCTGAAGTCTACAAACTCTTTCATCTCTTCTATCTAAACTCTGTTTTACAAAATATCAGTCTTTTCTAGTTCTCTCCTTGCACAATCTAATTAAGCACTGTGTCTACTTACCCTCGTTTTACTGCCTTGCAAAAAGCCTGTGCTTGTCACAGCAGAAACTATGATATGTCCACAGACACAGCCACACGCACCTCCCCCCCCCGCCCTTTATCTCAAATTCACTAGAGCCAAGGCTTGAATTGCTGTGGAGGGGAGAATTCTTGGAATTCCTTTAATTTGCTTTACTATAGTTAAACATAAATCACCATACCATAGTTCTTCTGTGTAAAATGCTATCCTTGTTTCAAACAAAATCTTAAAATCTCCACAAACACCACTATATAATTCGAGAATCAAATTGCCACAATGCAGTGGAAGAAAATCACCACACAAAATCACTGGGAAAGGGCATATCTCTCAAAGTGCCCACTTTTCTCAACACAACACAGCATACAATAATGCAGCATTTACTCCCATCAGTTTTCCCTGGACACAATCAAAATAACAGCACACAGTCCAGAGATTAAGTCCAAACATCCAGGGCAAAGGAACTCTCTGAGCTCGTACTCATGGTTAAAATATACCAAATCTACACAAATCACTGCATTTAAACACAATAAATACTGTCACTGATGTTCCTCCACTCATTCCGCTTCTCTGCGGGGCAGTACGCCCCCCACACCCTGCTGCAGCTGGCACCTCAGGCCTCACTCAGCTGCTCAAACATGGGTAGTACTCACACCCCCGCGCCATGGGTGACCTCACTTGTTTGCTTTCTCTTTCACATACCACACATTCACACAATTACAGACACATTCACATTAACCACACAATGCATTAATTATATAATGATACAGTCTCTGACACACATACGCACATAGAGATTCACTCAACGCACCCCCAGGGTCGCTCGCGGTCCACCCTATCAGACAGTGAACCCCTGTCGCTAATCCAGCTGCTCCATCAACTGCATCCATAGGCTGAGCATCCAGATGTCTCTGAGTGATTTACATCCTAGCTCTCTTTTCCCCCGGGGGCTGTTCAGTACATACTGTATCTGCCGCAGGCCAGCAGGTCCTTGTCTGTCCTCACAGGAGGCAAATCCAGATGAGCAGAGCCCCACCAAGAAAAAAAACCCTAGGGTGAGCCTTGGAGGGCTGTCCATCTCCCCTGCCCCTGCGGGGACAGAGAAGTCCCATCTAGGGTGCCATAATGTTTTGCGGAGAAAAGAAAAAGTACCCCACAACTTCGTAAAAGTTGTAAAGCTCAGTATGTTTCTTACAGCGCTGGACGCATGTGGAGATTGGTCTCCTCAAAAAAAGGCATGTGGACCTCTGAAAACTTAAGGTCTATGTTTATCTCTTTCTCAAATACATATGCATACAGTTTCACAATAGGTTCATACATATTCATTTTTATGGGTTTCGCATGACATTTGCCGCTAGTTCCTTTTTATAAGAAAGAATTCCGAGATCAGGTTGCCTTGCCCTTACAGCAGTCCCTGTCTCTCTCTATCATTTTCTGTCTCCCTGCCTTTATCTCTGTCCTTCACTGAAGTAACTTCACTGAACTTAGGCCTTGCAGTCTGGCTAAATAACTATGGCTTCTAACCACAGACTTAACTCAAACATGTAGATTTCACCTAAATTAAATTGGATATCTATCATGGAAAATTTTCACTTTGCCTCACAGCACTGTTGGTTTTTGTGGCAGTTATAACCGCGTCCAGAAGGGGGCGCTGCAGAGAGCACTCCCGGCCAGCAGAGGGCGCCCCGGTCAAGCTCCATCCCTTCAGGGGCCATGGCGGCCTCGGACGGGAGGGAGGAGGGGAAATCGCTCCTTTTGCAAATTCACGGCACCAATCACTCCCAGCACCACCACCAGCAGGTTGGATCCCAGTGCCCACTGGCAGCGTAGCAGTGTCCCGGGCTCAGGCACACGCCCTGCACAACACCTGCGACTGCTCTCCATGATCCAAATGGAAGGAAGGCAGGGCCCGAGGCCAGGCAGGTCTCAGGTCCACAGCAGCACCTCTGGTGGCTTTATGCCACAATTTCTACAAAACCTCATCCCTTCAGTCAGGTGAGGAGGGCAGGGGTGGAGCAGCTTTGGGGACACCTGGAATCTACACAGGGTCACTCCCCACAGCCCCACCATGGCTGTGGCCAGAGCCCCTGCTCAATATTTCCAAACTTTTCAATCCTTTCTGCTGGCCATGGCCTGAAGCCAATCATTCTTTCCATGAGTTTCCAGAAGGCTGCAGGTTTAGTTCAAGAAAGAGGGTCCTGCTCAGGTTTTTGAGCTGACTGCAGTAGTTTTGTGGTTCTCTCGGTACCTTACAAAGAGGAACAAATGAGTAATTGCTTCATTTCCAGACCGGTTCCCTCTCAGCTGCCACTGCATGGGCGGTTTCCAGCCAGCCCTGCTCTGAAAACCAAGGAGAGACTCTCAAAAGGGCCACTCCTTGGGCTCCCTTTGGAGTTTGTGCTTCTTGCAGGGCTGAGCAAACCACAGGCAGGCCTTTTCCCCCCATAGAATTCTCACCTCTGCAGCAGCTCCACAGCATAAGAGTCTCTTAGAATCTGTCTGGAGTCATACCCAGTCTGCCAGCAACTTATGGGGGCTGTGCTGGGCCCTAGGTCACACCAAAATCTGAGGCATTGAGGGAAGGAGTTGAGATCCATGGGTCCATGCAGGCAAAACCCGTCCCTGGCACTCCTATTCCCCTGGAAACCAAATTATAGGAGTCCGATTCCTTAGGTCCCACCATGCCTGGGACTCCCATCATACTCCTCAAATTCCCCAGGATCTCCATGGCCCAGGACCCCATTCCAAGGAACCCTCTCCCATTCATTAAAACATTTGAAATCTCCCTTTCCCCACAACTTTGATTCTCCCAGGACCCTCATTCCTACGGGACCCCTCATTTCCCCAGTATCCTCATCCCATGACCCCAAATCGCTGGAATCCCACATTCTCCTGGGACTCCCACCCCTGAGTCCCCTCAGCCCAGGGGAACCTCATTATCATGGCAACCCCATCCCTGGTGACTCCCCCACTTCAGGATCTCCATTCCCAGGGACCCCATCTCTAGGACTCCCTATTCCCCTGGATATGAATCCCTGGCTCCCTAAAGCCACTGAGACACCTGGGAACCCCATGTCCCACTGTGTTACATCCAACCTTGTCCCCATCCTGTTCCCACCCTGCCCACAGACTGTGCCCGGCTTGTGGCCACCCTGCCCCCACCAAGGGCCACCTACACATGAGGGTGGGACCTGACCTCGCTTCCTTCCCCTTTGGCCAAAGAGCCACCACCCAGGGGACAGCCACCCCCAGCAGCAAGTCACAGCCAGTCCACATGGCTGGGGACACCGGGATGGCCAGGAAGGTGGCGCTGCTCCTCTGGGGTTAGTGCCCCAGGGTCTGACATGCCAAGGATGGGGAGGAGAGGGGGCACAGGGGGGCTGTGGGGTCCCCTGAGGACCCCAATGCCAGCAGAGCCAGTTCATGTTACCCACAGTGGACCTGGGGGGGACTGGGGTGTAGGGTGGCTTTGGGGACAGGAAGAGGGGGCAGGAATTTGGGGATGGGAATGTGGGGACAGGAATGTGGGGACTGGCACCTTTGGGCTCAGGGAGCTCTGGGAATAGGGACAAGGGATCTGGGATGCAGGGACAGAAGGGGACAAGAACGGTGAAAATGTGGCCATGGAGATGGGATCATGGGGATGGGATCATGAGCTGGTGGGGGTGACCTGGGCCAGCATGGGCTGTGTCTGTGGAGTCCTCATGCCCAGGGTATCCACAGTGTCCCCATGTTCTGCCTCAGCCAAGGGTGGCCTTGGTGTCCCTGTTCCCAAAGTGTCTGTGCCACAGGGATGTGGTGCACGGTTGGCTGTGACACAGACATGTCCCCCTGCCTCTCCAAATCTTTTGGGGTCCACCCACACACATTTTCCTGTTCCCTACGGGGACAGTTTGGGGACAGCCCCCACCCCCTGTGCCCCATGTGTCTCTATCCCCACAGAGGTACCCCCACTGATCACTGTCCCTTCTCCGTTCCAGCCCAGATCATCGGCCTCGCTGGTGAGTCCTCAGGGGATGCCATGTCCCCACCTGGCTGTCCCCAGCCCCACGCTGGTCCTGGCAGTCTGTTTTCCCCTGTCACCCACAGGTTCCCAGACCACCCAGATCCTGGTGGAGCCCCCCTGGAGGCCGGCGGTTCTGTGGGACCGGGTGAACTGACCTGCCAGTGCTCAGGGACCACCAGTGCCACCACCTGGTACAAGGATGGGCAGCACTGGGGGCAGGGACATGACAACATCATTGTCACCGAGAGTGGCATGTACAAATATGACAGACCTGGAACAGAGCACAGCTCCCCCGTGAGCATTTTATATGTTGAGAGGATGTTTGGGTGTCCCCAACCTGGCACCTGTGGGGACCCCGAGGGTTCTAGGTGGGCTCCTCTGCATGGGTCACCTCCTGTGTGACCAGAGCCCATCCACTGCTCAGGGGACAGCCCAGAGCATCCCAGTGGGGGGGATCCCCTTGTTGGATTTGGGGATCCCTGGTGCTCTGGGTGTGACCCAATGAGGAGTCCTGGTGCCATCAGGTGTGTAAGGACCCATCTGTCCCCCAGACTCGCTGGTGCTGCAGGTGCTGTTGGGGGCGCTGCTGGAGGGGGACAGGGGGACACTGCTCTGCGGGGTTGGCAGAACCGCACGGTCAAATTGATGTCTTCTACCACGAGGGGAAGAAATTGGAAGGGGCTCGGCAATGGGACTAAGCTGTCCCTGTCACATTTGCAGCTGAACCACAATGGCCGCTATCGCTGCAGGGGCTGGGTGAGGTCCTGGTTCTGGGAGGTTCAGTGCCGGTGACAGTGACAATGCAGGATGAGCATCCCAGAGCATCTCAGTGTGGAGGACTCGTGTTGTAATTGGGGGTCTCTGGTGTGCTGCGTGTGACCCAATGCGGGGATCCCCATGAAAATGGGATCCCCAGTGTGACAGGACACCCATGTCCCACAGCCTGGTTGGTGCTGCAGGTATCATCGGGGGAGCTGCTGGAGGGCGACACGGTGACTCTGCGCTGCCGGCGCTGGCAGGACATGTTGGTCACTGGAATGCGATTCTACAGTGGGAACAAGGAGGTGAGGAGGTCCCTCAATGGGACCGAGCTGTCACTGTCCCACCTGTAGCTGCACCACAGTGGCTGCTGCAGCTGCAGGGGGCTTCGTGGACTCTGAAATGTCACCATGGGCACAGTCAGCACCAGTGACAGTGACTGGGCACGGTGAGCACCCCCACGGCTGGAACTCCAATCTCCTGAAAATCCCAAAAGCCACTTCCCAGCAGATTCAAAGTCAGAGTCCTCATCTCCCCTCTCCTTCCCAGAGCTCTTCTTGGTGCCGGAGCTGGAAGGTCCCTTTGAGCCCACCATTGGGTCTCCCCTGACTGTCAGCTGCCTCAGCAGCCCCAGTCAACTGTGGCCCCGAGCCCCCCTCCTGCACGTGTTCTACTGGGACAGGCAGGTGGTGGGGGTACTGCAGGGGTCCCCGCATCTGCTGGTGCCTGCCGTGGGGGTCTCCCACTTGGGGAATTACAGCTGCCAGGTGCCCTCTGAGGGAGGGGCTGCATGGAAGAGCAGCGCCCGGCTCTTTGTCACGGTGTGCAGAGAGTGCAGGGATGGGCACAGGGAGCTCCGACAAGCACGCTGGATCCCCTGCTTGGGCACCTCCATGTCCCCCTGACACTTTTTGGGGTCCCTCCACCTCTGCCCTGTGTCCTCTCACCCCTCCCTGGTGTGACCCCATCCCCAACATCCCCCATCACACCCATCCCCCCCACCCCTATCCCCCGACACCGGCTGCCAGCCTCTTCCTGTGGCATCAGCCCTGTTTGTGTCCCCACAGTGCCCGTGGCCAATACCATCATCGCACCCATACCCCTGTCACACCAGGTGTGTACCGGTGACAATGTGACCCTGCACTGCTCAGTGCAGGTGGGCTCAGCCCGTGTCACCTTCACCTGGCTGCACAATGGGCAGGAGGTGGCCCAGGGTCCCCTCCTGAACCTCAGGGACATCAATGTGGGACATTCGGGCACCTACCAGTGCATGGCAACCAACCAGCTGGGACAGGATAGGCACTGTGTGTTACGGGCACTCAGTCATGAGCAGGCCCTGGAGGTGACACGTGGGTCACCCTGGGTCACAGGTGGGGTCACACAAGGTTGCTAGGGTGTTCAGGGCCCCTGTAGTTCAGGGTGACCACAGTGTGTCCCCTTCTGTCCCCAGCAGTGGCTGTGAATGTCAGCAGGACCCTCCTGTTCCTGCTCCTGCGCCTGGCTGTCATCAGGGGCTTTCACTGGTGGCACCACTAGGGTGGGTGACAATGGGGGTGATGGGGGCCCTGGAGTGATGGGGAGCTCCAAGAGTGGGGGCAGAAATCAGCAGCACCCAGGGCCCCTGAGCTGGGGGACACTGAGCCTGCAGTGACCTTGGCTGGGGGTCCTGGGGATTTGGGGCATATTTGGAGAGTCTTGGTTGGGCTCCAGGGCCATCCCTGGCTGGGCTTTGAGGAAATTGTGGTGCACTGGAAGCTCCTGGAAGGTTTGAGAAGTTTCTGTAGGGCTGTGTAGGAAAGTTGGAGGATCTTCTGGGGTCCTGGGGGAGTTTGGGGATCCCCCTCCCTGCCAGGCTTGGGGTTCTGGGGACAAAGAGGATTGGGTGCACCAGGGGGTTGGGGCCCTGCGGTGGTGCAGAAGTTCCGGGGGCTTCAGGTCCCCCGTGACTACGAGAGTGTGCTGTGACACTGGGGGCACTGGAGGGAACTGGAGGGTACTGGGGTCCACTGGGGGCATCGTTTCCCCTCAGGGGTCACTTCTTCCTTTTCACTGCACCCCATGGGGCTCCTCATTCCCCCTACCAGTTTTGAAGGAGCACACAACATTTTTCCATCTTATTGTACTCAAAATTTTTTGGTCAAACTGTGTGAGAAACAAGACTCACTCTGTAAATTTCTTAAATGTTTAATAAGGGATAAAAGGGTCAGTAAACAGCTTGCTGGGTGCTTGGCAACTGCCAGAGGCACATGGATAACTACAGCAATTCTTCTTACATACCTTTTCATTGTATTGGCGAAATACATACTCAGGAGGGTTATACATATTCAAACATTCTAACATTCTTTCCAGTTCACATGTTCTGGGAATTCTTATGCTTGGTTTGATCTTTGATTCATTTTCATTAGGTACATGCCAAACTGCAGATTAAATTTATATATTTCATGTCCTCACAAGGCTCCCCTGTTCTGTGGTTTGACACTTCTTGATAGCCCAAGAGTCAGTGGTAAGTTCCTCTTTGCATTCTCTTTTTTGATGTTTATTTATTTGCTACTTTTCAATGTGTTCTTCTTATACAGATGAGATACTCCACCAGTACCTTAAATGAACAATATCTATTTCAAAAATTATCTGAGTTATTCTCACCGTTGTCACTTAGTTACACAAAAAAAGGCATTAACTACTTATGCAACAGTTAATGTTGCAATGCACATTGTCTCTATCTTGATATTTTGGGAGAGCCTAAACTATAATGTATTTATCACACTAAAATATATGTTCTACACAGGGATTAGGTAAACAGGCTGACATATTGTCAAATCAAAAGCAGTGAAAAACTGATTACAATCTGTATTATATCAAAATAATTTGGAAAAACCAATAGAATAGGGAAAGCCAATGACTACATTGTTATTCACAACAGGCAGAAGGTGTATTGAAGGGTTTATCTGACTTCTCCTTATCCTGCTCTGATTTTGTCAGCAATAAATTCAATTCATATCTCTAATTCCGTGCAGTTTTACCCGTGACAAGATTTGATGAGTGATCTCTCCTGGTCCTTGTCTCAACCCAGGAACCCTTTGCTCAATTTTTCTTCCCATCCAGGTGTGGAGGGCAGTGAGAGAGCGGTTGTGGTGGGTGCAGGGCATCCGGCCACTGTCCATCGACAGCAAGGCAGGGAGGAGGAGGAGGGTCCAGGTCAGGATGTTGAGCAGATTGCTGTGGGATTTGCAGTAGTTTTGTGGTTCTCTTAGTCCCTTTTCAAGACGAGCGAATGATCAATTGCTGCATTTCCAGACTGGTTCCCTCACAGCTGCACCTGCAGGGGGCGTTTCCAGCCAGCCCTGCTCTGAAAACCATCAAAGGCCCTCACAGAGCCAATGCTTGGGCTCCCTTTGGGTTTTGTGCTTCTTGCAGGGCTGAGCAAACCACAGCCAGGCCTTTTTGCCCCACAGAATTCTCCCCTCTGCAGCAGCTCCACACACCCAGACCCCCTAGGTATCTGTCTGGGGCGACCACCAGGCAACGAGCACCTGGTGTGGGCTGTGCTCAGCCCTGGGTCACTCCAAAATCTAAGGCAGTCTGGGATGAAGCTCAGACCTATGGGCCCATCCAACCACTGCTCATCCCTGGCACCACCATTCTCCTTGAAATCAAATCATGAGTACTCCATTTCTTATGTCCCCACCCTCTCTGAAACCCATATCCCAGTAGAGATATTCCCCAGGAACTCCATGGCCCAGGAGCCCTCATTCCCAAGGAACCTGCTCCTACTCATTCCATTCCCTGAAATCCTCCTTTCCCCAGGACCTTGATTCTCTCCGGAACCTCCCATTCCCATGGGAACTCCTATTTCCCCAGCATCCCCATCCCATGACCCCAAATCCCTGGAGCCCACGTTCCCCTGGGACTCCCATCCCTGAGTCCCCTCAGCCATGGCAACCCCATCCCCAGTGACTCCTCCTCCTCAGCACCCCCATTCCCAAGGACCACAATTCCTTAGGGACTGTCCATTCCCCTGGACACCCATTTCTGGGACCCCAAACCCCTTGAGCCCCACACTCCTGGGAACCCCATGTCCCACTGTGTCACATGCAGCTTTGTCCCCATCCTCTCGCCTCCCTGCCCACAGCCTGTTCCCAGCTTGTGGCCACCCTGCCCCCACCAAGGACCACCTATGCATGACATGACCTCGCTTCCTTCCCCTTTGGCCAAAGAGCCACCACCCAGGGGACAGCCACTCCCGGCAGTGTGTGACAGCCAGTGCACATGGCTGGGGACACCCGGATGGCTGGGAGGGTGGCACTTCTTCTGTGAGGTGAGTGCCCCTGGCACAGGCATGACACCCCAGGGATGGGGAGAAGAGGGGGCACAGAGTGGCTTAGGGAACCCCTGAGGTCCCCAATACCAGCAGTGCCAGTCCATGTTACCCACAGTGGACCTGAGTGGGAACAGGGATGGAGGGTGGCTTTGGAGACAGGAACAGGGAGGCAGGAATTTTGGGATGGGGATGTATTGCCAGGAATGTGGGGACTGGCACCTTTGGGCTCAGGTAGCTCGGCGGATAGGGAGAAGTGAATGGGAATGCAGGGACTTGAGGGGACAAAAACAGTGAGGATGTGGCCATGGGGATGGGATCATGGGGATGGGATCATCAGCTGGTGGGGGTGACCTGGGCCAGCATGGGCTGTATCCATGGTGTCCTCATGCCCAGGGTGTCCACAGTGTCCCCATGTTCTGCCTCAGCCCAGAGTGGCCTCAGTGTCCCTGCTCCCAAGGTGCCTGTACCACATGGACATGCACGGGTGGCTGTGAAGCAGACATGTCCCCCTGTCTCACTAACTCTTTAGGGGAGCACCACCATGCACTTTCCAACAAGAACTGCTTTCCCCAGGGGACAGTTTGGGGACTGTCCTCACACCCTGTACCCCCGTGCTGCTGTCTCCCTGGTTCCACCCTCACCCAGCCCTGTCCCTTCTCCCTTCCAGCCCAGAACCTCAGCCTCACTGGTGAGTCTTCCGGGAATGCCTGGCCCACCCCGCTGTCCCCACACTGGCCCTGGCAGACTGGTGTCGCTTGTTACCCACAGGCACCCAGACCACCCACCTCCTGATGGAGCCCCCCTGGATGCCGGCGGTGCTGTGGGACCGGGTGACACTGACCTGCCAGGGCTTGGGGAGTGCCGGTGCCACCACATGGTACAAGGTACAGGCAGCATTGGTGGCAGGGACACAACACTGTCCGTGTCACCGAGAGTGTCAACTACACGTGTGAGAGACCCGGCACTGGGCTCAGCCTCCCCGTGAGAGTCTCAAACATTGAGGGGATGTTAGGGTGTCCCCAGGCTGGCACACGCAAGGACCCTGAGGGCTCTGTGTGGGCTTCGCTCCATGGGTCACCTCCTGTGTGACCAGATCCTGTCCCCTGCTCAGGGGACATCCCAGAGCATCCTAGTGTGGGTGGAACTCATTTTGGAATCGGGGAGCCTGGTTCACGGCGTGTGACCCAATGGGGGTGTCGTGGTGCTCTCCCCCAGACTGGCTGGTGCTGCAGGTGCCAGCACAGGCACTACTGGAGGGGGACACGGTGACAGTGTGCTGCCGGGGCTGGCGGGACAGCACGTTTTCCTCAGCGTCCTTCCACTGAGAGCAGATGGAACTGGGGGGGTGCTCTGTGGCAGGACCGAGTTGTCCCTGTCCCCTTTGCAGCTGCACCACAGTGGCCACTAAAGGTGCAGGGGCTGGGTGGGATCCTGGGGGTGGCAGGAGTGAGCGCCAGTGACAGTGACAGTGCACGGTGAGCACCCTACAGCCCCCAACCCAACACCCCCACAGCCCCTCCTCAGACACTCGGGTTCTCAAATTCCCCTCTCCTCCACTTCCCAGAGCTCTTCTCGGTGCCGGTGCTGGAGGGTCCCCCCGAGCCCACTGTCGAGTCCCCCCTGACTCTCAGCTGCCTCAGCACCCCAGCCCCCTGCGGCCCCGAGTCCACCTCCTGCACGTGTTCTACCAGGATGGGCAGGTGGTGGATGGCCCGCAGGTGTCCCTGCAGCTGCTGGTGCCCGCTATGGGGGACTGCATCTCGAAGCCTTACAGCTCCAAGGGCGGGCCATGCGGAACAGCAGCACTCGGCTCTGCATCACGGTGCCCAGTGAGTGTGGGGATTGGCACGGGGAGCGCCCAGAGACACCCCAGGTCCCCTGGTTAGGAACCTCCATGTCACCCTGAAATATTTCTTTTGTCCCCCCACATCTGCCCTGGATCCCCTCACCCCTCTGTGGTGTGACCCCATCTCCAACATCCACCCCCACACCCATCCCCCCGTCCCTATCCCCTCATATTTGCTGCAAGTCCCTCCCTGTGGCCTCAGCCTGGTCTGTGTCCCCACAGTGCCCGTGGACAATGCCACCATCACCCCAAGTGTCCTGGAGGTGACACCGCCGGAGACAGGGACATACAGGGACACAGGTGGGGTCACTCAGCGTCACCAGGGAGTGCAGGAGCCTTGGGGTGATGGCAGACCCAGATGTGTCCCCCTCTGTTTCTTGCAGTGGCCGGAGGGGTCAGTGGGGCCCTTTTGTTCCTGCTCCTGCTCGTGGGTGTCATTGTGGCCTGGCACTGGAGGCACCATGTGGGTGGGTGACAATGAGTGGACGGGGGTCAGGGAGAGAGGTGGGAAGGCTCCCAGAGAAGGAGGGCCCTAGGGAGGCACACACAGCCCCTGAATTGGGCAGGGCTCAGCCCCCAGTAACCCTGGCTCAGAGCCCTGGGAGCTGTTGGAGGGTCCTGCAGGGGTGTTGGGGGTTCTGTCAGGGGTCCCCCTCCCTGCTGGGCTCGGGGATCTGGGGTCTCAGGGTGTTGGTGCAAGTGGGGTGGTTCAGGGATAGTTGGGAGGCATCAGTGATACTGGGAGGCCTGGGGAGAATTGTGTGTCTGGTGGTGGTTCAGCATTCCCAAGGGTGGATGGGGGCCCCTGGGTCTCCAAAGTCACACCTCCAGTTTTTCTTTGCAGATGCCAGGAAGCACCAGGAAAGGTGAGTGCAGCCTTCAGCCATGATACACCTTTTACCCAAACCCCCAGCACCTCCCATCCCCTTCCACACACCCCCTTATTCCTACAGGGCTCCCCTAGACCCCCTGGCACCCCCAGTGGAGGATTCTCAGGCGACGTACATGGAGCTGTAAAGGCATCCATGGGAACCCAGTGACATCTATGACAATCTACACCAAATGTTGTGATGCTCTGGGAAGCGGGAGGCACTGGGTGACACTGGGGGTGCTCCCTCCATGGCTCCTGTGGTTGCCCATCCTTCCGAGGGAGGTGGTCATGGCTCAGGGGAAGGCTACACAGGGCACCCTGTGCTCCCCATTTCCTCTCCCTGTACCCCCAAGTGCTCCCCCATCCCTTTCCTTGTACCTGTAGGGGCTCCCCAGCCCCATCCAAGTGCCCAAGTACCCTCAGGGACTGCCCCATTCTCTCCCCACAGTGCTTGCAGTACACCCAGGTCTTCCTCATTCCCCCTCCCACTACCCCTGTCTCATCCCGCTGTAAATGGGGGAGTCGGGGAGGATTCTTGCTGAAAGGTTTCTAAGGTGAAAATGAAGCACAAAAGTGGCAATATTATATCTGAGAACTCTTTATTGATAAAGGAGGGTAAGTGTGGTTACTGAATGTGGAGAGGAGGGAGTAGAAAGGGAAAAGGATAGAGTGAGAAACAGAAGACAGGGACAGCGTTACCACAAGGAGCCCGGGCGCTCTGTGGGCATCAGCTTGGCAGATGGGGTGTGTGTGCTGCAAGCCAGGGCGAGCCCACATGGCTTTTGTGAGTGGCTGGGCGTGATTTCCAAGGACCGCACCTGTGTGTCTCGGGCATGGGTGAGTGATGACTGCAGGCTGGCTGCTGCAGGCTGGCTGCAGGCTGGTGCTGCGGCACTGGTGGCTCTGGGCTGGCTGCCGTGGGCTGGGGCTGCGGTGGGCAGGTGCAGCAGGCTCAGTGCTGTGGGCAGCACGGGAAACGCGTCAGAGGCGGCGGGTGGGTGCAGGCAGCATCCGCTCCATCAGGCAGCAATGAACACCCAGGATGAGCAGGAATGAGCTGCCTCATGGAAGCAGCGAAGCAGGGAAGAACGAGTGCGGACAGGGAAGAAGGACCACTGGGAGGAAAAGGTGGTGTGGGGGCAGTATCAGTGGTATTTTTGCCCAACGACCGGGAGGAATGATGCATCTGACTCCATCTTTTCAGAAGCCTAATTAATTACTTTATTATACTATAATTTTTTATATTATATTACATTACATCTAAACTGAATCTACCAAGCACTCAGCTGCTCTCCACTCCACACAATCTCATGACTGTCAGCCAGCAGTCCCCCCCCCCTCCTCCCCACACACACCTGGATTCAATTGGTCAGTGAATCAAAACACTTACACCAGAATCCAATCACCAATTCCCTTCAGGTAAACAATATTCCACAATGCATTCCACACGTGAACAACACAGGAGCAGAAAATGAGATAAGAATTTTTTGGATCATTCTTTGCTTCACTCACTGCTTCTCCCAGGTTCAGAGAATGTGAATCCCACAGGGGAGGATGGCCAAACTGACTCTCTGAGCAAGCCCCTGATCCCTCCAAGAAACCCAAAGCAAAATGCTCCTGCTGTGTCACAGTTTGCTGCTTTTATTTGCAAAATCTCCTCCCAGAGCCTGATTTCCTGTGCATGTTTTCATAAATATTTTTCCTGAGGCATCTTTCCCACCAGCCAGTGGGGGTCACTCACAGCCCGATCACTGAAGCTTTCTCTCCCCTGATCCTCTGTTGTGTTCCCAGCCACACCAGGGACAGTGTTCCCAGCACATGTACAACCCACAGAGTCATTTTTCACCTCATGTGTAGCATATGTTGAGACATAAATCAAAATCAGATTTGATCCTCTTAACCCCAGCATGCTTAGTGGCTCTGCAATCCCCCTCCCAGTGCTCCCACTGAGGTGGCTTACTGGTACCCATCCCAGTTCCAAGGGGCCACAGGACCTGGTTCCCTGCTGCTGGGACAAAAATGCAGCTCTTTGGTTAAACTGGCAGAAATGGTGTTTCTTTGTTCAGCTCTGTCAAGGAAGCTGAACAAGGTGGGGACCTCCCTTGTAATAGAAAATACCACCCCCTTCTCTCTGAACTATTATAATTTTGAAAATACAGGGCTTTTAGGTAAAAATGTGGGAACAGGAATAACAGTTCTTTACTGGCATATATTGACAGAAACAAGTTAATGGAAGCTGACTTTTATTGGATATTATATTAATTGATATAACATTATTGATTATACTGTTGAATAAATATTGTGATGTTGTTCAGATAGTGAAAAGTATTGTGGAGTGGCTGATGTTGTTGTGGTGGCCATCCAAGGGTGGGGCCCAGCCATGGCCCAGCCCCACTGCACAGGGATGGCCATTGCCCAGCTCTGCTCTGTCCAGCCCCAGGTGGGAGCCAGGACTTGAAGATCCCCCCTGCCCCCTTGGCTTTGATTCTGGCAGCTTTAGAGCTGCTGCAGAGGTGAGAATTCTGTGGGTGGAAAAAGGCCTGCCTGTGGTTAGCTCAGCTCTGCAACAAGCACAAACCCCAAAAGGAGCCCAAGCAGTGGCTCTGTGAGGGCCTCTGATGGTTTTCAGAGCAGGACTGGCTGGAAATCGCCCCCTGTAATGGCAGCTGTGAGAGAACCAGTCCAGAAATGCAGCAATTGATCATTTTGTCCCTTGCAGCAAGGGTCTGAGATAGCCCCAAAAGCCTTGCATATCCTGCAAAATTCTGCTAAACAACCTGACTGGTTCCCTCCTCCTTCCTGCTTCAAACATGAAGCCCTTTAGAGTGGCCTCGGAAGAGTGTTTGGCTTTTGGCTGTGGTTGCCAGACAAGAGGGAAAAGTGTGGAAATATCAAGCTGCGGCTCTGGCTGCAGCTGTGGTGGGGCTGTTGGGAGTGATCCTGTGTGGATTCCAGGTTTCCCCAAAGCTGCTCCATCCCTGCTGTCCTCACCTTAGTGAAAGGCTGAGGGATTGCAGGAATTGGGGTGTAAAGCCACCAGAGGTGCTGCCGTGGATCTGAGATGACCCTGAGATCAGGCGCTGCCTTCCTTCCATTCAGGATCATGGAGAGCGCTCGTGGGTGTTGGGTAAGGCATGTGCCTGACCCTGGGACACTGCTACGCTGCCAGTGGGCACTGGGATCCAACCTGCTGCCTTGGTGGCATCTGCCCGCTGCCGGTGGTGGTGCTGGGACGGATTGGCGCCCGTGAGTTTGCCAAAGGTGCGATTTCCCCTCCTCCCTCTTGTCCGAGGCTGCCATGGCCCCTGCGTGGATGGAGCTGGACCGGGGAACCCCCTGCTGGGTGGGAGTGCTCCCTGCAGCGCCCCCTGCTGGCCGCGGTTATAACTGCCACAAAAACCAACAGCGCTGAGTGGGAGGAAAAGTTCTGGATTTGTGTTGTTGGTTCTGTTCTGCTTTATCAATTTTCCAGGAAAGAGCGGTTATTCCTTTTCCTTCACTTTGGCCTGGAAGCCAGAACATATTTGAAATTAAAGAGAGTTTCTTAGATGGGTTTCTTTCCATTCCAGGAAGTTTTCCCAGTTTCCCTGGCCGATATTTCTCATTTAAATGAGTTGCCAACTACTGGGTTCCAGCGTGGAGGCGACAATTACCCCATGAGCAGATAGGGTCAGGGACTTGGCTACCTCATGCTCTGCCTTTTAAGCCAGTTGGGTCACCAAGGGTCCTCTCCCCAGCTGGCACTTCTGGTCACCTGGCTACTCAGGAGCTGACTTTGGCAGAGCGTCACACTGTCCCCAGTGTGCCATGGCTGACAGATGATGGACAGACGGGGCCCTGTCTCACCAAAAGGAAAGTCTGACCCATCCCTGCCACACACAGCTGTTCCAAAATGTCTCCAGACATCAAATTTTTCCTGTCTTTGAAACCTCACCCTGTGCATTGGCCTGATCCCAAATGCCCTGTGCAAATGGGAGGCTCAGGAACATCCTCAGGGCCTTTGTGACATCCTGGTGTGGGGAACATGGCAGAGGAGGGGTTTGGGACAGGGGAGAAGAGAATCCAGAGCCTCCTGAAGGCCACTTTCTCCATCAGAGCAAGGAAGGTCCAGGGCTCTGCCACATTCCTCTGGTGGAGGAAACGTGATGCGGGGAAAGTGTTCGGGGATTGTTCTTTGTTGTTGGCTTCCCCTGGGAATCGTTTCTTGTGTGACAATTTGGACTCTGAACCTTGTTGCTGTTGCTATTGGTTTTGTTCTTTCATTACTGATTCAGGAACTCTCAGACTTTTGGGATCTTTGTGCCTCCAAGGGGAGCAGTAGGGAAAGGGGCAGCAGCCCGTGGTTTTTAGTGGCAACCCAGAACTGGAGAATCCCATTCCTAAAGCCCAAAAAATCTGAACAAACACCATTGCTGCCAGTTTAACCAAAAAGCTGCATTTTGGACTAAATAAGAAGGAATTGGGTCTTGTGTCCTCTGGCATTGGGAGGAGCCAGGGAAGCCATGGGTGTACTGGGAGCACTGGGATGGGGAAAGGGGAGCACTGGCGGCCCTGTGCAGCCACCCCTGACTCATGGTCATCACCCCAGGCAGGATGGGCCACCATGGGAGCCATGGGATGGGGACTCCCAGCGTCCCATATTGTCACAGCAGGTTCCTATGGATGTCACTGGTGTCCTGCAGTTGCCCATGTGGTCCTGGCAGCTCTGTGTGGGTCATCTGGGGGTCCTTGGGGGGGACAGTAAGAGACACCTGGCTTGGGGTGACACCCATGGATGACATCCCCCACCCATCCCCCAAACTCACCCCCTGCCCCCTCATGTCCAGCCCCTCCCCCACCTCCAGGGGATAAGGGGGTTCTGGGGGGCCCTGTGGGGATAAGGGGGGGTCTGAGGGGTGTCTGGGGAGGGGGTCAGGCAGAGTCATGGCTGGAACTCCCCACTCACCTGTCCTGGGATTTCCTGAGAGATGCAAGAAGAAGAGGATGGGGTGATCATGGGGTCCCCTGGACACCAACCCCACCTGGGACCTTTAAATGCCCACTGGAGCCCTGAACCCCCACCAGACACTGATTTCTACTGGACTGCCAGGCCCCTGCACCCCAAAGCACCCCTGAGGAGCCCCAGAACACCCAGGTAATCCAACTCCCTCCCCAGGAACCCTGAACCCCTGAGCACCCCTCAAGCCTCAAGGAACCCCAGGAATAGAATGCAGGGAAGCCTCCAAACTGCTTCCAGATCCCTGAAGAGCTCTCAACATCCCTGCACAACTCTCCAACACCTCCCTAAAAGCCCCCAGGAGATCCCAGTGTCACCCCAATATTCCTCAAGGCCCTTCCTGGGACAGCCCAGGACCTTCCAAAAGACCCCCAAGCAAAGGTCACTGGGGGCTCAGCTTCCTCCAGCTCAGGGGCTTTGGGTGATGCCCCAACAGCCCCCCCCAGTGTGTGGGGCTTCCCCCCAGTTCCTGTAGGACCTCGTCCACTTCCTATGTCACCGACCCCAGTGGTGCCACCAGTGACAGCCCCCGATGACAGCCAGGAGCAGGAACAGGAACAGGAGGGTCCTGCCAACATTCACAGCCACTGCTGGGGACAGAGGTGACACATTGGGGTCATCCTGAACTGCAGGAGTCCTGAACACCCTGGTGACCCCCTGTGACCCCCCCTGTGACCCAGGGTGAGCCAGGTGTCACCTCCAGGACCAGCTCAGGGCTGAGTGCCCGGAACACGCGGTGCCCGTCCTGTCCCAGCTGGTTGGTGGCCACGCACTGGTAGGTGCCCGAATGTCCCTCATTGATGTCCCTGAGCTCCAGGAGGGGACCTTGGGCCACCTGCTGCCCATGTTGCAGCCAGGTGAAGGTGACAGGGGCTGAGCCCACCTGACCTGAGCAGCGCAGTGTCACGTTGGCACCTGCACGCACCTGGTGTGTCAGGGGACAGGGGGTGATGGTGGCATTGTCCACGGGCACTGTGGGGACAGAGACAAGGCTGTCACCTGGCGAGGTGGGGTAGGGATGCCGCGAGTGGGGTCACCCTCAGCCTGAGGGTCCCACTCACCCAGGACGGTGACATTCAGGGGGTCACCCTCGGCCACGCTGTCCCCGTCACTGACCCAGCACCGGTACTGGCTGCTGTCATTGCCCCCAATGTGGTGCAGCTCCAGGCATGGGGACAGAGGCACATGGGGTACAGGGTGTGGTGGCTGTCCCCAAACTGTCCTACTGGGGACAGATGCTCTTGTGGGAAAGTGTGTGGGTGGTCCCCAAAAGATTTGGAGAGGCAGGGGGATATGTCTGTGTCACAGTCACCCGTGTACCACATCCATGTGGCACAGACACCTTGGGAACAGGGACATCAATGCCACCCCGGGCTGAGGCAGAATATGGGGACACTGAGAACACTCCGGGCACAAGGACACCACACACACAGCCCATGCTGGCCCAGGTCACCCCCACCAGATCTTGATCCCATCCCCATGATCCCATCCCCATGGCCATATCCTCACAATTCTTGTCCCTGCATCCCAGTTCCCTTGTCCCTATCCCCAGAGATACCCGAGCCCAAAGGTGTCCGTTACCACATTCCTGTCTCCACATCCCCATCCCCGAATTCCTGCCCCTCTTCCTGTCCCCAAAGCCACTCTACATCCCCAGCCCCAGGTCCACATGGACTGGCTCAGATGGCCTTGGGGACCTCAGGGGACCCAACAGCCCCCCTGTTCCCCTCCCTATGCCTGGCGTGTCAGGCCCGTTCCCAGGGCACTCACCCCACAGGAGCAGTGCCACCTTCCCGGCCATCCCGGTGTCCCCAGCCATGTGCACTGGCTGTCACTCGCTGCTGTGGCCACCGCTCCCCTGGCTGGCGGCTCTTTGGATGAAGGGGAAGGAAGCGAGGTCAGGTCTCGACCTCATGCGTAGGTGGTCCTTGGTGGGGGCAGGGTGGCCACAGGCTGGGGACATCGGTGGGTGGGACAAAATGGGATGTGGGGGTTCCCAGGAGCGGGGAACTCGGTGGTTTTGGGGAGGCAGGAATGGAGTCACTGGTAAATGGGGTCCTGAGGTGGGAGAATATCCGGCAATGTGGGTGCCATTGGAATGGGCATCTCCATACCTGGGGGGACTCATGGATGGGAGTTCCAGGGGAATGTGGGCTCCAAGGATTTGAGTTCATAGGATGGGAGAAATATGGGTCCTAGGAAGATTTCAGGGGATGGAATGAACGGGAAGGAGTTCCTTGGGAATGGGGTGCTGGGCCAATGAGATCCTAGGGAATGTCAGTGTTGGGATGGGGGCTGCAGAGAGAGTGGGACATAAGGAATGGAGGTCCCATGTTTCCGTTCCTGAGGGAATGGGGGTGCCAGGGATGGGCAGTGGCTGGGTGAGCCCATGGGTTGCAGCTCCTTCCCTGGGTGCTTCAGATTTTGGGGTGACCCAGAGCCAGCACCACCCCCACATGGTGCCGGTGTCCAGGGGGTCACCCCAGAGAGATTCTGAGCTGCTCTGGGTCTGTGTCCCCCAGCCTCCAGTGATTTTTCCCTCTCTTTATTCCATTTCCATCATTTTACCCCTCAATTTCACATCCCCCCAGTTCGTGCCTTGATGGTCCTTAGGGGGCATCTGGAGCAGGGAACAGATTGGGGGAAGCCTGGGGTGGGGGAAGGCCAGGGTGGGGGAAGCAGGGGTGAGGTGTCTGCAGGGAGGGCTGGGGAGGCTGTGGGGGATGAGGGAGTGCAGCTTTTACCCCCCAACACTTTCACTTTCTGTCTCCCGCAGAAGAAGGAAAAGGACGTTTAACACCTTTCTCACATAGGGGGGAAGGGTTCTGTCCTTAGGGGGCACATCCAGGGGGCTCCTGTCCCGGAGGGATCCTGTCCCAGGGGGGACACATGCTGGGGAAGAGGGTCCTGTCCTGGAGCTTGGCAGCTTCGGAGGGGTCCAGACTTCTCCATTCTTGCTCGTCCCCTGCTGGATAGGAGCCAGCAAGAGCAGCTGGGGAATGGAACCCTGAGCAGGAAGGAGGCCCCAAACTCCTGCTCCTTGAAGCCAGTGGCCATCCAAGGGTGGGGCCAAGCCATGGCCCAGCCCCACTGCACAGGGATGGCCATTGCTCAGCCCTGCTCTGCCCAGCCCCAGGTGGCAGCCAGCATCTGAGGGTCCCCCCTGCCCCCTTGGCTTTGATTCTGGCAGCTTTAGAGCTGCTGCAGAGGTGAGAATTCTGTGGGGGCAGAAAAGGCCTGCCTGTGGTTAGCTCAGCTCTGCAACAAGCACAAACCCCAAAAGGAGCCCAAGCAGTGGCTCTGCAAGGGCCTTTGATGTTCTTCAGATCAGGGCTTGCTGGAAACCCCCCAGGCAGGGGCAGCTCTTGGGGAACCAGTCTGGAAATGCAGCAATTGATCCTTTGTTCCTCTTTGTAAGGGAGTGAGAGAACCACAAAACTACTGCAAATTGCACAACAATATGCCAACAACCTTCCTGGGAACCTCCTTCTTGAACAAAATCTGCAGCCTTGAGGAACCTCATGGAAAGAATGCTTGGATTCCGACTTTGCCCACAAAAATAGAGAGAAAAGTGTGGATGTATCGGTCAGTGGCTCTACCCGTGGCCATGGTGGGGCTCGGTGGAGTGACCCTGTGTGGATTCCAGGTGGCCCCAAAGCTGCTCCATCCTTGCCCTCCTCACCTGAGTGAAAGGCTGAGGGTTTGCAGGAATTGTGGTGTAAAGCCACCACAGGTGCTGCTGTGCACGCAAAACCTGCCTGGGGTCAGGTGCTGCCTTCCTTCCATTCAGGATCATGGAGAGCAGTCATGGGTGTTGTGAAGGGCATGGGCCTTGCCGCGGGACTCTGCCAGTGGGCACTGGGATCCAACCTGCTGCTTTAGTGGCTTCTGCCCGCTGCCAGTGGTGGTGCCGGGAGCGATTGGTGCCTGTGAGTTTGCAAAAGGAGCGATTTCCCCTCCTCCCTCCTGCCCAAGGCCGCCATGGCTCCTGAGGGGATGGAGCTGGAGCGGGGTGCCCCCTGCTGGCCGGGAGTGCTCCCTGCCGCGCCCCCCGCTGGCCACGGTTATAACTGCCACAAAAACCAACAGCGCTAAATGGGAGAGAATGTTCTGATTTTGTGTTGTTCATTCTATTCTGCTTTATAAATTTCAGAGTAAGGAGCTGTTATTCCTTTCCTTGCACTATTGCCTTGAAGCCCCATGACTTTTTGAAATTTAAAAAATTTTAGAGATAGGTTTTCTTTCTATTCCAGGAATGCTTCCAATTTCCTTTGCAGCCATTTATCATTTAAATTAGTTGTCAAATCCTTGCTTCCAGACTGGATGGGACAGACACCTTTAGAGCAGGCATGGTCAGGGACTTGGCCACCTTTTAAGCCAGCTGGGCCACCAAGGGCCCTTTAACCAAATGGCACTTCTGGTCATGTGATTGCTCAGGAGATGGCTTTGTCAGAGGGCACACTGTCCCCAGTGTGCCATGGCTGAGAGACTGGTGGACAGACAGGGCCATCTCTCACCAAAAGCAGGGCCTGACCCATCCCTGCCACACACAGGTGTTGCAAAATGTCTCCAGATATTAAAATTTTCCTGTCTCTGACAACCCAACCTGTGCCATGGCCTGATCCCAACTGCCCTGTGAAAGGCAGAGGCTCAGCAACACCAACAGTGCCTTTGTGCCATCATCTTATGGGAAACAGGGCAGAGGAGGTATTTGGGACAGGGGGCAAGAGAATCCAGAGCCTCCTGAAGGCCACTTTGGCCATCAGAGCAAGGAAGGTACAGGGCCTTGCCAGGTTCCTCTTGTGGAGGAAACATGCTGGGGACAGTGTCTGGGATTTGTTCCTTTTTAGTGGTTTTCCCTGAAAATCGTTCCTTGTGCAGCAATTTATACTCTCAACAATGCAGCTGTTGCTGTTGGTTTTATTCTCTCTCATTGCTGTTGGGATCTTTGTGCCTCCACGGGGAGTGGGAGGGGCAGTTTTTTCTGACAGTACACACATGAGTGTGTGCCCATGGGTGGGGACCCCCAGTGCCCCCCAGATTCCCCCAGTGTCACAGCACATTCCCATAGACGTCACCAGGTTCCTGCAGTTGGCCCTGGGGTCTCCGCAGCTCTGTGTAGGTCACCTGGGGATCCTGGAGGGTGGTGGCATGGGGGAACGCTGCGAGAGACACGGGCTGTGGGATCTGGGTGGGGTGACACTCGTGGGTGACGTGTCCCTCTGCTTGTTTCCCCCGCGTACTCAACTCCTGCCCTCTTGGTGACCACGATGTGTGTGTACAGCACCTCCCCCTCCTCTGGAGGGGTCAGGGGATCTGGGGGGGCCCTGAGGGAACACAGGGGATGTGGAGAAGGGAATGGGAGGGTTTGGGAGATTGGGATAAAAAAAAGAGAGTGTGGTTTGATCCCCCTACTCACCTTTTCTGCTGCTTCCTGTCAGCTGCAGAGGAAAGAGGGGAGGAGTGACTGTGGGGTCCCCAGGGCTCTAAATCCTCTCAGGATTCCCGAACTCCCATGGGACCCTCAATTTCTCACAGGACCCTCAAGCTTCTCTGAATCCCTCAAGAATTCATGAACCTCCCCAGTGCCCCCAACAAACTCAGCCTCGAGAACTAAAAATTGTCCTGGTTTAGGGCAAATTTGTTAAAGAATCTGCAAAGGAGGGCCCCTCCAGAAAGAAAAACCCACAGGGCCCCTCCCCTCAACCAGTTCGGGAAAAAATTCCTTGGAGAGAGGTGGAAAGAACCTGTTTATTTCAGGCACAGCACCCCCCAGCACACAAAATGAACAATACCTGATGACACCGCTCTGAGAAAGATGACAAAATCAGAAAGTCTCTTACGGGGATGGTTGCTCTGTTCTCAGTCCCTCCGGCACTGGGCAGCTGCTGCAGCCAAACGGTGCAAACCCTCGGTGTTTCCCAGGTCCCAGTCTGAAGCAGATTCGAGACGGTCACAGAAACAGGAGAGGAGAAACAGTCTAGGAAGGAATGTGGACTGTTTAGCTAGAACTAGCTAATAAGCAGAGGCCAAAGCAGAGCAGAATCGAGAGCAGAAAAGAGAGCAAGCAAAGCAGCAAGCTGAAAGCAAGAAGCAAAAACAGCCCTATGTACTGCCCATCTCTGTGTCCCTGATAAGAGAAACCCAAACAAAACTTCCACTCTTCAGAGCCGGTCTTAAAGGCACAGAACAGATGAATGGGGATACAAGCATCATAACGTCACCCCAGGACATTCCACCCCTTATCCCCATATCATCAACATACTACAACACAACATGCATTATTCATACAAAATTTCCATCTGTTCCCCCAAAATTACAAGCAATACCCATCATGCCTTCATCACATCCCCACACTGGACCACTGAATCCAGGCCCTATATTACAGAGCTGCAGGATTCCCCCTTTTCACTTTAGTCACTTAAAGCTTCATCTATCACTTTCTCAGACCTTTGACACTTACACATTTCCTTCTCCACCTTCCACTTGCCCGGACCTTCAACACTTACACATTTCCTCCTATCTCATGTCTGTATGGTTTAATGTACAGACAATGGCAGTAACATCCAATGAACAGTGATATTGCACATCATTCTTAACCCACAATCAGATCTCCCTGAGGTACACATCGTGTTGTTCCATCTCTTTGCATTATCCACCACGTGCAACCTGGTCCCTGAGCAAAGACAACCCCACAAATGGGTTTGTCTGTACTCGAGGCAGAATTGATCCACACAGTCTTCCCTAACAAACCTCTGATATGTACCACTGGGACTTTGTCTCCTTCTATTATATTCAGGGACTCAGACTGGGCAGGACCTGCTCGGTTGGTGGAACCTCGGGTGTTGACTAACCAGGTGGCCTTTGCTAAATGCTGCTCCCAATTTTTGAAAGATCCCCCACCCAAAGCTTTCAACTGGGTTTTTAGTAGTTCATTGTACCTCTCCACCTTTCCTGCAGCTGGTGCATGGTAGGGGATATGGTACACCCACTCAATGCCATGTTCCCTAGCCCAGGTGTTGATAAGGCTGTTCTTAAAATGAGTCCCGTTGTCGGACTCGATCCTCTCAGGGGTGCCATGTCTCCACAGAACTCGCTTTTCAAGGCCCAGGATGGTGTTCCGGGCTGTAGCATGAGACACAGGGTAGGTTTCCAACCATCCAGTGGTGGCTTCCACCATGGTCAGCACGTAGCGCTTGCCCTGGTGTGTCTGGGGTAGTGTGATGTAGTCAATCTGCCAGGCCTCCCCATACTTGTAGTCGGACCACCGCCCACCATACCAGAGGGGCTTCACTTGCTTGGCCTGCACACGTCTCACAGTCATGGATAACCTGAGAAATACTGTCCATGGTTATATCCACCCCTCGGTCTCGTGCCCACTTATAGGTGGCATCTCTGCCCTGGTGGCCTGAGGCATCATGGGCCCATCGAGCTAGGAATAACTCTCCCTTATGTTCCCAATCTAGGTCTATTTTGGACACCCCTATCTTTGCAGCTTGGTCTACCTGCTCATTGTTTTGGTGCTCCTCATTGGCCCTACTCTTGGATACATGGGCATCTACATGGTGGGCTTTCACAGGTAGCCTCCCTATCCTGGTAGCAATGTCTTTCCACGCATCAGCAGCCCAAATTGGCTTCCCTCTACATTGCCAGTTAGCCTTTTTCCACCTCTCCAGCCATCCCCACAGAGCATTGGCTCCCATCCATGAATCAGTGTAGAGGTAGAGCTTTGGCCACTTCACTCTCTCAGCAATGTCTAGGGCCAGTTGAACATCGTTGAGTTCAGCAAGTTGGCTCGATCCACCTTCTCCTTCGGTAGCTTGTGCAACCTGTCATGTGGGGCTCCATACGGCTGCTTTCCATTTCCGGTTCATCCCTACGATGTGACAGAAACCATCAGTGAAAAGAGTGTAGCGTGTTTCCTCTGGTGCCAGTTGGTTATAGGGAGGAGCCTCTTCAGCACGTGTCACTGGTTCTTGTTCCTCTTCATCTGTGACACCAAAATTCTCACATTCGGGCCAATTTGTAATTACCTCCAAAATCCCAGGGCGATTCAGTTTACCTATACGGGCGCGCTGAGTGATAAGAGCAATCCACTTGCTCCATGTAGCACTGGTGGCATGGTGAGTGGAAGGAACCTTGCCTTTGAATATCCATCCCAGCACCGGTAGTCAGGGTGCCAGGAGGAGTTGTGCTTCAGTGCCTATTACCTCCGAGGCAGCCTGAACTCCTTCATAGGCAGCCAAGATTTTCTTCTCTGTTGGAGTGTAGTTGGCTTCAGACCCTCTGTAGCTTCGACTCCAAAATCCCAGTGGTCGACCCCGAGTCTCCTCAGGCACCTTCTGCCAAAGACTCCAGGACAAGCCATGGTTCCCGGCTGTTCTTTACCTCTGGTCCTGTCCTGACCGGGCCAAGGGCTACTGCATGAGCAATCTCCTGCTTGATCTGGACAAAGGCTTGTTGCTGCTCAGGGCCCCACTGGAAATTGTTCTTCTTGCGGGTGACCTTTCTTGAGGTAAAGAGGGCTCACAATCTGACTGTACTCAGGAATATGCATCCTCCAAAAACCTATTGCACCCAGGAAAACTTGTGTCCCTTTCTTATTGGTGGGTGGAGACATTGCTGTGATCTTGTTGATGACATCTGTAGGAATCTGACGCCGTCCATCTTGCCACTTCACTCCCATGAACTGAATCTCACGAGCCGGTCCCTTTACTTTGTTCTTTTTAATGGCGAAACCAGCTCCCAGGAGGATCTGGATGATTTCCTTCCCTTTCTCAAACACTTCCGCAGCTGTGTTCCCCCACACAATGATGTCATCAATATACTGCAAATGTTCTGGAGCCTCACCCCTTTCTAGTGCAGTCTGGATCAGTCCATGGCAGATGGTGGGGCTGTGCTTCCACCCCTGAGGCAGTCGGTTCCAGGTGTACTTCACTCCCCTCCATGTGAAGGCAAACCGAGGCCTGCATTCTGCTGCCAGAGGAATGGAGAAAAATGCATTGGCAATGTCTATAGTGGCATACCACTTTGCTGCCTTGGACTCAAGCTCATACTGGAGCTCTAATATGTCTGGCACGGCAGCACTCAGTGGTGGAGTCATTTCATTCAAGGCACGGTAGTCCTCAGTCAATCTCCATTCTCCTGCAGATTTTCGCACAGGCCAAATGGGGCTATTGAAGGGTGAGTGGGTCTTGCTGACCACCCCTTGGCTCTCCAGCTCTCGGATCATCTTATAGATGGGGATCACAGCATCTCAAGTGGTCCTATGCTGTCGTCAATGCACTATGGAAGTGGCAATTGGCACTCGTTGCTCTTCTCCCGTCAGGCATCCTACTGCAGATGGATTCTCAGACAACCCAGGCAAGGTGTTCAATTGCTGGATGCTCTCTGTCTCTACAGCAGCTATTCCAAATGCCCATCTGAGTCCTTTTGGGTCTTTGAAGTACCCACTTTGAAGGTAGTCTATGCCCAAAATATATGGGGCCTGTGGGCCAGTCACAATAGGATGCTTCTTCCACTCATTTCTCGTTAGGCTCACATCAGCCTCCACCAAAGTGAAATCCTGGGATCCCCTGTCACATCAGCAATAGAAACAGACTCTGTCCCCACATGTCTTGATGGGATTAATGTGCATTGCGCACCAGTATCGACCAAAGCTTTGTACTCTGTGGTTCCGATGTGCCAGGCCAACGAATCCACACAGACCAGAAAACACGATTTTCCCTGGCCTCTGCCTGGCTAGAGGCAGGGCCCCTCTAAGCCTGGTTATCCTTCTTTCTCTGGGCATATGTTTTGGATGTTCCTTCAAGGGGGATCAGACATGTCATTATCATCATACCTGGCCGTTTGGCTACAGGCAACTGGAGCTGCTTTCCTCCTGGTGGCTTCCTTCAGTTCAAGCACCCATCGTGCCAGAACAGCAGTAGGTTTCCTATCCCACCTTCTCATGTTTTCCCCACAATCACACAGGTAAAACCACAGCTCAGCTCGTGGGGTGTACCTTCTCTCACCATCTGGGAAACGTCTGCCTTGGATACCAGAACCTCGGATCTGTACTGCTGAAATTTGGAGAAGGTCTTCTTTAATCTCCTCTCTAAGCTTCTTATGATTCTCCTCTATCTTATCCTCTAAATTCTGCAGACGTGTTTCTACTGCTGCGATTCTGGCATGTGTCGGGCCATGTACAGCATCTGCATATGCTCAGAGCTTCCTTGCCATGTCAAGCACAGTCTCATCCCTCTCATCCCTCTTCATGATGGCTAAGGCAGAAGCATATTCGTGTGGCCCAAGTCGTACAAGTTTTCGCCACATCACAGACATGCATGGTACTAAGTCTGGGTTCCTAGTTGTTACATCATCTGAGAAGATAATCTCTGCCACTGCCATTTCTCTCAGCCGTTGGATCCCTTGCTGTACTGTCTTCCACTGAGTTTGCTGCATAGAGAGATCGTCCGCACACAGGTATCGTTCTGCTACACTTCTTAGGAACCATTCCCAGAGGCTGTGAGAGTTAGCCTCCCTCATCATTCCTTGGTAGATAACAGGATCCTGTGACAGGGATCCCAAATGCCTGGCTTCAGTGCCGTCCAGAATTGTAGCCTCGCCTGCAGCATCCCAGAGACGGACCAGCCAACTAATTATGGATTCATCAGATCTTCGAGTGTAATCCTTCTGTAGGCCATGAAGGTCCTTCAGGGAAAAGGACTCAATATTTGCATCTGATCTTGCACCTGCTGCTTTGACTCCTGATTGTATGTCAGGAGGCATTGAGGTTTCTTCTTCTTCATCATCATCATCGTCATCCACTGGTCGATTGGTCTTGTCTGTGCATTTCCCACTTCTAGTGCTGGTAGCAACAGCCATGGGTTTAGATGCTGGCTTTGAGCCTGGGCTGTTGGCTGCAGCCTGAGTCACTGGGACAGTTGCTGATTTATCTCCCTGCCCCCCTGCCTCTTTCTGCTGCGTGACAGTATCTAGCAGTGTGCGATAAGCATATGCCAGGGCCCAGCTCACTGCAATGACCTTCCTCTCCTTAGGCTCATCCTGGTACTTCTCTTTCAGATATTTCCCCACTGTCCTGTTCTCGACTGTTTTTGATGGCCTGGAAAGGCTCGAGATGGCCTTGGGACAGCCCGCGCTCCAAAGGACGAAAAGAGTCTTCAGGCTTTTTCTCGGTCTTCAGTATTTATTAGTTTTTATCTACAAAATTTTCTCTCGGCCCGACAGAGGTCCACACAGCACGTCGGCCATGAGCACACTGAGAGCCCTCGGGGTGGTCACTTATCTTTATACCCAAAACTATATTTACCTATTTTCCGCAATACCTTTCACCCTTATTGACAAGTGCACTTTTAGTAAGAACCAATCCCAAAGTGCCACCACCACCACAGAAGATGGAGGCCAAGAAGAAGAAGAAGGAGGACAGAACACGCCCTAATTCCTCCATCTTGTTTCTCTAGACCCCCCTGTACTGAAATTCTAAAACCTGTGTTTCACACTATAATTAACCTATCCCTTCACCATTTATCCCCGTGTGATCCTCCCATCCTCATACAGGTGTCGTCTCCTGTGCAGGATCAAAGTCCAGCCACCAGACACTTCTGGCAACATTCCAGGACCTCTGAGCCCCCAAGGGTTATCTCGGTGACTCTGCACATCAGGACTGATGTGCTGAGATCCCACACCTCACCTCAGCTGGGTTCTGGATTTGTTCATGGGGAAAATCCCAGACTATAGGCTCAGAGAATTCCTTCAGGATTTGGCCCATATCCTCCCATTTCCCACACAACTTAGAATTTTCCACACCGGGGTTTACTCCTGAGTCAGGGGTCTCATCAGCCCATCTAGAAATCTCAGCCCTCATTCTAGAGAAGCAGCCGGCTGTATAGAGAAAGGTTACCAAATTGAATACCAGGAAGATGGTTTCTTTAACATTGAGGGGAAACTGAACATCCTTCACTAGTGATGCAACTGATTCATAGGAGTGTTGGAAAAGAAATAAAATTTAGCAAAATATTTAATTATAGTGAGTTGTGCGTGAACTGGTTTGTTAAAAAGTAGTTTTGTAGCCGTTGAAAGTGTGTTGGGTTTTGTGTGTAACCTAGCAGGTAGTCTTAGGGATTTAATAAATAATTAAACTAATTCAGGAAAGTAAGAATGCTAACCCGTCTGGAGGCAGCATACAATGCTCTTAGAATAAGATAAGCAGAGGATTAATGATCTTGTTTGTGAACCAAGGAATGTATCACAAGGGGTCTGTGACCAGGCAAGGGGAACGGGAAACTATTTCTTGGAGACTAAGCAAGGAGAAGGGGGAACTGTTTCTTGGAGACTTTGTTGTGAATTGCATGTATAAGAGGGAAGCACCCATACGTGAATTTGGGGGCTCGGACTTTGGGACATGAGTCCCCCAGTTCCCCGGGCCCTTAATAAAGCACCCAAAAAACTTATCCGAGTTTTGTGTCATTTATCAATCGGGCAACAGTTTTCTGGCAACCGCGGCAGGACTCCAAAGGCTGCTGGGGCGGTTCGCGTCCCGATCCACTCCAAGCCGGCACCGAGCACTTCTCGGGGAGACATCGGTCGTGCCCGACCCCCCTGCACCTGTTGGACAACTGCCAAGGTAAGCCCGAAGGTGCTTTATATTGGAAAAAGGTGATAATTGGATTTGGATTTGGTGGTTGGTAAAAAAGCCTAGGCTCCGGCCATAAGACGTCTAAAGACGCAGGACCGGAACTCGCCTCCTGTTTGTTTTAGGGAAGGACGGCGAGAAGGTATATTGGTTTAAGGTATATTGGTTTATTGGGATTAAGGGTGGAATTAAAGGCTGTAATATGATGTCTTTTAAAACTTTTACAACCTTAGTGCAAGCCAATGGTAAAATACCTGGAAATACACCATTAGGTTGTATATTGAAATGGTGGAAAAGTGAAGGGTATTATCAAGAATTGGATAAAAGTAAAATGATAGATTATTGTAATCATTGGTGGCCTGAATATGAGATTGGGGAAGCGGGATGGCCGGTGAATGGTACACTGGAATTGGGGATAATGGAATCTTTGATGCAATTTTTAAGGAGAAATGAGAAATGGGATGAAATACCATATTTGGATTTGTTTTTCATTTTATATCGGAAAGAGGAATGGCAAAAGGAATGTGGTATCTTGGTTTTAGAAGTGAATGATGAAAGGGAGTGTGTGGGATGTAAAGAAAGAAAGGAGCGTAATCTGTATCCTTCAGTCGAGGAAGATTTGTCTTATTGTATAGCACCTCTGAGGGTCCCGGTTGCTCCTAATGTGCCCCCTGCTCCCCCTGCGGATATAGCTATAAAAACAGGATCTAGTGAGAGTGATAGTGATGGTGGTGATGGTGAAAAGAATGAGTGTGTTAAAAGAACTCCGTTAGCAGGGTGGACTCGCAAGGGAAGGAAGGGGCAGAAGGGGCCACAGTTAATTGCGCCGTTAAGGGAAGCTGTGGGACCACAGGGAGAAAGGATACTTATAAAGGTGCCTTTCTCCCCCGGGGATTTGGTAATATGGAAGCAATCAGCGGGGAGTTATCGGGAGGATCCTGAAAGTGTGGCAAGGGTGGTTAAAATGGTAATAAAGACTCAGAATCCGGACTGGAATGATTTACAGGTATTATTAGATACTATAATGGATTCCACGGAAAAGGAAATGGTTATTATAACCACTAGAGAAAAGCTCGTGAGGAAATTCAGTTGAGACAACTAAATGAGACAGTTGATGAATTGGTACCAAGTGAGGAACCTAAGTGGGACCCAAACTCTACGGGAGGAATAAGGGCTGTAAAACGATATCAGGAATTGTTGGTGGAAGGAATTAGGACAGGAATACCTAAGACTATGAACTGGTCTAAGTTGTATTCGGTCAAGCAGGACAAGACTGAGTCTCTGTCTGCCTTTTTAGAACGATTAAAAGACATGGCTCGGAAGTTTACTAATTTAGATGTAGAGGATCAATCAGGAAAACTTCAATTGGCATTGTTGTTTATGGGGCAATCACAAGAGGATATTAGGAAAAAGTTACAAAAGCTGGAAGGAGAGGATACTAGGAGTTTGGATAAAATGCTGGAGGTAGCGTGGAAGGTATACAACAACAGGGAAAAAGAAACTGCAAAAAGACAACAAGCTAGTATTCTGGCTGTAATGCAACAGACAGGGGCAGGAGGAAGACCCATTAGGGGTCGAGGTCGGGGAGGAGCTAATCGCGGACAAAGGGGGTTGGCAAGAGGTCGGGGAGGATTTGGGTTTGCACCTAACATGGGGAGGTTGGATCCAAACCAGTGTGTGTTTTGCCGACAATTGGGACACTGGAAAAATGAATGCCCGGTTAGAGGAGGTATGGGCATGGGAAACATAGGATTAAGGACAGGTCCAACAGGGAATGCTCCTGTGGGAGGATTCATGGGAGGACCAGCAGAAGTCACTCAAGCACTAGTTTTGGGAAACTATCAGAATCAAAGCTGACTAGAAAATGATTTAAGGGTAGTTTTAGAAATAGATGGAAAGGATCAAGAATTTATGGTAGACACTGGAGCTACTTATTCTGTACTCAATAGACGATTGGGACCTTTGAGTGACACAACGGTACAGGTGGTGGGGGCAACAGGGAAGCTAGAGGAACAACCATTTTTACAACCTTTAAATCTTAGGTTTGGGGGGAAGGAATTAGATCACCAATTTTTGTATATGCCAAACTGCCCCACGCCCCTTCTTGGCAGAGATCTGTTGTCCTGACTTAATGTGAAAATAATATTTGAAGGGGGAAGGGTGAAATTGGAAATACCTGAGGAACAAATAGCAGGAATTTTTGTGATCAAGGAAGTGGATGCCTCTCCTATTCCAGAAGAAATTGAGCAGGCTGTAGTACCCTGGGTATGGGAGTCAGGGGTCCCCGGAAAATCTAAAGCTGCGCAGCCAGTAAAGGTGGAACTAAAGGAAGGGGCCCGACCAGTGAGGATAAAGCAAAACCCCTTGAAGCTTGAGGCAAGGAGGGGAGTAGCCCCACTAATTAAACAATTTTTGGTTCAAGGAATATTACAGGAATGTGAATCGGAGTATAATACTCCAATTTTTCCAGTAAAGAAACCTAATGGTAAGTACCGTTTGGTACAGGACTTAAGGGCTATTAATGAAATAGTGAAAGACATACATCCAGTTGTTGCTAATCCTTATACCTTGTTAACATCTCTATCGGAGGAGTTTAAATGGTTCTCAGTGACTGACCTTAAAGATGCCTTCTTCTGCATCCCACTGGCAGTAGAGAGTAGGAAATATTTTGCCTACGAGTGGGAGAGTCCTGATTTTGGGAGAAAGAAGCAGCTTATGTGGACCAGAATCCCACAGGGATTTAAAAACAGCCCTACTATTTTTGGAAACCAACTGGCCAAGGAGCTGGAGGAATGGAAGATAACCCAGGTAACAATATCCCCATCCTTGTATGTAGTCCTGCAGTACGTGGACATTTTTCTGGCTACTAAGGAAAGGGAAATGTGTGTGGAATTAACAATTAAATTACTCAACATGCTTGGCCAAGCAGGGTATCGGGTTTCTAAGGAAAAAGCTCAATTGGTCAAAAATAGCGTTATTTACCTCGGTTGTGAGATCACACAAGGGCAGAGACGTTTGGGAGTAAACTGAATAGAGGCAATATGTGCTATTCCTTTGCCTCGTAACCATCAGGAATTGAGATCTTTTCTAGGAATGGTGGGATGGTGTCGACTGTGGATCATGAATTTCGGTCTCCTAGCCAAGCTGCTATATGAGGCCTTGAAGCAGCATCGGTTGGAGTGGACGACACAGCAAAAGAAGGCCTTCCAGGAATTGAAGCAGGCACTAAAGGAGGCCCCAGCCCTAGGACTGCCTGACCTGACCAAGGAATTCCAGTTGTACGTGAATGAGAGGCAAAAACTGGCATTGGGGGTCCTCACCCAGAAGGTGGGATCCTGGAAGAGGCCAGTGGGATACTTCTCTAAACAACTGGATTCGGTAAGTTCCGGGTGGCCCTTGTGTTTACGAGCCGTGGCAGCAACAATAATTCTTATTCAAGAGGCCCAGAAATTGACTTTGGGGGCAAAAATGAAAGTGTTTGTTCCCCATATGGTCATGGCCGTTTTGGAGCAAAAGGGGGCTCACTGGCTATCATCCAGTCGAATGTTGCAATACCAGGCCATCCTGAGAGAACAGGATGATATTGAAATAAGGACTACTAATCATGTTAATCCAGCAGAGTTTTTACGCAGTGACCAGGAGGCTGGGGGACTGGTGCACGATTGCGTAGAGGTAATTGAACAAGTATATGTCAGCAGACCCAACCTAAAGGATGAACCATTGGAAGAACCTGAATGGGAACTATACACTGATGGATCCAGTTTTGTCGATAATGGGACTCGCTATGCCGGGTATGCAGTGGTAACATTGGATCAGGTAATAGAGGCAAAGGCTTTGTTACCTGGAACTTCGGCCCAGAAGGCAGAGGTGATTGGACTCACCAGAGCCCTGTATTTGAGCAAGGACAAAAGGGTTAATATCTGGACAGATTCTAAATATGCCTTTGGTGTGGTTCATGTACATGGGGCGTTATGGAAGGAAAGGAGGCTTTTGAATTCACAGGGAACCAACATCAAGCACTGGGAAGAAGTGCTACAGCTACTGGATGCGATAAACAGTCCCAAAGCAGTTGCAGTAATGCATGTTAGAGGACATCAGACTGCGGAAGCAGACGTTTACAGAGGAAATCAATTTGCTGATGTTACAGCACGGCAAGCTGCATGGGAAGTATGGACTCAAATGGCATTGGTACCGGTAAGAACAAATCCGGCTACCCCATAGCTGAATCAGGAGCCCAAATATTCAATAGAAGATGGAAAACTAATAAACTTGCTAGGGGCACAGAGGAATCAACTTGGGTGGTACATTACACCAATGGGACAAATAGTGGTACCTACCCACATAATGAAATTTATTTTGGAATCAGAACATAATAAATGTCATTGGGGGGCAGAAGTATTGCTAAAATTTTTGAAGAATGAGATAATCTCTAATCAGATGTTAACAATGGCAAAAAGAGTTAATGCAATGTGCCCGGTATGTTTGAAAAATAATCCAGTAGTTAGGAGACAAATACAAATGGGAAAGTTGCAAGTCGGGCCACAACCAGGAGATTACTGGCAAGTTGATTTTTCTGAATTGCTTAGGGCACAGGGATACAGATACCTGTTAGTGTACGTATGTATGTTCTCAGGGTGGCCGGAAGCTTTTCCATGTAGAACTAATCAGGCTAAGGAGGTGGTAAAAACCTTATTAAAAGAAATAATACCAAGATTTGGAGTACCTTTAGGATTGTCATCAGATAGGGGTCCGCATTTTATAGCTGGGGTAGTGCAGGAATTAGCGCTAATGTTAGATATAACCTGGAATTTGCATACCCCCTGGAGACCTCAGTCTAGTGGGCAGGTGGAAAGGATGAATCAAACCCTGAAAGGACAAATCAAAAAGATTTGCCAGGAAGTTAAACTGCACTGGCCTCAAGCTTTGCCTTTGGCCCTACTCAGGATTCGAATTAAACCAAGGGAAAAGGTAGGCGTAAGTCCATATGAGATATTATATGGCAAACCATATCATGCAACTGTATTAAAAGGGGAGGTACATGTGAGTGGGGACCAGGCGATTGCAGAGTATGTTATGTCACTTAATAAGATCTTGAATTCTTTAAGAAATACAGTGGAATAGACCGCTCACGCTGGAGAATTCTGTCCATGACATCCAGCCTGGGGACCAGGTGTACGTCAAGAAGTGGATCACGGATCCGCTACGGGAATCATGGAGTGGACCCCACCAGGTGACGATGACGACCTACACGGCGGTGAAGGTCCAGGGGATGGATGCTTGGATCCATTACACCAGGGTAAAGAAGGCACCGTTCCAATGGGAAACCCAGATAGTGTCTCCAACCTGGATGATCTTCCGCACAAAGCTGCCTTCTTAATTATATTACTGCTAGTGATCATGAGACTAGTACCCGTTCAAGGATCTACTCTAGTACAGGTTGAAGAAACAAAGGTTACAGTCATGGAAGGGATGGATGTTCAATTAACTTGTGTTATCTTTGACAGCCAGAAAGTTGAGGCTGGTGAAGTTATTGCAATATGGCAATGGGGGGCTGAAAGAAGCCGAGGCAAGATAGGAGTCGGTTGGGATCAGGATAAACGACAAGGAAACACGGTACTGAATCTTACCAAGGTAACCACAAACGATACGGGGGAATATACATGTTTGGTCAAAATACGGGATAGTTTTGATTACAAAAGAGTGAGTATGAGGGTTTTGCCATGGACAGGGGATCGTGCTGAAAACATAAAGGTTAATCCAGTATCAATGGCAGTGGACATGTGGGATGGGCCACCTCTCAGAATAAATTGTTCCTTCCTAGTAAGATCAAGATATCAAAGGAACCTTTGGGTCAAATGGTGGAAGCAAAATAGGGAACTGACCTGGGACAGAATAGAGGACGGGACCAGTTGGTGGGAGAAGGAAGGCAAAGGTTGTGGGTGGTCAAGTGTCACTAATCCTAGAATAGGAAATGCATGGTGGAGGCATGACAGAATGATGTTATCCTTACAGAGACACAGTAGAAGGAGTAGACGGGAGGTTAATGATACAATAGAACGAAATACTGAGCAGGAAAACTTAGTGGTAGGATTAATCAGAGATTTTGGGATCATGCAGAATGTGACTAAAATAACAGCTTGCCTGCCATTACCACAGGCTGCAGGTGAACCAATTCCCTGGGGAATAATACCTGTAACCAAAATGCCTGAAACATTCAAGAATGTTTCATGGTCCTGCCAGTCAGTTCCCAAACCAGTAGATGTATGGAGGGATTTGTGTATGACCATTCGGGCTATGACTAGAGAGGAATGTGAAAAGAAATCCAATCATTATGGTTGGATTCAAAATACCAGGAGGTGTTTAATTGCAACCCCAATAGATGAGCCATGCAATACAGTACGAATAAGAACGAAATCCCAACGAAATGAGATGAGTTGTCAGAATGTCACACAGAATTTTGACACCTGGAATAGTTGGAAGACATTATGGGGACCCAGTGTTTTGGAACACTATAATTACCTTGGGGAAGTACAATGGTGCATCCAATGGTCAGGAGTAAAGAATCAGTCACATTATAGGGCCCTTATCACGTCTACATCTTCCCGAGAGTTCAGACCGCAGAAAGAGGATTGGAATTGTACTGAGGTTTTTACATGTGATACACCGGAAGACCGAATCGGATTGGTACTGGTGAAAATGGCATTAAAGTGGGGATGCGAGTGTAGGGGGTATGATCACACGGTTAGCAGAGACTCCATGGATGGACCTATAGATTGCAGATATACTACTGTGCATAGCCCTGGAAATTTAGTCTGGGTGTTGGGACATGGACAGTGGACCACGCATTTACCTCTAGATGGATCAGTAACACAAATCACACTACGGGTTCCCACATTGTGTCCATACTGGAAACAGAATAGATTGATCCAAAGGAAAGGACTCAGAAAGAGGGAAGAATCCCTAGAGGAGCAGTGGCATGAACCTGGCTCAGGAGTACAATTTGGATGGATATTGGAGTCATTATTCCCTCCGGTAGCGACATATCGAAACAGGGAAATGCTCAACAATTTGTTAGGACAGACAGAAAGGTTGGCAGCAGCTACTAAAAAGGGATTTAAAGATCTAAATTTGCAATTGCAAGCTACATCAAGAATGACCCTACAAAACAGAATGGCATTGGATTTGCTACTGTTAAAGGAACATGGAGTTTATGGTTACCTGAGTAGGAGAATAGATCATTGCTGTGTACACATTCCAAATGTTACACTTGAAGTTGAGAAAGATATTTCTCAACTGGCAGAAGTGGAAACAAAAACCAAGGAAATTGAAAAGGATGCACAGCATAATTGGATAGGAGCAGTATTTGATTCTTTGGGGCTTCACCTGTCTGGCTGGATTACGTCTGCTATACAATATGTACTAATGTTTTTAGTATTTCTAGTGACTATATGGATTGTATATAGATACCTTTTAGGGGTGATCGAAAAGGAAAAGAGGCGATCTCTCCGGTCGCTGAAGGCGATGACCTGCGGGCGGCAGAATGAAGAACACTCCCCACCTCATTATGAAGATGTTACTGTCAATACTGTTGATTGAGCATCCTTGCAGCAGGACTGAAGGATGCTCAAAAGGGGGGGAAATGTTGGAAAAGAAATGAAATTTAGCAAAATATTTAATTATAGTGAGTTGTGCGTGAACTGGTTTGTTAAAAAGTAGTTTTGTAGCCGTTGAAAGTGTGTTGGGTTTTGTGTGTAACCTAGCAGGTAGTCTTAGGGATTTAATAAATAAATAAACTAGTGCAGGAAAGTAAGAATGCTAACCTGTCTGGAGGCAGCATACAATGCTCTTAGAATAAGATAAGCAGAGGATTAATGATCTTGTTTGTGAACCAAGGAATGTATCACAAGGGGTCTGTGACCAGGCAAGGGGAACGGGAAACTATTTCTTGGAGACTAAGCAAGGAGAAGGGGGAACTGTTTCTTGGAGACTTTGTTGTGAATTGCATGTATAAGAGGGAAGCACCCATACGTGAATTTGGGGGCTCGGACTTTGGGACGTGAGTCCCCCAGTTCCCTGGGCCCTTAATAAAGCACCCACAAAACTTATTCGAGTTTTGTGTCATTTATCAATCGGGCAACAGGAGAAGAAGGAAAGCGGAGGCTGAAAAACCTCATTCCCTCCTGCTCCTCCAGCAAAAATCTGGATGCATAACCATAGCCATGAACCATTCATACCTGGAGCAGACCCTAGCATGTTTATAAACTTCTTGCACATCATTGCCACCAAGCCCAGCAGGATAGCTTCTCTGGTCACTGCCCCTCTGATGTAAAAACTACATATTAGGGACAATACTAAAGCTATTTCTGGATAAGAAAATAAACCTAGGGACCAGAGAGGTATTAAAATCTCAAAAAACCCTAGTGACCAGAAATGCATGCAAACCTTCACCCCAATAGACATTATGAATTCAAAAGGCATGGCTATTAGCTGATTTAAATGAACACAGAGTAATAGCAACCAAAATGCAGTCAAAACAGGGTTTTTCCACTCTCTCTCGAGCCCCACGTTGGGTGCCAATATTTTGTCCTGGTTTAGGGCAAATTTGTTAAAGAATCTGCAAAGGAGGGCCCCTCCAGAAAGAAAAACCCTCAGGGCCCCTCCCCTCAACCGGTTCGGGAAAAAATTCCTTGGAGAGAGGTGGAAAGAACCTGTTTATTTCAGGCACAGCACCCCCCAGCACACAAAATGAACAATACCCGATGACACCGCTCTGAGAAAGATGACAAAATCAGAAAGTCTCTTTCGGGGATGGTTGCTCTGTTCTCAGTCCCTCCGGCACTGGGCAGCTGCTGCAGCCAAACGGTGCAAACCCTCGGTGTTTCCCAGGTCCCAGTCTGAAGCAGATTCGAGACGGTCACAGAAACAGGAGAGGAGAAACAGTCTAGGAAGGATTGTGGACTGTTTAGCTAGAACTAGCTAATAAGCAGAGGCCAAAGCAGAGCAGAATCGAGAGCAGAAAAGAGAGCAAGCAAAGCAGCAAGCTGAAAGCAAGAAGCAAAAGCAGCCCTATGTACTGCCCGTCTCTGTGTCCCTGATAAGAGAAACCCAAACAAAACTTCCACTCTTCAGAGCCGGTCTTAAAGGCACAGAACAGATGAATGGGGATACAAGCATCATAACATCACCCCAGGACAGGACAGTGTCTGGGATTTGGTCCTTTTTAGTGGTTTTCCCTGAAAATCGTTCCTTGTGTGACAATCTATACTCTTAACAATGCAGCTGTTGCTGTTGGTTTTATTCTCTCTCATTGCTGTTGGGATCTTTGTGCCTCCACGGGGAGTGGGAGGGGCAGTTTTTTCTGACAGCACACACATGAGTGTGTGCCCATGGGTGGGGACCCCCAGTGCCCCCCAGATTCCCCCAGTGTCACAGCACATTCCCATAGACGTCACCAGGTTCCTGCAGTTGGCCCTGGGGTCCCCGCAGCTCGGCGTAGGTCACCTGGGGGTCCTGGAGGGTGGTGGCATGGGGGGACGCTGCAAGAGACACGGGCTGTGGGATCTGGGTGGGGTGACACTCGTGGGTGACGTGTCCCTCTGCTTGTGTCCCCCCTGTACTCAACCCCTGCCCTCTTGGTGACTACGACGTGTGTGTACAGCACCTCCCCATCCTCTGGGGGGGTCAGGGGATCTGGGGGGGCCCTGAGGGAACACAGGGGATGTGGGGAAGGGAATGGGAGGGTTTGGGAGATTGGGATAAAAAAAAGAGAGTGTGGTTTGATCCCCCTACTCACCTTTCCTGCTGCTTCCTGGCAGCTGCAGAGGAAAGAGGGGAGGGGTGACTGTGGGGTCCCCAGGGCTCTAAATCCTCTCAGGATTCCCGAACTCCCATGGGACCCTCAATTTCTCACAGGACCCCCAAGTTTCTCTGAAGCCCTCAAGAATTCATGAACCTCTCCAGAGCCCCCGACAAACTCACCCTTGAGAACCCAAAGCCCAGTTGGGACAGAGACCCCAAGACACCCCCAGGGCCCCTGAAAGAACCCCCAACATCCCTGCAGGACCCTCCAGTGTCCCCCCAAACCTTCCAGGACCCTCAGGCAAGGACACATCTCTGGGGCTGTGGGTGCTGCCCTATCGTTCCCCAACTCTGGGGGCCTCTACAGCTCCCTAGGACCCCCTGTCCCCCCATTTCACCGACCCACACGGTGCCACTGGTACAAGGCCACAATGACACCCACAAGCAGGAGCAGGAAGAAGAGGGCCCCACCGACCCCTGCAGCCACTGCAAGAAACAGACTCTGATGTGTCCCCCATTCCCCCATGGGTCCTGCATCCCTGGTGACCTTGTGTGATCCACCTGTGTCCCTGTAACACTGTGTTTTCACCGTCAATTCCAGCTCAGGGCTGAGTGCCTGGAACACCCGGTACCCGTCCTGTCCCAGCTGGTTGGAGGCCACGCACTGGTAGGTGCCCAAATGTCCCACATCAATGTCCCTGAGCTCCAGGAGGGGACTCTGGGCCACCTCCTGCCCGTTGTGCAGCCAGGTGAAGGTGACAGGGGCTGAGCCCACCTGCACCATGCAGCGCAGGGTCACGTTGTCACCTGTGTGCACCTGGTGTGACAGGGGACCAGGGGTGATGGTGGCATTGGCCACGGGCACTGTGGGGACACAGACAGGGTTGAGGCCATAGGGAGAGGTTGGCAGCCAGTGAGGGGGGATAGGGACAATGGGGATGGGGGTGATGGGGAATGTCGGGGATGGGGTCACATCAGGGATGGGTGAGGGGACTGAGGCAAAGGTGGGGGCACACAAGAAACGGGGACATGGACGTCCCCAGCCATGGAACCCGAGGCATCTGTGGGGGCTCCCCATGCCCATCCCCGCACTCACTGTGCACAGTGACGTGGAGCCGGGCGCTGCTCTTCTGCATGGCCTCACCCTTGGAGTGCACTTGGCAGCTGTAATTCCCATAGTGGGAGACCCCCACGGTGGGCACCAGCAGCTGCAGGGATCCCTGCGGGCCCCCCACCACCTGCCCGTCCCGATAGAACATGTGCGGGGGGGGGCTCGGGGTCGCAGAGGGCTGGGGGTTCTGAGGCAGCTGAGAGTCAGGGGGGACCCCTCAGTGGGCTGGGAGGCCCCCCCAGCACTGGGACCATGAAGAGCTCAGGGAAGGAGAGGGGAGGTGAGGACTGTGACTCTGAGTCCATTGGGAAGTGGCTTTGGGGGGGTGTCAGAAGATTGAAGTTGCAGCCGTGGGGGTGCTCACCATGCACTGTCACTGTCACTGGTGCCGACTGTGCCCACGGTGACACTTTGGAGTCCACCCAGCTCCTGCAACTGTGGGGGTCACTGTGGTGCAGCTGCAGGGGGGACAGTGACAGCTCGGTCCCATTGAGGGACCTCCCCACTTCCTTGTCCCAATTGTAGAATTGCACTCCAGTGACCGGCATGTCCCGCCAGCGCCGGCAGCGCAGTGTCACTGTACACCCCTTCAGCAGGTCTCACGACGACACCTGCAGAACCAACCGGGCTGGCAGACACAGGGGTCCTGTCACACCGGGGGTCCCATTTTCATGGGGATCCCCCCATGGGATCACACTCAGAGCACCATCGATCTCCAATTCCAACATGGGTTCCCGCACACTGGAATGCTCTGGGATGCTCACCATGCACTGTCCTTGTCAGCAGTGCGGACTCCTCCCACTCCAAATATCCCAGCTGGCCCTTGCAGTTTTATCGGCCACTGTGGTTCAGCTGCAGAGGGGAGAGGGACAGCTCAGTCCCATTGTGGAGCTCTTCCAGTTCCTTCCCCTCATGGTAGAAGGACACCGAGGTGACCGGGTTGTTCCATCGACCCCGGCAGCGCAGTGTCACTGTATCCCCCTCCAGTAGTGCCCGTGCTGGCACCTGTAGCACCAGCCAGTCTGGGGGACAGAGAGGGCCTCTCAGACCTGATGGCACCGGGATCTCCCTATTGTGTCACAACCAGAGCACCAGGGGTTCCCAATTACCACATATTTTACTCAACTCTGGGATGGTCTGGGATGTCCCCAGAGCAGGGGACAGGCTCTGGTCAGACAGGAGGTGACCCATGGAGCAGAGCACACCCAGAGCCCTTGAGGTCTCTGTGGGTGCCAGGCTGGGGACACCCAAACCCCACTCACCATCTAAGAAGTTCACAGGTGGGCTGAGCCCAGTGCCGGGACTGTCACACGTGTAGGTGCCACTCTGGCTGACAGTGACGTGGTTCTGTCCCTGCTGCCCCCAGCGCCACCCATCCGTTTTACCAGGTGATGGCTTTGGCAGTCCCCAAGCCCTGGCAGGGCAGTGTCACCCGGTCCCATAGCACCGCCGGCCTCCAGAGGGGCTCCACCAGGAGCTGGGTGGTCTGGGCACCTGTGGGTGACGGGACACCAGCCTGCCAGGGCCAATGTGGGGCTGGGGACAACGGGGTCAGGCCATGGCATCCCCTGAGGACTCACCAGCAAGGCCGAGGGTCTGGGCTGGAAGGGAGACGTGACAAGGCTCAGTGGGGATGGCACCATGGGGACAGCACTTCTTGCGGGAAAGTGTGTGTGGGTGGTTCCCAAACAATTTTGAGTGGAGGGGGACATGCATGTGTCACAACAACCTGTGCACCACATCCCTGTGGCACAGACATCTTGGGAACAGGGACACTGAGGCCACCCTGGGCTGAGGCAGAACATGGGGACACTGTGGACACCCTGGGCATGAGGACTCCACAGACACAGCCCATGCTGGTCCCGGTCACCCCCCCCAGCTGATGATCCCATCCCCATGATCCCATCCTCATGGCCACATCCTCACTGTTCTTGTCCCCTTCTGTCCCTGCATCCCAGTTCCCTTGTCCAGATCCCCGGAGCTCCCTGAGCCCAAAGGTGCCAGTCCCCACATTCCTGTCCCCACATTCCCATCCCCGAATTCCTTCCTCCCTGTTCCTGTCCCCAAAGCCACCCTACATCCCCAGTCCCACCCAGGTCTGTGTGTAACATGGACTGGCTCTGCTGGCTTTGGGGACTTCAAGGGACCCCATAGGCCTCCTGTTCCTCTCCCCTCCCTATACCTGGGGTGTCAGGCCCGTGCCCAGGGCACTCACCCCAGAGGAGCAGCGCCACCTTCCCGGCCATCCCAGTGTCCCCAGCCATGTGCACTGGCTGTCACTCGCTGCTGTGGTCACCGCTCCCCTGGCTGGCGGCTCTTTGGATGAAGGGGAAGGCAGAGAGGTCACATCTCAAACTTATGCGTAGTTGGCCCTTGGTGGGGGCAGAGTGGGGACAGGCTTGGGACACAGTGGGGACAAGGCTGCGTAGTCTGAGGACATAATGGGGGATGGTGTTGCCAGGAGTGGGGGGCTCAGGGGATGTGGGGAACCAAGGATAGGTGTCCAGGAGAATAAGGTGCCAGGGGAATTGGGTCTCCATGCCTGGGTGTTTCCAGGGCTGGGGGTGCTGTGGAAACATGTTTCCCAGGGATTTGGGGTCATGGCATGTGGGTACCAGGGTTTGGGGTTCAGAGGGAAAAGGAGATCCTCAGGAACAGGGGTTCTGGAGGAAGAAGTAGCCCATGGGATGGCATGAAGGCAATGGGGGTGCTGGGCAAATGCACTCCTGGGATGGGCGTCTTCAGGGACAAGAGACCAAGGCAATGGGGGTCCCATGGTTGGATTTCCAGGAGAATGGGGGTGCCAGGGATGGGCAATGTCTGGGTGGGCACAGGGATCAAAGCTGCTTCTGGGACTGCCTCAGATTTTGGGGTGACTCAGAACCCAGCACATTCCCCACAGTGCTCATGGCCAGGGGGGCAACCAAAGGTTGTCCTGAGAGGTTCTCGATCTCTGCCCCACACACTCCTGGGCTTTGTCCTTTCACTCCCATTTCCTGGCTCAGCGACCTCAGCAAACATGTGATGACCATTTGGCTGAGACAAAATTACACATCCGTAGAATAAAGGCAAGAATCTTTTCCCATACCATTATTTTCCCAATACAAAATAAATCAAACTCACAAGGTATAAAATTAGCTGGTTTATAGAATACTTTGAATCATTGCTTTCCCAACAAGTCACTCACAATGAAAACACAAACAAATCACAAAGAAATGAGATTTTTTTTTTCTCCCTGTAGGAGCCCCTTGCTGCATCCAACAGCAGCATTTGCTTGTGGATACCACAGAGTGCGTGGAATCTCCCTGAGTATCCAACAGCACCATGGGATTGTTCCCTGCCTGCTTGGCAGTAACCCAGCCCTTAAGGAAGCCTTTTGTTGAGCCATATTTAGGAATTATCCCAATTTATCTCATTCCCACCCTGAAACTTGAATGACTTCCCATGGATTCAGCTGACAAAAGGGGAGAAGCTCTGTCCATCCTTGGACAGTGCACAGGAATCTGTGGAAATGCCTGTGTGTGCCTCAGGGTCTGATTCCCTGGTAAATCCACTCCAGCCTGCCCTGAATTCCCCTGCCTGGACACTGCCTGCTCCTGCTGTGACACCTCTGTTCCCCAGTTCCTCGTGTGCAGCCCCTGCTCAATATTTCCACACTTTCTCCTCTCTTCTGGTGTGCACATCCAGAACCCAAACATTCTTTCTTGAAGGTCCCAAAGGGCTGCAGGTTTTCTTCAAGAAGGAGGGTCCAGGTCAGGTTGTTGAGCAGATTGTTGTTGTCTTTGCAGTAGCTCTGGGGCTCTCTCAGTCGCTTGCTGAGAGGGAAAAAATGATCAATTGCCACATTTCTAGACTGGTTCCCACACAGCTGCCCTTGCATGTCCAGCCAGTCCTGCTCTGACAACCATCAAAGGCCCTCACAGATCTTGCTTGATCTCTATTTGGGTTTTGCGCTTCTTGCAGGGCTGAGTAAACCACAGGAAGGCCTTTTTCCCCCACAGAATTCTCACCTCTGCAGCAGCTCTAAAGCTGCCAGAATCAAAGCCAAGGGGCCAGGGGGGACCCTCAGGTGCTGGCTGCCACCTGGGGCTGGGCAGAGCAGGGCTGGGCAATGGCCATCCCTGTGCAGTGGGGCTGGGCCATGGCTGGGCCCCAGCCTTGCATTGACAGGGGTCCCCAGGATGTGCCACCCCTGGGACAGGCACACGGCCAGGAATGTGCAGGGACATTTCTGGAACTGCCACACCCCAAAACAGGACACCCCATGCCAGGTTGTGTCACTCCCTGGACTGGTTTCCCCCAGGTCATCCCTACAACAGGGACCTCACAGAGCAGGACCCTCCTGGATGTGCCCTCCCAGGACAGACACTGCCTCCCTTTCCCATCTGACTCTCAGCACAAACTGCCTCTTCCTTTTTGTCTAGGAAAAAGGAACTGAAATTGTTGAGGGAGCACAGCCCAACACCTCCATCCCCCACAGCCTCCCCATCCTTCCCTGCTCTACTTACTCCCAATTATCCCTCTCCCCTGGCTCCCTCCAATGCGTTCCTGGCTCAGGTGCTTCCTGGGATTGCTGAGCCAGGAACTGGGGTTGAGGGGACATGGCATAAATGTGAGGAAAATAAGGAAGAAAACAGAAATAAAGAAAGAAAAATTCAAGGGCAGGGGAGGGCACAGAAGCAGAGCTACCCAGGACCCCCATGTGATACCTGCACAAGGAATGAGCATCCCAAGGGGGCAGCACTTGGCCACGGGTCACCCCAAAATCTGAGGCATCCAGGGAAGGAGCTGTGACCTCCATGCCCCCCCAGCCACTTCCCATCCCTGGCATCCCTATTCAGTTGGGACCCCAATCATGGGAATCTGATTTCCTTTTGTCCCTCCTTCCCTAAGACCCCTTCCCTGGACTGCAGTTCCTCACGATCTCCTACCCCAAAGAACCCCATCCTGGTAATTCCAGTCCCTGGGAGCCTCATTCCCTTGGGGACATTGATTCCACCAGGGCCCCCATTCTCACAGGGTTCCCCTTTCCCCTGGCACCTCCATCCCTTGGCCCCCATCCCATGATCACAAATCCCTGGAGGCCACATTGTTCTGGCACCCTCATCCCTAAGTCTGAGTCCATCCATCCACTGGGACCCCCATTCCCATGGGACACCCATACCTGGGCACACCATTCCTCTGGACACCTATTTCTGTCTCCCTACACCACCTCAGACTCCAAATTTTGGCCCTACCCTGCCCCCATCCTGTCCCCACCCTGCCCCCCCCCCAAGGGCCACCTACATGTGGGTACGGACGTGACCTCGCTTCCTTCCCCTTCATCCAAAGAGCCACCACCCAGGGGAGCGGTGGCCACAGCAGCGAGTGACAGCCAGTGCACATGGCTGGGGACACCGGGATGGCCGGGAAGGTGGCGCTGCTCCTCTGGGGTGAGTGCCCTGGGCACGGGCCTGACACCCAGGGGATGGGCCCTGGTGAGGCAGAGACTGGTGGGGAGAGGGCACAGGGAGGCTGTGGGGTCCCCTGAGGTCCCAAAAGGCCGCAGAGCCAGAGCATGAGGTGACCAGGGCTGTGGAGACAGGAGAGGGGGGACAATAACGGGGGGACAGGGATTTGGGAAACTATCATGGGGCTGGTGGGGGTGACCACTGCAACCATTGCTGAGTCTCCATTTCTTGGTGTCCAATGTGTCCCCATAACCTAACTGAGCAAGGGCTAGTCAGTGTGTCTCTGTCCCCAAGGTGTACTTGCCACATTATGACAGTTTATGGACAGCCCCCACACCCAGTCCCTCACTTCCAATGTCCCTGTGATGCCACCCTCACTGAGCCCTGTCCCTTCTCCCTTCCAGCCCAGACCCTCGGCCTCGCTGGTGAGTCCTCAGGGGATGCCATGGCCCTACCCCGCTGTCCCCAGCCCCACTGGCTCTGGCAGTCTGGTGTCCCCTGTCACCCACAGGTACCCAGACCACCCAGCTCCTGGTGGAGCCCCCCTGGAGGCCGGCGGTGCTGTGGGACCGGGTGACACTGACCTGCAAGGGCTTGGGGACTGCCCGTGCCACCACCTGGTACAAGGACAGGCAGCGCTGGGGGCAGCAGGGACCCGACCACTTAACTGTCACCGAGAGTGGCACCTACACGTGTGACAGACCCGGCACCGGGCTCAGCCCCACCATGACAGTCTCAAATGGTGAGAGGGGTTTGGCTGTCTCCAGTCTCGCACCTGCGGGGACCTCAAGGTCTCTGGGTGTGCTCTGCTCCATGGGTCACCTCCTGGTGTTACCAGAGCCCATCCCCTTCACACGGGGAGATTCCAGAGCATCTCAGAGTGGAGGGACCCCATTTCTGCATTCAGGGAACCCTGCTGCACTGGATGTGTTCCAGTTTTAGGGCCCTTGAGAAAACTGAATGCCACAGGTGTCCTAAGACTCCCATGTTCCACAGCCCGACTGGTGCTGCAGGTGCTGGCGCAGGAGCTGCTGGAGGGGGACACGGTGACACTGCGCTGCCGGCGTTGGAAGAACATGTCGGTCACTGGGGTGCGATTCTACCATGGGGACAAGGAGGTGGAGAGGTCCCTCAGTGGGACCGAGCTTTCCCTGTCCCCTCTGCAGCAGAACCACAGTGGCCGCTACAGCTGCAGGGGCCAGGTGGACTCCAAGGTGGCACCGTGGGCGCACTCAGCTTCAGTGACAGTGACAGTGCACGGTGAGCACCCCACAGCCGCCACCCTGACACCCTCACAGCTCCTCCCCAGGGACTCGGGCTCACAAAGCCCCCTCCCCTCTCCTTCCCAGAGCTCTTCTCAGTGCCGGTGCTGGAGGGTCCCCCTTATCTTACTGTGGGATCCCCCCTGACTCTCAGCTGCCTCAGCACCCCCAGCCCCCTGCGGCCCCAAGCCCCCCTCCTGCACGTGTTCTACCAGGACGGGCAGGTGGTGGGGGGCCCGCAGGGGTCCCCGCAGCTGCTGGTGCCCGCCGTGGGTGTGTCGCACTCCGGGAATTACAGCTGTGAGGTGCAATCCAAGGGGGGGGCCGTGCAGAAGAGCAGCGCCCAGCTCTGCATCTTGGTGTGCAGTGAGTGTGGGGATGGGCACAGGGAGCCCCCACAGCCTGCTCAGGCACCCCTGCCCCGTCTGGGGATCCCCATAACTACCCGGGTCCCCTATCCTTTTCTGGGTACCTCACCAGATCCCCTAGCCCTATGTGGGTACCCCCATCTTTCTGCTAATCTTTTTCCACATCCCCTCATTCCTGCTTGGGTCACCCTCTGTGTCCCCCCATTCCGCACTGGGATCCCTTCATCTGTCCCTGATTCAACCTCAGCCCTCTCTGATCTCTCTCCATGGTCCTCAACTCTCACCATTCCCTCCCTGGTTTTACATACTCTTCCTGGTGTCTCCCCATCTTCCTCTCCAGGTTACTCATCCTTGAGGCCTCCATCATTCCTTGAGGTTCCGTTCCAAGCCCACCTCCTATCTCTGTGCCTCCTTTTCCTCACTGGGGTCCCACTTCCCCTCTCCCATCCCTCCCCACCACGGGTCTCTCACTATTCCCTGGTGTCCCCTTATCCAAGGGGTCCTGCCTTGAAGGGTGTCCCTGTCAGTGCAGCCGCCGGGGGACAGGTGGCATGCAGGGACTGACTGGTCCTGAGCTACGTGGTGGCTGCGGGTCCCCTGTCCTTTTCCTGGCACCGGGAGGGCTTGGGTTAGGGTTAGGCTTAGGGTTAGGGTGCCGGGTCAGCAACAGGGACAGCGTGGCTGAGAATGACCCCCTGAATGTCACCGCCCTGGGCAAGCAGGACCCTCGGACTGGGGGTGACCCCTCCCATGGCACCCCCATCCCACCTGCCCAGTGCCAGCCCTGTCTCTGTCCGCACAGTGCCCGTGGCCAATGCCACCATCACCCCCGGTCCCCTGTCACACCAGGTACATGCCGGTGACCCCATGACCCTGTGCTGCTCAGTGCAGGTGGGCTCAGCCCCTGTCACCTTCACCTGGCTGCACAACGGGCAGGAGGTGGCCCGAGGTCCCCTTCTGGAGCTTGGAGCTGTTGATGTGGGACATTCGGGCACCTACCAGTGCGTGGCCACCAACCAGCTGGGACAGGACGGGCACTGCGTGTTCCGGGCACTCAGCCCTGAGCTGGTCCTGGAGGTAACAGCGCGGAGACACAAGGACACAGGTGGGGTCACACTGGGTCACACGGGGGGTGCAGGACCCCTGGGCTTCTGGGTGACACCAATGTGTCCCTCTCTGTCCCCAGCAGTGGCTGTAGGGCTCAGTGGGTCCCTGCTGTTCCTGCTCCTGCTCCTGGCTGTCATCGGGGGCTGTTACCAGTGGCACTGCTGTGGTGGGTCACAATATGGGGCGATGGGGTTCCCAGGGATTGGGGTGAAGACCCCCCAGGGTATAGGGGCCATAGAGTGTCACCAACAGCTCCTGACTTGGGAGAAACTGATCCTGCAGAGACCTCAGCTTGGGGTCCTGGGGGATTTGGGGAGGTTGTGCGGGGTTGTGCAGGGAAGTTGGGGGTTCTGTCATGGGTTTTGGGGGAGTTCTTGGGACTCTGGGGTCTCAGGGGTTTGAAAGGTTGGTTTAAGGTATTTTGGGACTTTCAAAGATGCTTGAGGGTCCCAAGGACAGTCAGGGGTCCCGATGGTCTTCAGAAGCCCTGAGAACCCCAGAGTCACCCCTCATGCTTTTCTTTTGCAGCCCTCAGGAAACAGCAAGAAAGGTGAGTGAAGGACTCCAGGTTTGAACCTCATTTTACCCCCACAACAAAACCTTCCCATGCCCACAGACACCCCCTTATCCCTGCAGGCCCCCCCCAGAGCCTGCGGCCCCCCCCAGAGGCGGGGGAGGTGCTGTACATTGATGTCGTGAGCACCAAGAAGGCAGGTGGTGAGTACAGATGGGACACGGGGGACATCACCCATGGGTGTCACCCTCAATCCAGATCCCACAACCAGCGTCTCTCACAGGGGCCCCCCGCGCCACATCCCCCCAGGTGACCTACGCAGAGCTGCCAGGACCCCACAGGAGGCAGCAGGACACCAGTGACATCTGCAAGAACGTGCTGTGACACTGAGGGCACAGCGAGCACTGGGGTCCCTGTCCAAGGGCATCCCCAGCTCCCATGGGTGCCCATCGTGCCCAGGGAGTGGCCATGAGTGGGGGCTCCCATGTGGGGCTGCCAGGCTCCCTGTTCAAGTGCTCCCAGTGCTCCCAGTACCCCCAGGGGCTCCCCATTTCCTCCTCTACTACCAGGAGGCACAGGACCCTTGTCCCTTTTACTGAACCCAAATATCAGCTTTTTGATTAAACCAGAAGAAACGGTTTTTGTTTGTTTAGCTCTGCCCTGTTTGGCTCAGGAAGGAGGAGGGTCCCGCCTGGTTGGTGAACCAATACTTCTCAGTTCTCAAGATTCAGAATTCAAAGGGTCACAAAAGGAACAATTTCCAGGGAAAGCACCCAACAAGGAACAAACCCCAGATGTTGCCTCTGGCATGATTCCTCCACCAGGAGGAGCCTGGCAGGTCCCAGAACTTCACTGCTCTGATGGCCAAAGTGGCATTTAGGAGCTTCTGGATTCTCTTGTCCCCTGTCCCAAACCCCTCCTCTGCTGTGTTTGCCCAACAATGATGTCAGAAAGGCCCTGTGGGGGTTCCAGAGCCTCCCCCTTTGCCAGGGCAGTCAGGATCAGGCCATGGCACAGGGTGGGGTGTCAGAGACAGGAAAAGTTTGATGTCTGGAGACATTTTGGAACACCTATGTCTGGCAGGGGTGGGCCAGACCTTGCTTTTGCTGACACAGGGCCCCGTCTCTCCATCAGTCTGTCAGCCATGGCACACTGGAGACATTGTGACACTCTGCCAAAGCCAGCCCCTGAGTGGCCAGGAGACCAGAAGTGCCAGCTGGGGAGAGGGCGCTTGGTGGCCTAACTGGCTTAAAGGGCAGAGCATGAGGTGGCACAGTTTCTGACCCTGTCTTCAGTGGAGGTCTCTGTCCCATCCACACTGGAACCCAGGATTTGACCACTTGTTTAAATGAGAAATATTTGCCAACGAAAGTGTGAATGTTCCTGGAATTGAAAGAACACCCATGCCTAAAACTTATATTAATTTCAAAAATGATGGGTCTTCCAGGCCAAAGGGTTGGAGAATGAATAACAGCTCTTTACTGGGAAATTTATAAACCAGAACAGAACAAACAACACAAACCCAGAACTTTCCCTCCCGCTCAGCGCTGTTGGTTTTTGTGGCAGTTATAACTGCGGCCAGCAGGGGGTGCTGCAGGGAGCACTCCCGCCCAGCAGGGGGCGCCCCAGTCCAGCTCCATCCCCTCAGGGACCATGGCGGCCTTGGGCAGGAGGGAGGAGGGGAAATTGCTCCTTTTGCAAACTCACGGCCACCAATCAGTTCCGGCACCACCACGGGCAGCGGGCAGAAGCCGCCAAGGAAGCAGGTTGGATCCCAGTTCCCGCTGGCAGTGTAGCAGTGTCCCGGGGCCAGGCATGTGCCCTGCACAAAAGCCGCAACCACTGTCTATGATTCCGGAGGGAAGGAAGGCAGCGCCTGACATGTCTCAGGTCCACAACATCACTTCTGATCGCTTTACAGCCTTTCATTCCCTTTTCCTCCTTCAGCCTGGGCACAGCAGCTCTGGGAATGTTGAATTTCCCTGGGATGCTGAGGAAAGCTCGTGCTCGGTGCTGACTCTGCCAGGGCTCCTCAGGTGGGTGCAGAGTGCATTTAGATTTCCTGCTCCTCCTGGGCCACTGCTGGTTCTGACACAGCTGCTGCAGGGGAGGAAGAGGAGAGTAGAGGCACAGCCCTGAGGGCTCTGCAGCTGCAGCTGGAGCACAGAGATAGCCAGGGCTGGGAGCTGTGCCTTGGGAGGGCAAAATGGGGCTAAATTGGAGCTCTTTGGGCCAATGCCCCTGTTCTGCTCCAGGTGCTGCAGACCCTTCAGGAGGTGTTGTAATTATTGTTGGGATTCCTGAAGGTCTGCTGTGTTCCTAAAGCATCCCTGTGCACAAACAGAGGGCTCCGCTGCCTCTCCCAGGGATTTTGGAATTCTGTGGCTGAGGAGGGAGCGGCTGGAGCAGGTGGCCCACGGGAACAGCACCTGGCCATGCAGGTGGAGCAGGAGTTCCAGTAATTTTGCAGGGTGCTCAGGTGAGGCCCACGGGGGCCGGGCCATGGTGGGACACAACTTGCCATTCCTGCTCCCTCCAGATTTTGAGACAGAGCAGTGACACCCATAAGGCTCCTAAACCCCTCAGGGTCTAGGCACAGCCTCAAAGGACGTCCCAGCCCAGGCCTTGGGGATGATTTGGATACTCCCGGGCTCGTTCCTGACAAACGGCAGTGCTCCAGGAGCAAACGGCACATCCCGAAGGAGCAGCCCAGGGCTGCTGGAGCCCGGGGGCTGTAGGCAAGGATGGTGTGAGGGATCCGGGCCCCGCTCAGCTGGCGCTGCCCCAGGAATATCTCATCCAGCAGGAGCTCGGCAGCCTCTGCCAGTGCTGGCCCCGGGGCTGTCGGGGGGTGCGGCCGGAGGGGCCGGGGGGCAGCGGGTGGGAGGGGCCGGGATGGAGGGACCGGGACCCCACTGGGGAGCCCCGAGCATGGAGGGAGTGAAACGGCGGAGGGGAGATCCTGGGACAGGGGGGAGCAGAGACCCTGCGGTAGGGTCTGTGGAAAGGGGGGACAGCAATGGTGGTCCTGGAGCACCAGGAAGGGATCCAGCTGCCATCGTGCTGTGAGTGCTGGGACAGTCACAGGGTGTCCGAACCGACTGTGGCAGCGTGTCCAAAGCCACTGTCGCGATGTGTCGGGACTGAGCGTTGCCAGGGTAAGGCCCCCACAGCTCCGGGAAGTGGAGGGGTACCCTGGAAGGTGTGCAGCAGGGGTGGGACAGAGCCCTGTCTATTCTTTATGCCCTGTGCAGGTGAGGAGAGCAGGGATGGAGCAGCTTTGGGGACACCTGGAATCCAGACAGGGTCCCTGCCCACCACGGCCACGGGTTAAACCCCCTGCTCGACATTTCCATCCTTTTCTCTCTTGTCTAAAGACTGAGCCAGAACCCAAAAATACTTTCTGGGATGTTCTAAAGGGCTGCAGGTTTGAGACAGGAAGGAGGAGGAGGGTCCTGGTCAGATTGTTGAGCAGATGGTTGTTGTCTTTGCAGGATTTTCGGGTCTCTTCCAGTCCCTTGCCTAGAAGGACAAAGTGATTAATTGCTGCATTTCAGGACTGGTTCCCCCACAGCTGCCTTTGTAGGGCGAGTTTCCAGTCAGTCCTGCTCTGGAAACCACCAAAGGCCGCCTCAGAGCCACTGCTTGGACTCCCTTTGAGGTTTGTGCTTCTTGCAGGGCTGAGCAAACCACAGGCAGGCCTTTTTCCCCCACAGAATTCTCATCTTTGCCATATGTGAAAAATGTGTTCTCTCTCCCGTGAAAATTTTAGAAGTTTAAAAAAGGACAATAGGAGGCAAGGACCATAGAACAAAGAGCAAAGGTTGTTATGGGCAGGTGCATTTTGAGCACACTGTTCTCTTCGGTGATACCTCTTAGATACCTTTTCCCTTACATCAGCCTGTTGCATATTCATATACACGTTGTCATGGTTTTGGCCTGGCACAGAGCCAGTGCCCCCATGAGTATACCTTCTCCCTGGTGTCTGCTGTGAGATTTGACCAGGAATAAGCAAAGCAGGCTCCAGCTTAAACATAAAGAAAACTTTATTACCTAAACTACAAGAAAGGAAAGAAAAAAAAAAACTATAAGAGAAAAAATTGAAAACCTTACAAAAAACACTTTCCTTCTCCCCACCACCAAAATTTCCCAATCCGATACATTCCCCCAAATCACCAACTGCCCGGTCTGGCACCACCCTTTAGAATACTCAAACTTCAGCCCATGAAGAGGAGAGGAGTCTTTCTTGCACCATAGGCTTCCCCTGGAAACACGTTGAAACCTCATGTGCTTCCATGTCACTCGGAACCCCCTGGAAATAGTCTTTTTGCCGCTTGTGACATCTTCCTTCCATGCCCAGTGCTCTCACCACTGTGCATGGACCAGAGATGCTTTTAGGGTTGTCTTTTAAGGACGCCTTGTCTCACTCCAAAAAGGCACAGTCTCTGCTTTGGGACATCTGTTCCCCCCTTTTTTTCCAACCACCTGGGGCCGAGGGGTACCCACAATGAACCCTCCTGGTTCTGAGGCACTGCCTCCCCCTAAGTGCAGGCTCTGTGTCAGAGGAATAAAACTGAGTCTATGGCTACACAAGAAAAGTCCAGCCAAAAGGCCACTCCAATCATCTCTCTCTCCACTCAGCCAGCCTTCTCCACGTCCTTTGGTCCAGGTCCTTGGTTATCTCATCTCTCATCTCTCTTCTTATCCAGCTCTGAGGAGGATCAGCATTTTTGCGAGGTCCCAGTCATGAAAGAAAGGGGTTAAAAATTCAGTCTCTGCCTGTCCCAAAGCTCCGGCACTCCCACACTTGCTGCTGCTCCAGCCGGGCAACTCCTCCCTTGCTGCATTCCCCCCCTTTCTCCTCCTGGGCTGGCTGCTATCACATTCGTTGTCGCCGGCTCTCCCTCTCTCTCTCCTGGGGGGGGTACTGCCCGATGTCTCCTGAGGCTCCTCCACCCTTCCATCCTCAAGGGCCTCCTCACCCCCCCATCTCTGTCCAGGCCCAGGCCTACCACATGGCTGCTCCTCCCCCGCCCAGCAGCAGTGGCTGGACGAGGGAGGGCGATCCGTCCTCTTTGCTTCGAAGTCCCAAGAGAGCCTCCCAGGGCCGAAGCTCTGGTTTTAACCCCTGTGTGTTCTCGGAGGTGTGTCCAAACCCAACTGGCCACACCAGGTGCCAATATCAAAATCCGAGCACCCATTGGTTTGACCACAGCATGCCAGATTCCCACTTCTTTCCGGTCAAACCACCACACACTTATGCATAGAAAACTTTTTCCCCAAACTAATTTACATTCCAAGAATTGTTTAGCATGGCTCATCCTTGGATCCGCCTTTGTAGAGCATTATTCCTTGGTTGTGCTTTTAGCCGTTTCTTATCATCATCTTCATTTGTGGGCCTGGGTCCACACTGTCTTCGGGCGGTGAGTGCTGACGGTTGGCATATCTGTAGCAGGTGTCCTTATCCTGTGTTTATCAGATGTTATCCCATCCAAGCAGGCATTTTAACACAAGCATCCTTATATCAGCTGTTTCACAAAGCTTAATTAACAACAGAAATAAAAACTATATCTTTGTAACAAAGTTAATTTAACATTACAGATATAAATTCCATTTTAACGTTTGTGAAAATCCAGTAATATATCTATGTATTTACAATACTTGGTGTGCTGGTTTGACCAGGAAGAAGTGGGAATTCTGGGATGCTGTAGTCAAACCAATGGGTGCTCAGATTTTGATATTGGCACCTGGTTTGGCCAGTGGGGTTTGGACACACCTCCGAGAACACACAGGGGTTAAAAGCAGAGCTTCGTTCCTGAGAGTTTCTCTCGGGACTTCGAGGCAAAGAGGTCGGATCTCCCTCCCCCGTCCAGCTGCTGCTGCTGGGTGGAGGAGGGGCAGCCATGTGGTAGGCCTGGGGCTGGACAGAGATGGGGGGGGTGAGGAGGCCCTTGAGGATGGAAGGGTGGAGGAGCACCAAGAGACATCGGGCAGCCATCTTCCCCCCCCCCAGGAGAGAGAGAGGGAGAGCCGGCGACGGAATGTGATAGCAGCCGGCCCAGGAGGAGAAGGGGGGAGTGCAGTGAGAAGGTGCCCCGCAGGGCAGTGTGGGAGTGCCGGAGCTCTCCGAGAGAATGAAATTTTTAACCCTTTCCTTACATGATTGAGACCTTGCAAAAATGCTGATCCTCCTGGAGCTAAATAAGAAGAGAGATAAGAGATGAGGTAACAAAACTAGGCCCAATGGAAGTGCAAAAGACTGGCTGAGTGTAGGGAGAGATGACGGAGTAGTCTTTTGGCTAGACTTTTGTGTAGCCATAGACTGAACCATTCTTATTCCTTTGACACAGAGACTGCATTTAGAGGGAGGCAGTGCCTCAGAACCAGGAGGATTCAGTGTGGGTACCCCTCGGCCCTGGAGGGCGAAAAAAATTGGTGGGGACAGATGTCCCAAAAGAGAGACTGTGCCTTTTTTTGGAGTAAGACAAGGCATCCTTAAAAGACAACCCTAAAAGCAGCTCTAGTCCATGCACAGGGGTGAGAGCACTGGGCATGGAAAGAAGATGTCACCATAGGGCAAAAGGACTTTCCAGGTGGTGCTGAGTGACATGGAAGCACATGAGGTTTCAGCGTGTTTACAGGAGAAGCCTATGGTGCAAGAAGGACTCCTCTTCATGAACTTAAGATTGAATGTTCTAAAGGATGGTGCCGGACTGAGAGTTAGTGATCTGGGAGAATGTATTGCATTAGGAAATTTGGTGGGGGGAGGAGGAGGAAAGTGCTTTTGTAAGGTTTACATTTTTTTTTTCCGTTGTAGTTTTTTCCCTCTTCTTTTCTTGTAGTTTAGTTCATAAAGTTTTCTTTATTTCAAAGCTGGAGCCTGCTTTGCTTATTCCTAGTCACATCTCACAGCAGACACCAGAGAGAAGGTATTCTGGTAAGAACACTAGCTTTGTGCCAAGCCAAAACCACGACACTTGGTGAGAGGGACAAAGTGATCAACTGCTGCATTTCCGAACTGGTTGCATGACAGCTGGCCCTGCACGGGGGCTTTCCAGCCAGCCCCGCTCTGAAAACCATCAAAGGCCCTCACAGAGCCGTTGCTTGGGCTCCCTTTGGGTTTTGTGCTTCTTGCAGGGCTGAGCGAACCACAGGAAGGCCTTTTTCCCCCACAGAATTCGCACCTCTGCAACAGCTCTAAAGCTGCCAGAATCAAAGCCAAGGGGGCAGGAGGGACCCTCTGGTCCTGGCTACTACCTGGGGCTGGCCAGAGCAGGGCTGGGAAATGGCCATCCCTGTGCAGTGGGGCTGGGCCATGGCTGGGCCCCACCCTTGGATGGCCACTGGCTTCAAGGAACAGGAGTTTGGGAGCTCCTTCCTGCCCGGGGCTCCATTCCCCAGGTGCTCTTGCTGCCTTAGATCCTGCAGGGGACGAGCAAGAATGGAGAAGTCTGGAAACACCAGGAGCTGCCATCCCCCAGGACAGGAACCCCTTGTCCAGGATGTGTCCCACCTGGGACAGGATCCCCCCAGGACAGGAGCCCCCTGTATTTGCCCCCCGCCAGGGTAGAACCCTCCTCCCATGTGACATTTAGCACAAACGGCCTCTTTCTTCTGCTACAGGAGAGAGAAAGTGAAAGTGTAGGCAGGGGGAAAGCTGCATTCCTCCATCCCCCACAGCCTCCCCAGCCCTCCCTGCAGACGCCTCACCCCTGCTTCCCCCACCATGGGCTTCCCCCAACTCGTTCCCTGCTCACAAGCTCCCCAGGATCATCAAGACACAAACTGGGAGGTTGTCAAATTGAGGGATAAAAGGAAGGAAATGGAAATGAAGAACGGGAAATGCCCATGGAGATTGTGCTGGCATAGACCCAGAGCACCTCTGAATCACCTCTTGTTGCCCCCCCAAATCACGGACAACCCAGCAGGCAGCTCTAGCCCCTGAGTCTTCCCAAAATCTGAGGCACCCAGGGAAGGAGCTGTGACCCATATGCACATCCCATCACAGCCCATCCCTGGCAAACTCATTCCCCTGGGAAGCTGACCATGGGACCCCCATTCCTTCTCTCTCCCCTTCCCTGGGACCCCCATACTGGAGCTGTCATTGACCAGGATCTCCATGGCCCAGGACCCCATTCCCAAAGAACCCTCTCCCATTTATTCCTTCCCCTGAAATCCCCCTTTCTACTGGGACCTTAATTCTCCCAGGTGCCCCCATTCCCCCTGCATCCCATCCCTGGAACAAAAATCCCCTGATGAAGGATTTATTACTAATAAATGTACTACAATTAAAATTTTTTCTATATAGCCTTTTAAACTTTTTAATCTACTTTACCTTTCTCCTAGTCTCATCTCAAAACAAAAAAGAAATAAATACTTTCTGATAAATGCACTAATAATTAACCAACACTGAACCCACAACATTAATTATTACATTAACTGAAATATCTCAAATTAGCAAACAAAAAACATGACACCAAATCCCTGAAGCCCACCTTCCCCTGGGACTCCCATCCCTGAGTCTCCCCAGGCCTGGGTACCCCCATTCCCACGGCATCCTCCTCCCCTGTGACTCCCCCTCCTCACGACCCCAATTCTCCATGGACCCATTCCCTAGACCCCCATTCCCTGGACTCCCATTCCCCTGGACACCCATCCCTGGCTCCCCAAACCCCCTGAGCCCCCCTGCTCCTGGGAAGCCCATGTCCCACCGACCCAGAGACAGCCTTGTCCCCAGCATGTCCCCACCCTGCCCACAGCCTGTCCCCAGCTTGTGGCCACCCTGCCCCCACTAGGTGCCACCTACACATGGGGACGAGATGTGACCTCGCTTACTTCCCCTTCATCCAAAGAGCCGCCAGCCAGGGGAGCGGTGGCCACAGCAGTGAGTGACAGCCAGTGCACATGGCTGGGGACACTGGGATGGCCGGGAAGGTGGCGCTGCTCCTGTGGGGTGAGTTCCCTGGCCACGGGCCGCACTGGTAGTACCCCGGGGATGGGCGTTGGTGAGGCAGAGAGTGGTGGGGAGGGGGCACAGGGGAGCTGCAGGGTTCCCTGAGGTTCCCAATGCCAGAAGAGCCAGAGCATGAAGTGACCAGGGTCATGGGGTGGCCGTGGGGACAGGAGAGGGTGAACAGGGCTGGAGGGATAGGAATGTGGGCAGAGGCATCCTGGGGCTAGGGCAGCTGTGAGGACAGGGACACAGGGATGCAGGGATGCAGGGACAGGGAGAAGAAGACAAGCACAATGTGGATGGGCCATGGAGACAGAGGCCATGGGGCTGGCGGGGGAGACATGTGCTAGCACAGTGTCTCCATCGAGACATCTGTGCCACACCAATTCCCTCAGGGGACAGTTCAGGGGCAGCCCCTATGAACCATTCCCCTGTGCAGAACTGTCCCCATGGTGCCACACTAACTGAGCCCTGTCCTTTCTCCCTTCCAGCCCAGACCCTCGGCCTCGCTGGTGAGTCCTCAGGGGGATGCCATGTCCCCACCCCACTGTCCCCAACCCTGCAATGGCCCTGGCAGGCTGGTGACCCCTGTCACCCACAGGTGCCCAGACCACCCAGCTCCTGGTGGAGCCCCCCTGGAGGCCGGTGGTGCTGTGGGACCGGGTGACACTGACCTGCCAGGGCTCAGGGAACACTCGTGTCACCACCTGGTACAAGGACGGGCAGCGCTGGAGGCAGGAGAGACACAACCGCCTCACTGTCACTGAGAAAGGCAACTACACGTGTGAGAGAGCCGGCACTGGGCTCAGTCCTCCTTTGAGAGTCTTAGATGGTGAGGGGCATTTGGGTGTCCCTATCCTGGCACCAACATTGACCCTGGGGCTCTGGGTGTGCTCAGCTCCATGGGTCACCACCTGTGTGACCAGAGCCTGTCCTCTACTCTGGGGTCATCCCAGAGCATCCCAGTGCTGGCAGACCCTGTTTGTGGATTTGGGGATCCCTGGTGTGCTGTGTGTGAGCCAATATGGGGGTTGCGATGGCATTGGGACCCGCCTGGTCCCCGCAGTGTAACAGGAGCCCTGTGTCCCACAGCCCCATTGGTGCTGCAGGTGCCGGCACAGGCACTGCTGGAGGGGGACACGGTGACACTGCGCTGCCGGCGATGGCGGGACAACCCGGTCAGCTCAGTGTCCTTCTACCACGAGGAGAAGAAACTTCAGGAGCTACGCGATGGGACTGAGTTTTCCCTGTCCCCTCTGCAGCTGCAACACAGCGGCCGCTACAGCTGCAGGGGCTGGGTGAAATCCACGGTATCACGAGGATGGGAGAAGTCGGAATCAGTGACAGTGACAGTGCATGGTGAGCATTCCACAACTGTCACTCCAACCCCCCCACAGCCCGTCCCTAGTGACTCGGGCTCACAAATCTCCCTCCCCTCTCCTTTCCAGAGCTTTTTACGGCGCCGGTGCTGGAAGTTCACTCTGAGCCCATCAATGGTTCCCCCCTGACTCTCAGCTGCCTCAGCACCACCAGCCCCCTGCGGCCCCGAGCCCCCCTCCTGCACGTGTTCTACCGGGACGGGCAGGTGCTGGGGGGCCCACAGGGGTCCCCACAGCTGCTGGTGCCCGCTGTGGGGGTCTCCCACTCGGGGAATTACAGCTGCGAGGTGCGCTCCGAGGGGGGGACCGTGCGGAAGAGCAGCACCCGGCTCCGTGTCACGGTGCGCAGTGAGTGCGGGGATGGGCACGGGGAGCCTTCACTGCCTCCTCGGGTGCCCCGCCTGGGTACCTCCATTACTACCCCATTCCCCCCATCCCTCACTGCGTCCATTCACCCATCTCTGAGTCAACCCCACCCCTCTCTGCTGTTTCCCCGCAGTCCCCAAGTCCCACCATACCCTCTCTGGTTCTCCATACCCGCACTGGGGTCCTCCGATCTCCCGCTCCATGTGTCCCATCATTAAACACCCCATCCTTCCTTTGGGTACCTATCCAAGCCCCTCCCCCCCCGCAGCTCTGCACCTCCTCTTGTCTCCCTCACCGGGATCTCCCTGCCCCTCCCTGACCCCCCCCCAAGTCCCTCAATGTCCCTGGTGTCACCCCCTCCCGCAGGGGTTCTGCCCTCGGGGGTGTCTCTGTCAGCACAGCCTTGTGCTGAGCGGCACGATGGCCACAGGGACAGGTCACCTGTCCATTTCCTGGTACCCGGGAAGGCTCAGGGGCACCACTTGGCACGGGCCCCACCTGGAGCTGCACCACACTGGGGACAATGGCAGCGGCCACTGCCAGTGCGGGGACAGCATGGCTGAGAGTGTCCCCCTGAATGTCAGTGTCCTTTGTGAGCGGGACCCTCAGACTTGGGTGACCCCACCCATCGCATCCCCATCCATCTCACCAGGTGCCCTCAGCCCTGTCTGTGTACCCACAGTGCCCGTGGCCAATGCCACCATCACCCTCAGTCCCCTGTCACACCTGGTGCGCTCAGGAGACAACGTGACCCTGCGCTGCTTGATGCAGGTGGGCTCAGCCCCTGTCACCTTCACCTGGCTTCACAATGGGCAGGCGGTGGCCCAGGGTCCCCTCCTGGAGCTCAGGGACATTGATGTGGGACATTCGGGCACCTACCAGTGCATGGCCACCAACCAGCTGGTGGGACATGATGGGCTCCGTGTGTTCCGGGCACTCAGCCCTGAGCTGGCCCTGGAGGTGACAACTGGCTCACCCTGGATCACAGGTGAGGTTAGAGGTGGGGTTACCAGGGAGTCCAGGACCCCTGGGGTGATGGGCGATCCTGATATGTCCCCCTCTGTTTCTTGCAGTGGCCGCAGGGGTTGGTTGGGCCCTTTTGTTCCTGCTCCTGCTCGTGAATGTCATTGTGGCCTGGCACCAGTGGCACTGTGTGGGTGGGTGACAATGGGGGGATAAAGGTTGTGTAGAGAGTTGGGAACGCGCCCAAGAAGGGGGGCCATAGGGCGGCACACAGAGCCTGTAAACTGGGAGAGGCTGAGCCCAAAATGACCATTGCTCAGAGCCCTGGGGAGCTGTTGGAGGGTCCTGCAGGGATGGTGAGGGTCCTATCAGGGGTCCCCCTTTCTGCCAGGCTCATGGTTCTTGGAGCTCAGGGTGTTGGTGCATGTGGGGTGGTTCAGGGATATTAGTGGGGGCATCAGAGATACTGGGGTGCCTGAGGAGAATTGTGTGTCTGGTGGTGGTTCAGCATTCCCAAGGGTGGATGGGGGCCCCTGGGTCTCCAAAGTCACACCTCCAGTTTTCCTTTGCAGATGCCAGGAAGCACCAGCAAAGGTGAGTGCAGCCTCCAGCCATGATACACCTTTTACCCAAACCCCCAGCACCTCCCATCCCCTTCCACACACCTCCTTATTCCCACAGGGCACCCCCAGACCCCCTGGCATGCACAGTGGAGGATCCTCAGGCGACGTACACGGAGCTGCAAAGGCAACTGTGGGAATGCAGTAACATCTATGACAATCTGCACCAAAAGTTGTGATGCTCTGGGAAGCGGGAGGCACTGGGTGACACTGGGGGTGCTCTGTGGTTGCTCACATGGCTCCTGTGGTTGCCCATCCTTCCAAGGGAGATGGTCATGGCCCAGGGGGAGGCTACACACAGGGAACCCTCTACTCCCCATTTCCTCTCCCAGTACCCCCAAGGGCTCCCCCATCCCTTTGCTCGTACCTGCAGGGGCTCCCCAGCCCCATCCAAGTGCCCAAGTACCCTCAGGGACTGCCCCATTCTCTCCCCACTACTGTGCTTGCAGTACACCCAGGGCTTCCCTATTCCCCCTCCCACTACCCCTGTCCCATCCCGCTGTTAATGGGGAAGTCGGGGAGGATTCTTGCTGAAAGGTTTCTAAGGTGAAAATGAAGCACAAACATGGCAATATTATATCAGAGAACTGTTTATTGATAAAGGAGGGTAAGTGTTCTTACTGAATGTGGAGAGAAGAGAGTAGAAAGGGAAAAGGATAGAGAGAGAAACAGAAGACAGGGACAGCGTTACCACAAGGAGCCCAGGTGCTCTGTGGGCATCAGCTCGGCAGATTGAGTGTGTGTGCTGCAAGCCAGGGTGAGCCCACATGGCTTTTGTGAGTGGTTGGGCGTGATTTCCAAGGATGGCACCTGCGTGTCTCTGGCATGGGCGAGTGATGGCTGCAGGCTGGCTGCTGCGGGCTGGCTGCGGGCTGGTGCTGCGGCACTGGTGGCTCTGGGCTGGCTGCCGTGGGCTGGGGCTGCGGTGGGCAGGTGCAGCAGGCTCGGTGCTGTGGGCAGCACGGGAAACGCGGCAGAGGCGGTGGGTGGGTCCAGGCAGCATCTGCTCCATCGGGGAAGAAATGAGGGAACGTCCAGGACGAGTAGGAATGAGCTGCCTCATGGAAGCAGCACTACAGGAAAGAATGGATAGAGGCAGGGGAGAAGGACCACCGAAAAAAAAGGCAAGGGAGGGGATTGTCGATGATATTTTTACCGGATGTCCAGGAGGAATGATGCATCTGACCCCACCTTCTCAGAAGGCTTATTAAGTACTTTATTATACTATATTATTCTATATTATATAACATTACATCTAAACTAAATCTGCCAAGCACTCAACTGCATCCACTGCACACAATCTCATGATTGTCAGCCCACAGTCCCCACACACACACACCTGGATTCAATTGGTCAGTGAATCAAAACACTCACACCAGAATCCAATCACAAATTCCCTTCAGGTAAACAATCTTCCACAATGCATTCCACTTGTCAACAACACAGGGGCAGAAATGAGATAAGAATTGTTTGGATCATTCTTTGCCTCTCCCAGTGCTTCTCCCCGGTTCAGAGAATGTCAGTCCCACAGGGGAGGAGGGCGAAACTGGCCCTCCGAGCAAGCCCCTGATCCCTCCAAGAAACCCAAAGCAAAATGCTCCTGTTGTGTCACAGTTAGCTGCTTTTACTTGCAAAGGCTCCTCTCACAGCCTGATTTCCCTGGCACTTTTCCCCAGACATTTTTCCCAGGCATCTGTCCCACCAGCATGTGGGGGTCACTCACATCCCGATCACTGATGCTTTCTCTCCCCTGATTCTCTGTTGTGTGAAGCCTCGCCTAGGACATGGTTCCCAGCACATGGACAGCCCACAGAGTCATTTTTCACCTCATGTGTAACATATGTTGAGACATAAATCAAGATCAGATTTGGTCCTCTTTACCCCGATGTGCTTAGTAGCTCTGCAATCCCCCTTCCAGTGCTCCCAATGACGTGGCTTACTGGTGCCCGTCCCAGTTCCAAGGGGGCACAGGACCTGGTTCCCTGCTCCTGGGACAATAATGCAGATCTTTGGTTAAACTGGCAGAAATGGTATTTCTTTGTTCAGCTGTGTCAAGGAAGCTGAACAAGGTGGGAACCTCGCTTGGAAAGGAAAACACGACCCCCTTCTCTCTGAACTATTATAACTTTGGAAATTACAGGGCTTTTAGGTAAATATGTGGGAACAGGAATAACAGTTCTTTACTGGTAGATATTGACAGAAACAAGTTAATGGAAGCTGACTTTTACTGGATATTATATGAATTGATATTATATTATTGATTATACTGTTGAATAAATATTGCGATGTTGTTCAGATAGTGAAAAGCATTGTGGAGTGGCTGATGTTGTTGTGGTGGCCGGGAGTGCTCCCTGCAGTGCCCTCCACTGGCCGCGGTTATAACTGCCACAAAAACCAACAGCGCTGAGCGGGAGGGAAAGTTCTGGATTTGTGTTGTTGGTTCTGTTCTGGTTTATCAATTTCCCAGGAAAGAGCTGTGATTCCTTTTCCTACACTTTGGCCTGGAAGTCAGATCATCATTGAAATTAAAAAAAAATTCTGAGATGGCTTTTCCATTCCAGGAATTTCCCCCAGTTTCCTTGGCAGATATTTCTCATTTAAATGAGTTGCCAACTTCTGGGTTCCTGCCTGGATGGGACAGGCACCCCATGAGCAGATAGGGTCAGGGACTTGGCTACCTCATGCTCTGCCTTTTAAGCCAGTTGGGTCACCAAGGGCCTTCTCCCCAGGTGGCACTTCTGGTCATCCAGCCACTCAGGAGTTGGCTTTGTCAAAGCGTCACACTTTCCCCAGTGTGCCACGGCTGACAGATGATGGACAGACTGTTGTGGTGTGCTGTAATGTCCCATTTTAGACGTCCAGGTCACTTTCCCAGGTGTGCCAATACCTCTCTCCCTTCCCCATTGCCCCCATGCTGAGTGAGTCCTGTCAATCAGGCTCAACATTCCAGCAAGGCGTCGTGTGATTGGTCAGGTTCAAAGGATGCCCCTCAGGCCCAGGGGTCATTGGCCTGACTGGGTGTCATCTTCCCCTGAGACCCTGCCCCTCTCACCGGGTTGGTGGCTCACCTGTACCTCCCCTCCCCCTGTCCCTGAGCTTAAAAGGTGATCAGACCATGCGGCAAAGATTTCTGTTGGAGCAGTTGCTCACGTTCAAACCTCTGAAATCATGGAATAAACCTCTGGACATTAAACCCTCCAGCAGAATCCTCTCCCTTTTCTCTTCACCATCACCTGAAGCCATTTCTCCTGAGGTAAACGGGGTTCCTAACAAGCCTGGACTTGTTCAGTGCCCAGCTGTAATCTCCAGAGGCCAAGGTGTCTCTGGGGTGATACACCGCAGTTGCTGCCTTTGGCCCAGCAGCAAGGGTCAGACTGGCCCAGGCACAATCTAACTCGTAGTATTGGGAGCCATATTCTAATATTTGTCGTCCCTGAGGCGGGCTAAGCGACTCTGCAGCCTGAGACGGACTCGCAGCTCCTCGGAGAAGCTTCTGGCAGCCGTGCGTCCAGCTGAAAAGGGCTTTGGTTGCATCGCCCTCAGCTAGAGACTTTGGGAATATTCCCAGAAGAAGTTTCGTGGACTGTTCGGCGCCTCTGGAAAGCCCAGCTCTTTCTGGTGAGCAGATTTTCCAGAGGGAGGACAGGGTAGTCTTTCTTGCCCATAGAGAGGTCCTGTTCTGGTGTGGAGACCTGCCTTAGACCCCAGCCAGCTACAGCTTCCATTTCGAGTGAGTATCTCTGCTCTCGGTAGAGCAGAAGCTCAAAAACAGACTCTGCCGTGAGTTCTGTTCCTTTTTTTTGCCTTTGCATCTTTGGCTGCGAAGCCCCACAGATGGGAATTCATTGCGTTCTAGCTTTTAGCTTTCTGCTGCGTGTGTTACTCTCTTTTGGAATTCGCGCCGGAGTGGGAGTGCTCTCTGCCCTTCCACCCGGCTCTGCAGCGCAGCGTGCTCGGCTCTAACCACGTGGTCGGGGGATCCCTCTCTCTCTCTCTCTCTCTCTCTCTCTCTGTGGGGGAGGGGGGTCTCTCGGCTCTCTTGCCGCGGGGGATCCCTCTCTCTCTCTCTCTGTGGGGGAAGGGGGGGTTCTCTGCACATGCGGCGCGGGGGGCTCTGGTTTCGGCTTGCCATGTGGCGTGGCTGCTCTCTCTGTTCCGCGGGGGGGCTGCATTCCACGGCGGGGGAGGCTTTGTTTCCACCTCGGCTCGGCAGGGCGTGCCCTGCTGCTGCTGCCCAGGAATTTTAAAAGCAGTATATACAGCTGCATTGTGAAGCTTTTGTCTGTTCGTTATCGCTTTCCTATCTGTGTTTTTTTTTTTTTAGAAATCGGTAGCTGATTTTAGCTTTGTTTTTGGTCAGGCAGGATTTAGTACTTTGCTTTTTTACATCTAACATGGGTTCGAAACTCAGCATTGTACAAAAAGGGATGTATTATAATATTATTAGCATTTTAGACAGTGGTAATGTTAAATTCTCAAAGGGAAAATTGAAACAGTTTATAAGATGGCTTTTCCTCCACTTCCCACAAATCTCCCCTGAAGAAATCCACAATATTCAATTCTGGGATAAAGTTGGGAATGAATTGATAACCTTAGGACAATCTGGCAATGCACCCTCAGCTAAATTTGTGTTTTGGAGTTTACAAATTCGAACAGCATTGCTCAAACAAAAGGAAATGGAGAAAAAGCCAAATGTAAAGCCATGTACCTCTGCTCTCCCTGTTTCTCCCTCTCCTAGCTCTAAAACCCCTAAACCTCTTTCCCCAAAACTTGGTATTTTAAAGAGAGCACACTCATTGGGAAGTCGACTCCCAGAGTCTGTTGAAATGCCTGAGTTGCCCTGTCCACAAGGCCCTGGCCAGGCTGCGTGGAACCTTCCCCAATCCATTGTGTCCCATCCTCTGAAACCCAGAGCACGTGTCAGCTTTCCAGAGAGCAGTGATGCCCAAAATGGCCCCCAGTCCCTAGGGGGTCCACAAGATGGTGGATGCCACGTGGCATCTTCCCAAACCGGGTCTTCTTCTTCCCAAAATCCTCTTAAGCATCCCGAAACTCCAGCCCCATCCCCCTCTCCTCCTGTTCCTCGTGATACCTTTCCCCCTCCCCCTCCGTTTCCTGCAATACCCTCAGCTCCACCCATCTACTCCTCCCAGGGGGCATCTGCTGACATGATGTCACCAGGTGTCCCCGCCCCCTTCATGCCCCTTGACCCCACCCCTTGTTCCCACGGTGTCCCTGCCCCCTGCTTGCCCCCTGACCCCGCCCCCTGTTCCCCCGGTTTCCCCGCCCCTTGCTGGCCCCCTGTCCCCGCCCCCTCCCTGGGTTCCCACGGTGGGGACACACCCACTGCCATTCCCCAAACCTGTATCTGTGATCCCAATGCTTCTATTTCGAGGGATACAGAGCAGGGAACGGCAGACCTAATGCATAGTCCCATATTGTCACTGGCTCCTGTTACCTTTCAGCCTGCTGCTCAGGGGGGAGCAGCTCCAACTGCTAATTGCAGTTCTTTTGGACGACAATTGATTAAAGAGGTATGTAAATCTCATAAAGAATATGGTCCACACAGTCCATATTTCCGTGGCCTTTTAAATTCTGAACTGAGTAGGACTGTGGTGATTCCACGTGAATTAAAACAACTTTTTTCCTGTCTCATGACCTCTACGGAATTCAAATTATGGGAAATAGCATGGAAACAAATGCTGAATGATGCTCTCCCAGGCTTGCATGCTGATCCAAACACAGCCAAAGACAACAGTGGTAACCCTATCACCATTGAGCACCTCTGTGGTGAGGGCCAATGGTCTTCTCCCTCGATCCAAGCTACTGCAATTCCTGCAGAAACACTCGAGAAAGTAAAAGAAGCAGCTGAAAAAGCATTCTTTTCCCTACAACCTGAGGGGCCTTTTGAGCCCTATAGTAAAATTAAACAGCTACCATCAGAGCCTTTTTTGAAATTTGTAGAAAGGTTAACTAGAGCTATTGAAATACAAGTTAAAAAAGAGAATGCTAGGGAAGAAATTTTAGAAGAAATGGCATTTACAAATGCAAATAAACAGTGTCAAGCGGCAATCCTGAGCCTTCCTCTTGAACCTATCCCTACGTTAAAGGACATGCTTCTAGTCTGTAACAGGAAAGTGCCTCTGATGAGTGTGGCTGAAGACACCAGACCAAGGCTGCTGCCAAGACCACCTCAGCGCGTCGCCGTTGCCAGCCCTGCGCCTTTTCCCTCAGCACAGCAGTACCCTGGGCAGCAGCGGAGACCAGCAATGGCTGAGCCCACAAAACCATGCCTGCTTTGTAACAACCTAGGGCACTGGAGTAACCGGTGCCCCCTGAAAAGGGAATTTGATGAATTTAGAAATGGCAGGGGAGGAGAACTACAAGCCCTCCCTGGGGGTCAACAACAACAAAAAAACTGAAAAGGGAGTGCCCGCCTGCCAGGCGTGCAGACACAAAAAGAGCAGGCCAAGGGAAGAAGGGTAGCAAAATAAATCAAGCGCGCGATAATATTAATGTTTGTGTAAGTGAAGCAGGTGCTTCAAAGACTGTGTATGATTTAGATGATCCTGTGTTAACCACGTCTTCTGTCAATGAGCCTTACAGGTTGCAGATGACAGAGTCACTCCACCTGGAGAACACTGACTTGCATTTTGTCTCTGTTAATCCTGAACAGAAGGGTACTTGGAACCGGATTCATTGTAAGTACATCGTTATTGGGGACACCAAACACACACCACAAGAGATCAGAATTGCTCCGGGAATGACAACATCAGATCCTGAGCAATTCGTTCTCGGCCTGCATTGTTTCCACCCACCCCTGTTTCTTCCCAAGGGACAAATTGTTGCACAAGCTATCCCTGTGCCATCTTTACCTGAAAATATCGAAAAACAAGGGCTCACAGCCGCCCAGGTCCCACTTATTGGGAAAAACAAGCCCAAATTATGGTGTAATGTCAGTGGGAGTGGGGAGCCTAAACGCATTGAGATGCTTGTAGACACAGGTGCAGACTGCACAGTGATGCCAGTACAAGACTGGCCAGCACATTGGCCTTTGCAAAATGTTGCAGGTCATCTTCGAGGTGTAGGAGGTCTGCAATTGGCAAGACAATCCAAAAGCATTATTCAGTTTGAGGGACCAAACGGACAATTGGCAAATATCCGTCCATTTGTGTTAGATTTTTCGGAACCTTTGTTAGGGAGAGATTTAATGGCTCAGTGGGGTGTCACAATTGATATTCCAGACTCTCCACAGCATATTTGTACAGCAGTCATTGAACAACAGCGCTCCACCCAAAAACTGAAGTGGAAAACAGACAAACCAGTTGATGTAAAACAGTGGCTGCTCAGTAAACAAAAAATAAAGGTGCTTGAAGAACTAGTGGAAGAGCAACTAAAAAAGGGCCACATTGTGGAGACCATGTCCCCATGGAACTCCCCAGTGTTTGTCATCCAAAAAGCTGACCAAAAGAGATGGCGACTCCTCTGTGACCTCCGACAAATTAATAATGTAATTGAAGATATGGGTTCTCCCCAACCTGGTATGCCATCCCCAACAATGCTTCCCCAAGATTGGAAACTGGCTGTTATTGATATTAAGGATTGTTTTTTCCAAATCCCCTTGCACCCTGACGATGCACCGCGTTTTGCATTCTCCGTCCCTTCCATTAATATGGAATCACCTATGAAAATGTACCATTGGACCGTTCTTCCTCAGGGATTAACGGTATCTCCAGCTATCTGCCAGTGGTATGTCTCTTCCCTGCTTTCCCCAGTACATGCAGCCGCAGAGAAGGCCATCATCTATCATTATATGGATGATATCCTTGTGTGTGCCCCCAATGATGATTTACTCACACATGTGCTTGACCTAACGATCGATGCATTGATTGTTGCAGGGTTCGAGCTCCAGGAAAAGAAAATTCAAAAGATGCCACCTTGGAAGTATTTGGGCTTAGAAATTGGAAATAGGACCATTGTTCCTCAAAAACTAGAAATCAATCCAAGGATCAAGACCCTTGTGGATGTCCACAAGTTGTGTGGGTCTTTGAATTGGGTAAGACCATGGCTCGGTCTGACTAATGAAGACCTTGCCCCTCTTTTCAATTTATTGAAAGGGGGAGAGGACCCAGGTGCTCCTAGGTCTATTACCCCAGAGGCACGGAAAGCTCTAGAAAAGGTTCAGATTGCAATGTCCACAAGACAGGCCAACTGATGCCGGCCTGACCTGCCATTCAAATTTATCATCCTAGGTAAGTTGCCACACCTCCATGGAATTATTTTCCAGTGGGAGGAAAAACAAACACCTAAGGCAAAGGACACACCAAAAAAGGACCGGGACCAGAGGGACCCTCTCTTGATCATAGAATGGGTTTTCTTCAGTCACAAAAGGTCCAAGAGACTGACAAAGCCTCAGGAGCTGGTAGCAGAACTGATCCGGAAAGCAAGGACCCGGATCAGGGAGTTAGCAGGATGTGATTTTAAGTGCATTCACATTCCATTTGAGTTAAAATCAGGTCAAAATACTATGAAAATACTGGAACAATTGTTTCAAGAAAATGAAGTGTTGCAGTTTGCTCTGGATTCCTACTCAGGACAAATTTCAGTAGTGCGGCCCGCTCACAAATTGTTCGAACAAGATGTTCAATTTACCTTAAAATTGAGAAGTGCTCTAAGTAGGAGACCTTTAAAAAGGGCTCTAACTGTCTTCACAGATGCATCCAGGAGGTCCCACAAGTCCGTTATGACTTGCAAGGATCCTCAAACCTAGCAGTGGGAGACAGACATTGCTGAGGTGGAAGGTTCACCTCAGGTTGCTGAATTGGCTGCGGTTGTTAGGACCTTTGAAAGGTTCTCAGAACCATTTAATCTTTTTACAGACTCTGCATATGTGGCAGGAGTAGTATCCAGGGCAGATCAAGCAATACTGCAAGATGTGTCTAACATCGCACTTTTCGAATTGCTCTCAAAACTGGTAAAGTTAGTCACTCACCGAGAGCAACCCTTTTATGTGATGCATGTCAGGTCACACACTGACTTGCCAGGGTTTATCGCTGAAGGCAACAGAAGGGCAGATGCTCTTGCTGCACCTGCAGTAATGGCCACTCTCCCAAATGTTTTTGAACAGGCAAAAATCAGCCACCAGCTTTTCCACCAAAATGCACCTGGCCTGGTTCGTCAGTTTAACATCACTCGAGAACAGGCCAAGGTGATTGTGGCCACATGCCCAAATTGCCAGCAACATGCACTCCCTACAGTGAGTACGGGAGCAAACCCAAGGGGACTGAACAGTTGTGAACTGTGGCAAACAGACGTAACACACATACAGTCTTTTGGACGGCAGAAATATGTTCATGTTAGTGTAGATACCTTTTCTGGAGCGGTCTATGCTTCTGCCCACACAGGAGAATCATCTGTTAATGCTATTAAGCACCTCTTACAGGCTTTTTCTTTCATGGGCATCCCCAAGGAACTGAAAACTGATAATGGGCCTGCTTAAAAATCCAAGGAATTCGGGAGCTTCCTGCAGCAATGGGGAGTAGAGCACAAAACTGGCATCCCCTACTCCCCTACAGGTCAAGCCATTGTAGAAAGAACTCACTGTGATATTAAAAGGGTCCTGGACCAGCAACAACAGGTTCTGAAGGTGGAACCTCCCCACATCCGGTTATCCAGGGTGCTATTCACAATCAATTTCCTGAATTGTTCTTTTGACAGCCTGAACCCACCCATCCTACGCCACTTTGGGGGGAGCAATCATAGGTTAATGAAAGAAAAACCTCCAGTTTTAGTAAAGGACCCTGAGACTTGGAAAATGGTGGGACCTTACAAATTGGTTACTTGGGGACGTGGATACGCCTGTGTGTCCACCCCCTCTGGTTTAAGGTGGGTTCCTTCCAAATGGGTAAAGCCCTATGTTCCCAAGGTCTCAGAGAAATCCACAGAAGCACCCCAGGTTGCTCACGCTGCCTGGAGAAGAAAACGCCGCATGTGTTCTCTGGAGGAAATTCCATTTAAGCCTCCTATCTGGAATAGTTTGTAATATATGTTTGTTTCAAGTTTTTGTACCAGTTTAGATCCCACTGTTCATGTGTAGCCTCGAGACACCATGAGACCGAGCCTGCTTCTCGTCCTACTCGTGATCATCCCACCTGTGATCTCCTGCATTGTCCCTCAGCCCAAACCACATATGGACTACCTTGACAGAGGCTCCCGGACATCAACAGAAAAACTGACAACTGGCTGAATGGACTGTTCAAAGGCTGGGGACTCTCGGGCTGGTTGGGATCTATTCTGAAAACTGTGTTTTTAGTGCTGTTTATTTTAGTTATTGTAGTTGTTAGCATTGTTTTTGGACTAATCAAACGCATGGTCCTCAAGTTAATTTCAAGCTCATCTCCCCCTCCTGAGGTCTACCATTTGGAAGCCCTCAGTGCTCCAATAGATGACCTGGAAGCTTCAGTGGAAAACATTGACCCTCATGGAGAGGAAGAACTGGTTTGCCAACCATGGTTTAGCAATCATTCTGCACCACAAACACAGTCCTCTTCTTTTTAAACAAAACTTGGGGGGAGATGTGGTGTGCTGTAATGTCCCATTTTGGCCTTCCAGGTCACTTTCCCAGGTGTGCCACTACCTCTCTCCCTTCCCCCTTGCCCCCATGCTGAGTGAGTCCTGTCAATCAGGCTCAACATTCCAGCAAGGCGTCATGTGATTGGTCAAGTTCAAAGGATGCCCCTATGCCCAGGGGTCATTGGCCTTTCTGGGTGTCATCTTCCCCTGAGACCCTGCCCCTCTCACCGGGTTGGTGGCTCACCTGTACCTCCCCTCCCCCTGTCCCTGAGCTTAAAAGGTGAATCAGATCATGCGGCGAAGATTCTGTTGGAGCAGTTGCTCGCGTTCAGACCTCTGTAACCATGGAATAAACCTCTGGACATTAAACCCTCCAGCAGAAACCATCTCCTTTTTCTATTCACCATGGCCTGAAGCCATTTCTCCTGAGGTAAACGGGGTTCCTGACAAGCCTGGACTTCTACAGTGCCCAGCTGCAACCACCAGCAAGCCAAGGTATCTCTGGGGTGATACACCGCAGTTGCTGCCTTCGGCCCAGCAGTGAGGGTCAGACTGGCCCAGGCACAATCTAACCGCTAATATTGGGATTCATATTCCAATAACAGATGGTGCCCTGTCTCACCAAAAGCAAGGCCTGACCGACCCCTGCCACACACAGCTGTTCGAAAATGTCTCCAACTTCAAATTTTTCCTGTCTCTGTCACCCTGCCCTGTGCCGTGGCCTGATTTTGACAGCCCTGGGAAAGTGGGAGGCTCAGGAACCTCCTCAGTGCCTTTTTGAGGTCCTCGTGTGGGGAACATGGCAGAGGAGGGGTGTTGGGACAGGGGACAAGAGAATCCAGAGCCTCCTGAAAGCCACTTTGGCCATCAGAGCAAGGAAGGTCCTGGGCTCTGCCAGATTCCTCTGGTGGAGGAAATGTGATGGGGGGGGGGAAGTGTTCGGGGATTGTTCTTTGTTGGTGGTTTTGCCTGGAAATCGTTCCTTGTGTGAAAATTTGGACTCTGAACCTTGTTGCTGTTGCTGTTGGTTTTGTTCTTTCATTGCTCATTCAGGAAATTTTTCTTCTCTCAGACTTTAGGGATCTTTGTGCCTCCATGGGGAGTGGTAGGGAAAGGGGCAGCAGCCCCTGGGTTTTAGTGGCAACACAGAACTGGAGAATCCCATTCCTAAAGCTCAACAAAGCTGAACAAACACCATCTCTGCCAATTTATCCAAAAAGCTGCATTTTGGACTAAATAAAAAGGAAATGGGTCCAGTGTCCCCTAGCACTAGGACGAGGCTGGCAAGCCATGGGTGTACTGGGAGCACTGGGAGGGGGAAAGGGGAGCACTGGGTGCCCTGTGCAGCCCCTTGACTCGTGGTCATCACCCCAGGCCGGATGGGCCACCACGGGAGCCATGGGATGGGGACTCCCAGTGTCCCACATTGTCACAGCACGTTCCCATGGATGTCACTGGTGTCCTGCAGTCGCCTGTGTGGTCCTGGCAGCTCTGCGTGTGTCACCTGGGGGTCCTTGGGGGGGACAGGAAGAGACACCTGGCTTGGGGTGACACCCATGGGTGACATGTCCATGTCCCGACCCATCCCCCATAGTCACCCCCTGCCCCCTCATGTCCAGCCCCTCCCCCACCTCCAGGGGATAAAGGGGTTCTGGTGGGCCCTGTGGGGATAAGGGGGGGTCTGAGGGGTGTCTGGGGAGGGGGTCAGGCAGAGCCATGGCTGGAACTCCCCACCCACCTCTCCTGGTATTTCCTGAGAGCTGCAAGAAGAAGAGGATAGGGAGATCATGGGGTCCCCTGGGCCCCAACCCCACCTGGGACCTTTAAATGCCCACTGGACACCGGGGCCCCCACCAGACACTGATTTCTACTGGACTGCCAGGCCCCTGCACCCCATAGCACCCCTGAGCAGCCCCTGAACACCTGAGGAACCCAGGTACTCCAACCCCCTCTCCAGGAACCCTGACCCCCTGAGCACCCCTCAGGCCTCCAGGAACCCCAAGAATGGAATGCAGAGAAGCCTCCAAACTGCTTCAGAATCCCTGAAGAGCTCTCAACATCCCTGCACAACTCTCCAACACCTCCCTAAAAGCCCCCAGGAGATCCCAGTGTCACCCCAATATTCCTCAAGGCCCTTCCTGGAACAGCCCAAGATCCTCCAAAAGACCCCCAAGCAAAGGTCACTGGGGGCTCAGCTTCCACCATATCTGGGGCTTTGGGTGATGCCCCAATGGACCCCCAGTGTGTGGGGCTTCCCCCCAGTCTCTGTAGGACCTTTTCCGCCCCCATTGTCACCCACCCCGGCGGTGCCACCAGTGACAGCCCCCGATGACAGCCAGGAGCAGGAGCAGGAACAGGAGGGTCCTGCCGACATTCACAGCCACTGCTGGGGACAGAGGGACACATTGGGGTCATCCTGAACTGCAGGCGTCCTGAACACCCTGGTGACCCCATGTGAGCCCACCTGTGACCCAGGGTGAGCCAGGTGTCACCTCCAGGGCCAGCTCTGGGCTGAGTGCCCGGAACACGCGGTGCCCGTCCTGTCCCAGCTGGTTTGTGGCCACGCACTGGTAAGTGCCCGAATGTCCCACATCGACGGCTCCGAGCTCCAGGAGGGGACCCTGGGCCACCTCCCGCCCATTGTGCAGCCAGGTGAAGGTGACAGGGGTTGAGCCCACCTGCACTGAGCAGCACAGGGTCACGTTGTCACCCGCATGCACCTGGTGTGCCAGGGGACCGGGGGTGATGGTGGCATTGGCCACGGGCACTGTGGGGACACAGAGAGGGCTGGCACCTCATGAGGTGGGATGGGGGTGCTGTGGGTGGGGTCATCCCCAGCCCGAGGGTCCTGCTCACCCAGGATGGTGACATTCAGGGGGTCACTCTCAGCCATGCTTTTCCCGTCACTGACCCGGCACTGGTACTGGCCGCTGTCACTGTCCCCAACGTGGCGCAGCTCCAGGCGGGGGCCGGTGCCCAGCAGTGCCCCTGAGCCCTCCCGGTGCCAGGAGAACGACAGGGGACCTGTCCCTATGGCCACTGCACAGCTCAGCACCAGGCTGTCCCCGAGTGCCACCTGTCCCCCGGGGGGCTTCACTGACAGGGACACCCCTGAGGGCGGGACCCCTGCGGGAGAGGGGGACACCAGGGGAAAGTGACGGACCCGGGGGGTGTCAAGGAGGGGCAGGGGAATTCCAGTGAGGGAGAGGGGGTGAAGAGATTGGAGGAGGGGGGCTTAGAAAGGAACCCCGAGAGATGATAAGGGGGTCAGGGAGGGAACACCTGGAGAGGGAGGTGGGCAACTCCAGGAAGGGTACGGGGACCATGGGAGGGGATGGTGAAACTTGGGCAATGTGCAGAGACCTCAGAGAGGGGTGGAGGGACCCAGGGATGAGGGAGGGGACCCAATGAAGGATGGAGGGAAACACAAGCCAGGAATTAGGGGAGCTTAGGAGAGGCCCGGGGCAGCGATGGCAGGACACAGAAAATGCACCAGGGAAGGATGACGGTACCAGTGTACGGACTGGGGGTCCCGGGGAGAGACCCGAGAAAGGACGAGGGGGGGCAGGGAGGGATCTGGAAGAGGTTGGGTGCCCCAGAGGCGGCGTTAGGGAGGGCTGGGAGATGCCAGGCATTGTGAGGGACCCGAGGCATCTGTGGGGGTTCCCCGTGCCCATTCCTGCACTCACTGCGCACTGTGACGTGGAGCCGGTTGCTGCTCTTCTGCACAGACCCCCCCTGGGAGCGCACCTCACAGCCATAATGCCCCGAGTGGGAGACCCTCACAGCGGGCAGCAGCAGCTGCGGGGACTCCGGTGGGCCCCCCAGCACCTGCCCATCCCGGTAGAACACGTGCAGGAGAGGGGCTTGGGGCCACAGGGTGTTGGGGGTGCTGAGGCAGCTGAGATTCAGGGGGGACCCCTCAGTGAGCTCACCGGGACCCTTCAGTACTGGCACTGAGAAGAGCTCAGGGCAGGAGAGGAGAGGGGAGGACTGTGAGTCTGAGAGCACTGGGAAGTTGCTTTGGGTTTGTCAAGATATTGGAGTTCCAGCCGTGTGGGTGCTCACCATGCACTGTCACTGTCATTGGTGCTGACTGTGACTGCCAGAACCCCACCAAGCCCTCACATCGGTAGCGGCCGCTGTGGTGCAGCTGCAGAGGTGAAAGGGACAGCACAGTCCCATTGAGGGACATCCTGATTTCCTTCTCCTCCCGGTAAAATCGCACGCTGGTGAGATGGTTGTCCTGCCGGCACCGGCAGCACAGTGCCAAGGTGTCCCCCTCCAGCAGTGCCCGCGCTGGCACCTGCAGCACCAGTGGGTCTGTGGGACAGGAAGGTCACATCTCACTGATGAGACTGGTCTGAGGTGGGTGCCCATAGCACCGGGGACATGTGGGTGCACTGGGGTGCTCTGGGGTGCACTGGGATGTCCCTGTGTGCAGGGGACTGGCTCTTGTCACTTGAGTGGTGTGAGGCCATCCATGGAATGGAGCCCACCCTGACCACTCTGGGGCCCCCATGATCATTAAAGGTTTCCCCTCACCATCTAAGACTGTCACGGGGGGGCTGCGCCCAGTGCCGGGTCTGTCACATGTGTAGATGCCACTCTCGGTGACAGTGAGGCGGTCCTGTCCCTCCTGCCACCAATGCTGCCCGTCCTTGTACCAGGTGGTGGCACCGGCAGTCCCCAAGCCCTTGCAGGTCAGTGTCACCCGGTCCCACAGCACCGCCGGCCTCCAGGGGAGCTCCACCAGGACCTGGGTGGTCAGGGCACCTGTGGGTGACAGGGGACACCAGCCTGCCAGGGCCAGTGTGGGGCTGGGGACAGCAGGGTGGGGACATGGCATCCCCTGAGGACTCACCAGTGACGCCGAGGGTCTGGGCTGGAAGGGAGAAGGGACAGGGCTCAGTGGGGGTATCACTATGGGTACAGAGACACATGGGGTACAGGGTGTGGTGGCTGTCCCCAAACTGTCCCCGTGGGGACAGATGCTCTTGTGGGAAAGTGTGTGGGTGGTCCCCAAAAGTCTGGACAGGCAGGGGGACATGTCTGTGTCACAGCCACCCGTGTACCACATCCCTGTGGCAGAGACACTTTGGGAAGAGGGACGCCGAGGCCACCCCAGGCTGAGGCAGAACATGGGGACACTGAGAACACCCCGGGCATGAGGACACCATGGACACAGCCCATGCTGGCCCAGGTCACCCCCACCAGCTCATGATCCCATCCCCGTGATCCCATCCCCATGGCCACATCCTCATGGTTCTTGTCCCTGCATCCCAGATCCCTTGTCCCTACCCCCGGAGCTGCCTGAGCCCAAAGGTGCCAGTCCCCACATTCCTGTCCCCACATCCCCATCACCAAATTCCTGCCCCCTCTTCCTGTCCCCAAAGCCACCCTACATCCCCAGTCACACCAAGGTTCACTGGGGGTAACATGGACTGGCACTGCTGGCATTGGGGACCTCAGGGGACCCCACAGCCCCCCTGTGCCCCCTCCCCTCCCCATCCCCAGGGTGTCAGGCCTGTGCCCAGGACACTCACCCCACAGGAGCAGCGCCATCTTCCCCGCCATCCCGGTGTCCCCAGCCATGTGCACTGGCTGTCACTCGCTGCTGTGGCCACCGCTCCCCTGGCTGGCGGCTCTTCGGATGAAGGGGAAGGAAGCGAGGTCACGTCTCGACCTCATGCGTAGGTGGCCCTTGGTGGGGGAAGGGTGGGGACAGGCTGGGGACACGGGTGGGTGGGACAAAATGGGTCATGGGGTTCCCAGGAGTGGGGAACTCCGTGGTTTTGGGGAGGCAGGAATGGGGTCACTGGTAAATGGGGTCCAGAGGAGGGGGAATATCCGGCAATGGGGGTGCCATTGGAATGAGCGTCTCCATACCTGGGGGGACTCAGGGATGGGAGTCCCAGGGGAATGTGGGCTCCAAGGCTTTGAGTTCATGGGATGGGGGAATGGTGGGTCCTAGGAAGATTTCAGGGGATGGAATGAAGAAGAAGGGGTTCCTTGGGAATGGGGTGCTGGGCCATGGAGATCCTAGGGAATGTCAGTGTTGGGATGGGGGCTGCAGAGAGAGTGGGACATAAGGAATGGAGGTCCCATGTTTCCGTTCCTGGGGGAATGGGGGTGCCAGGGATGGGCAGTGGCTGGGTGAGCCCATGGGTTGCAGCTCCTTCCCTGGGTGGTTCAGATTTTGGGGTGACCCAGAGCCAGCACCACCCCCACATGGTGCCGGTGTCCAGGGTGTCACCCCAGAAAGATTCTGAGCTGCTCTGGGTTTGTGCCCTCCCGCCTCCAGTGATTTTTCCCTCTCTTTATTCCATTTCCATCATTTTGCCCCTCAATTTCACAAGCCCCCAGTTCGTGCCTTGATGGTCCTTGGGGGCATCTGGAGTAGGGAACAGGCTGGGGGAAGCCCAGGGTGGGGGAAGCCCAGGGTGAGGGAAGCAGGGGTGAGGGGTCTGCAGGGAGGGCTGGGGAGGCTGTGGGGGATGGGGGAGTGCAGCTTTTACCCCCCAACACTTTCAGTTTCTGTCTCCTGCTGAAGAAGGAAAAGGCCATTTGACACCTTTCTCACATGGGGGGGGAAGGGTTCTGTCCTTAGGGGGCACATCCAGGGGGCTCCTTTCCTGGGGGGATCCTGTCCCGGGGGGATTCTGTCCTGGGGGGATCCTGTCCCAGGGGGGACACATGCTGGGGAAGAGGGTCCTGTCCTGGAGCTTGGCAGCTTTGGAGGGGTCCAGACTTCTTCATTTTTGCCCGTCCCCTGCTGGATCTGAGCCAGCAAGAGCAGCTGGGGAATGGAACCCTGAGCAGGAAGGAGGCCCCAAACTCCTGCTCCTTGAAGCCAGTGGCCATCCAAGGGTGGGGCCCAGCCATGGCCCAGCCCCACTGCACAGGGATGGCCATTGCCCAGCCCTGCTCTATCCAGCCCCCGGTGGCAGCCAGCACCTGAGGGTCCCCCCTGCCTCCTTGGCTTTGATTCTGGCAGCTTTAGAGCTGCTGCAGAGGTGAGAATTCTGTGGGGGAAAAAGGCCTTGCTGTGGTTTGCTCAGCTCTGCAAGAAGCACACAACCCAAAGGAAGCCCAAGCAGTGTCTCTGTGAGGGCCTTTGATGGTTTTCAGAGCAGGGCTTGCTGGAAACCCCCACTGCAGGGGCAGCTGTGGGGGAACCAGCCTGGAAATCCAGCAATTGATCATTTTGTGCCTTTGCCCAAGGGACTGAGAGAGTCCCACAACTACTGCAAAGACAACAACAATTGGGCTACTTTTGGGTTATTTTGCTGCTTTAAGGGATGAGGAAACCACAGGCCGGGCCTTTCCGCCCACTCAGAATTCTCACCTCTGCAGCAGCTCTAAAGCTGCCAGAATCAAAGCGAAGGGGGCAGGGGGGACCCTCAGGTACTCGCTGCTCCCTGGGGCTGGTCAGAGCAGGGCTGGGCAATGGCCATCCCTGAGCAGTGGGGCTGGGCCATGGCTGGGCCCCAGCCTTGCATCGACAGGGGTCCCCAGGATGTGCCACCCCTGGGACAGGCACCTAGCCAGGAATGTGCAGGGACATTTTTGGAACAGCCACCCCTTGGGACACGACCCTCCCATGCCAGGATGTGTAACCCCCTGGGACAGGACCCCCCCATGCCAGGATGTGTAACCCTCTGGGACAGGATCCCCTCAGGACAGGACCCCCCTGGATGTGCCCCCCAGGACAGAAACTCCCCCTTTTCCCATCTGGCTTTTCGCACAAATGGCCTCTTCCTTCTTGTCCAGGAAAAAGAAAGTGTAGAGAGGGCACAGCCCAATACCTCCATCCCCAAAATCTCCCCCTCCCTCCCTGAAGCCACTGCTCCGCATTTACCCTCTCCCCTGGGAGCCCCCAACCCCTTCCTTGCTCAGGTGCTCCCCGGGATTGCTGAGCCAGGAACCGGGGGTGAGGGGACATGGCACAAATGTGAAGAAAAAATAGGAAAAAAGAGAAATAAAGAGAGGAAAATTCAAAGGCAGGGGAGGGCGCCGAAGCAGAGGTACCCAAGACCCCCATGTGATGCCTGCCCAGAAAAGGAGTACCCCAGGAGGGGCAGTGCTGGGCCCTCGGTCACCCCAAAATCTGAGGGATTCCGGGAAGGAGCTGAGACCCCTGTGCCCATCCAGAAACTGCTCATCCCTGGCAGCCCCCATTGTCCTGGATACCAACCATGGGCGCCCCATTCCTTAAGTCCCACCTTGACTGGGACCCCCATCCCAGTACTGACATTCCCCAGGATCTCCATGGCCCAGAACCCCATTTCCAAGGAACCATCTCCACTTCTTTCCATTCCCTGAAATCCTCTTTCTTCCAGGACCTTGATTCTCTCAGGATACCCATTCCCACGGGACTCCCATTCATCCAGTGACCCCATCCCATGGCCCCAAATCCCTGGAGCTCACGTTCCCCTGGGACTCCCATCCCTGAGTCCCCCCAGCCCTGGGCACCCCCATTCCCTTGGCACCCCATCCCCAGTGATTCCCCCTCCTCAGGACCTCCATTCCCCAGGACACCCATCCCCACGTCCTCAAACCCACCAAGCCCCCCACTCCTGGGAACCCATATCGCACCTTGCCCCACCCAGCCTTGTCCCCATCCTGTCCACAGCTTGTGGCCACCCTGCCCCCACCAAGGGCCACCTACACGTGGGGACGGACCTGACCTCGCTTCTTTCCCCTTCATCCGAGGAGCCGCCAGCCAGGGGAGGGGTGGCCACAGCAGCGAGTGACAGCCAGTGCACATGGCTGGGGACACCGGGATGGCCGGGACGGTGGCACTGCTCCTGTGGGGTGAGTGCCCGGGGCACAGGCCTTACACCCCTGGGATGGGGAGGGGAGGGGGCACAGGGGAGCTGTGGGGTCTCCTGAGGTCCCCAATGCCAGCAGGGCACAGAGCCCAGTCTGACCAGAGTTATGGGGTGGCTTTGGGGACAGGAACACAGAACAGGAACAAAGAACTCAGATGTGGGGACAGGGGGATGGAATGTGGGGACAAGGATGTGGCAGAAGGAACCTTGGAGCTTGAGCAGCTGTGGGGACAGGGACACAAAGATGTCGGGACAGGGACAACAGGACCGGTACCATGTGCTTGGGCCATGAGTCCAGGTGCCATTGGAATGCGACGATGGGCACAGGGCCATGGGGATGTGGGCATGGGGGTGGCAAGGGTAACCTGTGCCAGCATGGGGCCCCATGCATGGGCATGGCTTGACTGCTGTGTCCCTATCCTTGAGACATCTGTGCCACACCAGTGCCCCCACACAGACTGTTTGGAAACAGCCCCTAAACCCCAGGCTCCTGTGCCTCTGTCCCTGCAGTGCCACCCCCAACCAGCCCTGTCCCTTCTCCCTTCCAGCCCAGACCCTCGGCCTCGCTGGTGAGTCCTCGGAGGATGCCATGGTCCCATCCCGCTGTCCCCATGCTGGCCCTGGCAGGCTGGTGTCCCCTGTCACCCACAGGTGCCCAGACCACCCAGCTTCTTGTGGAGCCCCCCTGGAGGCCGGCGGTGCTGTGGGACCGGGTGACACTGACCTGCCAGGGCTTGGGGACTGCCGGTGCCACCATCTGGTACAAGGATGGGCAGCGGTGGGGGCAGGAAAGGTGCAACCACTTCACTGTCACTGAAATTGGCAACTATATGTGTGAAAGACCTGGCACTGGGCTCAGTTCTCCCGTGAGAGTCTCAGACGGTGAGGGGGATTAGGGTGTCCCAAGCCTGGCACCCACGGGGTTTCTGAGGTCTCTCCTCCATGGGTCACCTGCTGTGTGACCAGAGCCCATCTCCTGCTCTTGGGACATGCCAGAGCATCCCAGATTAGAGGGACCCCCATGTTGTAACTGGGGACCCCTGGTGCTCTGGGTGTGACATAATGGGGGGGTCCTGGTGCCATTGGGTGTGACAGGACCCCTCTGTCCCCCAGACCCACTGGTGCTGCAGGTGCCGGCGTGGGCGCTGCTGGAGGGGGACACACTGACACTGCGCTGCCGGGGTCGGTGGAACAACACGGTTATCTCGGTGTCCTTCTACCACGAAGGGAAGAAACTGGAGGGACTCCGTGATAGTATAAAGCTGTCCCTGTTCCCCCTGCAGCTGAGCCAAAGCGGCAAGTACAGCTGCAGGGGCTGGGTGGGATTCTGGGGGCAGCAGGAGTCACCGCAGGTGACAGTGACAGTGCAAGGTGAGCATCCCAGAGCATCTCAGTGTGGGGGAACCCATGTTGGAATTGGGGACCCCTTTTACACTGGGTGTGACCCAATGGGGGGATCCCCTTGCAAACGCGACCCTGTTGTGACAGGACCCCCCTGTCCCGCAGCCCGGTTAGAGTTGCGGGTGTCAGCACGGGAGCTGCTGGAGGGGGACACGGTGACACTGCGCTGCCAGCGCTGGCGGGACTATCCTGTCACCAAGGTGCGATTCTTCCATGGAGACAAGGAGGTGGAGGGGTCCCGTAGTGGGTCCGAGCTGTTGTTGTCCCTTCTGCAGCTGCGCCACAGTGGAAACTACAGCTGCAGGGGCTTGGTGGATTCTGAAATGTCATCGTGGGCACAGTTGGCACCAGTGACAGTGACAGTGCACAGTGAGAACCCCCATGGCTGGAACTCCAATATCCTGACACCCAAAAAGCCGCTTCCCAGCACACTCAGAGTCACAGTCCTCACCTTCCCTCTCCTTCCCAGAGCTCTTCTCAGTGCCTGTGCTGGAGGGTCCCCTCGAGCCCATCGCGGGGTCCCCCCTGACTCTCAGCTGCCTCAGCACCCCCAGCCCCCTGCGGCCCCAAGCCCCCCTCCTGCACGTGTTCTACCAAGATGGGCAGGTGTTGGGGGGCCCTCAGGGGTCCCCACAGCTGCTGGTGCCCACCGTGGGGGTCTCCAACTCAGGGAATTACAGCTGCCAGGTGCACTCTGAGGGGGGGTCCGTGCGAAAGAGCAGCACCTGGATCCACATCACGGTGCGCAGTGAGTGTTGGGATGGGCACAGGAAGCCCACAGAGATGCCCCGAGTGCCCTGGCTGGGAAGCTCCAGGTCTCCCTGACACCTTTCTTGGGTCCCCCCACCTCTCTCCTGTGTCCTTCACCCCTCCTTGATGTGACCCCATCCCCAACATCACCCATAGCCTTGTCCCTATCCCCCCATACCAGGTGCCAGCCCCTCCCTGTGGCCTCAGCCCTGTCTTTGTCCCTGCAGTACCCGTGGCCAATGCCACCATCACTCCCGGTCACCTGTCACACCAGGTGCATGCAGGTGACAACGTGACCCTGCGCTGCTCGGTGCAGGTGGGCTCAGCCCCTGTCACTTTCACCTGGCTGCACAACAGGCAGGATGTGGCCTGGGGTCCCCTCCTGGAGCTCAGGGACATAGATGTGGGACATTCAGGCACCTACCAGTGTGTGGCCACCAACCAGCTGGGACAGGACGGGCACCGCGTGTTCCAGGCCTTTAGCCCTGAGCTGGCCCTGGAGGTGACACCTGGCTCACCCTGGGTCACAGGTGGGGTCACATGGGATCACCAGGGAGGGCGGGAACCCTGGGGTGATGGGTGATCCTGATGTGTCCCCCTCTGTTTCTTGCAGTGGCCGCAGGGGTCGGTGGGGCCCTTTTGTTCCTGCTCCTGTTTGTGGCTATCATTGTGGCCTGGCACTGGAGCACCGTGTGGGTGGGTGACAATGGGGGCACAGGGCAGCACCCACAGCCCTTGACTTGGGAGGGGCTGAGTCCTCAGTGACCATGGCTCAGAGCTGTTGGAGGGTCCTGCAGGGATGTTGGGGGTTCTGTCAGGGGTCCCAATCCCTGCCAGGCTCGGGGATCTGGGGGCTCAGGGTGTTGGTGCAAGTGGGGTGGGTCAGAGATATTGGGGAGGCATCAGGGATACTGGGGTGCCTGGGGAGAATTGTGTGTCTGGTGGTGGTTCAGCATTCCCAAGGGTGGATGGGGGCCCCTGGGTCTCCAAAGTCACCCCTCCAGTTTTCCTTTGCAGATGCCAGGAAGCACCAGCAAAGGTGAGTGCAGCCTCCAGCCATGATACCCCTTTTACCCAAACACCCAGCACCTCCCATCCCCTTCCACACACACCCTTATTCCCACAGGGCACCCCCAGACCCCCTGGCATGCACAGTGGAGGATCCTCAGGCGTTGTATGTGGAGCTGCAAAGGCAACCGTGGGAACCCAGTGACATCTATGACAATCTACACCAAAAGTTGTGATGCTCTGGGAAGCGGGAGGCACTGGGTGACACTGGGGCTACTCCCTCCATGGCTCCTGTGGTAGCCCATCCTTCGAAGGGAGGTGGTCATGGCCCAGGGGGAGGCTACACACAGGGAACCCTCTACTCCCCATTTCCTCTCCCAGTACCCCCAAGGGCTCCCCCATCCCTTTGCTCGTACCTGCAGGGGCTCCCCAGCCCCATCCAAGTGCCCAAGTACCCTCAGGGACTGCCCCATTCTCTCCCCACTACTGTGCTTGCAGTACACCCAGGGCTTCCCTATTCCCCCTCCCACTACCCCTGTCCCATCCCGCTGTTAATGGGGAAGTCGGGGAGGATTCTTGCTGAAAGGTTTCTAAGGTGAAAATGAAGCACAAACATGGCAATATTATATCAGAGAACTGTTTATTGATAAAGGAGGGTAAGTGTTCTTACTGAATGTGGAGAGAAGAGAGTAGAAAGGGAAAAGGATAGAGAGAGAAACAGAAGACAGGGACAGCGTTACCACAAGGAGCCCAGGTGCTCTGTGGGCATCAGCTCGGCAGATGGAGTGTGTGTGCTGCAAGCCAGGGCGAGCCCACATGGCTTTTGTGAGTGGCTGGGCATGATTTCCAAGGACGGCACCTGCGTGTCTCTGGCATGGGCGAGCGATGGCTGCAGGCTGGCTGCTGCGGGCTGGCTGCGGGCTGGCTGCGGGCTGGTGCTGCGGCACTGGTGGCTCTGGGCTGGCTGCCGTGGGCTGGGGCTGCGGTGGGCAGGTGCAGCAGGCTCGGTGCTGTGGGCAGCATGGGAAACGCGGCAGAATCGTTGGGTGGGTGCAGGCAGCATCTGCTCCATCAGGCAGCAATGAAGGAACATCCAGGACGAGCAGGAATGAGCTGCCTCAGTGAAGCAGTGAAGCAGGGACGAACGAGTGTGGACAGGGAAGAAGGAGCACCTGGAGGAAAGGGCGAGTGGGGGTAGTATCAGTGGTATTTTTGCCCAACATCTGGGAGGAATGATGCATCTGACTTCATCTGATCAGAAGGCTAATTAAGTACTTTATGATACGGCATTATTCTATATTATATTACATTACATCTAAACTGAATCTGCCAAGCACTCAACTGCATCCACTGCACACAATCTCATGACTGTCAGCCAACAGTCCCCACACACACACACCTGGATTCAATTGGTCAGTGAATCAAAACACTCACACCAGAATCCAATCACAAATTCCCTTCAGGTAAACAATCTTCCACAATGCATTCCACTTGTCAACAACACAGGGGCAGAAATGAGATAAGAATTGTTTGGATCATTCTTTGCCTCTCCCAGTGCTTCTCCCCGGTTCAGAGAATGTCAGTCCCACAGGGGAGGAGGGTGAAACTGGCCCTCCGAGCAAGCCCCTGATCCCTCCAAGAAACCCAAAGCAAAATGCTCCTGTTGTGTCACAGTCTGCTGCTTTTATTTGCAAAGGCTCCTCTCACAGCCTGATTTCCCTGGCACTTTTCCCCAGACATTTTTCCCAGGCATCTGTCCCACCAGCATGTGGGGGTCACTCACATCCCGATCACTGATGCTTTCTCTCCCCTGATTCTCTGTTGTGTGAAGCCTCACCTAGGACATGGTTCCCAGCACATGGACAACCCACAGAGTCATTTTTCACCTCATGTGTAACATATGTTGAGACATAAATCAAAATCAGATTTGGTCCTCTTTACCCCGATGTGCTTAGTAGCTCTGCAATCCCCCTTCCAGTGCTCCCAATGACGTGGCTTACTGGTGCCCGTCCCAGTTCCAAGGGGGCACAGGACCTGGTTCCCTGCTCCTGGGACAAAAATGCAGCTCTTTGGTTAAACTGGCAGAAATGGTATTTCTTTGTTCAGCTGTGTCAAGGAAGCTGAACAAGGTGGGAACCTCGCTTGGAAAGGAAAACACGACCCCCTTCTCTCTGAACTATTATAACTTTGGAAATTACAAGGCTTTTAGGTAAATATGTGGGAACGGGAATAACAGTTCTTTACTGGTAGATATTGACAGAAACAAGTTAATGGAAGCTGACTTTTACTGGATATTATATGAATTGATATTATATTATTGATTATACTGTTGAATAACTATTGTGATGTTGCTCAGATAGTGAAAAGTATTGTGGAATGGCTGATGTTGTTGTGTTGGCCGGGAGTGCTCCCTTGAGCGCCCTCCGCTGGCCGCGGTTATAACTGCCACAAAAACCAACAGCGCTGAGCGGGAGGGAAAGTTCTGGATTTGTGTTGTTGGTTCTGTTCTGGTGTATCAATTTCTCAGGAAAGAGCTGTTATTCCTTTTCCTACACTTTGGCCTGGAAGCCAGATCATCATTGAAATTAAAAAAAATTCTGAGATGGGTTTTCCATTCCAGGAATTTCCCCCAGTTTCCTTGGCAGATATTTCTCATTTAAATGAGTTGCCAACTTCTGGGTTCCAGTGTGAAGGGAACAGACACCCCAAGAGCAGATAGGGTCAGGGACTTGGCTACCTCATGCTCTGCCTTTTAAGCCAGTTGGGTCACCAAGGGCCTTCTCCCCAGGTGGCACTTCTGGTCATCCAGCCACTCAGGAGTTGGCTTTGTCAAAGCGTCACACTTTCCCCAGTGTGCCATGGCTGACAGATGATGGACAGACTGTTGTGGTGTGCTGTAATGTCCCATTTTAGACTTCCAGGTAACTTCCCCAGGTGTGCCTGTACCTCTCTCCCTTCCCCCTAGCCCCCATGCTGAGTAAGTCCTGTCAATCAGGCTCAACATTCCAGCAAGGCGTTGTGTGATTGGTCAAGTTCAAAGGATGGCCCTCAGGCCCAGGGGTCATTGGCCTGACTGGGTGTCATCTTCCCCTGAGACCCTGCCCCTCTCACCTGGCTGGTGGCTCACCTGTACCTCCCCTCCCCCTGTCCCTGAGCTTAAAAGGTGAATCAGATCATGCGGCAAAGATTTCTGTTGGAGCAGTTGCTCACGTTCAGACCTCTGTAACCATGGAATAAACCTCTGGACATTAAACCCTCCAGCAGAATCCTCTCCCTTTTCTCTTCACCATCACCTGAAGCCATTTCTCCTGAGGTAAACGGGGTTCCTAACAAGCCTGGACTTGTTCAGTGCCCAGCTGCAACCACCAGCAAGCCAAGGTATCTCTGGGGTGATACACCGCAGTTGCTGCCTTTGGCCCAGCAGCAAGGGTCAGACTGGCCCAGGCACAATCTAACTGGTAATATTGGGAGCCATATTCCAATATTTGGCGTCCCTGAGGCGGGCTAAGTGACTCTGCAGCCCGAGACGGACTCGCAGCTCCTCAGAGAAGTTTCTGGCAGCCGTGCATCCAGCTGAAAAGGGCTTTGGTTGCATCGCCCTCAGCTAGAGACTTTGGGAATATTCCCAGAAGAAGTTTCGTGGACTGTTCGGCGCCTCTGGAAAGCCCAGCTCCTTTCTGGTGAGCAGATTTTCCAGAGGGAGGACAGGGTAGCCTCTCTTGCCCATAGAGAGGTCCTATTCTGGTGAGGAGACCTGCCTTAGACCCCAGCCAGCTACAGCTTCCATTTCGAGTGAGTATCTCTGCTCTCGGTAGAGCAGAAGCTCAAAACCAGACTCTGCCGTGAGTTCTGTTCCTTTTTTTTGCCTTTGCATTTTTGGCTGCGAAGCCCCACAGATGGGAATTCATTGCGTTCTAGCTTTTAGCTTTCTGCTGCGTGTGTTACTCTCTTTTGGAATTCGCGCCGGAGTGGGAGTGCTCTCTGCCCTTCCCCCCGGCTCTGCAGCGCAGCGTGCTCGGCTCTCTCCACGTGGTTGGGGGATCCCTCTCTCTCTCTCTCTCTCTCTCTCTCTCTCTCTTTATGTTGGGGAGGGGAGGGCTCTCGGCTCTCTTGTCGCAGGGGACTCTCTCTCTCTCTCTGTGCGGGGAAGGGGGGGTTCTCTGCACACGCGGCACGGGGGGCCCCGGTTTCGGCTTGCCACGTGGCGTGGCTGCTCTCTCTGCTCCGCGGGGGGGGGCTGCATTCCACGGCAGGGGAGGCTTTGTTTCCACCTCAGCTGGGCAGGGCGTGCCCTGCTGCTGCTGCCCGGGAATTTTAAAAGCAGTATATACAGGTGCATTGTGAAGCTTTTGTCTGTTCGTTATCGCTTTCCTATCTGTGTTTTTTTTTTTTTTTAGAAATCGGTAGCTGATTTTAGCTTTGTTTTTGGTCAGGCGGGATTTAGTACTTTGCTTTTTTACATCTAACATGGGTTCGAAACTCAGCATTGTACAAAAAGGGATGTATTATAATATTATTAGCATTTTAGACAGTGGTAATGTTAAATTCTCAAAGGGAAAATTGAAACAGTTTATAAGATGGCTTTTCCTCCACTTCCCACAAATCTCCCCTGAAGAAATCCACAATATTCAATTCTGGGATAAAGTTGGGAATGAATTGATAACCTTAGGACAAACTGGCAATGCACCCTCAGCTAAATTTGTGTTTTGGAGTTTACAAATTCGAACAGCATTGCTCAAACAAAAGGAAATGGAGAAAAAGCCAAATGTAAAGCCATGTACCTCTGCTCTCCCTGTTTCTCCCTCTCCTAGCTCTAAAACCCCTAATCCTCTTTCCCCAAAACTTGGTATTTTAAAGAGAGCACACTCATTGGGAAGTCGACTCCCAGAGTCTGTTAAAATTCCTGAGTTGCCCTGTCCACAAGGCCCTGGCCAGGCCGCGTGGAACCTTCCCCAATCCATTGTGTCCCCTCCTCTGAAACCCACAGCACGTGTCAGCTTTCCAGAGAGCAGTGATGCCCAAAATGGCCCCCAGTCCCTAGGGGGTCCACAAGATGGTGGATGCCACGTGGCATCTTCCCAAACCGGGTCTTCTTCTTCCCAAAATCCTCTTAAGCATCCCGAAACTCCAGCCCCATCCCCCTCTCCTCCTGTTCCTCGTGATACCTTTCCCCCTCCCCCTCCCTTTCCTGCAATACCCTCAGCTCCACCCCTCTACTCCTCCCAGGGGAAATCTGCTGACATGATGTAACCAGGTGTCCCCGCCCCCTTCCTGCCCCTTGACCCCGCCCCCTGTTCCCCCGGTTTCCCCGCCCCTTGCTGGCCCCCTGTCCCCGCCCCCTCCCTGGGTTCCCATGGTGGAGACACACCCACTGCCATTCCCCAAACCTGTAGCTGTGATCCCAGTGCTTCCAATTCAAGGGATACAGAGCAGGGAACGGCAGACCTAATGCATAGTCCCATGTTGTCACTGGCTCCTGTTACCTTTCAGCCTGCAGCTCAGGGGGGAGCAGCTCCAACTGCTAATTGCAGTTCTTTTGGACGACAATTGATTAAAGAGATCTGTAAGTCTCATAAAGAATATGGTCCACACAGTCCATATTTCCGTGGCCTTTTAAATTCTGAACTGAGTAGTTCTGTGGTGATTCCACGTGATTTAAAACAGCTTTTTTCCTGTCTCATGACCTCCACGGAATTCAAATTATGGGAAATAGCATGGAAACAAATGCTGAATGATGCTCTCCCAGGCTTGCATGCTGATCCAAACACAGCCAAAGACAACAGTGGTAACCCTATCACCATTGAGCACCTCTGTGGTGAGGGCCAATGGTCTTCTCCCTCGATCCAAGCTACTGCAATTCCTGCAGAAACACTCGAGAAAGTAAAAGAAGCAGCTGAAAAAGCATTCTTTTCCCTACAACCTGAGGGGCCTTTTGAAACTTATAGTAAAATTAAACAGCGATCATCAGAGCCTTTTTTGAAATTTGTAGAAAGGTTAACTAGAGCTATTGAAATACAAGTTAAAAAAGAGAATGCTAGGGAAGCAATTTTAGAGGAAATGGCATTTACAAATGCAAATGAACAGTGTCAAGCGGCAATCCTGAGCCTTCCTATAGAATCTCACCCCACACTAAAAGATAGGCTTCTAGTCTGTAACAGGAAAGTGCCTCTGATGAGTGTGGCTGAAGACACCAGACCAAGGCTGCTGCCAAGACCACCTCAGCGCGTCGCCGTTGCCAGCCCTGCGCCTTTTCCCTCAGCACAGCAGTACCCTGGGCAGCAGCGGAGACCAGCAATGGCTGAGCCCACAAAACCATGCCTGCTTTGTAACAACCTAGGGCACTGGAGTAACCGGTGCCCCCTGAAAAGGGAATTTGATGAATTTAGAAATGGCAGGGGAGGAGAAATACAAGCCCTCCCTGGGGGTCAACAACAACAAAAAAACTTAAAGGGGAGCGCCCGCCTGCCAGGCGTGCAGACACAAAAAGAGCAGGCCAAGGGAATAAGGGTAGCAAAACAAATCAAGCGCGCGATAATATTAATGTTTGTGTAAGTGAAGCAGGTGCTTCAAAGACTGTGTATGATTTAGATGATCCTGTGTTAACCACGTCTTCTGTCAATGAGCCTTACAGGTTGCAGCTGACAGAGTCACTCCACCTGGAGGACACTGACTGGCATTTTGTCTCTGTTAATCCTGAACAGAAAGGTACTTGGAACCGAATTCATTGTAAGTACATCGTCATTGGGGACACCAAACACACACCACAAGAGATCAGAATTGCTCCGGGAATGACAACATCAGATCCTGAGCAATTCGTTCTCGGCCTGCATTGTTTCCACCCACCCCTGTTTCTTCCCAAGGGACAAATTGTTGCACAAGCTATCCCTGTGCCATCTTTACCTGAAAATATCGAAAAACAAGGGCCCACAGTCGCCCAGGTCCCACTTATTGGGAAAAACAAGCCCAAATTATGGTGTAATGTCAGTGGGGGTGGGGAGTCTAAACGCATTGAGATGCTTGTAGACACAGGTGCAGACTGCACGGTGATGCCAGTACAAGACTGGCCAGCACATTGGCCTTTGCAAAATGTTGCAGGTCATCTTCGAGGTGTAGGAGGTCTGCAATTGGCAAGACAATCCAAAAGCATTATTCAATTTGAGGGACCAAACAGACAATTGGCAAATATCCGTCCATTTGTGTTAGATTTTTCGGAACCTTTGTTAGGGAGAGATTTAATGGCTCAGTGGGGTGTCACAATTGATATTCCAGACTCTCCACAGCATATTTGTACAGCAGTCATTGAACAACAGCGCTCCACCCAAAAACTGAAGTGGAAAACAGACAAACCAGTTGATATAAAACAGTGGCCGCTCAGTAAACAAAAAATAAAGGTGCTTGAAGAACTAGTGGAAGAGCAACTAAAAAAGGGCCACATTGTGGAGACCATGTCCCCATGGAACTCCCCAGTGTTTGTCATCCAAAAAGCTGACCAAAAGAGATGGCGACTCCTCTGCGACCTCCGACAAATTAATAATGTAATTGAAGATATGGGTTCTCCCCAACCTGGTATGCCATCCCCAACAATGCTTCCCCAAGATTGGAAACTGGCTGTTATTGATATTAAGGATTGTTCTTTCCAAATCCCCTTGCACCCTGACGATGCACCGCGTTTTGCATTCTCCGTCCCTTCCATTAATATGGAATCACCTATGAAAAGGTACCATTGGACCGTTCTTCCTCAGGGATTAAAGGTATCTCGAGCTATCTGCCAGTGGTATGTCTCTTCCCTGCTTTCCCCAGTACATGCAGCTGCAGAGAAGGCCATCATCTATCATTATATGGATGATATCCTTGTGTGTGCCCCCAATGATGATTTACTCACACATGTGCTTGACCTAACGATCGATGCATTGATTGTTGCAGGGTTCGAGCTCCAGGAAAAGAAAATTCAAAAGATGCCACCTTGGGAGTATTTGGGCTTAGAAATTGGAAATAGGACCATTGTTCCTCAAAAACTAGAAATCAATCCAAGGATCAAGACCTTTGCGGATGTCCACAAGTTGTGTGGGTCTTTGAATTGGGTAAGACCATGGCTCGGTCTGACTAACGAAGACCTTGCCCCTCTTTTCAATTTATTGAAAGGGGGAGAGGACCCAGGTGCTCCTAGGTCTATTACCCCAGAGGCACGGAAAGCTCTAGAAAAGGTTCAGATTGCAATGTCCACAAGACAGGCCAACTGATGCCGGCCTGACCTGCCATTCAAATTTATCATCCTAGGTAAGTTGCCACACCTCCATGGAATTATTTTCCAGTGGGAGGAAAAACAAACACCTAAGGCAAAGGACACACCAAAAAAGGACCGGGACCAGAGGGACCCTCTCTTGATCATAGAATGGGTTTTCTTCAGTCACAAAAGGTCCAAGAGACTGACAAAGCCTCAGGAGCTGGTAGCAGAACTGATCCGGAAAGCAAGGACCCGGATCAGGGAGTTAGCAGGATGTGATTTTAAGTGCATTCACATTCCATTTGAGTTAAAATCAGGTCAAAATACTATGAAAATACTGGAACAATTGTTTCAAGAAAATGAAGTGTTGCAGTTTGCTCTGGATTCCTACTCAGGACAAATTTCAGTAGTGCGGCCCGCTCACAAATTGTTCGAACAAGATGTTCAATTTACCTTAAAATTGAGAAGTGCTCTAAGTAGGAGACCTTTAAAAAGGGCTCTAACTGTCTTCACAGATGCATCCAGGAGGTCCCACAAGTCCGTTATGACTTGCAAGGATCCTCAAACCTAGCAGTGGGAGACAGACATTGCTGAGGTGGAAGGTTCACCTCAGGTTGCTGAATTGGCTGCGGTTGTTAGGACCTTTGAAAGGTTCTCAGAACCATTTAATCTTTTTACAGACTCTGCATATGTGGCAGGAGTAGTATCCAGGGCAGATCAAGCAATACTGCAAGATGTGTCTAACATCGCACTTTTCGAATTGCTCTCAAAACTGGTAAAGTTAGTCACTCACCGAGAGCAACCCTTTTATGTGATGCATGTCAGGTCACACACTGACTTGCCAGGGTTTGTCGCTGAAGGCAACAGAAGGGCAGATGCTCTTGCTGCACCTGCAGTAATGGCCACTCTCCCAAATGTTTTTGAACAGGCAAAAATCAGCCACCAGCTTTTCCACCAAAATGCACCTGGCTTGGTTCGTCAGTTTAACATCACTCGAGAACAGGCCAAAGCGATTGTGGCCACATGCCCAAATTGCCAACAACATGCACTCGCTACAGTGAGTACGGGAGCAAACCCAAGGGGACTGAACAGTTGTGAACTGTGGCAAACAGACGTAACACACATACAGTCTTTTGGACGGCAGAAATATGTTCATGTTAGTGTAAATACCTTTTCTGGAGCGGTCTATGCTTCTGCCCACACAGGAGAATCACCTATCGATGCTATTAAGCACCTTTTACAGGCTTTTTCTTTCATGGGCATCCCCAAGGAGCTGAAAACTGATAATGGGCCTGCTTAAAAATCCAAGGAATTCGGGAGCTTCCTGCAGCAATGGGGAGTAGAGCACAAAACTGGCATCCCCTACTCCCCTACAGGTCAAGCCATTGTAGAAAGAACTCACTGTGATATTAAAAGTGTCCTGGACCAGCAACAACAGTTCTGAAGGTGGAACCTCCCCACATCCGGTTATCCAGGGTGCTATTCACAATCAATTTTCTGAATTGTTCTTTTGACAGCCTGAACCCACCCATCCTACGCCACTTTGGGGGGAGCAATCATAGGTTAATGAAAGAAAAACCTCCAGTTTTAGTAAAGGACCCTGAGACTTGGAAAATGGTGGGACCTTACAAATTGGTTACTTGGGGACGTGGATACGCCTGTGTGTCCACCCCCTCTGGTTTAAGGTGGGTTCCTTCCAAATGGGTAAAGCCCTATGTTCCCAAGGTCTCAGAGAAATCCACAGAAGCACCCCAGGTTGCTCACGCTGCCTGGAGAAGAAAATGCCGCATGTGTTCTCTGGAGGAAATTCCATTTAAGCCTCCTATCTGGAATAGTTTGTAATATATGTTTGTTTCAAGTTTTTGTACCAGTTTAGATCCCACTGTTCGTGTGTAGCCTTGAGACGCCGTGAGACCGAGCCTGCTTCTCGTCCTACTCGTGATCATCCCACCTGTCACCTCCTGCATAGTGCCGCAGCCCAAACCACATATGGACTACCTTGACAGAGGCTCCCGGACATCAACAGAGAAACTGACAACTGGCTGAATGGACTGTTCAAAGGCTGGGGACTCTCGGGCTGGTTGGGATCTATTCTGAAAACTGTGTTTTTAGTGCTGTTTATTTTAGTTATTGTAGTTGTTAGCATTGTTTTTGGACTAATCAAACGCATGGTCCTCAAGTTAATTTCAAGCTCATCTCCCCCTCCTGAGGTCTACCATTTGGAAGCCCTCAGTGCTCCAATAGATGACCTGGAAGCTTCAGTGGAAAACACTCACCCTCCTGTAGAGGAAGAACTGGTTTGCCAACCATGGTTTAGCAATCATTCTGCACCACAAACACAGTCCTCTTCTTTTTAAACAAAACTAGGGGGAGATGTTGTGGCGTGCTGTAACGTCCCATTTTAGACTTCCAGGTCACTTTCCCAGGTGTGCCAATACCTCTCTCCCTTCCCCCTTGCCCCCATGCTGAGTGAGTCCTGTCAATCAGGCTCAACATTCCAGCAAGGCGTCGTGTGATTGGTCAAGTTCAAAGGATGCCCCTATGCCCAGGGGTCATTGGCCTGACTGGGTGTCATCTTCCCCTGAGACCCTGCCCCTCTCACCGGGTTGGTGGCTCACCTGTACCTCCCCTCCCCCTGTCCCTGAGCTTAAAAGGTGAATCAGATCATGTGGCGAAGATTCTGTTGGAGCAGTTGCTCGCGTTCAGACCTCTGTAACCATGGAATAAACCTCTGGACATTAAACCCTCCAGCAGAATCCTCTCCTTTTTCTCTTCACCATTGCCTGAATCCATTTCTCCTGAGGTAAACGGGGTTCCTAACAAGCCTGGACTTGTTCAGTGCCCAGCTGCAACCACCAGCAAGCCAAGGTATCTCTGGGGTGATACACCGCAGTTGCTGCCTTTGGCCCAGCAGTGAGGGTCAGACTGGCCCAGGCACAATCTAACTGGTAATATTGAGATTTATATTCCAATAATAGATGGTGCCCTGTCTCACCAAAAGCAAGGCCTGACACACCCCTGCCACACACAGCTGTTCGAAAATGTCTCCAACTTCAAATTTTTCCTGCCTTTGTCACCCTGCCCTGTACCGTGGCCTGATTTTGACTGCCCTGGGAAAGTGGGAGGCTCAGGAACCTCCTCAGTGCCTTTTTGAGGTCCTCGTGTGGGGAACATGGCAGAGGAGGGGTGTTGGGGCAGGGGACAAGAGAATCCAGAGCCTCCTGAGGGCCACTTTGGCCATCAGAGCAAGGAAGGTCCTGGGCTCTGCCAGATTCCTCTGGTGGAGGAAACGTGATGGATGGGAAGTGTTCGGGGATTGTTCTTTGTTGGTGGTTTTGCCTGGAAATCGTTCCTTGTGTGACAATTTGGACTCTGAACCTTGTTGCTGTTGCTGTTGGTTTTGTTCTTTCATTGCTCATTCAGGAAATTTTTCTTCTCTCAGACTTTAGGGATCTTTGTGCCTCCATGGGGAGTGGTAGGGAAAGGGGCAGCAGCCCCTGGGTTTTAGTGGCAACACAGAACTGGAGAATCCCATTCCTAAAGCTCAACAAAGCTGAACAAACACCATCTCTGCCAATTTATCCAAAAAGCTGCATTTTGGACTAAATAAAAAGGAAATGGGTCCAGTGTCCCCTAGCACTAGGACGAGGCTGGCAAGCCATGGGTGTACTGGGAGCACTGGGAGGGGGAAAGGGGAGCACTGGGTGCCCTGTGCAGCCCCCCTGACTTGTGGCCATCACCCCAGGCCGGATGGGCCACCATGGGAATCATGGGATGAGGACTC